>NC_139027.1:123474515-124074515 GCF_964662115.1 Mustela nivalis | reverse complement strand
TGCAAATGACGCTACAGACAAAGGGCCGATATCCAAGATCTATAAAGAATATCTCAAAGTCAACACCCAAAAACAGATAATCAAGTCAAGAAATGGGCAGAAGACACGAGCAGAACTTCTCTAAAGAAGACATACAAATCACTAACACACACTGAAAAATGTTCATCATTTTTAATCATCAGGAAAATTAAAATAAAAACCCATTGCGATACCACCTTACACCAGTTAGAATGGCAAATATTAACAAGACAAGAAACAACAGATATTGGTGTAGTTGTGGAGAAAGGGGAACCCTCTTACACCATTGGTGGGAATGCAAATTGGTGCCGTCCCTTTGGAAAACATTATGGAGGTTACTCAAAAAAATTTAAAATAGAGCTACTCTCTGATCCAGCATTTGCACTGCTGAGTATTTACCCCAAAGACACAGATATAGTAAAAAGAGGGGCACGTGCACCCCAATGTTCATAGCAGCAGTGGCCACAGTCACCAAACTATGGAAAGAGCCAAGATGCCCTTCAACAGACAAATGGATAAAGAAGATGTGGTCCACATACACAGTGGAATATTACTCAGCCATCAGGAAAGATGAATACCCAACTTTTGCATCAACACTTTATCCTGAGTGAAATAAGTCAAGCAGAGAAACTCAATTATCATATGATTTCACTTTATTTGTAGGACATAAGGAATAGCATGGAGGACATTAGAAGAAGAAAGGGAAAAACGAAGGCAGAGAAAATGGAGTGGGAGATGAACCATAAGAAACTATGGACTTTGGAGTGCTGTGAAGTGTTTAAACCTGGCGATTCACAGACCTGTATCCCTGGGGATAAAAATATATGTTTATAAAAAATAAAAAATTAAAAAAAAAAGAAACTATGGATTTTGGGAAACAAACTGAGAGTTTTAGAGTGGAGGGTTGGGGAGATTGGTGATCCTGGTGACAGGTATTAAGGAGGACACAGATTGCATGGAGCACTGGGTGTTATACGCAAATAATGAATCATGGAACACCACATCAAAAACTAATGACGTACTGTATGGTGACTAGCATAACACAATTTAAAAAAAGGAAATAAGATCTTTGCAGATGTATTAAGGTAAGGGTAGAGAAGACATCATACTGGACTAGGTTGGGACTTAAATCCAATGGGAATATCTGTGTGAGAAGAAGAGAAGACACGCAGAGAGACACACAGGGAGAAGGCCACATGGAGACAGGGACAGAGACTGAACAGATGCTGTCACAAGTCAAGGAGTGTCAGGAGCCAACAGAAGCTGGAGAAGGCAAGTTAGGATCCCTCCCTGGACACTTTGGAGGGATCCGAGCCCTGCTGACACCTTGACTTTAGACTTCTGGCTTCCAGAACTGGGAGAGAATCAATTTCTGTTGTCATAAGTCACAAAGTTTGTGGTCATTTGTCACAACAGCTCTAGGAAGCTAATATAAAGGACAATGTGATCATATTGTTTAAGTTACTTTGACCCATTCGTTTCACTGCCAAGAAATTATTGTAAGGATATTCTCTTACATCTCTGCCAACACATGTGTACGAGGAGACACATGTGGGAAATGGGGTGGAAATTTGCATGTTACAATTCAACTGCAAAAGAATATAACTTTCTGTTTTGGTTTCTTACTTGCGTAGGGTGGTATCTCAATGTAATTTTGATTTGAATTTCCCTCATGACTAAAGATGATGAACACTTTTTAATGTGTCTGTTAGCCATTTGTATGTCTTCTTTAGAAAAGTGTCTGTTCATGTCTTCTGCCCATTTTTTTAACATGATTATCTCTTTTGTGTGTGTTGAGTTTGAGGAGTTCTTTATAGATCCTGGATATCAGCCCTTTGTCTGTAGTGTCACTTACAAATATCTACATATAGGGGATTGTTGACAACTGGGGAATCTTGGTGAAATGTAGATAGGAGATTTTTGTTCTATTTTTCATAGGTTTTGTGTGACTTTTAAGTTATTTCAAATATAAAGTTACATATTCATTGACATTCTACTATAGGAGAGAGCAGTTTCTTCCCATTTGCTTACTTATCTATTTATATCCATGAATATTCAGTGGGTTATAATTCATTAATATTGTTATTTATTTTGATGCTCAAATTATCTCAGATGTGTCCAATGGAAGGCCATTGAAGCTGGCTTGTATGTCCTTCCAATGAGTCTCTATCATTATTTGAACACATCCTTACTTTATGGTGCAAGAAGATACTTCACTTTCACTTAAACTCCTCCTGTTCAGGGTGCCTGGATGACTCAGTGGGTTAAAGCCTCTGCTTTCAGCTCAGGTCATGATCCCAGGGTCCTGGGATCGAGCCGCACATCGGGCTCTCTGCTCAGCGGGGAGCCTGCTTCCTCCTCTCTCTCTGCCTGCCTCTCTGTCTACTTGTGATCTCTGTCAAATAAATAAATAAAATATTAAAAAAAATAAATAAACTCCTCCTGCCCCAGCCTTGGTATCAGCCCTTTCTCCAAGGAGCCTAGCTCCTTTCAGTGGAGAATGGTATTTAGAAATGGGGATCTGGAGAGTAGATGTGCTCATTGCTCCCCAAAAGGTGTAAATCCAGATATAATAGATGTACACAGAGATGCCTAGGGGTATTTTCTTTTTTGCTACAAACTCAAATCTGAATCAGACCAGCCTCTAAATCTCACTAATAATTTACAGAAAGTGCAGGGGAAGGGATACGTGTTCAATGACCCCATAGAAATGCAGTTAGAAAAATGAAAAATGGGAAATTCTAAGGACAAATGATCTGTTTTCTTCAACCAAAAGATGAGAAAGGAAAAAAGCAGATGTAGGGGGCTCTTAGAAGCTTAGGAGCCCTGGAAGATTCTGGATCCTGGATGTGTGGTTCCTGGCACACACCAACTGAGTAGGAAACATTTATGAGACAATTAGGAAATGTGAACATTGACTGGGTATTTGATGATATTAGTGATTTAGTATTAACTTTTTTTTTTTTTTTTTTTTTTTTTTTTAAGAAAGAGAGAGTGAGAACATGCATGTGCCAGCAGGGTAGTGGTGGGGGAGAGGCAGAGGGCAGAGGGAGAGAGACTCTTAAGCAGCCTCTATGTTCAACGTGGAGCCCTGACCTCATGACCTTGAGATCATGACCTGAGCTGAAATCAAGAGTCAGATGCTTAACGGACTAAGCCACCCAGGTGCCCCAATTTACTATTAACTTTCAAGGTGTGATAATGGTATTATGGTTATGTAAACATTGCTTACTTTGTTAGAGGTCCACATTGACTGACTTATGGATGAACGTCCACAATGTCCAGGATCTTTACGATAACCCAGTTAAGCATCTGACTCTTGATTTCGGCTCAGTTTAGGATCCCAGAGAAGTGAAATTGAGCCCCGTGTTGGGCTCTGTACTTAGTGTGGGGTCTACTTGGAATTTTCTTTCTTCCTCTCCTTGCCTCTCCCCCCTGCTCGTGCACACACATGGGCTCTCTCTCTAAATAAAACCTTAAAAAAATAATAACCCAGGTGGCACAGTCACTTGAGTGTCCAACTCTTGGTTTCAGCTCAGGTCATGGTCTCAGGGTTGTGGGATTGGGCTCTGTATTCAGCAGAGTCGGCTTGAGATTCTCTCTCTCCTTCTGCCCCTCCCCACTGCTCTCCCTCTCTCTCAAATAAAATAAATAAAATCTTAAAAAAAATAATCCAGTGGCAGTGGTGGGGAGTGGGCAGGAATTAGAGGAAATCAGAGGGGCCATAAATTAGTTGCTCAAGCTGAGTAATGTGTCCCTGAGAGTTTATTTTATTTATTTATTTTTTAAAGATTTTATTTATTTATTTGACAGAGAGAGATCACAAGTAGGCAGAGAGGCAGGCAGAGAGAGAGAGGGGGAAGCAGGCTCCCCGCTGAGCAGAGAACCCGATGCGGGGCTCGATCCCAGGACCCTGAGATCATGACCCAAGCCGAAGGCAGCGGCTTAACCCACTGAGCCACCCAGGCGCCCCCTTGAGAGTTTATTTTAATATTCTCTCTAAAATACCTTGAAATGTTTCATGATAACAAAGTTTTTTTTGTTTTTTTTTTTTTTGTTTTGTTTTGTTTTTTTAAGTTTTCCAGATATCTGCTCAGTTCTTGGCTTATAGCTTAAATAAGTCAGTGTCTCAACAGGAAATGGAGGACACATTTATGTTAGGACAATTCCAGGAGGGTTTGTTTATGAAGGGACTGTTTTCCAAGGGAAGGGCAAGGTATAGAGGAGCCACAAGGGACAGTACAGGACCCTGGAGCTAGGGACAGCTGAGCTGTTATAGCTCAGGAACAGCCAGAGAAGGGAGGATGAAGAAGAGAATTGTAGAGAGGCCTCTTGTGGAGGACACCCCGGTCATCTTCCTCTCTCCCAGACCCTGCCAGACCCCCCTTGGAAGCCAGAGGGTAAGGGGCCCGTTGGTGTGGTCCGCACAGATCAGCCCCTTGGGCACAGAGCCCAGTGGAAGGGCGAGTGTGCATCCGGAAGGGCCGAGAGGAAATTAAGGGCTTGAAGCAAAGTCCTTTACTGAGTTAGTTGCCTGGACTCACAATGTCTTTCTTCTCTAAACTCATAGCAGTTGGGTTTCAGCCCCACCATTGCACTGACCCCATTCTCCCTCAAGTTCCCTCCATCATTCTGTGCCCATGGTCAGTTCTCATCCTCCATCTGAACCAATCTCTCAGTAGCATTCCACCATGGACCCTTTCTTCCCTAAAACATTTGCCTGCCTGGCTTCTGGGACATAACTTCTTCTGCACTCTCTCCTACCTCTCTTACCATTTCTTCAGAAGAAGGCCCTTTGCTTATAACTGTTCCTCCTTCCAACTTCTAAGTGTCGGAGTGTTCTGGGCTCCGGCCTGGGCCTTCCTCTCTTTTCTCATTCCTGGGCAGCCTCATCTAGTCTCTTGGCTTTAAATAGCTTCTATATGTCTAAGGCTCATGTTCTATTGCCAACTCCTACCTGTCTCCTAGGTTCCAGAATCACAGCACCAAATTTCTATTCAACATCTCCGTGTGGGTGTCTGGTAGGCATCTCAAAGAGCTGCTTCACATGTCTGCTCAGTAATTAAGCCACATACTTAAGGATCTTCTTCCCATCAGACCCCACTGCAATTTATTAGCAAGTCCTGACAGTGCTAATGTCCAGAATGGGACCACTCTTTGTCATTACATGGTTCGTCCAGGTTACCCCTATGTCTCTTCCAGGACCACGGCAAAGAACTTCTTACCTAGTCTCCCTGATTCCATTCTTGCTCCATTATAGTCTGTTTGCCACATCTCAGCCAGAGCAATCCTTTAAAAAAAAAAAAAAAAAAAAAAAAAAAGAATCTGATTACATCACTTCCTTGTTAAAGATACTTTGATGACTCCCCATATCTCTTAGGACAAAACCTAAACCCTACAAGATCTGACTCTGTCCCAGGGAGAGAGGTTGGCTCTGTTTGGAGACTTGTTACCACAGTCCATTACCCAAGACATGCTCCAATTCCTTCATTTCTCTATCTTCTCAGTGAAGGAACATGTGAAGCTTGTGGGAAAGGGGCCTCTGGGTATGTGGGATTGAGAAAATTGGCCTTGTTCTAAAGAGGGGTGGGCAAGACTCATCACATCATCTCCCAAATTAAAAAATTAGGTGTTTCCATAATTTTAAATAAAAGTCATTCCTTATTGGTGTATTTTTTTGGTTTGCATTTATACCACTTAACAAAGTAGTTCATAATCCCAAAACAACTTTAGCAGGCTAGGTGTAAGGCAGCTGTGGGAAAAAGGCCATATTTGATTGGCCCTCTTTTCTCCAGTGGCCCCTAGATTTGAACTCTCAGGAAACTAATCTGCAAAGACGAATTTGCTTCTCCTTACCAGACCAGTATTGCCTCTGGTGCACTGCGAAGTAATGTTTAAAAAACAGATCCCATATTTACCTAAGCATGGTTATTTTTAGTGTTTCTATGTTAAATGTAAGTATCTAAATTTTTAGATATTTTGTAAATCAAACTTGTAAACCTATTTAAAATTGCCTCAATTTTTAATAGTTCCAGGAGCGCCCACATGGAAGAGGTGTGAACTCATTAAAAGGCTCAAAAGGTTGTTTAAGTTTATTCACAGTTAGGGTATTTCTTTTGGGGATGACGAACATGTTCTGGAATTAGATAATAGTGTTTGTACTAAATACTGAAAAACACTGAATTATACAAGTGAAAGGGGCAAATTTTATGGTATGTGAATTACACCTCGATAAAGCTGTTATAAAACAAAGTACATAGAGGTGCCTGGGGGGCTCAGTTGGTTAAGCACCTGCCTTTGGTTCAGGTCATGATCCTGGAGTCCCAGGATTAAGTCCTGCCTCGGGTTTCCCGCTCAGTGGGGAGTCTGCTTCTCTCTTTGCCTTCTGCTCCCCCTGCTTGTGTTCTCTCTCTCTCTCTCTCAAATAAATAAAATCTTTAAAAAAAAGAAAAGAAATATAACATGAGCCACAGGTAGAATGTAACATGTTTGGGCTCCTACCAGGAGTCAAACCCAGATCTGCAGTCTCCAGCCCATGTGAGGCTGACAGTGGTCCCAGCAAGAAAAGGGGGAGGCACACAGTTCTCCCCATCACCACCACTCAACCCCTCTAGTGCCTTTGGACTCCAAAGCTCTTGGATGTCTTTAAAAATAGTTTTTTTAAAAAAAATATTTTATCTCCCTTTTCCAGTTGTTCTTAGGGGGAGCTTTGTCTTATTGTTGTTGTTGTTGTTTTTTTTTTAAGAGAACTTCTTTTCTGTTTGGAGAGTAGACCATGGCCAGACAAGAATGAGAGCAGGGTGGCCAGGTAGGAGACTGAGGCAGTGGCCTAGGGGAGGCAGGTCTGTGGCCAGGACCATGGCGGTAGAGACAGAATGAGAGAGAGTTCTATGTGCCAATATGAAAGGCAAGCACATACTTTTAGATGAATCAAGCTAGGAGCACAGAAGTATATAAAACACGATGTCATGTTTTTGTTAAAAATGTATACATATATATTCTTAAAATGAGGTAATCTTCTTTTTATTTTGATTTGCTTTTCTCTTTTGTCTTTCCTAGCCATAACCTTTTCTCCATTACATCCTAGATATCTTTTGGGCCAGGCAGAGATTCGATTCAGTTCCAGAAAGAATGCCAAGAGAGACCACAGCACCAGCTCTTGCCATTCAAAAATGGGATTATACAACAGGACGACAGCCTTGCAAGACAAGTTCTCCAAATTCCTTTATGAGTAAGAAAACTTGGAGAATCTGTCCCAGTTGAATTTTTCAGGGATGTGGAATAGGTACCTCTGTAAACCATTAAGGCTTAGCTGGCATCAGGAAGAAAGATGTAATTAGGAGCCACAAAAGACAAGCCTGTCAACCTTCTTGACTTCTGGAGGTTGAGGAAGGAGAAGAACAGTGAAGTAGGAGATGAAAGGCTAAGGTGGGTGTCCCAGTTTCCCTTCTCTGGGCTCAGGTTTGGAGGGGGAAGGTGGATTAGTGAGAACATGGAATACAAGGAGAGAATCGTTGACCCTGCTTGCAATTTAGCAGTCTTCTGGGACAGTTCCTGGTGCTAACCTATAGTACACATGGGCCAACGGGACAGCTTGGTGTGGCTGGGCAGAGGAGGGGGTCTAAGTCAGCTGGGCCGTCATCACAAAATACCAGAGGCTGGGTGGCTTACACAACAGAATTTATTTTCTCACAGTTCTGGAAGCTGGGAAGTCGTAGTCAAAAAGTGCAAGCCAATCTGGTTTCTGGTGGGGGCTTTCTTTCTGGTTTGCACATGGCCAACTTCTCCCTGTGTCCTCACACGGTGGAGAGAGAGAGAGCTCACTGGTGTCTTTTCTTGTAAGGACACTAATCCTACTGGATCAGGGCTCCACCCTGATGACCTCATTTTACTTTAATTACTTCCTTACTCCAAATACATTCACCTTGGGGGACAGGTTTCAACATATGAATTTTTTTAATTTTCTTTTTTTAAATGTAATTTTAAAATTAACATATGTGTTATTAGCCCCAGGGGTACAGGTCTGTGAATGACCAGATTTACACTTCACAGCACTCACCATAGCACCATAGCATATACCTTCCCCAATGTCCATAACCCAACCACCCTCTTCCTACCTCCCTCTCCCCGGCAACCCTCAGTTTGTTTTGTGAGATTAAGAATCTCTTATGGTTTGTCTCCCTCCTGATCCCATCTTGTTTCATTTATTCCTTTCCTACCCCCCAAACCCCCCATGTTGCCTCTCAACTTCCTCATATCAGGGGGATCATGTGATAATTATCTTTCTCTGATTGACTTATTTCGATAAGCATAATACCCTCTAGTTCTATCCAAGTTGTCACAAATGGGAAGATTTCATTTCTTTTGATGGCTGCATAGTATTTCCTTGTATATATATTTACCACATCTTCTTTATCCATTCATCTATTGATGGACTTCTAGGTTCTTTCCATAGTTTGGCTATTGTGGACATTGCTGCTATAAACATTCGGGTGCATGTGTTCCTTCTGATCACTACATTTGTATCTTTAGGGTAAATATCCAGTAGTGCGATTGCTGGGTTATAGGGTAGCTCTATTTTCAACTTTTTGAGGAACCTCCATGATGTTTTCCAGAGTGGCTGCACCAGCTTGCATTCCTACCAACAGTGTAGGAGGGTTCCCCTTTCTCCACATCCTCGCCAGCATCTGTCATTTCTTGACTTGTTAATTTTAGCCATTCTGCCTGGTGTGAGGTGGTATCTCATTGTGGTTTTGATTTGTATTTTCCTGATGCTGAGTGATGTGGAGCACTTTTTCATGTGTCTGTTGGCCATCTGGATGTCTTCTATGCAGAAATGTCTGTTCATGTCCTCTGCCCATTTCTTGATTGGATTATTTGTTCTTTGGGTTCAACATATGAATTTTGAAGGGACACAATTTAGTCCAGAGCTGGGGGGTCTTATGTATAATTTAGTTTCCCTGAGATGCCTTGGGATCTTGAGGGTTCTGAGCAGACCCAGCTACACAAGCAGCCGAGAAGCTGGTTGCAGAGCCTGCCAGAAAGGACCCCAGTACCAGAGGGAGGTACAAGATTTGTTCTCTGCTTAAAATCCAGCATGCACCGTGCTTACCTGTTGGCACCTGACAAATGTCTTTATTTAGTTATTTATCTATCTATCTATCTAACCAATTTATTTATTTATAAAATGTTTTTATTTATAAATATTTTATTCATTTATTTGAGAGAGAGAAAATGAGTAGGGGGTGGGGCGCAGAAGGAGAGGGAGAAACAGGCTCCCCACTGAGCAGGAAGCCCAATGCAGGGCTCGATCCCTGGACCCTGGGATCGTGACCTGAGCTGAAGGCAGATCTTAACTGACTGATCTACCCAGTTGCTCTTGGCAAATGTTTGTTGAAAGAATCAACTGTAGCATCTTTTTTGTACATGAGTGTCTCTAGCTCTCCAGCCTTCAGGAGTCACTGTCTCCTCGAACATCCACTGAATATCGGCCCCCAGCTCTGCAGAAATCCATCTGAGTCTTTAGAAAGTGCTGATATATGTTTCAATAGATTTGTCCTACTTGTGTTTTTTGTTGTTGTTCTTGTGTGTTTCTCTGAATGAGTCTATCGCTTCTGGCTTCTCTGTTGTCACCAGTGGCTAAGTCTTAGTTTCTTCTGGTTGCTGTTCTTTGCCTAAGCCATTTTACTCCAAACATCCTAATGAAGCTAAGGCTGTTTCCAGGACAACACAGACTCCAAAATGCCCTGGTCTTATTTCTGCTTCAGAAGCACATGGAGTCATGGGCCTCCGATGGTCATCACAGCATTTTCTAGTTTATCTGTGCTGGCTTCCTTGCCAACGTTCAGCCAGGAGGACATGTCCATTTTCTGGAGCTTGGTCATAATCTCCGATCTTCCTTGTGGTCCATGAAGTCTCACAACCCAGATGAGATGCTTAAATGGAACCCTAGGGGCTTCTGAGAAGGTGTTGGTTTAGAGGGGAGGTCAGATGGGAGAAGATAGGAAGGAAGAGAGGATGGTGGGAAGAGGGAAAGCAGAGGAGAGAGATAGCCTGACTCCACTCCAGCTGCAAAAAGCACCCACACTACCTAGACACTCACTAAAACACAGATTTCTGGGCCCCACCCCAGAGTTTTTGACTCAGTAGGTTTGGGGTGGGGACCAAGAATTCCCCCCCTTTTTTTCTTAAAAAAAAAAAAGATTTCCTTTTATTAACCCTTATAATACTTCCATCCAGATGACTACAGCTTAAAATGGATCATTACCTTTGTGCAGGTTTTAGTAATGCAGAGGAATGGATAAAATCCATACAACAGTTCAGAAAAGTTCACATCACCAACAGCTCAGAATATCTGATGCACCAACCCTACATTATTTAAAAAGAATCATCAGAAATTAAATACCACAAATAAGATTCTTTTATCTGTCACCATCAAATGTCTGAATTTTAAACAGATTCTTGGACGGGTGGCTCATCTCCATCAGCTCGCTCAACTTTAGCACTGGTCTCATCCCCAGGAGCTTTAGCCAGAATTCCCACCTCCACCACGAAGCCCCATGAGCTTTCCCAATTCAAACTTGGGCTTCTTCAGCATTTTTACTTTTCTAACAAAGACTATCATGGAGTGGATAAATGGGCTGACAAACTTTTTCTATACCTTTTCTGATGCTGTCTGGAATCAATTTATTGACCGCTTCCTTCAAGTCATTTGTCGGTGCCTCTTGGGTCATGATCTCCATCATCTTTTTTCTGAATTTGGTGGACCTGTTCGTGCTGAGCTTAAGAGGTCTTCTGAATTGGATTATTGCATTTTTTAGTAAAACCAACAGAAAACAGATGAAGCAAATAACCATCAGTAGTCTTGACATAAACATGAGCTTCAATCATGGTCTGCTGTTTTTTTTGGCCATGGAGCACATTTTGCCATGGGTAAGATCCATGCCATGGAAATTAGTCAGGCAGTCTTTGCCCTGAACAACCTCGATAATTTGTTTGAATTTTCTAAACTCAGCTTTATCATTCTTCAGATCATCAAGGCTCCTGTCAAAAACACAACCTTGAGGCCATTAGATGCAATTTTGGCTCCTTGAGTTCTTGTGACTAATGTTTTTCCAATATTTCTTATATTGAACATAGCTGGTGCTTTCACATCATACCAGTCTTTCTTAGAAAATGGATCAACCACTTTCTTCTTGCCTCCCTTTTCGCCGCCTTTCTTAAGGCACTTGTTCTTGCCGACCGCCATGGTGATGCTCAGGGAGCAAAAAGGGCAAGAATTCTCATCTCTGACAAGTTCCCAGGTGATGCTGATGCTGCTGGTCAGGGGACCACGCTTTGAGGACCACTGACCTCATCCCTAACTACCCTGGACACAGCACGCCCCATTTGGATATGTTGTTTGCTCTTCACAATGGGCAATCAGATCTGCTCCTTCGAAAACATCCTCGCAGCCAAGAGCAGAGCCCATCTGTTTGTTCATATAGTAGCAAGATGTCCAACAAATCCCCAAAGAAGCTAACGAGCAACGTGGATCCAACTCTTTATTGTCTGTCAGAGAAAAGGCATCCATGCTTGGTAATGAGCCCTTAGTTGCTCTGCTGGGCTCCGAGGCCAGAATAAAGCACCTTGTCACCTAGCTGGTAAAGGCCCTGGTGGAAGATATTGGACCAGAAGGCTTAACCACACCACAGTTTCCTAAATAGCACCCACTTAACACCCCATTAAATTGGGGGTACAGTGGATGGTTTCTACGTTCAGAACCCCATTTATTTCCAACTTGATGGAGGGGGTGTGTCTCTCATTGCACAAAAGCCTGGGACAGGACGGCCACTCCTCCCACTCACCCATTCCATCAGTGACTGGCAGCTGCCCACACATCCTGACCCTGAACTAAGTGGGATCATGCTCTGTGGGAACAAGGGGCAATGATGAAATGCACCCAGAATCTCCCACCAGGATCTGCGAGGCCTGGGACACAGCTCCAAGCTGGGTGCGTAGTGAGGCCTCAAGAAATGCCAGCCTTGATGATTATGGGCATGTTTAAGAAGAGGACCCCAATCACGGTCTGCTTGTAGAACTCTCTCGCTTGTTGCAATGCATGGCCTCCTTGTGGGAGGAAATTAGCATTCCTGATAAACGCTCAAGCAATTTTCTGATAAACTTTAACAAGATTAAAACCCCTTTGGGGAAATCAACTACCCACACATTCAACTGATTATTAGACATTCTTTGTCTTGTATTCAGTTTAATAGTGATTATCCAACCATTCTCTTTTCCTGCAAAAATGTCCTTAACAAAAGGGAACTGTGACTTGGCTCTGTGGCAAGATGGAAATAAAATTTTGACACCTGCTTATAACTAATTTATCTGAAAAATTTAAAACAGTCATTATGGAGAAAGGACATAGGAATATGAGCCAATATTTACTGAGCACTCACAGCTTGCCAGATGTTATAGGAAAGACTTTTGTAGAGCTTGGCTCCCTTTCTCTTCACCATGAGTTGGCTTTTAATAGCCCTGTCTTATAAGATGCTCAGAGAGGTGAAGCGACTTGCCCAAGATCACACAACCAGTCAATGGCAGAGCTGGACTTTGACTCCAGGCCTGAGTCTACAGTTGGAGCTAGCAATAACTTTATTCTTCTGCATCTGCGAGGAATTATAGTGGGAGATGGAAAGTGGGAGAGTCTTGGAGAGAGGAATGCCATAGGATGGTAGGGCAGTAGGGGAGAGAGAGAGCCTATCCAGGAAGGGTCATGGAAGGGACCGTGGGGGGGAGGAAGTGGCTCAGCCCAGAAGAGGAAGTAGGGGAGGGATACTGGAGGCAGTGAGAAGGAGCGAGGAGGAGGGCAGAGGCAGAGCCAAGGCCCAGGCAGGTTTGGCTTGAGTTCAATGTGGCAGCCGCGGGAGTGGGTCTCGGTCCTTTCAACAGTGAGGTGGCCGTCGTCATCTTGGGTTGTGGATCCTGCCTGCTGCCAGTTGGCTTTTTAGGACTCTAGATCCCAGTTTTATCACTTCTTAGCTATGTGACCTTGACACATAGCTGCCTGGAGTGAAGATTTCCCCATCTGAAAATTGAGGGGGAACAATAGACTCTCTCCCATGGGATTGCTGTGAGGATAACTGGGGAAAGCCCCCCCAAAGTAATTAGGACATGCCTGGCATCTCCGGAGGGCTCCGTAAAAAGGTGGGGTGTTCTTGTTTTATTTATTTAATTAATTTTTAGCAAAGTGTGGTTGACACACAGTGTTACTGCGGTTGTGGGTGCATAGAATGGTGGTTGCACAAAGTCCTGTATTTATGCTCCGCTACCAGTTGCGAGGGGTTCCTGCCGGGGTGCGAAACTGAATGTAGGCATCATGGTGCCATTATTTTCTCAGGAGACCTGTGACAAAATTTTGAACATACTTGAGCATAATTTCAGGCTGTTAGAAAGGTTGCAAAAACAGTACGAAGAATTCCTAAACACCCTCTACCAAGACTATACATTCATATTATTTATTTATTTATTTATTTATTTATTTATTTATTCCCCCTTCCTGAACTGTTTGCAAATCAGATACAGGCCTGGGGCCCCTTCATCCCTAAATACCTACGTGTGTGTTCCCTAAAAGTAAGGACTTTTTCTTACATAGTCACAGAACAATGATCAAAGCCATGAAATGGACAGTGAGACGAGACCATTATCAGAAGACCATACTCGGATTTGTTAGTTGGTCCATGACATCCTGTACAGCATAAGAAAAAAAACTTGGTTCATATCTCGCATTCAGTTGTCCTGTCTTTACAGTCTGCCCGAGTTGGTAACAGCGCCCTAGTCTTCTTTGTCTTTCTTGACCTTGACATTTTTGAAGAGCACAAGCCAGTCACTCTCTTTGCCTGATGTGTCCTCGTAATTAGATTTAGTTTAGGTGTTTTGGGGCAGGAGCACATCTCAGTTCATCACGTCACTTTGAACATTTTTGTTCACAACCTAAAAATGGGGTAGCCTCAGAGGAAGAGGTGGGAAGCACTGGACTGCCTGCAGAGGATCTTCTGAGGGACTTGATAAACATACGGATGCCGCAGGACCCCTGGGCCCCTGGGCCAGAAACCTGCCTGGTTAACCAATGACTTACGTTCCCTCACGCCTGCCACTCCAAGACATGGCCAGCAGATGGCAGTGCAGTCCATACTTAGAATGCAGCTTCTGGGTTTCTGGAAAGATCTCAGGGTGTCGGGTTTCCTGTGAGTACAAGGTAACACCCATCAGGAGAGCTTGGTTCCTTAAGCTGCCTGCCTCCTGCTCTCCCATCTCATCCCTTCAGAGGGACTGCTCTTGATGCCTCAAGACCACAAAGTGCCCAGAAGTCACTTGGAGTTTCCTCAGCCAGAGATGACCCACTTCTGAGTGAGAGAGCCCGCTTCTGAAAAGCTGACGAGAAGCAAGAGTAGGGAACCATTCACACTGAGCATTTACTGAGAGCTTACAGCGTGCTGGACACCGTGATTAGCATGGCTCATTCATTGTCTCCTGTAGGCTCACAATAAACTCAGGGTTTACCCTGAGGAAGGACTAGTACGGACGCAGTGACCTATCCAAAGTCACACAGCGAGCTATTGTCAGCACCTCCAGTTTCCATCTTGGCCGGACCTTGTGTTTCAGTTAGAGGACGGGGAGCAACGTCTACACCACAGGCACATGACTGGAGAGGCCTGGGGGTGTCCTGAGTAAGGAGGGCATGCTCAAAGCTGCCTGTGGGGACCAGGGTGACTGGGCCTGGAGCTGCCCGAGACAGACCCTGGGTCAACCCCCTGTGAAAGGGGCTCAAAGGGACTGCTCTGTCTAGCAGATTCTGAGGGGCTGGAAGAGCTGAGCATCTTTCAAAGATTGGGGTACACTGTGGGATGTTTGGTCTGTGTGATACCCATCATAGTGAAATCATACTTCTACCTATTCCATTCGTTTCTAGTAGATTCCATTGAGGGGATTTTCAGGAGATGGGATCCACCGTTTCGGAGAGGATGGTGTGAAATGAGCCTGGAGATGTGGGCAGGGGGGAATTTTCACCCATGGGTGTAGTCAAGAGAAGTGGCCTAGAAAACAGAGAAGTCTGGGGCTCTAGGAAGAATCCTTATGGATATATTTTGCTATTGAGGCAGACACTGCTGGTTGCTTATACAAGACCACATCTCCCCTTCTTCCTTACTAGCAGAAGTGGTCACCTGCCCAGCTCAAGAGCTCTGGCAATTAGTCTAGGCCAATGAGCTGTGAGCTAATAATGCTGGCTGGGTATGTAAGTCTGGATTCAGACAGGAAGAGGAAAACCCCATGGTAATTTGAACAGGGAGAGTTTAATATAAAGAATTATTAACTATAACAGAGGATTGCAGTGATGGGGGAGTGGCTAGGAAGAAGCAAAGAGAACATAGGGTAAGGAGCAGCCACTTCTGCTTATCCTATCTAGTTCATTCAAAATGAACTAGAGCTTGGAGGCGTCTCTGCACAGGCAATGGGTCCCCATAGACACCATGGGTGGGAAGCTGGGGGACGCTGCTGACAGGGCTGCCACCTGCCAGAGGACCTGGGGACTGGAGGAGCTGTTCATGTGGGAGGAGGCTGCAGAGTGAGCATCCCCAAATCAGGAAGGGTGTGGGTCCTCGGGATAGCAGGGGGTGGGTGGGTGGGAGAACCTTTAAAAGGGATTAGGTCTGTCTGGCTTGTCCCTTTTACACTTTGATTTTCTTTTCCTATAAACTGGGTCCAGAATAAAGAGCACTTGGAGCAGAACTGCGGCTGATGGGTAATATAAATGAGAGATGAACCATTGTGGTGATAAGCCACGCGGATTTGGGGTTGTTTGTTTCATAGTACAACCTGGTGAAACCTGACCACTACACACTAAGAACGTCTTATGTATTAATTGCCAGTTAAAGTAAGGAGAAGATTTCTCTGTTTCTTAAAAGACTGAGGAGGTTAAGAATGATGGTTAAAGAAAGAACTAGTAAGGTCTTATTCAAAGGAAAGGGGAAAGAGTCTTACAAATGCTTCCTGGACAGAAATACTGGTACTTACAGATTTGTTTCAGGGTCAAGAGAGGAATAAAAAGAAGAGAAAGGAAGGGAGAAAGAGAAAGGTAAGACTTTACGGGAAAAGCAAAGAAAGTTTGAGAATACAGTGTTTCTATACCACTCAACAGACTCCCGGATGTTGCCCAGGAGAACAAGAAGAATATTATCAAACCGTGAAAGCCTGGTTTGCTGCTTACCTAAAGACCAAGTCGAGTTGCCCACATGAGACACCAGGCAGATCATCTCCCTGTCCAGGAGACAGGATTTGGAGCCACTGTGTTCCCTCTCAACGGCATCTTAACATGCCTCATCCGTCCTCTTCAGCAAGCACACGGGCTTCCCACTGAATTCCAGCTTCAGAGTGACCTTTGAGGTATCCCCAGGGATGCACAAAGTTAATAGCTTTTATTTTGAATCAGACACTTCAACACCTAGTCTCTCGGTTTCGCGAGGACCCAGCTACTGGCTTTCGTAGAATGTGGCAACAGACAGAAGCAATTGGCTCGGATGGGTGTGAAGATGGGGAGGGCTGAGGGAAAGCCCCCGGTGACCCTCTCTCTCTCAGCAGCAGCAGCAGAGACAAATGCTAGAGTGAGGCACAGAAAAACATACTGTGGATCGTTAAACTGATTTGAGCACATTGGAGAGTGTCTTCTGGATACAACGATATCTGCAACCCATCTAAGGGAAACTTTGAGACTCCTTGCCTATCTCCTAGATATTACATAGGTCCGGTTTCCCAAAAGCAAGGCAAGAGAATCTGGAAAGTTCTGGCCAGCGTCTTTCCTTGGAAAGATGAGGACAGAGAGCACAGGTGGATTGAGTTAAGGAAGGTCACAGCTGGAGTCTGTCTTCAGGCCCCGGGTGGTGGGAATCCGGGGTGTAGGGAGGACCCAGGAATCTTACACCCTTATGTTCTCTGGGCTCCTCACCCAGACCAACAACCTGAAGGCAAGATGGAGAGAGGACAGGTGGGGAACGATACTCTGACATTACCCTCGCACAACGCCAGCTGAGCAGAGATAAATAAATTAAATCTCACTGGATAAAGGTGGCCCAAGTCTTTGCCATGTGTCCCAGGTCACAAAGGGGTGCAGAGAATCTGAATCGAACGACTCATTGGGCTGACATCAGTGACGATGCTGCCTTGTGTGTCCTGCAGACAGAGAATATACCTTCCGTGGAAACCCCCATGAGAGTTTTATAAAAAATTTTATAAAAAGCTTTTATAAAAATTGACCATGGCTATAAAGGAAATTCCAACCCCTTTTTCCAAGACAGAAATCGCAGAGACCTCGTTGGCCACCAAGTAATAAAACAGGAAATTAAAACAAGAGGAGAAATGAAACCAAAACCCCCACCACGTGGAAAACCTAAAACCCCCTCCTGAAAAATGTCCAACTCCATTTGAGAACAAAAGGAAGTCAAAATGGCAAGTTGAACCAGATTGGGGGGAGGGGCGGGACCAGATTGGGGGGAGGGGCGGGAGGGAATGAAAACCCTGTGTGTCAAAAACGGCGAGATACAGCTGAAACTATATTGAACAGAAAATGTAGTTCAAAACGTTTATATTTCTGAAAAAGAAAAAGAAGAACAAGGAGGACGGACTCAAGCATTCATCCCCGGAAGACGTAAAATGAGCAGCAAAATCAATCCAGGGGTTGAAGGACGGAAGGAAGACGAGCCGAAATTAATGAATCCGAAAACACTACAAAGGGAGAATTGATAAATTGAGAGGCTGATTCATTGTGGGAAAGAGCCCCACACAGGAAAACAGACGAGCCGCCAGCCTGCTTCCTCACAGGGGCCAAACACAGAGAAGGCACGATTAGGAATGGGAAATGACAGACAAGCGTGATAGGAGAAGATTTTAATATGTATTTTTAATTACATAAATAATGCGTGAATAGATGTGCTTTCAAAACAGGAGTCAAATAATAAGAAAAAATAGGGTAAAAATTTAAAGCCCTCTAAATTAGTTTGCTGGGGCTGCCTAACGACATACCACGGAGTGGGGGGCTTGTGCAACAGAACCGTATTTTCCTATGGTTCTGGAGGCTGGAAATCTGAGATCAAGATGCCGCAGGGTTGGTTTGCTCTGAGCCTCTGTCCTGTGTCCTCCTGTTGTCTCTTCACACGGCCCTCCTGCTGCACGAGTGCCCCTGGAAGAGGAAGGCCGAACGTCTTCTTCTGGTAAGGACACCAGCCAGTTTGGATGAGGACCTACCCTAACAGCCTCGTTCTAACTTGATCACCTCATTAAAGGCCAATGAGGTGGCCTGTGTCCAAACGCAGTCCCATGCTGAGGTACCGACCATTAGGATTTACACAGGAATCTGAGTGGGGACACAGTTCAGCCTGTCAAATAATTTCTACCTTCTTCCCCTCAAGCCCTACCTCTTTCCCTGAAAGTGTCATGACTCATTAGGCCCTCCCATGACATTTGGGGGGGCCCGAGACAAAGGTGAGACTGAGGCTCACATGCCAAATGTCTACATTATTTTTCTGTAAATCCCGCAGCTAACAAACACTTCAGTAAGAACGTCCTATCCTCCTACCTCTAGACAAAGGCACCTGCGTGTTGACCTGGAAAACCGGGTTCAGATTTAGAGTTTCTGAACTCTCCAGAGTTCTTTGCCAGAATGTGGTGGGAGGATCGCCCTTCTCTTCCCACACTTGACTGTCCCAGTCTGTCCCACGAGGACCTTGGGTACACCTGTGTGCATGGGGACTCCAACCTGGACCTCCAAGCTCCTCTCCCACCTCAAACACTGCGCCTTGGCTACTGCTTGGATGTTCCAGGGGTCACGTTATCCTCAGGACGAGGTACTTGGGTGAGGCTCCCACATACCCTGGGAGGGACCCTATTCCTGGGAGCCTGGCCTAGAAGGAAGGCTCAGGCTCT
The DNA here is from genome assembly GCF_964662115.1 of Mustela nivalis. Classification (NCBI taxonomy): domain Eukaryota; kingdom Metazoa; phylum Chordata; class Mammalia; order Carnivora; family Mustelidae; genus Mustela; species Mustela nivalis. Next base: position 124,055,540 of record NC_139027.1, on the reverse strand, counting down.
AGAAGGGTAAGTCCCCTGGACTGTTGTGTGAGGAGCATCTCGAGGGGCCTTGAGTGGGTCCCTTGGAAGTGCAAGCCCAAGGCAGAGTCATCTCTTGCTTGGATCTAAGGATAATATAAAAATGCTACAACCACGTGTTACTGGGTATCTTCTCAGACCATTTTACATCCATTTCACATATAAAAATGAGACTTTAGTTCCAAAAGGGAAGCTTATTTAAGGAAAATGGATTTTCCATTTTTCTGAGACTTGTGTCCCTCCCCCTTATGTCTTATAGGTTTTTCCATGTCAGCATATATAGGTCTTCTTTATTCTCTTTAACTGTTGCATTTAACACAAGGCAATGTTAATCCCCTTGAAAATTAGGATGATTTCAACCCAAAATAAGTTAAAAGATACAAGTTACCAAAATTGATTAAAGAAGAAATAAAACAGCTAAGTTGGATGTAGCTGAGGGAGCCGTCCAAGTGAACTTCATAGTTTGTCTCAAATCTACAAGCAACAGGTCATTCCAAAGCTCTTCGAAGTCTCCTAGAGCATAAAGGAATAAGGTGCGCTGCCCAGTTAGTCTTCTGAGGGGTACCAGTATTGCTGTGGATTGAATTGTGTCCTCTCCCCAAAGTCATATGTTGCAACCCTAACCCCCAGTGTGGTGGTATTGGGAGGTTGGGCCTTTGTGGGGGTGGTTAGGTGTGGATGGGGTTCTGAGGATGTAGCCCTCTTACACAAGAGAGATCTCCCTTTCTCTCGGCCATATTGAGACAAGATAATGGCCATCTGTAAGCTGAGATTTGGACCCTTACTAGGAGCTGACTTGGTCAACACCTTGATTTGGGACTTCTCAGCCTCCAGGTCAAAATTTAAAACCGAGAACTGTGAGACATACATTTCTGTTCTGTAAGCCACCCAGGTTATGGTATTTTGTTCTAGCAACCTGAGCTAGGACCCAGCAGCCAAAAGAAATTCACAGACTAATTTTATCGAGGAATACTGAAGCAGAACATCTCTATGAAAGATTAAGAGGTAGAATCCAGTAATATAATTAAAGAATAACAACCAATTGCCAGATGGCGGGAGGTTGACACACAGAAATCAGTTCTTTTTTTTTCTTTTTTAAAGATTTTTATTTATTTATTTGACAGAGAGAGACAGTGAGAGAGGGAACACAAGTAGGGCGAATGGGAGAGGGAGAAGCAGGCTCCCTGCTGAGAAGAGAGCTGAGTAGAGAGCCTGTTGCCCAGGACCCTGGGTTCATGACCTGAGTTGAAGACAGACACTTAATGACTGAGCCACCCAGGCACCCCAGAAATCAGTTGTTTCAATCATATTTCTATGTATTGCCAATCAACAATCAGAAACTGAAATTAGAAACATAATACCATTGATAATAGCTCTAAAACTTGCAATATTTAGGTACAAATCTAACAAAACATGCAAAATTTATATGATGGAAACTATGAAATGTTATGAAGTCAAAGGCCTCAATAACGGGAGAGACAGACTGTGCTCATGGATTGGATGACTCAACATATCCAAAATGATATTTCTTCCCAGATTTTTTCATAGGTCTAACATAATTTCTATCAAATTTCCAGTAGGAGTTTTTGTAGGTGCAGACCAGCTGATTCCAAAATGAATGCCGAGGTGAATGGACCAGATGAGTTAAAAAACACTTGAAAAGTGAAGTTACAGGAATCAGACAACCTGATTTTACTAGTTGTTATGTAGCTACAGTGATCAAGAAAGTGGTGTTTGTGTAGGGATAAACACATAAATCAAGGGAACAGAATAGAATTCAAAGTGGCTCAGTTGGTTAAGCAGCTGCCTTTGGCTCGGGTCATGATCCCAGCGTCCTGGGATCGAGTCCCACATCGGGCTCCTTGCTCGGCAGGGAGCCTGCTTCTCCCTCTGCCTCTGCCTGCCATTCTGTCTGCCTGTGCTCGCTTTCTCCCTCTCTCTCTCTATAAATAAATAAAATCTTTAAAAAAAATAGATCCACATAAGTTTGATCAACAGATTCTTGACAAAGGAGCAAAAGCAACACAATGGAGAAAGGGTAGTCTTTTCAATAAATAGTGTTGGCACGGTTGGACTTAGAAAGGCAAAAATAATGAATCTTGACCTAAACTTTATGTTGCAGGCAAAAATTAACTCAAAATGAATCATAACTCTAAGCATAAAATGCAAGACTATAAAACCTTTAGATGAAAATATAGGAGAAAATCTTCGTGTCGTAGGGCTTGGTGAACTCGAGATCTTCAACATTAGACCAAAGCACAAGCCATAAAGGAAAAATAATTGATAAGTGGGACTTCATCAAAAGTAAAAACTTTTGATGTGTGAAAGACTCTGTTAAGAAAGTGAAAAGACAAGCCACAATCTGGGAGAAAATATGGACAAATCACATAGCCCGCAAAAGACTTGTATCCAGAATGTAGAAAGAACTCTCTGGACTCAACATTAAGATAACAATCAAATTAGAAAATATGTGAAAGACTTGAATGCACATTTCACCAGGTAAGATGTAGAGATGGAAAATAAGCACATGAAAAGGTGTTAATAGGTGTTAGGAAAATGCAAGTTAAAGCCACAATGGCGTATCATTACACACCTGTTAGGATGATTAAAATTAAAAATTCTGACAATACCAAGTCCTAGTGAGTACACCCTTTGGTATAGCCCTGACTAAGAGAGCCACAGTAATGTCTCATAGACCCAGTAAACAAATAAATAACCCAAACGAACCAGGATATGTGGGAGAAACCCAAAATGGCATACAAAGAACAACAAACCAATCTGGGTTACAAGTGAATAGATAACCCCACTGAACACTATGGGGAGTAAAAGAACTAACTAAAGTAACATTGGAAAACAGTATTTAGGCTGGAAATTCTATTTAGAAAATATATGTTTACTGGTATTGAACAAAAAAGCAGATACTTTGTGGACCATGAGAGATAGGTTTCTCACTGTCAGAAAAAGGAAAGAGATAGAATGAACCCTGGGTGGTGTTGGACCGGAATTCGTAATATAAGGATGAACCCAAGGGTTTTAATATATTTACAGATGGATAAACAGAAATAAATGGATGCGTGTATGAATGTGTTCCTCCATCCACGTGTATTTCCCCGTTCCGAGGTCTCAGAAGGCAGTGACATCCCACTGGCAACAGGCACATCGAGATATTTAGTATCCAGATTGTGGCCTCTATATGCCATTTTCCTGTTTAAAAAAAATTAAAGAGGAGCACCTAGTGGCTCAGTCAGTTGAGCAAACGACTCTTGATTCCAAGGTGATGGGATTGAGCCCCTCCCACTGGGGGCTCAGTGGGGAGTCTGCTTAGGATTTTCTCTTCCTCTCCCCGTGCCCCTCCCCACGTGCTTGGGCCCATGCTCTCTCCCTCTCTGAAATGAGTAAGTGGATCTAAAAAAAAAAAAAAAAAAGGAAGAAAAAGAAAAGAAATTCACATTTCAGGGAAAAAAATTAAAAAAGAGAAAGTTCCATGGAGAAATGATTAATTCCAGAGCTTGGCTCGAGAAAGTAAAACATGAATCTGGAACATATTATGGTGCTAGAGAGAAAGATGGTGTGTGGAAAATGCTGGGGCCATAGTAAAAAGATATAGAAGGCAACCTGAATTATTCCTAATAGCTTAAAGCAGGGACTATTTGAGCAACAAAATAAAGATTGGATTACAACCCTGTTCTGTTTCCTCCCATAATTGTTATCATCTCTTAATTAACTGTATAATTAACATATTATGTTTTTGTTTATGGCCTCTCTCTCCCCACTAGAACATAAGCTTTACGGAGGTGGGGATTTGGGGGTCTGTTTTGTTTACTGATGTAGGCCAAGTACCATAACAACACCTGGCATATAGTGCAGACTTAGTAAATATTTGTGGAGAGTAAATTTTTTCTCTTCCTCTGTTGGCATGTAGATTGGGGAAATTGAATGTTCTAATGGAAACAAAAAGAGTTTTTCCAAATAATTGAACACGAAAAGAGCCAGCACCACCTGATTCTCTGCCTCAGCACATCTGAGACTCACAAAGGCAGTCAGGGGTGGTCTTGGGGGAGCTGAGTAGCCTGGGACATTGCCCTGAGGAGGACATGGGCACCTGGGAGTACAACTTCCAAGGAACACTTTGGAAGATATTCCTCTCAAAAGGATGCTTGGAACACCTGGGGCTATTTCGGTGCAGTCACTTTAGCATGATCATTTTAAACACCATCGGTATCCTTATCCCAGCTGAAACCCCCCCACCCTTGGGAGGTTGACATTAGGCGCCCAGTTTATGGATAAGGGAAAGAAAGCATGGAGGAGGTGAGTGTATCAGTTTTTGAGTGCTATTGTAAAAAGGACCACAACCTGGGTGGCTCAGACAACAAATACTTATTGCCTTTCAGTGACGGAGGCCAGAAGTCTGAAATCAAGGTGTCCACAGGGCTGCTGCCTCCGAGACTTTGGGGAGAACCTTCCTTACCTCTTCCTAGCTTCTGTGAGCCTCCAGAATTCTTCAGCTTTTGTAACTACGTCAGTTCCAGCTCTGTCTCTGTCATCTGATGGCTGTCTTCACATCTTGCCTCTGTGTGTCTGTGTCTGTGTCCAAATTTCCCCTTTTAATAAGGGCACCAGTCATATTGGATTAGGGCCCCTCCTCATGACCCTATTTTAATTTGATGACTTCTATCAAGACCCTATTTCCAAGTAAGGTCATAGGGCCAAATTTGGAGGTACTTGCGCTAAAATTCAGCATATCTTTTTTTGGAGGACAGAATTCAGCTCATAGCAGTAAGTTGTTTCACATCATGGAATATTAGCATTAAAAGGGACTTTTGTTATTGGAGCCACCCCACTCTTTACTCCCTCTACATGACCTTAACCATGAGTAGGGTATGATCATTCTAATGTGAGATTGAATTTTCTTTGCTAATATTTTGTTGAGGATTTTCACATCTATAATCATCAGAGGTGTTGCCCTATAGTTTTCTATAGAGAAAGCTTTTTGGAGCCACCCACTCTCAACTCCCTCTACACGACCTTAACCATGAGTAATGTCTCCTAAAATGGAAAGTTGTCAAGGGAATTCACCAAAATATTAACAATGGCAAAGGTCATTTCAGTCTACCAGGTCTCCCATCTCTGCAGTCCTCGACTGGCCTCCAAAAGGCAGGCCCTCTGGGTCTTCTCCTGTTTTTTTCTGCCTTGGGTTTCTATCCTCCTGACTTAACATTTCATGACTCATCTCCCTCCCGAGTACCCTCTGAGCCCCAATAGACAGCTTAAAACCATCAGAAAGAGCGAGAATGGGGGGAGACACCCTTTGGGGAGCTCTGTGATTTGAACAGGAGAAACATGAAAGTGAAATGCAGGGACTACTGAGCATGTGCAGCACAGGCAGAGGTAAAGATATGGAGATGATTAACAACTGATTATAAATTGGAGGAGCTATGTGATAAGGGCCTAGGGCAGCCTGTAACTGGGGAAAAGATTGGAGTATTAGGTTCAGTGCTAAGAGACTTCAAATCAAATCACCAGGTACTTATTAAGTGCTCAACTCAGTATTGCAATATGACATGGGTGACACAAAGACATACAATATCTCTTTCCTGCCTTCAAGGAAATTCTAATTTACTTAAGGAGGTTAGACATAAAACTCAGGAAAAGTCAGACAACAAAATATTTAAATAGTAATCTACAATACACAAGATCAGTTGTTAAATGAACTGTAGAGCTCACAAGAAGCTTTTAGAATTCTGAACCAGGAGATATTATTTGCTTACCTATGATATAAGTAGGTGCATATTTTCTTGCCAGAGAGAGGAAGGGTTAATTGAACAGGGAAAACCAATGAAACAGAGTTTTTTGTGTTTTTTTGAAGCAGAGACCTACAAGATTGATAAACCTGTAGTCAGACTAAGAAAAAAAAGAGAAGACTCAAAATCAGAAATCAAAGAGAAGGCATTACAACAGATGACACAGAAATACCATAAACAATTATATGTCAGTAAATTGGGTAAGCTAGAAGAAATGGTTATGTTCCTAGAAATATACAACCAACCAAGACTGAATTATGAAGAAACAGAAAGTCTGAGCAGACCTATAACTAGTAGGGAGATTAAATCAGTGATCAAAGTTCTCCCAGCAAAGAAAAGCCCAGTACCAGATGGCTTCACTGAGAATTCTACCAAACACTTAAAGAATTTATGCCGATCCTTCTCAAACTCTTCCAAAATACTGAAGAGGAGTGAACACTTCCAAATGCATTTTATAAGCCCAATGTTACCCTGATACCAAAGCCAGACAAAAACAGTACAAGAAAAGAAAACTATAGGGCAACATCTCTGATGATTATAGATGTGAAAATCCTCAACAAAATATTAGCAAAGAAAATTCAATCTCACGTTAAGGTGATCATACCCCATGACCAAGTGAGATTTATCCATGGAATGTAAGGATATTTCAACACATATAAATCATACAACATATTAACAGAATGAAGGATAAAAATTGTATGATCATCCTAATAGATGGCAGAAAAAGCACTAAGTTCAACACTCTTTCATGATAAAAAACAACAACAACAACAACAACAAATGAGGAAAAGAAGGAAACTACCTCAACATAATAAAGCACATTGTGAAAATTCTACAGCTAATTGTACTCAATAGTGAAAGACTGAAATCTTTTCCTCTAAGATTAGGGACAAGGCAAAGTTGCCAACTATCACCACTTCTATTCAACATAGTACTTGAAGTCCTACCTTGAGCAATTAGGCAAGGAAAAAAAAATTAAAGACATCCAACTCAGAAAGGAAGAAGTAAAATGACCTCTGTTCAAAGATGACATGAAGTTATATGAACCCAAAGGTTCCAAACAAAAAAACCTGTTAGAACTAATAAACAAAATAAGCAAAGCTACAGAATACAAAGTCAACGTACAAAATTCCATCACATTTCTATGTTAAAAATGAAAACTCCAAGAAAGAAATTAAGAAAACAAACCCATTTACAATAGCATCATAAGGAATAAACTAATTAGGAATAAACTTAACCAAGGAGGTAGAAGACCTTGTACAATGAAAACTATAAAACATTGCAGAAAGAAATTAAAGAGGACACAGATAAATGGAAAGACAGCCCAAGTTCACGGATGGAAAGACTTAATATTATTAAAATGTCCATACTACCCCAAAAGATCTACAGATCCAATGCAATCCCTACCAAAATCTTAATGGCTTTTTTTTTTTTTTTTTTTTTTTTTGCAGAAATAGGAAACAACAACAACAACCCTAGAATGCATATAGAACCACAAGGATCCCAAATAGCCAAAAAATCTTGGGAAAGCAGAACAAAGCTGAATTCAAAGCACTTTACACTTTCTTAATTTGAAGCATATTACAAAGCCATGGTGATCAAAACAATACCGTACTGGCATAAAGACAGACATCTACACCAGTGGAAGAGGATATAGAGCTCAGAAGTAAACTCATGCCTGTATGGTCAAATGATCTTCAAGAAGGGTGCCATAACTACATAATGGGGAAATTATAGTCTTTAACAAAAAGTACTGAAAAAACTGGGTATCCAGATACAATAGAATAAAATTGGACTCTTTATCTTATACCAGACACAAAAATAAATTGAAAATGGATTAAGGACCCAAATGTAAGATCTGGAACTATAAAACTCCTAGAAGAAAACACAGAGGAAAAGCTTTGTAACGTTAGTCTCAGCAGCAATTTCTTTGATATGGCACAAAAAGCACAGGGGACAAAAAAAAAAATAGACAAATATGATTATATTAAACTATAAAACTTTTGCATATCAAAGGAAACAATCAACAGAGTGAAAGACAGTCTACAGAATGAGAGAAAATATTTGCAAACTATGTATCTGATAAGGAGTTAATATCCAATATATGTTAAGGAAATCCTACAACTCAATAGCAAAACAAAACAAAATAAAACAGATAACCCTACTAAAAATGGGCAAAATTTGAATAGGCATACAAATGGCCAATTAGTATATGAAAAGATGCTCCATATTATTAACCATCAGAGAAATGTAAATGGAAACCACATGAAATATCACCCCACACTTGTTAGGATGACTATTATAAAACAAACCAACAAACCATAAAATAACAAATGTTGGTGAGGATGCAGAAAACTTGGAATCCTGGTGCTCTCTTGGTGGGTATGCTTAATGGTCCAGCCACAGTGGAAAACATAGAATTTTTTTGGAAAGATTAAAAATAGAATTCTCATATGATAGAGCAATCTCCTCTCTGGAGATTTATCAAAGGAATTGAAAATAGTACCTCAAAGAGATATTTACACTCCCATGTTCATTGCAACATTATTCACAATAGCCAAGGGGTGGGAACAAACAAAATGTCCATTGATGGATGAATAGATGAAGAAAATACGGTGTTTACAATCAATGGAATATTACTGAGCTCTGAAAAGAAGAAAATCCTACTATATGCTACGACATGGATCACCTCTGAGGACATTATACTAGGTGAACTAAGACAGTCATAGAAGGACAAATATTGCATAATTCCACTTATTATCTAAAGTAGTCAAACTCATAGAAGCAGAAAGTGGAGTCATGGTTTCCAAGGGCTGGTGGGGAGGGGAAAATGAGGAATTGCAGCTCTTTCCAGTCATGCAAGATGAAACAGTTCTAAGGTTCTGCTGTACAGCAATGTATATACAGTTAACAATACTGTACTATGCACTTAAAGATTTGTTAGGAAGGTAGAATTCATATTTTGTGTGTGTGTGTGTATGTGTGTGTGTGCACGTGTGTATGTGTGTGTGTGTGTGTTTTATCACAATAAAACAAATTTTAGAAACAATTAAAATAAACATCACTATATCAAAGAATGACTAAGCAGGGCAATCGCAGAAAGCTCTGGATGGGGAATCAGAAGACAACTTGAAGCCTAAGGCGTGTGTTAGCCCTAATAATTGCTCCTGTTTATTGAACCCTGACTGCAGACTCAGCAGTTAACTTTGTACTTAACTCATTTAACTCTGTCAACAGTTTCATGGGTTGCTATTGTTACCTTCTGCAACAATTTAAACCAACTCTAGCCTCTGTGATAGATAAATCCCCAAAGCTCATGCTAAATAGGGCAGAAGTTCATTTCTGCTCTTCTAAAGTCCAAAGGATGGTCGGGATTGGCTCTGCTTCTCTGCTCTATACAATCATTCAGAGACTCAGGCTGCTGGAGTCTCTGCCTCAACATATTTTTCTCAAGTCTCCTTGGGTGTCAACATCCAGCTTCAGCTACAGGGAAAGTTGGGGTGGTGGGGGGCGGGGTGGGAAGAGAGAGAGGGAGACAGAGATAGAGAGAATCATACTGGTGGTGCTTTATGGGCTCTGCCCAGAATGGCACACATTACTTCTGCCCCCAGTCCATTTGCCAAATGGTCACACATACTTAAAAGGGAAGCTGGGAGACACAGATGTGTGTCCGGGAGGAAAGATTAATGTTTTGTGGATAGCCATCTGGTCAGACTCTCCCACACCTTCCTTTTTTCAAGGGAGGGAACTTGGACTCAAGGAGGTTCAAGGTCACACAGTGAGTAAAGAGAAGTCAAGAGACACCACTGAAACTAGTTGATGGAGCAACAAAATAAATTGAGAATATAGTATCTAAAATTATGCACTTTACAACAGAGGAACAAGAAATATTAAGTTACATAACTAGCTTGAGCGACGAATGGTCGCTCAAGGAACAGTTTCATGAGCTTAACCCTCATGAAGTTGGTAATTTTGTTTAAAATTGGTAAATTTAAAAAAGGGAAAATGGAAATTACTTGATATTTGGAGGTATCCAGAACTAAAACCAAACATTTAAGGAATTAAAAGTTGTTCCTTCTGTGACCATTGCTTCTTATAGAGGCCCTTTTGTACATTAGAGTTTTAAAGCATTTACTCTGTTACTTTGATTGACACGTTTAAATTTATATTTTGACAAAATATAAATAACAATTACTTGTGTAAAAAATTCAAACAATACAAAATGGCACAAGAGGGGAAATCAAGACCTTACAACTTTATAAACCCTTTCTTCCCACTCTCCAGAGGTACCCTCTGTTTCCAGGATTTTGGGTAAACTCCAGGAAGTTTCCCTATACAGCCAAGTATGCGTGTATGTGTCCCTATCATTTTAGATAAAGGAAGATAATACTGTACTTTCTGTCCTATAGTTCACCCTTTTCACTTGCCTTGATATTTTTCATGCTTGCATGCAAAGTCATTCTTCTTAATGCTTTCCTTTGCATGGATGCATCATAATTGGTTTACCAGTCCTAATCAAAGGTCACCTGGATTGTTTTCAGCTTTTGTTCTTGTTTTGCTATTACAAATAATGCCATAAAAAGCAACCTATGCAAGGTGTCCATCTCTGTGTGTTAGATGAATAGAGCTGGAGAAATGGGATTTTGTGCATTAGGAGCCCAAGTAATCAAAGGCACTGTAAGAAGTCTCGTAAATACATCTTATGTATTCTTATGTATTCTTCTTGGAAGCAAAACATACATGCAGAAAAAGCATAGAAACAATAAGTGTATGTTCACAAAGTGAATTCACCCAGCCAGCACAGGGAACAAATTCCAGAGCCCAGGAGACCTTCCTGTCCTAGTCTAGTTACCCATCCTCTCTGGCATGGCACACACTCTTCCTGACTTTCACTTCCATATGAATTAATTTTGTTTTTGAACTCTGTGTCGGTGGAATCACACGGCATGGACCCTTTCATGTCAGGTTTCTTTAACTAAGCCCTCTCTTGGCAGGATTCATCTACATTATTGCCTGTAGTTGAAGTTCATTTGTGTTCACTGCTGTATACCATTCCATGGTTAAATATTCCATAATTTACCAACTGTGACTGACAGACATTTGGGTTATTTTCAGTTAGGGGTTATTAGGAAAGGTGCTTTATCCTGGTAGGTATGTATCGTTTGTTGACCGTGTGAAGGCATTTCTACTGGGCATCTACAGAGGACTGGAATGGTGGGGTCCTGGGCATGTGCACGGTCCACTCTGGGACATCTTTCCCGTGGCTGTGCCAACTTACACTCCCACCAGCAGTGGACATGTGTTCACGCCAACATTCCACGTTCTTGCCAACACAGATTTTTGTTTGTGTTTTTCATTTGAACCATTTTGTATTAACTTAAAATGATTTTACACAGGGGCAGGAGCAGTTCATGGAGCACTGCTCATGACTGAATGATAGGGCCTAGATGGCTTGCTAGCAGTGGAGGGGTGGGGATGGAAGAAAGCTGGGCTTGATTGGGTCTGGGGACTCAGGTGATGGCTCTGGGCCTAGCCCAGCACCCCAACACCCCAAGATAGGATGGAGTGACAAGAGCATCCTTGTAAAGATTTTATTTATTTGAGAGAGAGAGAGAGAGAGAGAGAGAGAGCATGCGCACTTGAGGAGGGGCAGCAGAGGGAAAGTAGAGCGGGGAGAGAGAGGGACAGAATCTCAAGCTGAGTGCAGGAGCCTGATACAAGGCTGGATCTCACGACCCTGAGATCATGACCTGAACCGAAACCAAGAGTCGGACACTTAACTGACTGAGCTATCCAGGCACCCCAGCAAGAGCATCCTTTTAAAAACAGCCTTCCCGTCCCTGGGATTTTTGCTGATAGGTCTGCACTAAGGGCCCCAGGAGATCACTTAAGGCGGGAAGAAAGCCTACCCTGAGGGAAGTGGAGATGTGAGCCCTGGATTCTTTAGTGGTCCCGGGTGGGAAATCGGTTTCTTCTGGCCCATAAAGCAGTTGTCTGTTCTGCTGTGTTTTACTACCAGCGTGGCCTGGCAGGCTGCCAGAAGCAGACCCAGGGGCGTGTGCTGGGCTGTGGGATGTCTGCAATAGACCCCAGGGAAGCCCTCAAGATGCCTTTACAGATGCCTTTGTCACATAGGCCCCGTGTACCCCCCAAGCCCAGTCAGACTGAGGGGTATGTCCAGCCTGCAGTTAGGGGACAGGTCAGAGTCTCAGGATAGATCTGGACTGCAGACGTAGACGTCAGAGTCATTGCAACCAGTGACGGTCTTCCAGGCAGTGGGGCCTGAAACCCCTTTCCTGCCTACATTGACCAGAGTGGATTCTGAGGTTTGCAGCGCTCACAAGAGCAGAGCTGAAGATGAGTCAGCTGGCAGCCGAAGTGGGGGCCCTCTGGTCCCCAGAACACACCTAGCGTCTGAGGCCAGCCGTGTGGCTGGTGGCCCACGGAGCCAGAGAACAGAAGACCCCTTGAGAAGTGAGAGGTAGTGCAGCCCCTAAGATCACCCTCCCTTCGGACACCCACCGCAAGTTGGAAGGTCCCGGAGACCACCCATAGATTCTGTAACTCGCTAAAGGACTTCTAGGACGCACAGAAACCTCTTCATCTCGTATTGACAATTTGTTAAAGGTAAATGATGCCATTTAAAGTCAGCCAAGGGAAGAGGTTCATAGGGCAGAGCCCAGGAAAGTTCCAAACACAGAGCTTCAGTTACCTTCTCCTTGTGGATACTTGGACTGGCTTACTCCCTCCCCCCACCCTTCTACCCCCCGCATCAGTGCGTAACAAGGTACCCAAGGTGTTGCCTATCAGGACACTCACCCAAGCCTTGGTGTCCAGTCTTTACCGGGGCTTCATCCATTGGCACTACTGACCACGTGTGTGGGTGACTGCCTTCTGCCACCCCTTCAGGGATCCAGCTGATGCCACGTAACCCAACCCACCCACCACAGATCACACTGCTCCCCTGGCTTGGTCCAATGCCCCCAGGTAGACAAAGAAACTCTGCTCCGGCAAGACTTCCCAAGGGCTTAGAGATTAGCTCTTGGGCTGAGGACAGAGATCAGACCGCTCTTCAAGCAAGACTGAATTGTTTACTGTAGAAGCCCCCCACTCCACTGCCTGATTCCACCAGTGCTCAGGTCCCAGCTCAGGGGGGAGGGGGAGAGAGTGTAAGAGGAGGGACCTGAGCACATACCCATGGGCTAAATGATGGAAGCGTCTCCTTCGATTGTTGCGTTCCATTTCTGGGTTTTGATTTTCCAGCTGTATCTGTACATATACATGGAGGATGGACTAAAAGTGATGTTAGGGATAAAGCTATCCAATAGCACTATGTGCTGTCCAGAGCTCTGCCGAGCTGGAGAGGGAGCTGAGCTGCCAGGTGTCGGAGATGCTGATCACAGCAACAACAAGCCAAAACAAGCGGGAAGGCTTCAGTCACTCCGATAGTGGAGGAAAGAGGCTCCAGCCGGATAGCACCGAGAGCCCCCTCTGCCCTTCCCCCTTTGAAATGAAATGCTGGTGGATCCGATGGATCCGTGTAGATGGGGGGACCGTCTCACAGTTGAGGAAGCCCCCAATAAAAGCCTCTGGCAGTTATATGGACCCTGGGCCAGCGGGGAGTGATGGGGGGGATGGGCTGGGAGGGAAAGTGCTGAGAACTGAGTCATGGTTGGGGAGGAGTGTGTGCAAGGCGACCTCCTTCTCTCCCTGGGAAGGACCCTCCGCAGAGGCACCTAAAGAAGACCGCTGCTCATGGCTTCCCCGGGAGAGACTTGGGGTGGAAGATGCCTGGGCCAAGAATGCAACTATGCAAATATGCAAAGAGCAGGAAGGGCTGGAAGCTTCCCCAGATACAACCGGCATTGGCTGCTCCCCAGGTCTGGGAGGGGAGGCCTGTCAGCTATAAAGCCTTTCTGGTTGCCTCCTGTCAGGCCTCAGAAAGCACATGTAAGGTTTGGGTGCAAATGCCAGAGTTTGGTTAAAAATGAAGAGGTGGACTCCCTCTTTATAAAAACAAATTACTGGAAACAATGGAAGAGCCCATCAGTAAGGAATTGGTTGGATACATTGTAGCATCTCCCCACCAGGAAATCCTATGCTTCTATAAGAAAGAGGAAGTTGGGGGCGCCTGGGTCGCTCAGTGGGTTAAAGCCTCTGCCTACAGCTCAGGTCATGATCCCAGGGTCCTGGGATCGAGCCCCGCATCGCATGGGGCTCTCTGCTCAGCAGGGAGCCTGCTTCCCTTCCTCTCTCTCTGTCTGCATCTCTGCCTACTTGTGACCTCTGCCTGTCAAATAAATAAATAAAATCTTAAAAAAAAAAAAAGAAAGAAAGAGGAAGTTGGGGGCGCCTGGGGGGCTCAGTTGGCTAAAGCTTCTGCCTTGGGCTCAGGTCATGATCTCCTGGACCTGGGATTGAGGCCCGCATCTTGGGTCCCCTGCTCGGCTGCTCTGTGGGGAGGCTGCCCCTCTCTCTCATTTTCTCTCTCTCTTTCCCTCTGCCCCTCTCCGCCCCTCAATCTCTCTCTCAAATAAATAAATGAAAATCTTAAAAAAAAAAAAAAAAAGAAAGAAAAAAGAAAGAGGACGTTGTCTTGTACATATACAAGCATGCAATTCTGTGTAGCTGTAAGTGGGGGTGGGGTGTGGGGAAGTCAGGGAAGAGGAGAGGGGAACTATAGCTTGCAGTCAAGAGGAGGGTCTCCAGGGGCACCTGGGTGGCTCAGTGGGTTAAAGCCTCTGCCTTCGGCTCAGGTCATGATCCCAGGGTCCTGGGATTGAGCCCCACATCAGGCTCTCTGCTCAGCAGGGAGCCTGCTTCCTCCGCTCTCTCTCTCTCTCTGCCTGCCTCTGCCTACTTGTGATCTCTGTCTATCAAATAAATAAATAAAATCTAAAAAAAAAAGGAGGGTCTCCAGGGCAGCATCTTCGTTTGGCGGGAGGATGAGGTCCTTAGTGCAGTGAGACTGTGATCTCACGACGGTTCTTTGACAGCTTAGACTTCTGATCATTAATAGCCGAATGTCTTGTCCCAACGCCAGTCCTTCTTGACAGGTCTGAGCTCTCCAGGATCGTCAAATGCCTACAGTCAGACTTCAGGGTTTTAGAACCTGTTACGGGCCAGCTGTGGGTGCCCTGGACCTAGCCCAGCAAGACATGATGACATTCTGTTACAAAATGAATGTGTTTATTCTCACTGGGTTAGAACGACCTTTCCTTGCTTTGTGAATAACAAACGTTTTGTTCTTTTACAAGTAAGTGTTCTTTCCCTGTCTCATAGCAAAATGATTGCCCCATACTCATCAAGGACTTGCCTGGGCTTCCCTGAGTCTTTTCTTGGAGCTATCTCCCTGGGATGTGCTTGCAAACTAGCCTAAGTTTCTTAAAAAGGGAGAACACAGGAGAACAACTTTCCCAGGCATTGTGGCAAACAAGTTTTCTTTCTTTTTAGCACATTCAGGATTTTGAGTTGGTGAGCTCCTACTCCATTGGGGGACCATGTGCAGGCCGTGTCAGAGCCCCACCCAGCTTCCCATAGCCGTGCTCACCAACCTGATTTCTGCTTGCTGGCGCTTGTATTTCTTTGCCTGAGAGCTTCTGTTGCTGCTAGGGCCCTCTCTTAGAAGACTAGGAGAACCAGAGAACTCAGGTCCACCAGAAGCCCTCCCCACCACCCAGTGAGTGGTGGGAGATGGCTTATAAAGATTCCAGCTCCTGTGGCCCTTGGGTGTATACGCTGAGAAGCAACCTGGGCTGGCTCCCAGAGTTTCCCCAGCAGAACTAAGCTGAAGTCACCTTTGGTTTGATCATATGCCCTTTAAAAGCTGTTTTCTTCCACCCATCCTATTTTCTCTCCTCCAATGGAACTTCCTGGGCTCTTCCTCCAAATAAACTACTTGTACTCACCTCCTTGTACCCAGGGGTGCTTCTGAGGAGCCCAAAGTTAGGCAGGTGATAATCACATCAGCCGTTGACCAGCACCTAGTATGGCCTGGGCAACCCCGAGGGCTTGATAGGAACATGGAGTCCCCAGTCACCCTGCAAGATGGGATTCCCAGACACAGCTGACAGGTGAGGACACAGGAGTTGCCCAGAGGCTCAAAGCAAGTGCACTGGAGTCCAGGCTGGTTCTTTCCACCAATCCTGAGGCAACACTCTTAAAAGTGGGGACTGGAACTGGGTCCATGCTGCCTCTACTTCCTCCATGCTGAGTCTACAAACAGGAGCTGCTCCAGAAGCACGTCTGACCAATCAGTATCAAATTCCCAGTACGGCTAAGTAAGTCCTTTTGGGTTGATTACCTTATATCACCATGACAACAGGCTCCAGATGTGGCTACTGTCATTAACATCCTTATTTTATAGATGAGAACCCTGAGTGGGGGGAAGGGACCTGCCCAAGGCCACCTGGCTTGTCAAGGACAAAGCCCAAGTCTGTCACCTGTCTACCATAGGGATGGATGACGGAGGTGGACAAGTGAACCAAAGGAAAGAGGAGGAGGACAAGAAGCCATGGCCTGCCTACCCTGCCGACAGCTGGGTGACAGCACATTGTCCCATCTTGGAACGTATCTCTGTCACACACACAGGGTAAATGGGTCTGTTCCCTGTAAATTATCTGTTAGCCGGCAGCTCCATCCAGCTGCTCATTAACACAATAAAAAAAATATCAAACGAGCCTTCTGATTCCCAGTCCTCGGGGCCCCAACTGCGTAACTTGGAAATGACTCTTTAGTAAGTCTGATCAAAGGCTGGTTGTTCAGTAATTAGAAATCATGGCCTCTTCCTCTGGGCTTGGGGCTTATAAACAACAGTTGGATGAACTCTTTATCTGGGTCGGACCAAAAACCTAGAGGGATCCATTTCCTCCTAATTTACACCCGTTTCAATGGGGGCACAGCAGCAGGAGCTTGCGTTTCTGCTCTGGGAGACCCACTGGTTCCCTTGTCTGCAGCAGGAAGGGAGAGAGGGAGGGAGCACACATCGAAGTGAGCCCATGAGCTGCCCATGCACTGAGATGGTCAAGCACCTTCCAGAGGGGGCCTCAGAGCCAGATCCAGGGCTGGGTGGGCCTCTGTGAGACCACGGATGGGGCTAACCCTCCAAAGAGCCCGCAGACAAAAGAAGCCGGGTGGTAGAGAGGTTTAGCTAGAGTACCAAGTGGTTCCTTCATTGAACCATTCAATAAATATTTATTGAGGATCTACTCAGTGCCAGGTACAGAGATCAGATGGTGACTAAAAAAGATGATGCCTGCTTTTAAGGAGGGTACAGGCCAGCCCAGGGAGATGGTCTCTCCTGGGGGAGGTGGGGGCTGGAAAGCCCAGGGGCAGAAAGGGTGGGGGTGCACTCGCTGAAGAGGCCCAGGGCACCCCAGTTGACCTCTCCCCCAGAGTTGGGAACAGAGAAGTCTTCATCTCCCCTGGAAAATGCTGCACATCTGGAAATACAATTTGCCAGTCCAGCTGTGGGCTCCAAACCCTTGCTGGGTCGTGGCCCTCACGCTCTCTTGTACTGGAGGTTGGTGCCCAGGAACAGGAAATCCTAGGAGAGACAAGACAGGATGGCATGGGAAAGCATTCCTTACGCCAAAAAAAAAAGACTCATCTCCAGGATAAAGGGAGGCCCATGTCTGGGGAAGCGTGAGCTCTGCCAGAAACCAAGTCAGGTTATACATCTCAAACGCGCCTCCATCCCTAAGGTCTCCATAAAGCACAGCTTTCTCCAGCCACCTTCTCTGACGTGGTGATTTATCTGTCATTTCCCAAGCTGCTGCTTCCAGGCAGGCCCCATATAAATGTCCTTTGTGTCACCTAAATTTTCTCCCCCTCGCGAATAACACAAAATTGTGCACCACTGAGGTTTACACTCCTACCGCCTTAGTAGTTTCCATCACCTGAAAGGGTGGGAACTCTGAACCTGAGCCAAAGTCCAATTCTCTCCCACACTGACCCAGCCCTTGCCTTTGGGAGTCAAACAAATGACCTCAAAAGTCTACTGAACATGAGAGTCTATAATAAATCTTCTGATGATTTCTCATGTGCCCAGCTGAGGCCAGCTGCATGAATTGTCGGTCCTCACTTCAATTAACCAGCTGTCTGAGTTCTTGTAAACTCTCAGCAGTAGGATGTTGAGCATCCTTGGGTCCGAAAGGACATTGGATATTAGTCTTTCAAACAGAGTAGTGGGTCAGTGTGTCCATGTCCCTGACCCGCTGTTGCCCTTCCCTGTCTTTTTATTTTTTTTTAAGATTTTACTTATTTATTTGAGAGAGAAGGAACACAATGTGGGGAGGGGTAGTGGAGAGGGAGAAGCAGATTAACCTGCTGAGCAGGGAGACCGATGCGGGACTCGATCTCAGGACCCTGGGATCATGACCTGAGCTGAAGGCAGATGCTTAACTGACTGAGCCACCCAGGTGCTCCTGCCCTTCCTTGTTTTCAGCGGCTGTTACTTGCTGGAGATTGACGATGTCCCAGACACAACACAGCATCTCCTTTACTGCTCACAGGGCTCCCGACCCAGTCATCCCTCCTTACAGACGCTATTCCAGAAAGATAACCTGAACCATGGGCACAGACACACCAGAAAATGCTTGATCAGAACCGTGGCGTGGAGAGCAAAGACTCAGATGTATTCCTCAATATGGAAATGGTTCAATAAATGATGTCTCTGATGGCTCAAACTTTCGGTTCTGTTAATGGTTCTGTTAACCGACGGTTAAGTGTCTGCTTTCAGCTCAGGTCATGATCCTGCTTGTTCTCTCCCTCTCTCTGACGAATAAATAAATACAATCTTAAAAAAAAAAAAAAGAATTTAGAAGACATTTTCAAAACTCCCAAATGGCTCTCAGAGCCTGTGCTGTTGCCATGACAGTATTTTCAAACTGAGCTGGTGTTGAGGTTCCCTCAGGTCACCCACAGGGGTGGGGACGTGGAAGGCAGTGCGGCACAGGCTGTGTCCAATGCCGGCTGCCCGAGGAGGGGTGCCACGTCTGAAGAACATGTGGGTGGCTGCATGGCATCTAGCGTGCCTGGGGCCTTCCTCCCCTTTCTGAGTGGCAGCGCTGGATTGAGTCCCACCCACTAAGCTGCGGCCTCTGAACCTGGAAAACAAACCAGTTGCCCCCCTCCCCAATTCCTCAAAAGCCCGTCGGAACCCACTGACCTTGTGGATCTCGAGAACAGGGTCATAGAGCTGAATATCCTTGAGCAGCGGAAGGGGGAAGCCTTCTGCCAACTTCTCTGGAGGTTGAGGCATAGCACGGAGAGAGATTTGTAAATAAATAATAATTATAAGTAAAGTCATAGAAAAAAAGAAGCTTCCCTTGTCCAACTCTGTGTACAGTATACTCCCATTTAAAGATCACCGAAGATTATGAGGTAGATAAGATTATTATTTCCATTTTACCGATAAGGAAATTGAGGCACAGAGTGGCCAACTAACTTGTCCTAGGTCACACAGCCAGAACTGGGATATCAACCCCGGCAGGCTGCTCCAGGAGCTTGAGCTCCCAGCCCTGGTGCTATGTGGGAGGAGTGGGAGGTATGGGGAGGCAGATACTCATGGTAAGAAGCTAGTAGGCACCTGTTCTCTGCCCTTACTCTCATCCTGCTTTCTGTTGCGGCCAAATGAAGCAGGACTTCATGGAAATGGTGTTTAGAGCTTGATGCTTTATTTTCTGACTGGGGAGTTGGCCATTGACTGGAAAATGTGAATTCAAAGATGGGCTGCCCTGTGCCCGCTACTTTAGCTTCATCCTTAGTCTTTTACCTGCCATTTCAGGGCATGGGGGCACACTTCTGTGAATCCCTCCTTCTCTTTTAGGAGGAGGTTTTCCCTGCCCCAAAGAGCCGCCTTAGTTCCTAACCCTCACTAGAGCCCTGGAGGGAGAGGAGTCCACCTTCAAAACTCCCATCTCATTGGCTACTGAAGCTCAGAGAGGGCAACTGACTAACCCAAGGTCACTCAGCCTTCAGGAAAGCCATGTTTCCCATCTCCAAGCTCAGCTCCTTTTCCCTCAAAGAGCACTGTCCTCCTTGACATGGAAAAATCCCTTATGATTCTTACCATTGACCTTGGGGTAGAGGGTGTTGAGAATGTAGTAGTTGAGTAGCGCCTCCAACAGCTCCACCTGGTGGAGAACAGGAGAGATACACCGTGACCACATGTGCCATTTTGCCCACCAATAAACGTCCCCATGTCTGCATGGGGCGACATGGCAAATAAGACTGAAAAAAGCGAATTTCAGATAGATGCCTACAACATGCTACTGTTTTATATTATAAAACTATTTTAAGAAACACATTTATTTGTGTACAAAAGGATAGAAACCCTTGGAAGATTATTCACCCAGCTGTCTTCTCTCTAGGAAGAATGTCAAGGTTTGACTTAGCTTTGTCTTTAATTTTTTTCACAGTTTAATTTTTTTCCACATAATGTTTTCCCAATTTACTTATGTAATAATTTCTTTAAAAAATTTCAAAACAAAAATCATGAAATACAATTTTATAACACTCACCATGTAGATGGTATAGGGCTCAGAACATTACATCTACACCGGACTCAGTTTTCACAATAACCCTTTGAAGTTGATATTACTGCCTCCATTCCACAGACCAGAAAACCGAGGCCCACAGAATGAAAGTGACATTTAGAAATGGGGAAGCTGGGGCAGAATTTGAGTCCAGATTTATCTGATTCTATAGTTCCTGCTTTCAGCATTCCATGCTCTGAACACCCGATAAGATGACTTCTTGTGAATCTTTACATATGAATGTTTTACCTCATAGGACACTTATACATGCCATGTACAGATGCAATATTAGTGTGTCATTAGTCACTTCCTCCTTCATTCCCTGGAAGGGGTCATCCTTTGGGATCCCTGTGGGCAACGTCTCTCTCCACAGTTTATGTGGTTGTTTCTACTTCGTAAGTCGGTAAGGGAGGGTCTGGGCAGCGCAGAGCAGGGGGACGCTGGCCAGAGGGGTCAGTGTGGGCAGGATGGTAAAAAGGAAGACAATTATTGGAGGTTAAGGTCATCCATCTCCTCCTTGACCTGTGAGGAGGAGCTGTCATCACCCCGTCTTCCTTCTTGTCAGAAATTTCTCCCTGATCACATCAGCCCACACTGATTTTCCCACTGTCTTTCTTATTTCAAATAGGGGCCATCCATTTTGCCACTTGTTTCTCCTGGTGGAAATCACTTCTTGGTTCAGCCAGGCCAGCAATTAATTCCTCTTCTTTTAATAACAGAGTCCCAATTTCCCCCTGGGGAACTCTCCTTTCCAATCTCAGTCCATGTGGCTTGGGACCACACATCCTGGCTCCCGGAGTGTAGATGAAACCTATGTTCGGTCAACTGGCCTTGTCTAATTTTTAGCCACAGTGATTGGCTAAAGAATGGTCACATGACTCAGATTCACCTAATGAGAGCTAACACCTAAATTTTTAAAAAATTAAACTACAAAATGCTGATGTTTTCTAGCAGTGGGAAAAATCAGTCAGAGAATGAAGTCAACATGGATGAAAGCAAAGAGGAGAGATGGAGAGAGATTCTTGATGCACTAATTTGAGCACCTAGATCCAGCTATGCCTGAAACCTCATTTTTAATTTAATTTAATTTAATTTAATTTAATTTAATTTAATTTAAATTCCTCCTGTTGGCTTAAGGCATTTTTAGTTGGCTTTGTATTCTTGTAGTTAAAATAATTCTGTCCAACAGAAGATTTAATTATAACTTATCTTCTATTGCAATGTAACTGTTCCTTGGCCCTTGTTTCATGCCCTCAAGAACTACACTTGTTATGGCAGACAGTAGCTCTTCTCACTTTTCTACTTTCTTCTATAGGTGCCATAGCATTGCTTAGGAAACACACTAAATTATTTAACACCTTAATCACTTCATAAATAAAAACAATGATTACTTACATTGAACACCCCAACTTTAGATTCTTTCAGTTCCACTTGTATCCTATAACAAATCAGGCAAAAGTCAGAGATGCAGGCATGATACCCATGGGACACCTAAACAATGTGGGGGTCCCCAGAAAGGAGGCTCTGGTTTAAGAAGACACAGAACCAAGGATGGTGTAGTGATGGGACTGAGAAAGATGACTAAGAACCAAATCAGCGATGCAACCTTACTGGGAAGACTCACAGAGGGGACGTGAGTCATGTATGTCAGAAAGTCAATATAGCTAATGTCAAAAATAAGAAAAATCAGTATTAGTAAACTCTTTAGAAATTTGGAAGTAATGGGAATTAGGCAGAAAGGACGTTTGGGAGGCACGACCAGTGGGGGAAAAGAATTGAGCTAACCGAGGTAAAATTTAAGTTTCCTTCTCCAGTGATAGACCCCTAACATTGAGAAGAAGATCTGCTCCCATCCCTACCCCCAGCTACAGAGAATCAGCTACAATGTCCAGATGGAAGGAGCCCAGTTGAATGCCTCCACGGGGGCAAGAGGCTGACTTACTTTCCCGGTTTCAGGAACCCAGTGATCCTGCTGGTGTTGAAGGTCAACATGGCAGAAACATTAGTAGCCTGGAAATTCCAGTAGAAGAAAACAGATTTAAATGAGAAAGGCAGTCAGGGCACCTGCGTGGCTCAGTGGGTTAATGCCTCTGCCTTCAGCTCAGGTCATAATCCTAGGGTCCTGGGATCAAGTCCTGCAATGGGCTATCTGCTCAGCAGGGAGGCCACTTCCCTCTCTCTATCTGCCTACTTGTGATCTCTGTCAAATAAATAAATAAAAATCAATAAAAAATATTTTAAAAAAACAACTAAATGAGAAAGTCTGTCACATATAGGAAGGATAACTATTAGGACCAGCTGTTTCCTTTAAACAAACAACTTGGTGAGTTAAAGCAAAAACTTGTTCCCTAACTGTGGACTCCCAAAAGGTTCATCATAAGTATTCAATACATGTTTGAACTTGGACTTGAACAATTTTTACTTGAAGTTGGTGACTGTGGTGACTGTGATAGTGACTGAACTTTGAACAAACAGACTACCAAGAGGTGTAGAGTGCCTATCCCTGGAGATCTCTAAAGGGATAATTTCTAGCTACCTCACAGCTAAGAGTCTATCCTAGTGGTGATAATAATAAAAATAATATTAATAATATTTTAAAATTTATAATATATTAATAACAACAAATTTGACAACAATAACAACAATATCAAATTGCAGATACAGCATCTAGGAGCAATTACCCTTCTAGAAATTTGTCTTGTTGAGTTTCCAACCTGACACAAGAGAACAAAGTTCTCCATTCAGTGAGCAGGAACCCAAAAGGACTCAGAATCCCTTCAATGTCAGACAGAGCCCATTGAGAAAGGAGAGAACCCTCTCAATATTTAACCCACAGGGCCTTTGATATAGGGAGGTGCTTACACAAGTGATGGAATTGCTGAGAAGCCAAAGAGAGCTAAGGGGATGACTTAGAGACCAGCAGAGGAAGGAAGCTGCTTCCACCCCAGGACTGAGAGAACAGAGGAGGGATTGGGGTTAAGGGAACCACCATGGAAGTGACAGAATCACTGCCTGAGCCTCTGACCAGGACAAAGACAGAGGAAGAAATATTCAGGCTTCTTCCTTCCTCCCGCCCTCTTGACAGTGTTTTCCATTGGCTAACTTTATTAGAAGTCAAAGTCCAAGGGAGCCTGGGAAATGTAGTCTTCAGGGGTCAGATACAGCTGCAGAGCAAACAAGTCCAAGACCCTTATGCCTTCCTCCCAATAATATCCCTGTCTCAGTGTTTTGGAGATACAAACATTAAGCAAATAAACCTGCAAACAATTACGTAAGCATCTTTATAATAAATGCTATGCAGGAAAACAATAGCGTGCTTTAAGAAAAAAAAAAAGATGACAGGGAGCCTAAGGTGGTAAGAGGCAATCAAAAAAGTCCTCTCTGAGGAATGGATACTGAAGTTGAGATCTGAAGGAAGGGGGAAGAGCATGCAGAAAAAGGGAACAGCATTTGCAAAGGCTTTGAGCCTTACCACACCAAGCCGGAAGACAGGCTCCTTGACAGAGCTGGGCAGGAGGACAAAGCCTTCGATCTCCATCAGGGGGGTCGAGGACAGATTCCCAGGACTGAAGTTCAGGGATGGGGCAGAGGCCATTGCTCCCTGGAGCTCCAAGTTCATGTTGGGGTACAGTCTGGCTAACTGGGGGCAGAATGAGAATATTATGACAAGAGAAGGAAACATGCAGGTTTGCCGGGGGAATCCCGAGGGAGTCAGAGAAAGCTGAGAATGCTTTTCGATTGATTTTATTTTCACAAACGCTCTGTTTGCTTTTCTCTTAATGGTGCACCTGGAGATCTTGTCTTGTCAGACATCTGGAGTTTTCACGGCTGCATTGGGTTCCATTGGGCGTGGGCACTGTAACAGATCTAACCACACTGGGCATCAAGTGGTCTCCAAGGTTTTGCCCTTATAATGACCACTCCTGTGAGTACCCTTGGCTATTTTGGGAGGAGGGGGTACATTCCTAGAAGTGGAATTGTTGAGTCAAGAACGGGATGGGTATTGTCAAGCCTTGGATGTTCAACATGACTGCCTGTCCGAGACACATCTGGGCGGGGGAACTGGGAAGGTGTGGGAGAGGACAGATGGATTTCTGTGGGATTAAATGATGAATTT
Organism: Mustela nivalis; assembly: GCF_964662115.1. NCBI lineage: Eukaryota > Metazoa > Chordata > Mammalia > Carnivora > Mustelidae > Mustela > Mustela nivalis. Next base: position 124,031,067 of record NC_139027.1, on the reverse strand, counting down.
AGCCGCGTGATGACAGGGTTGCTGTAGCAACTGCTGGAAACAACCACAGGTCCTTCCTGGGAGACTGGCTGAGCCAACAGTGATGAGTCCGTACGATGGCAGGCTGGGTGTTCATGAGAACACGAGTGAGGAATCTTCTTTTCTACTTCTGCAGAGTGAGCTCCCGGGACAGTAAGGCAAAAAAGTAAGGTACAAAATGGTGTGTATGATATGCCTCCATTTGTGTTCAAAAATGAAAAGGATTCACAGCAGTTGTTGGCATATACATAGACTATCCCCAGAAGGAGGTAGGCTATGGATGGGAACTGGGTGGTTAGGGGCCAGGAGTGGATGGGAAATTTTCCACTCTAGAGCCTTTTATGTCTCTTGGATGTTGAACCATGAGAATTTATTATCCTTTCAAAACATAATTTTTAAAGCACCAAGAACTGTGCCTGGTCCCTAGTGTGTCTTCTCTAATTGTCTGATGTTATTAATTAGGGTGCATTTGGCGGGACATGATGGCATTCCCTGGGATTTTTCAGATATCATTGGTGAAAGACTGGGCGACTCATGTTCCCAGAGACACGAGGCTCAGCCCTCTGTTGGGCTTTGGAGAGAAGGGGCCCCGAAGCCAGCAGCAGGAAGACCTTGCCCTCCCTGGGGGACTCACTGCCAGCCTTCTGACTCTTGGTTAAGCTGAGAGAAGCTCCGTGGTTTTAAAGGGAAACCCCTGGAGGCTAGTGGGGTTGGCTTGCACCTGCCAAGGTCTGAGAGAAGGCTTACCCTGGGGACGAAGGGGCGGAAGGACTTGGTGGTCAGCCGGATGTTAGAGCCCTGGGGAACCTGCAAAGAAACACGAAGTTTTAGGGCGCTCCCACCAGAGAGCTGAAGGTCTGAGAAAGATGGAGAGGTGGGTGGAGGATGCTCAAGACTGCGGCTCTTGACTACCTGGGTTACCATAACAACAGTGAGATGTCTGCACTCACCACAAGCACCAGTTGCCAGGGCCTCAGCTGCTCTCCTGGGACACAGGTGACATGCGGGACGCTTACAGAGGGTCCGTGAGAGTGAGATTTGCAGTCATAAGGACCTAGGTATGGTTCCTGGCTTTGTTGCTGTGTGGTCACAGGCCAGTCCCTTCACCTCTCTGAGCCTATCAGGCCATCGCGAGGGCTGAATGGGACGGTGTGCACACAACACCTACATGGGACCCAGCGCACAGCTATTATAAAACACAGTCATTATGACCCAGTCTGCTAGAAGAAAGGACTGCACCATTGGAGGGGTGCCTTGCTCAGACATGAAAATAGAAATAAAAGGTGAGAAAGGTGCAAAGGTGAGAAATTACCCAAAAGATCGCAAGCCACTCCCCCCACCCACTAGGTGGCATCCCATCTATCCTCAGAGCCAGCTGGACCACACAATGGGGCTGCGCTGTTGCTGTCATCATCCTGACGTTCACGAGTCCTCAGCTTTACAAAAAGCTACAAGAAATAATTTTCTGAAACCCAGGAATATTAAAGAAACTGGAGAATTATTAAAGATGCAATCCACTTAAAAATTTAATATTCCTGGGGCGCCTGGGTGGCTCAGTGGTTTGGGCTGCTGCCTTTGGCTCGGGTCATGATCTCGGGGTCCTGGGATCGAGCCCCGCATCGGGCTCCCTGCTCCGCAGGAAGCCTGCTTCCCTCTCTCTCTCTCTCTGCCTGCCTCTCTGCCTACTTGTGATCTCCGTCTTTCAAATAAATAAATAAAATCTTTAAAAAAAAAATTTAATATTCCTTATACAAAATCCCATTTGAGACTCTTGTTTTAGAGGTACGTTGTAGAAAGACTGCTTCCTTTCACCACGAATCACTAAATCATGGACCTTTTTCCTTTTGGTTACAAGGTAGTTTCCAAATAGATATTTTATTTAAAAAAAATTCAACTATGGGCACAATGTTTTCATGGCAGTGTTTCACTTTTAACTTGGTTTCACTTCCTATTCAGTATAACTTTATGCATTAAATTAGTGTATCCATTAACCTGCTTCATTTACTAAATTTTTAAAGATTTATTTATTTATTTATTTATTTGACAGACAGAAATCACAAGGAGGCAGAGAGGCAGACAGAGAGAGGAGAAAGCAGGCTCCCCACTGAGCAGAGAGCCCGATGCGGGACTCGATCCCAGGACCCTGGGATCATGACCTGAGCCGAAGGCAGAGGCTTTAACCCACTGAGCCACCCAGGCGTCCCATTTACTAAATTTTTAAGTTTTTTTTTTTAAGCCTCTACAAACTAAGCATGAGGGAAAATATGAATTAGAACAACAGGTCTAGACAGGGGCAAAAGTAAAACCCAGACAAAGAAGTCACAGTCTTTCACAGTTCTAATGGAGAAAGGATATTTGACTGGAGCTTCCTGGTAGCTGAAGTGAAAAGGGAAATTGTGCTAATTTATATATTTCCTTGTCTGAATCGTTCTTCTCAATAACTTCCTATATCATTGATATAAACGGGGTAGAAAGGAAAGAAGAAAGGACAGGCCACCCTGTCATTTGTGCATGTTTTTTTGTCATCATCCTCACCATGTCATCTGTGATGGAGAAGTTCAGGTATCCGGACTCATGATAAACCAAGCTGGCTGTGTTGAAGACATAATCAGAGACGGCAAAGTAGACCATTCGGTCTTGTTGCTCAGGAAGACTCATGACAGGAGCAAGGAAGGTGACTGGGGAATAGTGATCACGGCTAAAAATTTCACCCTGGAGAGAGAAATGGGATGCATTTGAACTTTTCAAAGTCTACCCCAGTGCTGGACATCTGAGCTAGGCAGTTGCTTATACAGCCTGAGCAGGGGGTTTTGAAAAGTAATTGCCTGAAACTCTACCATTAAAACACAACACATCAAAGTGTTGTGTGTCCAGAATCTGTAAATGAAAAGCTCCCCAGCTTTGGCATTTTTAACCCATTAATACCCTTTGCACCACCTTGCCCAGTTCTGATTGACCTCACCTACGTGATGGTCAAGATGACGGAAGAGAAGAGGGAAGGTTTCAAGGCTGAAGACTTGTAAGACTCCTATTGGAGCCCTGGTTGTTGAAGCACTCCCCACCACTCCATATTGCCCTGCCCTCAACACAGCCCAAGCCACTGGGGAGATGAGGACAGATCTGAAGCCAGAGAGACAGGAGACCCCAAGTACAGGCTGGCCTTGAGGGTATGCTCTGCTGGGGCCGCACCCACCCACGCCCCTGTTCTAGGACTCTCACCTTAAACATCACGTCCAGCATTTGAGCTGTTGCCCGAGGGGCTTCCATTAAACTGTAATCAATGCCAGCAAAACTGTCGATCTCTGTTGTGACTGTGAGCCAGGAGAGGGGAAGAATTAGAAGCCAGGTGATGGGGGCTCTGACTGATCCACACTCTTGTGACTTTCTTCAGGGGCGCCTGCCCCTCTGCCAAGACCTTCTACCCAGCCCAGCCCTGGAGCAAAAAGATGTTCCTTCAAGAAAGAGAGGACAGGGGCGCCTGGGTGGCTCAGTGGGTTAAGCCTCTGCCTTCAGCTCAGGTCATGGTCCGGGGTCCTGGGATCGAACCCCGCGTCGGGCTCTCTGCTTGGTGGGGAACCTGCTACCTCCTCTCTCTCTCTCTGCCTGCCTCTCTGCCTACTTGTGATCTCTGACTGTCAAATAAATAAATAAAATCTTAAAAAAAAAAAAAAAAGAAAGAGAGGACATGTTTCTGTTGTCCCTCTGGTAGGTTAGCCATGAAGGGGGTGGTATGCTCAGCCTGGGACCTGAGTGGTTTCCATGGTCTCTCTCTCTCTCTCTCTCTTTCTCACACACACACACACACACACACACACATACACACACACGCATGCACACACATCAGAGGGCAGGAGGAGCCCAGGTCTGGCAGCCCTCCACATCCTCATGCCAAAGAAGCCACAGAATGGGGAGAATTCTCCAATCAAGGTTATTATTTCCCAGTTTCCAACTGAAGCCTTGATTTTCATGGAAACTTGCCTCTTATCCACACACACCAAATAACCAGGAAGGTCAGGCCATGTCCAGAAGGCCCAGAAACTCCCCTTCAAAGCCCTAGGGGAACGAGAGTCCTATGTCCCACGCACTAGGCTGTCTGTGCCTGCCTGAGCCTCCCCTGAAAGACAGCTGCCAACGAGCGAGTGGGGGGCCCAGGAGCCAGGGCATCACAGAATACCTCAGACACATCCGTATGATGGATTACACATATGATGGAACTACACAGCTACTAAAATGTAGTCTTTTGCAACCACCTCGGGAAACGGGAAGGATCTGGTCATGCAGAACCCGTAACGGTCACGTGAGCCTGCTGTCCTTCTCCCAGGTATACACCCAAAGACATGTGTCCGAAGGTACTAGAACATTCATAGAAGTATCAATCATGGGGCGCCTGGGTGGCTCAGTGGGTTAAAGCCTCTGCCTTCGGCTCAGGTCATGATCTCAAGGTCCTGGGATTGAGCCCTGCTTTGGGCTCTTTGCTCAACAGGGAGTCTGCTTCCTCCCCTCTCTTTCTGCCTGCCTCTCTGCCTACTTGTAATCTCCTGTCTGTCAAATAAAATAAATAAAATCTTTAAAAAAAAAAAAAAGAAGTATCAATCATAATGGTCCCAACAATCAAAATGGTCTTCAACAGCAGAATGGGTAAGTAAAGGGAGGGACCCCCACACTGTGGAGCGGCGTCCAGCCAGGACCATGAATGAACTCTCACTCTTCATGCAGCACTATGAACCAACTTCATCTTTTAAAGTAGAGCCAAGAAAACTATCTTCTCTCTTTTTTTTTTTTTTTAAGATTTTATTTATTTATTTGACAGAGAGAGAGAGAGATCACAAGTAGGCAGAGAGGTGGGGGAAGCAGGCTCCTTGCTGAGCAGAGAGCCTGATGTGGGGCTCAATCCCAGGACCCTGAGATCATGACCCGAGTTGAAGGCAGTGGCCTAACCCACTGAGCCACCCAGGCACCCCACTATCTGCTCTTGATAGAAGACCTGAAATACGGCGTGGTGCCATTTACCTACAGCGTGCAAAACTAATCTTTGTTGGAAGAAGTTGGGATAGCGGTTTTCCTTCAGTGGGGACCCGTGGCAGTGGCTCCCGTGAAGGAGTTCTGAAAGCCCCATCATGTTCTGTTTCTTGCTCTGGGAGCGGGAACGTGCCTGTGCTCAGTTTGGCAAAATTTTTTGAACTGTTCACTTACGACTTGAGCACTTTTCTCTCTCTGTAAACCCCCACAAAAAGTTTCTTTTTTTAAAAAAAAGATTTACTTGTTTATTTGAGAGAGAGAGAATGAGCAGGGAGAATGGCAAAGGAAGAGAGAGGGGGAGAAGCAGACCCCTCGCTGAGCCAGGGGTCCAACGTGGGGCTCAATTTCAGGACCCCGAGATCATGACCTGAGCTGAAGGCAGAGGCTGAACCCACTGAGCACCCCCAGGGGCCCCCAAAAGGTTTTTTAGAAAAATGAGATAAATTTATGTGCCCTAATACAGAAAGATGTCCAAGGTACACAAATCACAAAAGAGAAGAAAAGAATGTGTAGAGTGATATATACTCCTAATTGGCATATGCATGTGTATTCATGAACAAAAGGAATATATAATGATTGTATGTTTTTGTATCATTATGTATATTTATATTTTTTCTAATTTTTTAATTTTTTTTATAAACATGTAATGTATTTTTATCCCCAGGGGTACAGGTCTGTGAATCGCCAGGTTTACACACTTTATATTTATGTTTTTGTATAGGAAAGAAAATATCTGAGAGCTGAAATCCCAGAGATTATTATCTCTTGGAAGAAAATCTGGGGAGAAAAGGATACTTCAATTATGACTTTCTACACTGCTGTTCCATTTAATGTTTTATAAGGCATGCTTATCTGCTTATAAGTATAAATATAAATTAATAGAGTGTCCCCCGCATGCGTGGAGTAGCCTACCTGGCAGAGTTTGGAGATAAGGCTGCAGGTCCGAGGTCACCGAATTCTGGAGCATTTCGCAAACCTGAAAAACACGGAAGGAGAAAGCCTGAGTGGGTCCTCCCCCCACCCCCACCCCCGCCGCTGGCTTTGGTCTGCCACTGTGCTAATTGCTCTAGTCACTGTTTTTCATTTATTAGTCCATTGATCGATTCTACAAAAATGTATCAGTGCTCACATGTGCCATGTGCCAGGGAATAGAAATGATCAAAAACATGCAGGTCCTCATGTGGATCTCAATAGGGTCCATCCAGACATCTCCAAGTTGATCCCGGCGTTGGATATCTGAGTTAGTCTGCTACCCAGCCGGGTAGGGCACTTTGGCTGGAGGCACTGTCTGAAATTCACCTTGAAAGATGGTGAATCTTTCGTTTGGGAGGTACTGCGCCTCCCCCAGAATTTAGACTTGAATAGAGGAACTAGATGGCCAGTAGAAATAGCCAGCCCATAGGTGTGTACTTAGTAGGTACTTCTGAAATGCCATCCATTCACAGACTGGCTGGGACCATCCGTATTTCACGTTTCCTGTGTTCTGGAGGCCACCACACGGTAGGCACACACCCTTCTTGGAGACAACTTGTGTGGCATGTTTCTCAAGAAGAGAGAATATGTGTTCCCAAAGCTGCTGGCTATACATGCTCTTGTAATCGCTCAGAATATTTCTTGTGTAAACCAGTGAAATACGACTGAGAAAACCTAAGTACTTGGGAGAGGTGAGCTGCTTAGAGAAATTTCCCAGTGTGCACAAGAAAAGGCTTAGGAGGAAAAAAAAATCATGAAAATCTAGAAGGATTCTGCACCGGGGATTGCTTTGTAAATGTCTTTGAATTCTCATTGTGGTTAAAGAAAGCTGAGCTGGAATTTGTAGCAGATCAATGTTTCGTGCACGAAAGACAAAGTCCAATGTCAATCAGGAGACTATTTTCAAAGAGCAGTTTCTATGTCAAAAGACGACAAATGGATTTATATTAACTGTATCTTAAAACATTTGGATTTTCATGTAAATAGTTTTTTTGTTCGTGTGTGGACGCGAGTCCCCACGGTCCACAGTTGTTTTAATTAATGGGTCACACCCCCTGTGTGGAGGCATCCATGTATATAAGGAGGGAGAGGTATATGGGGGAAGGAAGGCTCCACGGGTATGGGAACTGGCATTTTAAGGGCAGATAAAAGGGTGAGCTGTCACAAATCAGGCATGGAGGTGTGGGAAGCTCTATGCTGGGGGCTGGGCAGGCAAGAGGTGAAATCTTAATCTCCCTTTGCTGCTGGCTCAGTGTGGTGAAGGACAGACACATTTGATTTCATGGGAACCAGGAAACTGCTAGCCTCACTCAAGTCCTCAAGGAGACTAGTCCCTCCTTGCTTTTCCTTCAAAGGCCCACCAGATCTTCCTGAAGAGCCCCCACCCCTGAGCGGACCTGCATGACCGCGGAGGGAAGGCTTTCAGCCCTCAGTCCCAGACCCATCACAGGGCCTCCTAGAGAGGCAGGTTAAGGGTGTCATAGGGGAGTTGAACAAACCTGGGTTCAAATCCTGTCCAGTCCCCTACTGGCTGTGTGACCTTTGCAGAATCTCTCCCTGCTTTTGCGTCCTCATCTACAGGATACAAGGCCAAGGCCAAGTGCTTCCCAGGGATGTTTGGGGTGGGGTGGGGGGTGAGGAGACTAAGACAGTGAGTTTATACGGCTCAAAGAGCAAGCAGGCACGAAGTGGTTCTTCTTAGCCTTGCTGGTCAGATACCATCAGTGGGGAATGTGAAAGGGTCTGTACCAGGCTCTTTGTTTTCCTAGAAGAAGGAAATTTCTGAGGACCCATAAGGGTCAGGGATCCAGGGAGGTCTCCATCTTTCCCAAGACACCCAGCCCCTAGAAAGCCTTTGGTACAAGCTGCTCCGCCTTCTAGGAAGTTCGAATGCTGACCCAGCTCCTCACTAGCAAGGTGACCACTGGGCAAGTTTCTCCACTGCTTAGAGCCTTCTCGGTCAAATACAGAAAATGGCACTTTCTTCAAAGGTTGTGGCTAAGCTGGATGACATATTCAGTGGTTGAATGCTTAGCACACTACTCCTGGCCAGATCACAGGCTCAATAAATAGCCGCCATTGTTACAAATAAGAGTAGTTATACAGTGATATATTCTGCATCACGTTAATAACATTAATTAATCAAAGCAAAATTAATTGTATATATCAAAATTAGTTGTGATATATTACTATTATTATATAATATTATTGATAATCCTTATTTGCACCGTCATCAGCAGGGCAGTAGAAATCCACACCAATGAAGAATATTATGGCCTACTGAGAAAAGCATGGCAACACGGAAATGAGATGCTCAAGAAGGAGGCTGTCATATTTCCTAAGCTCACCTAGACCCCAGGACCCCAGAACAAGACAAGGAACAGAATGCACTCTGTCCCCCTGGTCCGCCCGCTGTGGGGTCTGTCTGCTATTCTCACTTCAACCACTAGGGGCACTCAAAACAAGACCAGTCCGTGGGCCCCAGTGAAGAGAGAGAGTCTGTGTGTCTGTGTTCCTCTTTCCGCCTTCATCGACGCTGTCATTGCTACAGACACAGCTCCAGGTCCACGATACCTCAGAAATGGGATTTTTGGGTGAAGTGAGTATTTGTTAACATGAAACCTCTTAGTTGTAGTCAGAGATTTCAAAATTCGGAGATCTCACGTAATTTGTTTAATGGCAAAAAATGACGCTCTGTGCTGCCTTACCCTCCAGGGCAGATGCTTGTGAGCACGCCCAGGTAGGAACCAGAGTTCCAATCTGGTTCTCACATTTCCCGTGTCCTGCTTGGGGTCTGCTGGCACCTAAGTGCTGATTTCCTTTTTGGCCTTATGGAGCACAGGGCAGTGCGGGAGGGAGGGCAGGGAGACAGTGAGCAAGGTCAAGGAGAGGGAGGGGCAGGAGTCTCTGTTCACCCCCGCTGTTTTACCGTTGCCTGAACATTGAACCATTCTCTGCCTCACTAAACACACTTGGAGTCCAGGGACCTACAATTTGCCCCAGCTTGGCCATGCTCCATGACCTTGGACAAATGATTTGTCCTCTCTGGGCTTTGGGCCTAAATATGTCTGGGCCAGTCCGCCTGGCCATCCTGGGCCAAAGCCCAGTGAGGGCTCCCACCTGGCCCTTGAGTGACACAGCAGATGCCAGCAGCTTGGACATTCCTACCTTGCTCTCCAATACTCTGCGGAATTTGGATTCAATCTGGTTGTGGAAGAGATTCAACAGCCACCTGGAGAGAGGAGCACAGTGGGCGGTGAGTTCTGTGCCACTAAATGCAGGGACAGTGAGGCAGCTGAGAAAGCTTGCCCCTGGCCTCTGACCAGGCCGGTCCCTAAGGGATCCCTCCTCCCCACTGTTCTGGGACCCTGCTGTGTCTCCAAATCCTGGACAGGATGAAAATGCAGAGTCCCAGCCCCCAACACATTTGTTGACTCAGTGTATCTAGCTTCCCAGGCCCCTGTTGCCCCAATCAGATTCAGTGGATTTAGGGGAGAGGCTTGAGAATCCACATACTTCTAATCAAGCAAACTGAGACTCAAAGATATGTACCCACAGACTCGTACATTGTCCGTGCATGCTCCTTCGGCCAAACGCCCTTGTGTTCCTCTAATAGATTTCATTCACCTGATGGTGGTCCCCACCAGTATTCCTGGCTCGAACCTGTATCTGTTAATCTCAGCAGGGTCCCCCAAAGAATGACCTCCAAGTGCCTGTGATGTGCCCCTGCATTATACATGGGCATTTGTGCTTATCAGAGGCCAGGCGTTGGGCTGGATGGGACTCGGGCTGCAGGCAGGGGTCAGGCTGGGCAGTGTCCCCGTGGTGACTTACCCCAAATCTCCCGATATGTCCACCTCCACATCTTGAATGTGGCTGCTGCAGCTGGAGGCAGTGATGGTGGGCCTCCCAGAGGGCTCCCTGCCCAAGACAAGACTGACGGAAATGGTAATGCCCTTGACCTGCACATCAAAGGAGCCATGTAGTTTCCTGGAGGAAATAAGAGAAGCAATCAACCATTCCTAGACTAAGATCAGCCACCATGTAGGAGTAAAACATGAAGTTCCATTCTTACCCCAAAATAAGAGGAGCTGGAGCAGAAATTTAATTAGGAAAATTATTACAAAGTAAAAGATTTATTACAATTAAGAACATAGATGGTCAGGAAGAGAGCCTGGGTCTAGTTAATTGATGGGAATGGGGGACCAAAAGCCTTTCTACATAGGATCCAAGTCTAAGGAGGTTTAAAAGAAATGGTTGATAAACTTGCCAGCATAGAAAATGAAAATTTCAGTAAACAGACAAAAAAGAAACAAAACCAGGGGCACCTGGGTGGCTCAGTGGGTTAAAGCCTCAGTCTTCATCTCAGGTCATGATCTCAGGGTCCTGGGATCGAGCCCCACATCAGGTTCTCTGTTTGGTGGGGAGCCTGCTTCTTCCTCTCTCTCTCTGCCTGCCTCTCTGCCTACTTGTGATCTCTGTCTGTCAAATGGATGAATAAAATCTTAAAAAAAAAATACCATATTCAAAGTAAACAAAAAAATAAAGAAAGAAAGAAAGACTCTGCATGGTGAGCTGGCCAAAAAGCTAATTCCTTAATACACAAAGAACAAGCTCAAACAAACTAATAAGAAAAGGACAAAACAACCCAAAAGAAAAAAAAAAAAAACCGGGGGTATCGAAGATATCTAACAGGAAGTTCAATTGGAAAGATGCATATGAAACATATTAAAATAAAAATATAATTAAAAATAAAAATAACAGTAATGCCAGTTTTCCCCTGTCAGATGGATGAAAATTCTGAAGCTTGAGCAGGTGCGTGTAAACAGAGGTTCCAGGGGCTGTGGTGGGGAGATCCCCTCTGGAATATTCACGGCTGGGATCCAGCCTCTCACACACGCGTCTTTGGCCGCGGAGGTTTACTTCTAAGGCTCTACTCTGTGGCCTTCCCGTCTACATATATGCATGGGGCGGTTCACGGAAGCATCACGGGTCACAGCAAAAAGTGATGAAGCATCTAAAGGTCAGCTAATAGGGACAGGTTCAGTTAAGTTGTAGGCATCTATGCTATGCAGGCTTTAAAGAGAATGAGGGTAGGGGTGCCTGCGTGGCTCAGTCAGTTAAATGTCCGACTCTTGATTTCAGCTTCTGTCCTGATCTCTGCGTCATAGGTCGAGGCCTGTGTTGGGCTCCCATGCTGGTTGCTTGGGATTCTCTCCCTCTCTCTCTGCCCTGCCCTGCCCCTTTCAAAAAAAAAAAAAAAAAAAAAGAATAAGGATGAACATGGTCTAACTACACAATGAAATATTACTTATCCTTAAAAAAGGAATAAAGCTCTAATGCATGTGGAAGAACTTCAAAAATCTTAGGCTAAATGTAAGAAGCCAGACATAAAATGTCACGTATTGTATTATTCCATTTGTATGAAATGTCCCAAATCGGCAAATCCATAGAGAACTAATATAGATCTGTGGTTGCCGGGGGCTAGGGCAGTGGAGGGAGGAGGAGGATGGGAACATTCTGGAGCCAGAGGGAGGTGGTGGTTGCATATCATTGTGAGTGTATTAAATGCCACTGAATGTCTCACTTTAAAGTGGCTAATTTTACAGTGTGTGAATTTCACCTCAATAAAAATATTATGTTAAAAAAGGTAAAAGAAAAAAAAAAGAATGAGGTAGATTTTCATTTGCTCGTACAAAAAGATCTTTGAGATACTTAACTGAAAAAAGCCCAGACAGAGTGGCTGGCTTGATTCTTTCTGTGGAAATGGAATGAATGTGCCCTACACAAGTGACCTGCATCCTGAGCATATTTCTCCAGCAAGATGGAAACGGAGCGTGAGTCCCATCGGTAATGAAAACATTTTTAGGAGCCACATTCAACAAGGCAAGAAGAAAGAGGTAAAATTAATTTTAATTTTAATAGCGTAAGTTGTCACTTCAACCTAACGACATAAAAATCACCAATGGGGTTTCTTCTGTTGTTTTTCGTACCGAACCTTCAAATCTTGTGTTTCACACTTAGAGCGGGTATCAGTTTGGACCAGCCATTTTTTGAGTACACAGTGGAGACACGTGGCTAGACATGACTGGATTGGACAGTGCAGGTCTAAAATATAAGTAAGATCAGCTCACCCAGGAAAGGCTGGCCCACCGTTCTGTTATGGGCTGAATTGTGAACCCCTCACCCCAGATTCGTCTGGTGAGGGCCTTAACCCCAGGACCTCAGCATGTGACTACACTGGAGGCAGAGCCTTTGCAGAATTGATGCCATTACACTGAAACCATTAGGGGGACACCTGGCTGGCTCAGTCAGGGGAGCAGTGTTCTTGATCTCGGGGTTGTGAGTTCGAGCCCCATGTTGGGTGTAGAGATTACTTAAATAAACTTGGGGAAAAAAAAATTGAGGCCATTAGTGTGGGCCAGAATCCTGACTGGTGCTCTTCTAAGAAGAGGACACGGATAGACACTTGGAGTGCCTGCACATGGAGGGACGACCATGTGAGGTCACAGCAAGAGGGCCACCATCTTCAAGTCAAGGCACGAGACCTCAGAAGAAATTAGGCCTGCTGACACCTTGCTCTAGGACTTTGGATCTCCAGAAGTCTGTGATATTTTAGTATGATGGCTCAAGCAGATTGATCTACCTTCCATCCAAGGATTCTGGAGGTTGAAAACAGTTCAAAATGCTAGGGAGTTCATGCCCCTGAGAGCCAGCTGCCTTTGACCAACGGCAAACAGGAGGAAGGGTCATAATGGCTGAGTTGGGGAAACTCAGAGGTGTGCTCTGCCTACATGGTCTCCTGAGGTCCCCAGTCGGCTGCCCAACTGATTTCCTTCCCTCCCTACCTCCCATCTCCACCTCCATGGATGTTTCCTTGTTTTTTCCCAGATAAAGTACTTACACTTGAACTCTTGTCTCTGGTCTGCTGCTGGAGAAAGCAAACTAAAAAGATACAGAATTCTCTCTTTCAGCTCGCCCACAACGCATGAGAAGGGAAGAGAATCAGAATCAACCAAGAGCCAGGCCTCAGATCCCTGTGTGCTCTTCTCATCCACCACCTGGCCTTTCCAATGAGCTAGGAACACGTTGGACCCAAGAAGGATGGGACAAAGGCCAAGGCCAAGGGCCCAAGAGCCTGGGAGCAGAATCTACTTACACAAAGGCTTTGCGCGCCTTCCACTCTCCCTCGACTCTGATGAAGGAGTCAGAGATGCTGAGGCTCAGGCCCTGGCCGGGCAGGGGCCTCAGAGCAGAGCCACGCAGCTCACAGCTGTGGATGCTCAGGCTGAGGAGAGAGACACAGGGAGCATGACGTCAGCCCCAGCTTGGGGCCAGCCGCAGCGGGGCTCTTGCTCCAGCCCCTGCCGCCGCCCCTACCCTCACCCCACGGGGACTCGGCTGGCAGAGCCGGCTCCAGGCCGCTGTGGGTCTCCCCCAACTTCCTGAGCACCTGCTGTGTGTTCTGTGCTGACCATGCGGCCATGCTAAATGCATTGTCTCCTCTATGTCACCTGCGCCTCTAGGGGGGACAGCACTGTTCTCGTTCCCTTTTTACAGAGGGGGAAGTAAAACCACTCGGAAGAGCTGCATTTGTTCAAAGTCACACCATCGGGATCAGAGCCCACGAATCTCAGGATCCTGGGTGAGATCTGGAATAGGACACAACAACACGCCCCTTTGGGTTTGTAACTAAAGGGCCATCTCTCCCTCGACAGATCCAAGTAGGGGGAACGGATTCAGGGGAGGCTGAGGCCAACCCCAAGAAAAGACACGAAATGCTGGAGAAACAAACCAAGATGACACATATTGTGGGGGCAATCGGTGGGAAAAGAGTGATCAAGTTTCATTTTATATGCCCAGCACATAGTAGGTGCTCAATAAATGTTTGCTGATGGAGTGAATAAAAAAAAGAATGAGTGGAGCCATGAATGGTAATGGGCAGGGAGGGGTGCTGAGCGGTGACTCTATTGTCCTCCTCCATCTCCTGTTCCTCCACAAGTGTTTTATGCCTTTTTTTTGGCATCAGCTGCTCATGTATAACGATCCTTTGAAGACTCAACTCAAATGCCACCGCCTCTTGGAAGCTTTCCTTGACTTCCCTGATGGACAAACCTCGGCTCTAACAGTTGGGCTACTATATTGAAAATTTAAGGTCTATCTTCTCTTCTGGACTATAGGCAGGGGCCAGACAGAAGCCTGGATTATCACAGTGTCATCTCATCTTGCAGATAAGGAAACCGAGGCTCAGGTCACACAGCTAGTATAGGTCTCCGTTGATATTTGCTGAATGAATGAATAAGTCGGGGGGACCTACTTCCCTCCCAGGACTTCGCTCTGAATGTTGTGAGGAACTCTTCCATTACTGGCCCAGGAATGTCCTAGAGAATCTCCCTCTCCTCCCTCCAAAGCCCCACCCCCACCCCCAGTCACCTCAGGGCCCCAGCAGAAGGGAGCCTCACCTGTGGAACTCATAGTGCCCTCGGCCAAAGGGCTTGATTTTGAAGTCCCCAGTGAAGTCAGGCAGTGTAATTCTGAGCAGTTCCTTCTGCAGAGCCACTGACCCCTCCCTGGCCACTGTGGACAGGAAAAAGCTGCAAGTCAGCCTGGCCTGGCTTCCCTGCCCTCTAAACCCTTCAGTGGCTCCCACTTGCTCTAGGGAGAAAGGCTGACTTCCTTGTAAGTATTAACAACAGTTACAGACTATTGAGCTCCTGTTGGGTACAAAGTAACGTGAGAAAGAGGAGCATCACTGTGTTTCACGCAGTGCTATTATGTGGGTGCCCAGTTTATGGATGAGGAAATGGTGTCTTTGTCAGCAACCCCACAAGGGGAGGAGTGCTGTATGCATGGGTAGCGGGAGGCAGGTGCTCCTCTGTCCCATCCTTCTCGGCATCTAGGCTGTGCGGAAGACACTGTAAGCATCTGAGGGATAGAATCCTGGTGTTGGCATCTTCCTAGCTGGGTGATCTTGGGCAAGGCTTCAGCTTCACCTTTTCCATGGCAATGGCAACAGAACTTTCTTTACTGGGCTGGCATGAAGATTAAAGGAGATATTGCAGAGCAAAAAGGGGGTTGGGGGGAGGACACGCACTCCTAGCTTGGTGCGTGGCCCACGGCAGGCACTGAGCAGATGCCTAGAATGGCAAAGTGGGGTTTATGTTATTAAAAATATGGAAAGGACCAAAATGTCCAACTCTAGCCAATAGGCTAAGAGAACATGGCACAATCAATCACACAGTGGAAAGGAACCAAAGGCAAATTTTGCCTGATTTAGGATTTCAATATAAACAACACTTGCTAATACCCTCTGTTTGTTGGGATGCATGAAGGATTCAGGATTCTGCTTTCAGGGAGCGCATGTCTACACAGAAGACCAGGGGCCTCCCCTCTTTCCAGCTGGCACTGCTCCCTTGAGAGAATGGCCGTGCCAGTCCTTCTGCCAGAACGCTAACCCTTATCCCTGGCCAAGTGTCCCTTATCTTTTGTACCTCTCTGAACCTCCTCCAAGAAGCCTTCCCTGATTTCCTTTCCTCTGCTCCCAACAACCTTACCTGGAGAAATGTTATTACCCCATTGAACAGATTAGGCAGTTGAGGCTCAGGACTGTGAGGAGAGCCCTGGTTCAGTTCCGGGGAGGGTGGTGTAGAAACTCCTCAGCTCCCTACCCTCTGGATAAGCGAATCCTGACACTTTGTTTCAGCATCTTTTTCCAAAAAGTCATCTTACTTTTGTTCATTCTTTCTAGTGGAGATATAACGTACATCAAAGTCCCTGCCAGATAACTTTTGAGTGTTGAAGCAGCCCCCCACCCACCCCCGGAACTGGAGGGAACAGAGTCCCAGGACCCCTGCAGGCTCCCTCCTGCCCTCTCTGGCTCACCACCAGTCTGCCTTCTAGATTTAAGACACATGTTTTCAAACTCAACCAAGAACTTTCCGGTAGAATTGCCCCGGTCAGTGGGACTCATAACACACTTCCCTGTCTTCTGGCTGCTCTCCATCTCCTGCGCCGTTTGCTGGAAGTTTTCTCCCAAATTGATTCTTTCTCCAAATCCTTCTCCCTGGCGGCTGGTCACGGACCCCCACTCTGACAAGTCACCTGCCCAAGCAGCACTGTGGGTGGGCACCAAGGTGAGGCTTGGAGCCAAGGCTGCCAGACCCTGGCTCACCACCCCGAGGGAGAGTGCCCCATTGGTGTCCCCCGCTGTCCCCAGAGTAGTCTGGCACCCAGCAGTCCAGCCAAGTGCAGCCAATAGCCACAGCTTCTTACCATACTGTAGGCCCTTGTCAGTGATCCTGGCGACCAGGCCAGGGTTGGTGCCCAGGGCGCCCGGGGTGGATGTGAGCAACAGTCTCAACAGGAGGGAAGGCAGGGCCCCAGCCAAGGGCTTCATCCTGGATTCCCAGTGCGGTGGCCCAGACGGGGCCTCGCTCCCTTAAGTAACAAGGGGGTTGGGGCAGAGGTGGCTCCTGAGTGGGGGCGGCTCCTGGGATCTGGTTCGTGGCATTGGGAATGGGAGGCACAGAGACTGGAACTGGCTTGCGACATTGCTGGGGTCACGGGTCATGCTTAGAAGCCCGTTGCTGCTGATCCGGGTCAGAGGGTGGGTTGGCCTGGCCCCAGGTGACAATCTCTGTCCACCCTTCCCACAAAAAGACCCCACATTCACTGCTGGCAAGGCCCGGTATTACAGAGTAGGAGGCTCAGGGAGGTCATGTCCCTCCCTCAAGATCCTGCACCTGGCAAGTCGGGGAGTTGGGAGTCAAAGCCATGTCTGGCACCAGCCGAATTCTTTTCTCTTTTTTAAAACAAACAGAGTTGAGTATGAAGAAATCTTTCCCCCTTCCCCCCTTGGGAAACCAGGCTTTCTCAAACCTTGCTGGTGGTAACATTTTCTGGAAAGCAACTTGGCAAATCTTTAAACGTTTGCATGCCTGGTAACCCTGAGTTTCTGCCTCTGGAATGTTAAGTACATAATTATGTCAGGGGAAAAATATGTCACTGCACCAAGGTGCCCAGCGCTGTACTGCAAGAAGCAGGCAGGGGAGCAGTGGGACCCAACCTAAAGGGTCCAACGAGAGGACGCTGGCCAAATTAATTATGATACATTTAAAGTGAGGCTGCAGAAACCAATGTATTTCTTGATCTGGAAAGATGCACATGAGGGGCTGGTTCCCAAGACACCATACAGCAAGGTTCTGTACCCATGTCTGCTAGTCTGGACAATTTTTAGCAAGGAGTTATGAAGGATTGTCTCTGTTTGGATGGCCAGGATTATGAGTGTTTTAAAAATCTCTTTGTTTGTTGGTACTTAAAATTTTTATTTTCTTGGGGGACATATTGTATTCGCAGTAAGTAAAGATAACAAAATTTCATGGAGGGAACAAAATTTATAATAAAGATTGTGCCTAAATACAGGATTCCCTCCCCCCCCCCCCCGCCCAGGGATCCTATGTGTGTGAACTTTGTTCTGCCCCCACCTCCAGGAAGCCTTCCCTGATTATCCCCGCAATTCCCTGGATTAGAGGGAGATCCTCCTCTGAGGTCCCAGAATATCTGCATTTTCTTCATCATAGCATTAACCACTCTGTGGCTTATGGGGTCCTTTTTAAAATATGTCCACAAATTCTTTTATACTCTTCCATCAACAGGTGGAGTCTCTGTATGCTCCCCTTGACGTGGGTTGGGTCTCTGTGATCACCTCAGCAGACGGAATGTGGTGGGAGTTAACAGTTCCTCCCCAGTGGGTCAGACAAGGCACTGGAATTGAGGTTAAGATCAGAACTCCCCCCTGTCAAACACAGGAAAGCCTACAGCCCAGACCCTTCTGTTTCTCTGTATCCTGTTGTTGATGTTCTTGTGGTTGAGGTTTGTTGCGGTCCCTTGCACACCACCCCCGGTCCCAGCGTGGGTGCTCTTGAGGGCAGGGCTGAGGCTTTGGAATCCTGTGATCCCTGCACATGGGGCAGAAAGAGGCAGGAAACCAGGAGCTGTGAGCTCCTGCTCTGTGCAGGACCCCGAACTGGTCGCTCACACCTCTAAGCCCTCTAACGCGGGTCTGTCTTGTCTCATTTTAGCTAAAGGATCTGAGGCTCAGGGAGGTGAAATGCTTTTGGTCACAGTCAGCCTGCAGGGATTTGAACCCAGATCTGTGACTGCCATTCCAAAACAATAGGCCAGGAAGTCTTCTCAGAAGGGATGTGCTGAGCTGAGACCCCAAAGGTGAGTAGGGGCCAGGCTTTGGAGGAGTCATTCCAGGCTTAGCTGAGAGCAAGGACAAAGCCTGGCAGCAGGCAAGGCTTCCCCCTGAGCCAGGGGCATCTGTTTCCCGGACTCAGCCTGTGGAGGTGGGGAGGGTTCCTGGACTGGGAGCTGGGAACCAAGGTTCTGACCGGGCTAAGTCCTGCCTGGTGTGTGACCCTCAGCAAATCCATGTCTCCTGTGTGCCTCAGTTTGCCTCTGTAAAATGAGGGAGACAGAGCAAGTGACTCCCGTGCAAATTAAGGGAGGACAGTCTGGAGAGTGGGGACCGCCTGGGGACACGGGTGTCACCCCCAGTGCAGCAGTCTGGGGATGTCCCAGACATGGCCGTTGACAGGGGCGGGAATTCCCAAGCAGTGAACTTCGGACCTTACACCTGCCCAGCCAGGCCTCCAACCCCATGGGTGTCCTTTCCTAGCTCAAGGTCTCTGATGGTGACCCCAGACCCAGCAGAGGCTCCTGGGGGCAGCATTCTGCTTGGAACCCCTGGGTCTTTCTCCTCCCAGGCTGTCCATCCGTTTCGAATGACAGCTGCCCCGGCGCTCCTGCCTCCATCCAGTCCTATAGCAGTGCTCTCCCTTTGAATAAGAACAGTCTTCGTTGTGTTCTGATTACAAAAATGTTGGCAGAAAAATCCCGAATGTAGAAACCGCAGTGCCTGGAATACTGAGCGGCATATAGGAGACCACTGCTGAGGGAGGGAATAAGCATAACCTCAGTGTGAGGTTAAGGGCATGGACTCCAGGACCACCTGGCTTGCGTCGAATCCTGACTTGCCCCCTGTGTGACCTTGGGCACTCTGTGACTCAGTTTCCTCATCTGTAGTTGGACTCAGCTAAAGAGTAATAGGACGGGAAGTCAGAGGTCTGGAAGAGAGAGGGAAGAAGGTACTTCTCAGCTTCCTCCTTGCTCTGGATCTCAGTCAGACAGTAGCCATGTCACTCCCCCCAAACCCCTCACCTGTGGCTCCAGCCCGCCCTGGGCTTGGACACCAGACTCCTTTCTTGACTGCTTTAAGCCAGAGCTAGGGATGCTAGTTCCTGGGTCCCTCAGCATCTTCTGCCAGTGTCCTTAAGCCTGTCCCCCACCTCTATAAATAGCCCCTTAACTCAAATCCCAAGAACCATCTGAGTGGGACTCCTTTTTCCTGCCTGGACCCTGGTGGATGCAATTAGCACAATGAACTTTTCATTTGCAGCAAATGCCTTCCTCTTGTGGAAAGCTTTGAATTCTTTGACCAAGTCTGCACAGGTCTTTTGCAGGAATAGTAGACTACAAAAGACAGTACTAAAAATACACAGCAAGCCATGCTGTGCCATCAGGGGAGTTTCTGGGGGCCACCAAGGAAGGCTTTGTAGAGAGGTAGCATCCTGTAGCGTCCTGAAGGTCACGTCGAAGTTTTGCAGAAGGGAGAGCAGAAGGCAGTCCAGGAGAAAGAAGCAGCGTGGGCGAAAACACAAAGCCATAAAGTAGGAAGGATTAACAGCAAGGAAGCCCAGATCCTTGTCTAGGCTTTGCTCCTGGAAGGCTGTGTGACATGAGACAAATCATGCCCCCTCTGATCCTTGCTTTCCTTGTCTGCCAGTTACAGACGAAGGCATTAGGCTAAGACAGCATTTCTCAGATTACTCAGGAATCTTGTTTACTTATTTGTAAACTTATTTGGGGGATATAATCAGGGATATAAACCTAAGGTGTACAGTGTGTTGATCTGATACGTTTACAGTTTGCAATATGATTAGCGTCGTAGAGTTAGGTGGCCTTCTATCGGGTCGTGTAATTATCATTTTTTTTTGTGTGTGATGGGAAAAATTAAGATCAGTCTCGCAGCAACTTTGAAGTTCATGATACAGAACCGCTGTCTTTCATCTCATTGCTGTGCATTGGGTCTCTAAGACTTACCTACTTGTTCCATGTTTGTCTCCTTAAATGACATCTCCCCGATTCCCGCACCCCAGCCCCTGGTAACAACCGTTCTGCTCCCTGTTTTTATGAGCTTGGCTTTTTTTAGATTCCACAAATAAGTGGTATCACATAGTATTTGTCTTTCTCGGTCTGACTTACTTCACCTTGCGTGACGCCCTCAAGTTCCGTCCATATTGTTGCCAATGGCAGGCCCTCCTCTCTCTCACTGGGTGTGCGCGTGTGTCACATTTGGGTGTGGAGATAACGGAACCCTTGTGCACTGTTGGTCGGAACATAAACTGGCGCGACTAACCTTTTCTAACTGTGGAAGACAGTACGGAGGATCCGTGAAAAATTAAAAATAGAACTACCTTACAATCCAGCAATCCCACTTCTGGGCATATAGTCAAAGAAGATGAAAATGGGATCTCAAAGAGAACTCCGGGTTTCTTGCAGCATTATTCCAGGAGCAAAGACAGGGAAACAATCTAATTATCCATCAACAGGTGAACGATAAAAAATTGTGGTATAGATATACCAGGGGTCCTGTCAACAGCAATTCTGATTCATCGGGTTCCTCTGGGGCCCGAAACTCTGCATTTTTTTCTTTGCTTTTATTTTTTACTATTTTGTAAAGATTTTATTTATTTACTTAACAGAGAGAGACGCAGGAGAGAGGGAATACAGCAGAGGGAGTGGGACAGGGAGAAGCAGGCTCCCGTGGAGTAGGGAGCCCCATGTGGGGTTCGATTCCAGGAATGACCTGAGCCAAAGGCAGATGCTTAATGACTGAGCCACCCAGGTGCCCCTTATTTTTTTTATTTATTTTTTAGAAGATTTTATTTATTTATTTGACAGAGAGAGAGAGATTGCAAGTAGGCAGAGAGGCAGGCAGAGAGAGAGGAGGAAGCAGGCTCCCCACTGAGCAGAGAGCCTGATGTGGGGCTTGATCCCAGGACCCTAAGATCATGACCCCAAGACCCTGAGCCAAAGGCGGGGGCTTAACCCACTGAGCCACCCAGGCACCCTATTTTTTTTTATTTTTTTTTAAAGTAATCATGATCATGATCATGATCTGAGCCAAAGGCCAGGTGGGGCTCGAACTCACGACCCCCAGATCAGTTTTGCATGCTCTATGGACTGAGGCACCCTCGAGATTCTGCATTTCTGACAAGCTCCCAGATAGTGCCAGTCTTGGACCGTGTTTCGAGAACAAGGGGCTGAAACAAACTCGGATTTCCCTCCAGGCTCAGCGACTCTAGAACTCTGTTCTAGAACAGAGCACCGGCTCTGGCTGAGAGAGACCACTGTTTCCGGACCCGCCTCTCTGGATCTCGGTGGGCTAGTCTGGAGCTGAGAGTGTGACATTTCTGGCAGCCCCTTCCCTCAGCCCCTTCGCCGGCAGATCTGTGTGCTCAGATTTACAGAAGAAATAGTACTGTCAGTGATGATCCAGTGTGGTTTGAAAACTGTGTCACCTACTCGTGCGGCTGGATTCACAGTCGCTCACCCAGGGGAACTCTGAGGAAACTGAGGACGCTCCCCCATCTCTCTCTCGGCCTCTGCGATTGGCAGCATCTAAAATCCCAGGCTTAGCCTCCTCTCGCTGGATCTTGATCGCTTTTGGAGGACCCTAAGGAGCTTCTGTGAAAATGAAAACTTCTCAGGAAGGAAAGATTCTTTACCCCTTGCCAGAACTCCCTTTATTGGATTCCTTTCCGGGAATTCCAGAGGGCCCTTGCTTTTACGGGGAGATGGGGAGACCGAGACCGAGACTGGGAGAGGGGGAGGGACTGGCCACACCAGGAGTTCCTCATTGAGCCCAGATTTCTGGCCAGCCGGTGGTTGGCTTCTTGGGATTGGGCCTGTGGAAGCAGGCAGGCCCAGATCACACTTTGAAACCCATGACAGGGTGGCTTTGAGTCACACAAATGTGAATTCAAATCCTAGATCATTTAAAAAAAAAATCAGTATTTAGGGGCGCCTGGGTGGCTCAGTGGGTTAAAGCCTCTGCCTTCGGCTCAGGTCATGATCTCAGGGTCCTGGGATCGAGCCCTGCATCTGGGCTCTCTGCTTAGCAGGGAGCCTGCTTCCCGCCTCTCTCTGCCTGCCTCTCTCAGAGTAGCTCAGTCAGGGGAGCCTATCAGCTCAGGTCTTGATCTCAGACTCGTGAGTTCAGGCCCCACATTGGGGTCCATGCTGGTCTTGGAGTCTACTTAAAAAAATTAAAGAAGTGCCTGGGTACCTCAGTAGGTTAAGCATCTGACTCTTGGTTTTGTTGTTTTTGTTTTTTGTTTTCTTTTTTTAAATCTAATTTCTTTTCAGTGTACCAGAATTCATTGTTTATATACCACAACCAATGCACCATGCAATACATGCCTTCCATAATACCCACCCCCAGGCTCTCCCAACCTCCCACCCCCAGCCCCTTCAAAACCCTCAGATTGTTTTTCAGAGTCCATAGCATCTGACCCTTGATTTCAGCTCAGGGCATGATCTCATGGGTTGAGAGATTGACTCCCACATCAGGCTCTGCTCTCAGCTTGGGGGGAGGGATTCTCTCCCTCTGCCCCTCCCCCTGCCCCGCAAGCACTCTCTCAAATAAACAAATAACTTAAAAATTTTTTTTTCAAAGTTATTTATTGAGCACCAACTGTCCGGCAGGCATTGGGAATACAACTGGAAAGCCGGACACAGTCCTTACAGTATAGTGGGAAGTGCTGGGTATATTAATAGGAAGAACTTACTTTGATTTCTACTTATCAGGTCCTGTACCTCAGGTTTCACATATGTTTGATTCTCTTTACCACTCAGTGAGGTAGGGACTGTGTGACCTCCCTTTGCAGGTAGGAAAGTGGAAGGTCAGCTAATTGCCCAGGGTCACACAGCTAGTAAATTGCAGGGTTGGGATCTGCAACCATCGTGTCTGGGACCACGGCTCATGCTCTTAACCACCACTGGGCCACTAATTCCTCTCCAAAACCTCATGCCAAAGAGGAGGGCCAGGTTTTATCTGTACTTTTCAGAGAAAGAGCAGAGAGGTTAAGTAATACTTGGAAAGCTGTGCAGCCCACGAGGGGCTGGGTTGACCTTTGAAATCAGGCTCTGAGCTCAGTGACTTTGGGTGGGCCCCTCCCCCCAACTGTCTACCTTTGGAAGTGGCCGTGAGGATTAAATGAAATCATGAGCCAGAAGACATTGGCAAAATGGGATGAGGCAAAATGGAGAATGTCCTGCTTAGTCTCCCTGGGACCCGCCTCCTGTTCTCTCCCCCAGGAGGGGACACCTCCTGCATGTTTAACAAGTTAGCCTTTCCCAGAGGAACCCCCAGAGGCCATGGCTAACCCAGAAAGGAAGATGTTTGAATGGTGAGCTTTTAGGCAGACTGGAATGGCGATTTAAACAAAATTTTTATGGACATATTTTTCAACATACCATCATGTTCACCGCTCAAGGGCATGGTTCTGTGGTTTGCTGAGATTCGTGTCACCATCACCACCAGCTAATTTTAGAGCTCTTTTCTACACCCCCCCAAAGAAAGCCCATACACTTTAGCAATCATTTGGAGCTGACGATGCTTAGCCTGGAAGATGAAGTCGCTCAGACTTGGTTTTGTTGGAAGCGTGGCAGGTCATTGGAGCATGGTGGGGGATTCCCCCCAAACCATACCTCAAACAACTGCCCATTTCTCCCATCAGAAAGCTGTCTATGGGGCACAGTGTCTTCTATTCTCTAGTCTTTAAAAATAATGACATTTTTTTTTTTCCTGTGGAGAGTAGGGCAGGGACTTCCTGAGGGTTTGGAAAGTAGCAGGTCATTGTGGGAGGGGCCAACGACCCCAAGGAGGATGGTGGAGAAGGAAGTGAGGGTGGGGAAAGGCAGGGCTGGGTCCCACACTTAGCAGCCAGGCTCCCCTCCCCCACCAGATAGATCTTTCAGAATTGTGACTTGGATCGTGTTGTTTTCCTCCTGGAAACTCTCCAATGGCTTCCCTTATTCTTTTGGAGGAAAATCCAGAGTCCTTAGTAGTCGGAAGGCCTCCCAGCTTCATCCCATGCTGTGTTTCCACACACGCTCTTCCTTCCAGCCTCACACGCTGCTTTTCTGTCTCTACTCTGCCTCCATCAGCTTTGGGCAAACACAAAAATGGGCACTCCTGGTAGAACGACTTAAGAAAAGATTTTGCTCTCTCTGCCTGATGCCTTTTAATAGCACACAACCTATGCAATTGAACCCAGCAGTCCTGCCCTAAATAGGCCAAGCTGCCAACAGGCAAGATGTTGACATCTAGGAGGAGTGGAAAGACTCCACGGGGGGGGGCGTTGGAGGGCGTCTCTGAGGGTGGGAATCCCAGCTCTGCTACTGGCCCGCTCTGTGGTCTACGGAGGGTGATTCCATCTAAAAGGTGTGAGTGATCCCCACCTTGGAGGACGGGGAATGCCATGAAGATATAATGAAATCATTGTTGTGCTGGGCCTGATGGGTGCCCCAGAATCCCACTTCCATTTAACAGAGAATCAGTGAAGTCAGCAGCGCATACACATTTTTCCATAAAAACACAAATTTTTGAATGTCTTTTGTCTGCTTCTCCTCACTACAAATGCTCCTCCATTTTTACTAAGCACGCTGGATAAAGCCTAAATGACAGCAGACTCCTAATTTGTGCCCATCCCCTTCCACTCTTACCCCTCCAGTGCCTTCAGGAGTCACAACAAAACATGTTTAAAACCAGATCTGACCATGTCACCCCACACCCCACTGCCTGCTTCAAATTCCTCATCATTCTGTTCTCCGACCAAACGTCAACAGTGAAAGAGCCTTCCAGGTCTGCTCAGTCAATGCTAGGAAGACCCGGCTAATGGCCTGAGATGGCCACAGCTGGTGTTGCCACTATGGGAAATGGCCCAGAGCCCCCAAGGAAACTCACCAAGGGCCCAAGGACAGTCTGGGCTGGTTGTGTGGCTTCCATGCCAGCCTAGAGAGTCATGGGGAAGAACTAATTGCAGCTGAGGATGTGACTGGCTAAAACCTCTAATGGTCTCTGTCCCCTGGCCCAGTGTTCTGCTTTGGGCTCCACGGCTGGACAGGAGAGCTTGGAAAAAGGGAGCCACATCGCGGAACCCAAGCATGGGTCAGGGAGACAGGCCTCGCAGGGTAGCCGTTCAACAGCGACACCGCGTGGTGGCGACAAGAGCAACAGGCGCCCGATTTTGAGGATCGCACAGGAAGACAAAAGGCTGGGCAGCCTAAGCTGCTCAACAGCGACACGGTGTGTCAGTGGCAGGAACGGCAGCCTAGTGGATGGATTCCCCCCACCCCAACCCGGAGACCCTCTCGGCCTGAAGCAAGACTTGCTCCCTTTGGACTAACTAAACCCCAGACACTCTTGGAAGTGTGGAGTAAGGGGTGTCTCCAAAAAGGGACAACAAGGGTCCCCTGGGTGGTGCAGTTGGTTGAGGGCTCTTGGCTTCAGCTCAGTTCTGATCCCAGCATCCTGAGATCAGCCCTGCAGAGGGTTTCCTGCTCAGTGGGGAGTTGGCTTGGGTTTCTCTCTCCCTCCCCTTCTGTCCCTCCCCTTGCTCTCTCTTTCGCAAATAAATAAATAAATAAATAAATAAATAAATAAATAAATGTAGAGAGAGAGAGAGAAAGAAAGAAAGGGACATGAGACTTTCTGCCAAGAAGGGTGTGTGAGGGCTCAAGAGATTCCGTAGAGGACTGGAGAGAGATTTTACCTGCGCTGAGCTCACGCTGCAGGGCAGGCTGGGTCCAGCCAATGAAACAAAGAATGAACAAAACCCAAGAAATAATACCATCACATAGAACCGCACAGAAAAAGAAGCGTTTTTTTTTTTTTTTTTTTTTTGCAGGGGGATGGGTATGAAGCACGTTGAGAAATAGCGTGGTAACAACTGGAAAGCGATTCTTGGAGGAAATCTATGTGCCCACTTAGCCCTTGTGGGAAACGCATGACCCCGAAAGTACACACGCCACACACATTCTCAAGGAACAGAGTTTCTGTATTTAGATCATTTCTGAATCTGAGTTCAGAGAAATTTGCAAGGGACTGTGGCTCAAGGGCTGGGGAAAGGCAGCCTGTACCCTCACAGGCACGTCAGGAGTAGATAGATGCCAACCAGGCTGCCCCTCCTGGCAGGGCTGACCGCTTCCAGCCCTGGGAGGACTTCACCCGTAGTGAACATCTGCACCAAACAGCAGGAAATTCTAGGGAGAGAAGAGGGAGCCGTCATCTGTGGGGAGTGCACCCTGGTCTCTGGGCAGGGGGCTGCTGAGGTTTTTGAAGGAAACTTGGGGAGCAGCTGCCCCACCCCCACCCTGGGAAGGGGAGCCGAGTGGGGCTGTCTGTAGACACAGAGACAGGAGTGAGAGGGGGGGCTCTCGGAGCTGTCGCCACTGGGGTCTTCGTGTCAGCGGCTGCTGGCACTGTGAAGCCGACTGCAGCCGGCCTGGCACCTGTTCCCCTCCCAGATGGACGTGGAGGGCTGCGGGCCACAGGCTGGGCCTTCATTTGTCATCCCTGCTTCACGGCAGTTCAAGGGACCCTTGTTCCCATCAAGGCTGCAAAACCACTTTTCTTTACTCCTTCCTGCCCCTCACTGAGAACTTTCAGAAATGAAGAAATTACATTGTGCCATGGGGTCATTTTTTTGGTTAAGGACGAACTTGGTAAAACGTGGGGTACCCCGGGGCTGTGTGTGTGTGTGTGTGTGTGTGTGCTGTCTCGGCTAGTCTACGGTCTCAGCCCTGGGGAATAACCTGGTCTGAAGAATTGGGGGCTGGGGGCTGGCTGACTGGATATTGGGGCTGAGGGAGAGCAGGGAATCCGGGTGATGTGGCCGCTTCCTACCAGGGCCACAAGGTTAGCAGGAGCGCCGCTGAGCAGGGTGAGGAAGACAATCGTGGCTGGCAGCCTCGTGGCCCAGTTACGGGCTTTGCTGGCACACACGGGACTTAAAGGGCCACAGAGAAAAAAACTGGAAGTTTGGCTGGGTCGCTAGGTGGCAACAAGCCAGCGGGGAGGAAAGCCAGTAGGGAAAGCTGACAGTGGGGAGGACAGAGGCCTGGGCAGGAATCCTGGAGGACTCCAGCAGGGAGGGAGAAGGAGGGGGAAGGAGGGGCCGGAAGGGGGAGGAAGAACCAGTAAAGAGGCCTGCGTTGACCAGGGAGAGGCGTCGGGGAAACCAGGAAAGGGAACCTTCCAAGCTAGGAGAAGACATTCCTAACCAGTCTCAGAGAATGCTGTGGGTCTGGCTGGGGGACAGGCCAGAGAAGGTCATCCATTCTGGGACACAAGTCTCCACTTTGTGCCTCCCTTTTTACTCCCGGGGCCTTGGGAGGCATGCCACACACATTTGTCGAAGATGTAAATGCTTATAAAAGAGGATCTGTGGCCACCAGTGGCGGGGGGGGGGGGGGGTCCGTCTTTTACCGAGTGGAGTGTGGGAATGCTTCAAAGCCACTGGTTCAAAGCAGGGACATGGCTGTTAAGTTGGACTTCCCTGAGAACTGTGTGGCTTTTCCGAGCCTGACTCTTTCTTCCCTGTTCATCAAGAGCCACCCACTTCTTAGGGTGCTGGTAGGGCAGAGGGTGCTCAATATGGGGATTTTTGGCAACAGGTGGCTGTTGTGGAGGGACATTGGGTGACGAGGGACGTTTGGACCTACCTGGTGGGTTTGAAGCACCAGGTTGGAGAGCTGGACGTCGGCGGGCAGCGGGAGAGGGAAGCCTTCCCGCAGCCGCTCTGCAATGGAGAGTGAAGTCAGCACGAGGGGAGGGAAGGCGGAGGCCAGCCCCAGAGAGCTGGGGGAGGGGGGACAGCCTCCCTGAACCTGTGTGCCTGGCTCTGGGTAGGGCCGGCAGGTACCTGCAGGCTTGAGGAGTAGGCTGTCCCGGAGACTGTCTTTCTTCACCACGCTCCGAGGACCCGGGAGCCTGGCCATTCCACTCCATCAGCCCCAAGCCCACATTCAGGACCCGTGCAAGCCTTTCCCCCAAAACAACCCTCCTGGGCGTGACAGCAGTGCTGGTGCCCACGGCCAGCAGTAGACAGCCCGAGGCATGTGATTGAGGGTAGCTACTGGTGGGCACATGAAGACCCTCAATGTTCAGGGTGAAACCAGAGATGGGCAGTAGCCAGGGGCCCGCTTCCCGCCGTACTGCCATACTCTGACGTGGGACTCTAGAGAATTCCAAACTCAACACTATTCTCCCCAGGTCATTACGAAGCTACATTTGTCAAGGTAGGAAGAGGAGTTTGTGGTCTTGATTTATAATTTCTAACTATTCTTCTGGTCCCACAGTCTGTGGATCTCTCTGTGCACTCTTGCCCTTGGCTCTTCGAAGGTGAAGCTTCCATCGGTGGGGAGGGGTGGCTGAAGCCAAGAGCCAAGCCGGGGTTATCCTTCTTCCCTGCCGCTTTGCTCCGAGGCATTAGAAAGGCAGAGGGCTCTGGCTTCGGAGCCGGGTCCAAGTCCCAGCTTCATATCTCACCTTCTCTGTGACCTGCAATAGTTAGGCACCTGACTTCTCGAATCTCCCCTTTCCTCCCAGGACAGTCCTCAGCTCATGGGGCTGTCTTAAAAACTGGATAGAATAATAGATGGGCACATAACAGAAGCTCAACCTGTGGGTGTCCCCTTGTCTCCATTCCTTTTCCGGGATCAGGTGCCCTTTGATGTTCCTTTGAGGTGACCATCTTCCAGCCTCCATAACTAGGGCCACATACCAGGTGACTCTAGGACTGAACTCCATCCGCCTCCTCTAGGACTAAAAGTCACTCATTTCTCCAAAGCTCCTTACCGTTAACCTTGGGAATCACAATCGTGGGCAGAAGATAATTCATGACAGCCTGCAGCTCCGTGACCTGGAAATCAGGAGGATGGGACCCGCGTCAGGGCACCTTGGTGTCGTCCAGCATTCTCCGCCAGCCTCCCTCCCCCGCAGGGCAACCTCAAAGCTGGGAAAACAGCTGAGTGAGGGACACAGGGGAGGACGGGAAAATTCTGCAGCCCAGTCACGTGACCCAAGTGATCTCTTTGGCTCTCAAGTTTCCAAATGTAAAGCATGTTCTAGATGTAGGTTACAAGACAGAGGAAAGGAAGGTCAACAGAGTATTTAAACATGAACAACTCTGTATGAGAAAATGCATGGTCTCAGACACTTCAGGCTACAGGACAAACTGGCTCAGGCTTTCTGAGATTTTATGGGCCCATGCTCAGCAAAAGCCTTAAAAATATGTGTGCCTGGGGGCACCTAGGGGGCTTAGTTGGTTAAGCATCTGACTTCAGCTTGCGTCATGATCTCAGGGTCCTAGGATCGAGCCCCTCAGCAAGTCCCACATCGGGCCCTGCTCTAAGAAAGGAGTCTGTCCCTCTGCCTCTCGCCCTACTCTCTCTTTCTTTCTCTGTCTCTCTCTTAAATAAATTTTAAAAAATGTGTGTGCCTGGTGGGCCAGCAAATATGCCTGTAAGGCATTCGCCCTAAGGAAATGATGTAGGGTGCAGGCACCAGAGCCATAAACTCAACCCAAACAGTAAATTAACAACAACCTATATGTCTAACGATTGGGGAATTATCTGGGGGACCTGGTGGCGCTTTGGATCTAGGAAATACGATGCAACTCTTAAGAATAATATTGTAGGGGCGCCTGGGTGGCTCAGTGGGTTAAAGCCTCTGCCTTCACCTCAGGTCATGATCTCAGGGTCCTGGGATCGAGTCCCACATCAGGCTCTCTGCTCATCAGGGAGCCTGCTTCCTCCTCTCTCTCTGCCTGCCTCTCTGCCTACTTATGATCTCTCTGTCAAATAAATAAATAAAAAATCTTTATAAGAAAGAATAATATTGTAGGAATTTAATTATTCACACAGAGACATTCATGATCTATTTTTGAGTGAGGAAAAGCAGATTATGGAAACCACATAATTCTACTGTCCTATTGAGTATGCAGAGAAAAAGGTCAGGAAGGGTATACTCCAAGTGATTAAGTGGCAAAAACAGGAATGGCTTCTATTCTCTTTGGCTTGCAAATCTGTATGTTCTGTTTCCTCTATAATGTAGATGTTTTACTTTTACAATAGTAAAAAAAAAAATTTCAAAAATAATGTAGCGCCCTCAAGATGATTGCCTGGTGACATTAAAACTTGTAAATATGTCCTTTTTTTTTTTTCCCTGGAACAATTGAGTTCCCTTCCCCAGGCTAGAAATCCCTGGGCTCCTAAAATGGGGTGCCCTTCTTTCTATGAACCTGAGAACTTTAATTTTTTGTTTTCTGCAGAAGCGGAAGTTAGTTACCAGCTGAGTCAATCCACCGTCAGAGCCCCGGCACCAATGAATCCGTGAAAATACAATGAGGTCGTCTGGGTCCTTCTGTTTGTTCTAGTCTTACTGGATGGCAAAGGGCTCGCTGGCCTTCCAGCCGATTTGGAGGGCATGTTGGGAAGGCCCAACTTTGGGCTTCGTGGCTTACAAGGCACCTACTTGGTGGGGACCTTTGGGAGACATTTCAGGGATGGAAGGAAATGTTCTCCAGGGGTTCAACAAGAGACCCCCCCCGCCCCCCGCTCCGGGAGATCTGGACCATGGGTGGTAAGACCCTGTGGACAAAATCAGCACACCGAGGCTTCTAAGGGAAGTCACAGGAACAAGGCTCATTCGAGGCGGCTGGGGAAGAGCAGTGAGCTACTATTTTCTCGGGCAACTCCAGGGTCCCGGGGGGGACTTAGGAGGGAGGCAGGGGGAGTCTGCTCAGTCATGGTCAGTGAGTCCAGGTAGTGGAATACTTGCTGTCCTCCCTCCCACCTGCCCTTCCCCACCTCCACACTGGCTCTGCCACTCACCCAGTTGTTCAAGCCAAAAATCTAAGAGTCCCTCTGCATCACCCTCACCACATAGACCACCACCCTCAGCAAGCTCCATCTAACTCCACTTCCGAAGTATGTCTCCCGTCCGCCATCTTTCTCCTCTTCCTAGACAAATGCACCCGCCTCTCACTGATACATATGGTCTCTTGGTCCCCCAAGTTCCATTCCCTCTCCCCTAGCCTGGGATACCTTCTATGAAAGCCTAAATCAGATCCCCTCTGTGTGGAGAAGCTCACTTGCTTCTCATGGCCCTTTGGCCACAATCTACTCTAGGCCAGAAGGCCCAGGATGAGCTAGCCTTGCCTGCCTCTCCAGCCACGTCTCCTCCTACACCCCCACCCCCAGCTCTCACTGGTCCAGCCCCGCTGGCTTCCCTTCAGTCCCTGAACATGTTGAACTTGTTCTCACCACATGGCCTTGCTCCTGCCAGTCCCTCTGCCTGCAACAGATCTTCCCTTTGCTGGCTCTTTCAGCCCACATATCACCTCCTCAGAGAGGCTTTCCTTGATTCCATGATCTAACCTTCATCCCTCTCCATCCCTTGCTACCCCATCCTCATTTTGTTTTTCATGATGGTGGAAAAGAGTATGCTTAATTTGGGGAAGATGTGAGGTCCAGAGGAGGAAATGACTTGCCCAAGGGCCACAGTTAGTAAGCATGGAGCAGGGACTCTAGCTTAGGTCTGTGGGCCCACAAAGCTCCTCTGGCCATTACTTCACATGCAAATTATATGCAAATGAACAGGCAGCCTCCAGAAATGATGGAGAGTTCTGAGCAGACCACAGGACAGTTAGCTTTAGATCAGGGAACAGGGAGCCCCTGAGGGCCTCAGACTCACCGAGAAGGGGCCGACGTCTGAGTGCTTCAGTTCTAGGAGCAGCCTGTGAGAAGGGGAGCAGAAAGCAGAGAACACCATTTGCCTGACCTGTGTTAGAGTCCAGTTGCTGGGGCGAAGGGGCCCCCTCTGGTAGATGCTGCCTGGTTTCCCACCCAGTATCCATTCCCTTTCCTCTGGTCACAACCCCTAACAGTTCCTTTCAGGGCATCACCCATTCCCTACATTGTTAGTGCTGTGCTCTGGGGTAGGCTGGCCAAAGGGCAGAGTCCACCTCCCCTACCACAGTTATTGTTGGAAGGATGGACCTGTGACCTATGCTGGTTCAATGGGAGTTGGCCCTAGGACTTTTGAAAATACTGGTGCTGCGGTGTTCTCTTTTCTCCAGGAAAACTAGGCAGCTGCTGGTGGCCATTTTTGTCACCAACTGGTGACAGCCTGATGAGAAATGAAGTCAGCTTAGGGGAGAGTAGAACCAAGAAATGGAGAGAGTCAGAATCCCAAAGACATCACTTGAGCACCTGGATCCACCCTTGCCTGGAACCCTTAGACTTATCAATTACCAGAGCCAATGAACCATCCCCTCCTTACAGTCTTTAGGGCATCCTAACAGAGATCTAAAGAAATATGGAAATAAATGGCTACTTATTGAACCCTATCACTCACTATCTTGTGTGCTTCACCCCATGGAAATCCTCTAACACCCCCAGGGGCAAGGGCCATCACTCACATTTTACAGATGAGGATACTGACACTCAGAGATGTCAGACAACTTGCCCAAGGTCACACCAAGAACAATTAGCAAAGCAGAATTTCAACAGATCTCCTGATGCCTGAGCTCTTGTCTCTGATACTCTACAAAGCTTGAAAGCTCACCCTTCTTCATCAAGAGTGGGAGCCCCAGGACTCCTGCCCTGTGGACTCTTACACCCCAGGCCGGCATGTGTGAGCATCTGCTCAACCCTCACCCAGCTGTATCCTCTCTGACTCCTCTACTTGAGGGCTCACGGGTGTTCAAGGAAAATTAAATCCACATGTACCCGAAACAGTAACACTTGTCAGAGTGATGCCAGGAGACATACGCAGCGTGTAAACCTCAGGGGCCAGTCTCAAGGTTAAGAAGGATAGCTCTGTGCTGCAGAGAAGGCGGAAATGGACAGGAATGTAGGTCAAGACTCAATTTAAACAGCGTGAGCGTGATGAAGAGGCAGATAGCGGGTCTGACCGCTGGGGGTCATCGTGTGGACTCTGCAAGGTTCTCCCTTTCTCCTCCTCTGTGTGTGTCCTTCCCTCTCTCCCCCTTCTGTGTCTGTCTCTCTATCTGTCTCTCTGTCTTTTGCTCTCTTTCTTTCCCTCTGTCCCTCTGTCTCTTCCCTCCCTCCTTTTATGTGTCTCTCTGTCTCTGAGAATCTCTCCATGTGCCTCTGACTTTCCCGGGCTCTCCCCCTTATGGCTACCTGCCTTGTTTCTGCGTGTCCCTCTCACTCCTCCTTGCTGGCATTCTCCACACTTCAACGCATGTGAATTCCTCGTTTCACCCTCACTACAACAACGCTCTTGGCAAAGAACAACCATCGGGCTTGTTTGTTTCTGTTACATCAGCAGGCTTCTTTCGAAGCCGGAGCGAGGGAAGTCCGATGAGTAGGGTGTTGGCTGAGGGGGGCTGTGCTTGGCACACAGGCAGCCCCCCCGCAGAGCCGGCGAACTTAACCACAGCCACTGCCATTGGGGCTCTCCTAGCACCAAGCAACTGATCACGGCTCAAGGATGGGCCGTGAAGAAATGGAGGTGGGTTTCCCACGTGCTAAGGCAGGCCAGCGACCGGGGCAGTCGAGCCCTGCTGAGGGTCAGCGTGGGGTAGAAGCACCCGTTGGGCCTGCACAGCCATGAGTCTGCCTAGGACCGAGGGGTACCCTGGGGTACAGTATCTTCTGTGCTAACACTGGGGGACCGCAGGCAAACCACGATGACCGGTCACCTGTGGTGTGTGACCTTGGGTAGGCCACTTCATCTCTGAGCATCAACAGAGCTCTGGTGCCCACCATGCACCATCTGAGGCTTACACGTGACGGATGAACGGGAGAGCAATGACATGGAGCTTGGTGTGTTGTAGGGCCATCATGGGCTCATGCGCAAGGGGGTGGGCGGCCACCTCCCATCTCCGCGGGCTCACTTACCTGTTCAGCCTGAGCTTCCCGATAAGCCTGTCGGGCGTGGTACCGACATCCACGGAAAAGTTTGTGCTCTGCAAAGCAGTAATCCAAAGAGTGAAAGCCCCCGACCCAGGGGCCAGGGCCTTGGCGAGGTCTCTAACATGGGAGGGTCAGCTTCACAAAGGTGTGGCAGAGGAGCCCACACGGCCCCCAGGGAGGAGGGGCTCTTCCTTTGCTTTGTGCTTGTTGGTGAGTCCTGGGCTGTGCACCAATTACCATTTTCTCCCACTGCCCTAGGGACTATTTCAGATCTCCAGGCCATTCACATGGGCTGAGCGAGACTGACCTCAGGGCTGGAGTCTAGGCCAGCCCTATTCTCAAGCCATTCATTCATTCATTCATTCATCCATCAAATATTTACTGAGTTGGAAAACTGAGGTCCCCACCTCAGCTTCTGGGCTCACTGTCTGCGTGATCAGGGCAGACCCCTCAGAAACCATTTAAATTGCCTAAGTGGGGAAAATAGGTCTTAAATTAAGAGAGGGCAGTCCTGCCCGAGGCCCGTGAGCGCCCCCTGGTGGGGAGAGAGTCTGGCCTTCCCCTCCGTGGCCGCAGTGGGAGCCACCAATGCCACCAAATACTCGGAGAGTGACAGAGTGAGCAGATGAAAAGAATGCGAAAATCAGCAATGGACCAAAAACTTGAATCAGAGAAGGATTACACCCACAAACGAAGGAATAAACAAAGGTATGCATAAATGAGTAAGCGATGAATGAGTGAACAAACAAATAAGCAAATGAATACTTAGACAAAGGTGTAAGTAAATGAATAAATGCATAATGGAATAAATTAATGCACGCATGAACCAGAACAGGTCTAGCACATTTCAAGTGAGCAACCTAAGGAGTAATTGAATGAATGAACAAATTCACAAACGCATACTTGGGTGACCACAAGGCATGAGTGTATGAACCAGAACCAGTGCACGGATTTCAAGCCAGTGATGGAGGGCAGAACTGAACCCATGAACGCCTGCAGAAGCCAGAGGCAGCTAGTAAAGGGGCTCTGGTCTGAGGCCCCGGAGCATCTGAATCTGGGCAGGATTCACCCTGGTCCCCCAACCCCGAGGCAGTGCCCTCATCTGCCCATACTCGGGAACAGCTTACCAGCTGAAGCTCGAAGAGGGGGGCCAAGGAGGAGTTGGGGAGCACAGCAAAAGCCTGGGTCTCCAGGATAGGGGTGAAGACAAGGCCAGTAGGGAGCACGGTGAGGTACGGTGGGGACGGGGCCCCGATGTTGAGCTGCACGGTCATGTTGGGGAACATCTTGGCCACCTGCAGTCCCCCAGTGGGGACAACAAACAAAGTGACAGTTTTATTCCACCTCTTCTAAATCCCATCTTGTCTTGACCCTGCGTGAACACCTCCCATGTATTCCTGTTGCTTCTGGACTAAATCCTAAAGACTGCACTGTCTGCGACTCAGGGCCTGCAGCCTCCCCTCACCGGCCTCTACTTCTTGCGCTCCGGCTCCAGCCGTGTGGGACACCTTCCTGTTCCTCAAATATATGACCCACTCTGTTCCTGTCTAAAAAACCCTTTGCACTCTCTGTTCCTCTGGCAGAATGCTTGTCCTCTCACTGTTTCCCAGCCTGACTCTCTCCCTTCCTTCAGGGGTCATCTCAAGTGTCACTTCTTCACAGAGCAGTGGTGGCCTCCTGGGAGGAACTGAGGACGGCTTTGGTGACAACCGCATCTCTTCTGACCTCCAGTCCTCCCCCAGGTAAACTCGTGGTCTCAGAAAAACAGTGTGATTGTTAGGCCATAAAGCTTCCAGAGGATTCTCCTGATTCCCTGACCAGTCATGCCTCCCCACACCAGTACCCCTGTATAGAATCTTCTGGAAGTGACACCACTGGAGAGGCTGTTGTGGGTTGAATGTTTGTGTCTCCCAGACTCGTATTGATGTTCTTACTCCCCAGTACAGCTATAGCTAGAGACAAGGCCCAGAAGAAGTAATTAAGATGAAATAAACTCATAGAGGTGGGGCCCTAATCTAATAGGATCTATGTCCTCATAAGGTGACAGCAGAGCTTGCTTGCTCTCTCTCCATGTGAGCTCAGAGGAACGGCCATGTGAGGACCCAGAAAGGAAGTAGCCATCTATTAGCCAGGAAGAGGCCCTTACCCAAACCCAAATCTGTGGGTACCTTGACCTTCGTCTTCTCAGCCTCCAGACCCCTGAGAAATACATTCCTGGTATGGGGCCCCCCTAGCCTGTGGCCCTTTGTTACGGCAGCCCGATCAGGCCGAGTGACCTCATCCATTCATTGACTTCATGTCTCATGGTGTGCACTTTCTTTTGGATTATTCTGGGTCATTCTGGAGGATCATTGTCTCTCTTCACCGGAGTGGGCCTCCAGGAGGGCAGGGATATGGTCTGCTTTGCTAGATGCCAAGAACAGAGCCCTGGCCATGTGGTGAGCACTCAATAAATATTTTTTGAGTGGATCACGCCCCATCCCCCGCCACGTCTGCCCTCACGCCTGGTCACCTGGGTGCTTGGAACCCTTCTCTGCATGGAGGAAGGGCCCTAAGGCTGTTTCCATTCTCAGGCTGGGTTGCCTCTGGATCTGGGGAGGGGGCTCTCCTTGGGCTACACAGCAGAACTCAGTCCTCCCCAGCCCTCCTGGGCTGCCATATGAGCGGACAAAAGGGGAGCAGCCTCTTTCTTACCTGGGGTATGAGGACTCCAAAAAATGTGGTTGTCAGTCGGAATTTGGATCCCTTTGGTATCTGTGGCAAGGGAAGAAGAGAAAAGGACTTTGGGGGATTATGTTAGAGATTTGGGGGGCAGATTCCATATGAGGGGTGAGAGACTGAACACACAAACAGACAGCAGACAGCTCATTCCTGACAACGCTGACCCACAACGTCGCAGCCATCAGCTCAGAACAGTCAGGATTCAATCAGGGACTGCCAGCTTTCCTATTTTTTTTTTTTTTTTGCGCTGAAAATATGCTCTTCAAACTGATCATGTAGGATGCCCTGCTTCTATTAGCTCACATCCAGGACTCCCGTGCCCAAAACCTCCACAGGAGCACAGCTGTAATGGTATAAAGCCATCAAGGTCCCCCTCCTCCTCGTGCATTCGTCTCTACCAAGTCCAAGTGCAGGTGGCTGACTGCTAGCCTGAGGAGCTCCCATTCTGGTGGTCTTGGTTACTTCCAGGGGACATGTCAGGGCTTAGCATCCCTTTGGTGCCCCTACAGAGAAGGGGAGCCCGGCCCCTCTTCCAGGAGCAGTGGCGGAGGAATCCCACGTGGTTGGTTACCAAGCTGTACCTGGACTCTGGACAGGATGGTCATGTCCCCATATTACAGACAGGTAAACTGAGGTCCAGAGCAGGACTCAGCCACGAACATATCGACAGAGATACTGATGATGATGATGACGGTGATGTGAGACTGAGACCGGATTCTGGCATGTACTTAGGCAGTGTTGGCTGTAACATTTACCCTTCATGGAGGACTTCCTGCCTGTTCTGCACATGCTGACTGCTTCTGGCACATTCATACCTCATTCCACCCTCTCATACCCTCGGGCGAGAGATACTGGTACTGGTGTTTTATAGGCGAGGAAACAGGTTCTGAGAGGTTGAATGACTGGCCTAAGGCCACCCGGCTAGGAAAGAGGGGGCCGATATTCCAACTGCGGTCTGGCTGCCTCCAAAGGCTGGACTACAATCCCCACCGCCGTGTGAACACAGGTTCAAGCCCAGACGGCCGCTGCGCTCTGAACCCCACGCTCATCCCTCATCCACTCCAGCCCGGCCTTACCATGTTGTCCGTGATGGTCAGGTGTAGGGCCCCTGCCTGTTGGTACACGAATCCCGCTGTGTTGAAGAAGTAGTCGGAGAGCCCCAGGTACACCATGCGGTTGTGGTCAGCTGGAAAGGCCAGCACCGGCGGGGCGAAGGGAGGGGGGCTGGGGTGGGCCACATTGAAAAACTCCCCCTGGGGGTGGAGGAGACATGGTGAGCCTGGGTTTCCTTCGGGTATGATAAGTTAACGTCTTCATTCCAGGAAAAAATGGGTTGCGGAGACCAATCACGCACTCAGAGAGGAGGAAGCCATGACCAGAAACCAAGAGTGTCATGCGTCTCCTGGGAGCTTGTTTCTAGGGGCTTTTCCTGCCAATCCTGCAAGGCAGGTGCAATGACGCTCATTTTGCAAGAGAGGACACCAAGCCGCAGGGAAGTTGGGTGACTTGCCCAAGGTCACTTGGCAACACGCCCAGTGGCTCCACTGGCTCAGCCCCGCCCTTGCCAATGAGCATAGAAGTGACACCAAAAGAACAAGGAGATTCTGTTTGTTTGTTGTCAGCTGTCAAATTAGCAACGTTTTAAAGAGAGAGGTAAACTGTTTTTAGTGCACTCTCCAGTTTGGGGTAAGAGTATTCCTACGCTGCTGGGGAATATATATTTAATAAGTTTCTGAAGAGCAATTTGGCAAATGCACTGCCGGAGCAGATCACTTATTTAGCCAGAAAAAAACAACGTTGAGTTATAAAAAAGCAAATTGTAGATGGATACATATGGTAGAATACCACTTATGTAAAATTTAAAGGCATATAAAGCATACTAAGCAAGAATTATTGACACATGCAGATACATAGTAAAAGTATAAAAACCGCAGGTAGGACGGATACACACCGGCATCATATTCGTGGGATTCCCTGGGGGGTACAGGGGACCCCGGGGGGGGGGCCTCAGCGATTTATTTTTAGACTATTTCATCTCAAAAAAAAAATCAAGACAAATAGGACAAAAAGGCAATATTTCTTAAATCTGGGTAGTGGGTTCTCTGTACCTTTGAATCATCTCATTATTAAAAATTAAGCACCATGACCCTCGTCTTACAGAATACCATGCCACTCCTAAAAATAGTAAGTGGACCCATGTGCCAGCCAGGAGCCAGCTCTAATGCCTATCTTTAGATACGCATTAATAAGTGAAAGCCTGATGTGTATCCATTCATGCGAAGGAATTATTAGCAAAACCAGGTGGGTTTGGGAGGTTAACACTCCCCCGTGGCTCATCGCCCTTACCTCTGGGAAGGACCCTGGAGGGCCAGTAAACAGGACATTCTCATTCACTAAGAATAATTATGTATCATTTTAATCCTTTATTCCATTGTATCACTTCGTTTTGTTTTTGTTTTTGTTTTTTTTTTTAAGTATACCATTCGGTTTAGCAGTGCCATTTCCAGGAAATAGTCAACAATGGGCAGAGATCCAGATGCAAGGATGTTCATGGCAGGTCTGGTTACATGTGTGGAAAAAATGGATAGAGACCAAATGTCCCAGAAGGCGGCACTGGACAGAACCTTATCCCAAGCTGTCCACTGGAAAGACCCAAGAGCCAGTAAAAGGGCTGTTGGAGGGAGATTCATGGGAAGGTGTTCACGTTACACTGTTGTGTTTTGAAAAGCTGTGAGATAGTATGTGTAACACAACTCATATAAATATAGGTATGTGTGCACTTATTCCTATGTCTATATATGTGGGGTTTTTTATGCATATGCATGTGTGTGTGTGTGTGTGTGTGTGCGTGATTTCCTATGTCTTGGTAGAGATGGGTTGGAGGGAACTAATCTGTGTGTCAATAATGTGTATCTCTGAGTTGTAATATTTGGGTAAATCTCTCTCACTCTCCTTCCTCCCTTCTTTCTTTCCTATTTATTTCTCTGCTTCTCTGTAGTTTCTAGATTTTCTTTTTTTTATATCAAATGTGTCTTAGAACAAAAAAGTAAACAGTAACAAACAAGTCCGTCACCCGTAGTGGAGAGACTGAATGAGGAACATCCAGAGGGAATCCAGAGATGGGACCTACTCCAGCTGGGGCAGTCAGGGAAGGCAGCTGTGGGAGAGATATCCAAGCACAGACGCCCCTGGAGTCTGTGTAAGTAAGAAGGGAGTGCGGGGGAGAGGGGCATGCCAGGGAAGGCAGTTCAGGGGGAGGGAAGAGGTAGGACAAAGGCCCTAAGGTGGGAATGACTTTGGTGTATTGAGGAAGTGCAAGGCCAGAGTGTCTGGTTGGAGGATGGTGCGTGAGGGGTCAGTGGCATGAAATGAAGCTCCGTCCATCCAACCATCCATCCAATCAAAATATTTACTAAGCAGCTAGTGGATACCAAGCACATCTCCAGGTGCTGCACCAGCAATCAGGAACAAAACAGCCATAGCCCCTCCTCTTTCATCACAGAGGGATACTGATATGTGACTGTGTGTGTGTGTGTATGTGTGCATGCACGTGTGCGTGTTGAGGAGGGTGTTAGTAATAAGTAATGCTAAGAAAAACAGAACAGGATATGGAAGGAAAGGAGGGAACTATTGCAGTGAGTGTGGTCTGGGAAGTTCTCTCTAGGGAGAGGGATGTTTGAGGAAAGACTGGAAAGATGGAAGGGAGAGCTTATGTGAATATCTGGGTGACAGCTTCTGGGCAGAAGAAGGAGCAAATGCAAAGACCCTGGGAAGCAAGCATGCAGAGGGTGGTTCAGGAGAAGTGGGGGAGCCAGTGTGTCTGGAGCAGGGAGAAGGAGCTGAGATGAGAATGATGTGGAGCCCTGGGAAGGTCCAAGACAAAGGCCTGAGGGTCCCTCCGTGTAAGTCTCACCTTTAGCTGCCCATCCAGGTTGTCAGCTGTGGTTGTCGGAGGGGCCACCAGTGAGTAATTGATCCCAGCGACCTTATCTATTTTGGTTGTCACTAGAGAGGAAGAAGACAGACCATGAGCTGGCTCTGCATGGCAGCATCTTTGGGGCCTGAGATGCAGCATCGGCATCACCCAAAGTTGAATCTAGAACTGCAGTGAGGGTTCCATTCCCTCCTCCTCCAGGGAGCCCTCCCTGAGGGAGGGAAATAAGCCCATAC
Source organism: Mustela nivalis (assembly GCF_964662115.1). NCBI lineage: Eukaryota > Metazoa > Chordata > Mammalia > Carnivora > Mustelidae > Mustela > Mustela nivalis. Next base: position 123,990,090 of record NC_139027.1, on the reverse strand, counting down.
CCCACATAAACAGATATCGTCTCCATCCCTTCTTCCAACAGCCCTGAGATACAGTCAAGGAGCAGAGGGCTTGATTTGAACTCTCTGGGACTTTGGACAAGTCCTTTCATGTCTCTACGCTACTTTTTGTCATTTGTAGAACAAGATAATACTAGTGACCTCACAGATGTCCTGTACGTGGTAGGGGATCTGAAGCTGAAGGGACGATTACTAGCAGTGATAATAACCCAGGCAGAGCCCAGGCTGGCTCGGTCCGATTGGTTTCTGTGTTTCTCAGCGGTCATCAATGATAATTCAGTAAATACCGGTCCCTCCTTAAGCGCCCCCTTCCCGAGTTAGAGGGAATGAAATGAGGCCCAGAAAGGTAACTTGTCCAAGATGGCACAGCAGGTGACTGATGGATCTGGGACCCCACCCCACATCATTTTCCTGTCTGCTGAAGCCAAACCGTGAATACTGCAAATCCCTGGGGGGGCTGGGGAGATGTCTGGGGACGGAGGCACCTTAAACATGCTCACAACGTGCCGCCGAGCCTCCTCCACAGGGAGGGAGCCCAGGTAGCAGTTTGGGGCCCGGGCTCAGGAGGAAGAAAACCTGAATTTGGATCCTGTATCTGCTTCTTTCTGGCTCTGTGACCTTGGGCAAGCCACGGCTCCTTTCTGAGCCTCAGTTTCCACCGTGGTAAAATGGGTAGAATGCACCAACCTCCACGGGGGGTGTTGGGAAGTCAGGAGGAGACAGTTCTGCAGGGTGCATGTCTCATGGCAAGGGCTGGCCAGGGGAGTCCTCCCCTCATGGACAGCAGCTTGTCACTGTTTACTACGTACTTAGGGATACAGAGAATTGCCCCCATTTTTAAAACTATGAAAACGGAGGCCCAGAGAGGCGAAATGATCAGCCTCAGATCTCAGGCCAGCTATGTGTGTCCAGTCTCAGAGCTGGGAGTATTTGGTGGCTCAGCCCCTGCATGGGTAGGGGAACGACTGGGTGTGGGCTGCTCTCGCACTTGCCACCAGGGCCGGGCCCACTGGGCATCTGATGCCGACTTCCATTTGCAAATAATCTGTTCTACCCACTCCTTCCCCTGGCCCCAGCCAGTCGCAGACACTCGCTGGCTCCCACACACGGTCCTATTTCCCTGTCCCCTTCCCCCTTGTGTCCCTTGACCTCACCTCGCAGGGTCTTTAAATAGGACTGCAGCTTGGAGGACACAGAACTGGTCACCACCTGGCAGATCTGGAGAGAACCAAAGAAGTGATCAGAGAGGGTTGCCCATAGTGGAGACTGTCCTTTGTGAATAAGGAATCTGACATGTTTTCCTTTCCTTGAATGTTTCTTTGAAGGCGGGAGGGAGGGAAGGTAGGAGGGGGAGAACTAGAAATGTAGGAGGGAGAGAACACTGGTTTCCTGAAGCATGTTTCTATCACACCAGACTTGTGACTCTGCATGCCCCAAGAATATCATCCTCCAGGAGCCTGTGCCTCTGCCACATGGGCCAAGAGGGGGGGTGGGGGCGATGGGGGGCAGCACATCCAGGAGCTGGAGCCCGGCTGAACACCTAGGCTACTGCCCTCCAAGTCCGCTCACTCCGGAGGGCCACCAGATGGCTCCAAACCACAGCAAATCACACCACATCCCGGAGCCGGGCTTCCTGCTGCTGCCCCCCTGTGCTCCATCCGACCTGCCCTCCCCACTACCCCCCACAGACCCCTGAGCATCCCTCAGATACCTAGTCTTCACTCTTCATTCCTGGAGAGCCAACTGCCGAGCTCATACCTCTTCGTTTCCAGCCCTTGCTACTATCACGGACCCCTTGGCACCTCCTTTATCTACCCCTCCATCCCTCCCTCCATCCATCCCTCTATCTATCCAGTCACTCAAGCCAGTACTCTCTCCTAAAAGATCTTGTTATGATTAAGAGCTTCACCTCTGAGGTGGGATGGCCTGAGTTTGAGCCCCAGCACTCTCACTTCCCTCTCTGTGCCTCAATTTACTTATCTGTAAAATGGGGAAATCATGACAACCCTCCTCCATCATAAGGAATTTGTGTGGGTTAAGTGCTAGGATCCTTGTAGAGTTCTAGGCATCATGCCAAGCCCACCCTGTGTCTGTAGTACCCTCTTGTTCCTTCTCCCCATCACCACCGCTATCTGACAGCAGTGCATTCTTACTTCTTAGCTTGGCTGCTTTTAAGGGGCCACTCTTATGGTGTCACCAAGAAATACTCTGTTTGTTTTTGTTTTTGTTTTTAAGATTTTTTTTTATTTATTTGTCAGAGAGAGAGGAGAGAGAGTGAGCACAGGCAGACAGAATGGCAGGCAGAGGTAGAGGGAGAAGCAGGCTCCCTGCCAAGCAAGGAGCCCGATTCGGGACTCGATCTCAGGACGCTGGGATCATGACCTGAGCCGAAGGCAGCTGCTTAACCAACTGAGCCACCCAGGCATCCCAAGAAATACTCTGTTTTAATAGCTCCAGTGTTGATTGCTTTCCCCTCTTACTGTTACTTAATTACAAAGATAGTTGAGCCATGGCTTAACCAGGCTAGGGGGTGAGCCCTCAATAATTCTTCCAGCAGCTTGGTGCCGGAGGTATTCGTGTCCCCATTTCGCAGATAGTGAAACTGAAGTTCTGATATTTGCTCAAAGTTACAAAGCTAGTTAGGCCCTGGGGTCAGGACTAAAACTCAGAGATTCTGACTCTAAAAGCCATTCTATGATCTACTGTGTTAATATGCATTGTGACAACCATGCACTGTTTTTTGTTTTTTGTTTTTTTGTCTTAAGACTTTGATAGAATGCCTTTAGATGAATGATCTGGTTTGACTGATGTCTCCCTATTCCCATGGTCAGTGCCTTTGCCTGGGAACCAGTGACTCCCTTCCAGATGACTATATAGCTTCCTCAGTCTCCCTGACACACCTTGCCCCATCTTCTGGTCCCTCCAGTCATTCTCATGCCAGCCACAGAAATTCCTCTAAAACACAGATCTGGCCAGGTCACCCCCTTGACTCAAATCTTCAATGGCTCCCTATTGCCTTTGACTCACTTGGCCTAGGGCAGACAGACTCGGGCATTCCTGGGAGCTAATGGTTCATTCATGGAAAACCAGTCCAAGGAATGGCCCCATTTCCGAGCTGAAGAATCTGGTCTGGGTGGATTCAGGGTGAGGGGAGGATTGGGAACGTTGGTTGGTACCAGTTCCAGCCTTAGGGAACAGTTTGCAGGCACTCTAGCCTAGCAGCTTCCTCAATGGAACATCAACACCCTTCCAGAAGGGGGTTTGGCATGAGGCAGGGATTGGAGAGCTGGCCAGAGGGCTTTGAGAAGGGCATCCGGGGCAGGGGAGGCAAGAGAAGGTAGTTTGCCTGAAGGGAGGAATGTGGAAAAAAGAGCGGGGGTGGTCCAGCGGGAGCAGGGCAGGTGCGTTGTGGCTGTATGCTGGAACCTTTTCTTGGCTCTTGCTGGACTCCTCATGACTGGTTTCTAAGTTAGACCCATGATTTCAAAGAACCGTGAGGACCACTTCCTGTCCTCTGGGGCGAGAGCAGAAGCATCCAGTGCTACGTACACTGAGGGCCCCACCCTCTCCGAGCCCACCTTACCTTGCTCTCCATGGTCTTTCGGATTGAAGACTCAATTTTTTTGTGGAAGAGTTGGATCAGCCACCTGGAGATTGACATGTGAGGACAAGCATGAGGCTTCTCAGGTGTCCCTGGGCTGCATTCGGGACACTGCCTCATGTGGAAAGCCTTCCTCCCTCTTCCAAATAGCCTTGGCACCCTTGTTCCTGGACTTTAACTGCACACACACACACACACACACCCATTAGATACTTGGCCCTCTGGGTGCAGTGACTTGTTAATGAGTTTATTTTCTCAATTGGTGCATAGCTGCCCCACCCCCAATCCCGGTCTCAGCCTCTTTCCTCACTATTGCTCTCCGTCTTGGCACTCCAACCGTACTGTTTTGTTGTGTTCTGTGCTGCCTCCCACCACAGGGCCTTTGCACATGCTGTTCCTCCTATTTAAAACACCCCCTGTCTGCAACATCCACCTAATTAACTTCTACATCTTCTTTTCATTTCAATTCAAATGTCATTTCATCAAGGAAGAACCAGCCAGCTTCCAGATTCTCCTGCTTTATGTGTTGGTAGGACTTTGTACCTCTTTTTCTTATTTCTTCTATCCTTTTGTAATTCGTTGTGAACCATTGCCTAGCGCATTGATTTGATTAATGTTCATATTCCCCACCGGACAAGAAGCTTCAAGAGAACAGGGACTGTGGCTAAGAGTCTGCAGTCAGATAGCTCTGAGCTGAATCCCTTTTCAACCCTCACTAGGTTGGAAAATTCAGGATATTTCCTATTCTCTCTCCATCTTGGTTTTCTCCTCCAAAAACAGGGGTAATAATAAACTAACTTCATTGTGTGGATTGGTTGAGACGATTCACAAGCTTAAAGGAATGCTTGGCCCACAGTGACCACATGCCACTGATGTTAGCTACTGCTAAATTTTAATTGGCCATTGCTATTTCTTGGGCATGAGCCTGGTGCACAGAAGATGCTTAGATGACATTTGTTGAGAGGATGCATAAATGCCTACGGATTGGTGGTGAGGACTGTATAGTTTAATGCACATCAAGTAGGTAGCCCAGAGCCAGGGAGTGTCATATGTGACTCCTTGAGGCAGGGAGGGGGTCTGCTCTGTCTGCGCACCCCGTCCTCCCCTACATCTGGGCCCATGGAAGAGACCTGGCAAGGAGGGGGCACTTGGTATGGTTTTGGAATACACAGATGATTAGGACGGTGCTTCTGGAGGTCCCGCCTCCCACCCACCATCCCAGAAGATCATACCCCAGCTTGCTGCCTGAGATGTGCACATGGACAGCGTTGATCTGGTTGCTGCAGCTGGAACAGGTGGCAGTGGGGAGGCCCGAGGAGGGGTCAAAGCCCAGCTGCAGACCAGCCGAAATGGAGATGCCCTCCACACTCAGGTCAAAGTTGCCGCTGGTTTTGCTGAAGGAAAACACGAACGAAAGAATTGGAGCAAGCATTTTCTTCCCCGCTGCCATTCAAACGACAAGCCTGGGCTGGTAGGTAGGTTTTGCTATTTGAGATGGTGTTCAGAGAGGGGAGGCAGCCTGCCCAAGGTCACACAGCACTCAGGGAAGTGTGGGTCCATGTTTGCCCAGCAGAACGTTGTTCTTACCCACTGCCTCTGCCCTTGCCAGTGGCTTTGGGTGTCTTAACTGCTCTGAGGTCCAGTTGCTTCCCTAGACCCTTGGCCAACAGCGGAACATTGGCTTTGCCCCTAAAACATTGGGAGCTTGGGGGTGGGGCTGTCAGAGACTTTAATTAATGCTCTTATTCATGCAATGGGGTTAATAACTCCTTCAGGGATGAAACGAGTTTGGGTAAGACAGTGGACCTAAATGTATTTTGTCAACCCTCTTTCAGTATGATGAAGTTCTGTTATTTATTTATTTTGCCATCAGTGAGTGAAATGGTAGATGCAAAAGAGCCCATGTGAAGAACCAAGGGATTCTTACTGTGGGGAAGGGACAGACCTGGCAGTCCTTGTATGGGAAGGCAGATTCTAGCCGCCTCCCCAGAGTGCCTTCTCCTCCCTCCGTTTTGCCCCCAGACTCCCCACCATGAAGTCTCCAAAGTGATCGATCATTCTGAGACACAACCACCAGAGGGCAGGCTCACTATGCAGTGAACCCAATATGTAGCTTTGGAATTGTAGTTTGGATGATTTGCCTCAATGTTTCACCCCTTTGCCTATCTTGGGGGCACCTGTGTGCATTTCCAGGCTCTTGACTTTGGGCTTGATCATGTGAATTGCTTTGGCCAATGGCGTATGAATAAAACTGACCATAGTCCACTTCCGAGTCTAAGCCTTAAGGGGACCTGTGTGTTTCCAGTTATCCTGTTTGTATGTCTGCCATCGCCAAGGATCTGCTCTGAGTGGCCCACTGGTCTAAGGACGAGGAGGAAGAGATATATATAGAGCAGGGCTGCCTCAGCTGAGCCCAACCCAGATCAGCAGAACCCCAGCCGACACATAGATACGCAGAGATAATATGAGGCTGAGTTTGGGATGCTTCATTACACAACAATAGCCAACTGATAAAGGGACAAATGAAAGGTCCCACTTAGCCTTCCATCCTAAGCCACAGGTACCAATTCTTGAGACTGTCTCACATTGTGATATGGGCAAATGCTCAGCTATTAATCAAGGCTATGTTAAAACTTCACAGGTGAAAAATGCCCCCAGGAACCCTCTGGGGACAAGAGGTGGTGGGTAAGGCAAAAATTGAGCATTCCCATGATCCTGGCTCTCATCCCTTCCAAATGTCACCAAGAGATCCCACACACACTCCATAAACCCCAAGCTTGGAAACTCACATGAATTTCTTTCGTGCCTTCCATTTTCCACTGATCTTGATATTGGCGTTACTGATGGAGAGATCAAGGCCCTTTTCGGGCACTAGTTTTATGTGCGAACTAGGAAGCTGGAATCCATGAATAACCATGCTGTGAAGAAGAAACACTCCATTAGCCTCCTGGGGGCCCACACAAGGACTCAGTTAATGGTTAGTGCAAACTCACCCCTTCCCTGTTCTCCATTCCAGGAGAACCTAGAAGCTACAGGAGCAGCCTTGGGCAGAGTAGCTAGACTTTAAAGTCAGACAAATCTGCATTAGAATCCTATTCTCCAGTGTACTATTGTGTGACTCTGGGCATGTCACGTCATCATCCTGAGCCTCAGTTTTCTCATCTATAACATGGGCACAATAATCTCCATCTTGCAGGAAGTGTGACAATCCATGAGGATGATACAGGTAATCTCAATGGGCTGCAAGTTCTGTAAAAGGCTGGAATGTGTCTCTCTCGGTTCACTATTCTAGCAAAGGCTGTTGTGGCACACACATAGTAGGTCCTCAAAAATGGTTGTTGAATGAATAGGTGTATAAATTTCTGTAGAGGACATTTTCTGCCCAGGACCCATCCCCCCTTCTCGTGGTAATAGAACTGCCTTTTTACTTTGGGGGAACCCCCGCCCCAACATCTAGTCTATGTCGCTCCAAAGAAAGTTGACCTCACCTCTGCTTTCGTGGGGGTGGGGCTTTGACCTCGGGCACAAGCTAGTTAGTGTGGGCTATTCCCTGGCCACAGGGATTGGTTCAGGGTCGTGTGCATAACTGAAGATGGGACCATCACAGGGAATTTAGGGTTTGTGCTTGGGTTGCAAGGGAAAAGTGTTCTGTCTCCACAGGATTCTCAGTGCTGGTGGCCATCTTGCATCTTTGAGGGGACACCCTATCTGGGATTAGACTTCCCCAAGGGAAGCAATGTTGGAAAGTGGCAAGGCAAAGACAAGGTCTAGTGACATTTGGGCTTTTCTCAAGCTGAACCCAAGGCCAGACTATTCCAGAGACTTCTCATACATGTGAGTCAATAAACTCTGGCCTGGGCCATTTTAGAGTAGGCTTCCTGTCCTTGAACCCTTATCCATCTTCCAAAATCCTACTTGTTTGGGCGTTCATGACACATTCCTCCAGCCTTGGGAGTCATGGTAGATACCTTCTGTGGCCTCCTCCATACTCAGCTCGGGGGATTATATCCCCTCGGGAGGGTGTCAACCCTACTTTGTAGATCCTAACCTCTCTGAGTTTAGGAATCTGGGGCTCTGTGATTCTAGGTCTTGACCCCAGGACACTACAAGTTCTGTATGCTAAGGATTGAGCTCCATGGGTCTCACCTGTAGAATCTATAATGCCCTTTCCCAAGATGCTTGACCTTGAAGCTTCCTGAGAACTCGGGTATCTTGATCTTCTCCAGCTCCTTCTGCAGCACGGCCACTCCTTGCTGGCAGGCTGAGGGGCAAGAACAGGGGCAATGGTCAGAGGCTCCACCTGTCCCTGTCCATACTGGGGGTCAGCGAGGGTTTCCTGAGAAGGTTCAGATGGCAAATATCTTTGGCTTTGTGGCTCCTACTGTCTCTGTCACACGCACCCGGCTCTGCTGGGATCGCAGGAAAGCAACCAGAGACAATCGGTACGTGAACGGGTGTGGCTCTGTTCCAATGAAACTTTACTGATGGACACTGAAATTTGAATTTCATATAGTTTTCCCATGTTGTGACATATTATTCTTGTGTGGCTTTTATTTTCCCAACCATTTAAAAATGTAAAAAGTAAATGCCATTCTTAGTTCCAGGGCCATACCAAAACACAGGGTGGGCCAGAGTTGGGCCTGAGGGCTGTCGTTGGCCAATCCATGGCAAATCCAAATACTGCCTCAAACACCCAGTCATGGGTCCTAGCAGTCTTTCTGGAACACTGACTCTGAGCCACCTTCGGTTCTATGCCCTCACAGGGACCCCGTCTCCCTGACTTTTGGCCTCTCTCTGTAGGAACTATGCTTGCGTCATTCCTTTTTTTTTTTTTTTTTTTTTTTCCCCCTTGGCGACCCTGCCAGGACTCGAACCCTTGCTTGTGCCATTCCTATGGCCTGAGAGACTTTTCCCTCTCACCTTCACCTGGTCAGCGTCTACTCAGCTGGACCATCGCTCCCCCCCCAGGAACTCGCTCTGAGCCAGCAGATGGGAGCGATCCTCCTGTCGTCATTCTCATGGTGCATTTCCTTAGGAGCCCTCTTTCCTGTTGGGGACTATACATCTCTTCATGTGACTTTGGGGTTGCCCTCTCTCCCGCTGCCAGAGACAAGCCCTCCAAGCCTTGTAGTTCCGTCTGTTTGATTTACAAAAGTGGCCCCTGCATTTACCACAGTGATCAGCACTTACTATTAGGAAGTCCCCCTATTTGTGGAATGAAAAAATGAACGAGTGAATGCCAATGTCAGGAACCCAGCCATCAGTCATTAAGGAGTTAGCACCATCCAAGAACCAGCTGGAAGGCAAGCACGTTACTTGAGAAAGAGGAAGTAGTAAGAAGAGGGAACCCAGGCGTTGTGTTTTCCGGCATCACCATTTATGTGTGCCGGGCGCTGTCCTGGGCTCTGTACCTGTGCGAAGGGATTGAATCTGAATAATCCCAGAAGGTAGGTTCCCTTACCACCCCCAGTTCACAGAGGAGGCAGCTGGACTTTGCGGGAGTGGCCACACTTCCCATTCAGCTGATAAGGAATGGGTCAGGATTTGAATCCAGGTCTTGTGGTCCTGGAACCAAGGCCCTGGGACAGTTCTCCCGGGGATTCAAAAGCAGGCAGTGCAGACATAGTCACGGATGAGAGAGGAAGGAAAATGTGGAATGGACCAACGTGGGTGGGCTGGGGCCAGGTCTTAAAAGGTCTCAAATGCCATGCCAAAGGGTCAGACTACCTCCTGAGGACTGGGACATGAGCAAATGTGCTACGTTTCAGGAAACCCACTCTGGCAGCTACATGGGGAAGACTGAGGCTCTCGTGACGGAAAACAACACTGCCCAGTTTAAAGGCTGAGCCCAGGCTTCTGCTCCCCGGAAGCTTCAGACTACCCATTGTCTGATCTCCGAGCTCACATGCAGCCTTCTGTCTGCACCCCTGGGATTCAGAGGCACCCCATCAGGTTCCCCCTAGAACTCCGTCCTGCAGCCCTCCGTGGGACCCCAGCTGACAAGGCTCTGCTTTCTCCTTGGTCTGATTCCTCTGTGGCTGGCTCTCCCACACCAGCCCACGGTCCGTCTCTCCGCCACTGGAGACGACATCGAGCAGCCCCACGCGGGGACGTGAGCTAAGACTGGAGGCCCGCTCCAGACCACCCACTTCCAGTCCCTCCTCCAAGTTTCAGTTTGCTCATCTGTGAATTGTTGCCAGTAACATGATGTCCCATCCAGGGCCGACATAAAGATGACAGGAGATCGGGTGTGTAAAGTGCCTGGCACAGATCTAACCAGGTCAGCACAGGGCTGTCCCAGGCCCAGAGTAGCCTGGAGGGAACCTCTCTGGGGGATCTAGATGGGTCACATGCACAGTATGGCTGTGCCAAGCTCCTGCCCTGGGGGAGACCTTGAGGAAGGCCCTCCTCTTTCCCCCCATCCCCATCACTCAGCCTCCTCACAGGTTCTGCCTGGGCTCTGCCCACGCTGGAGACGGAGCCAGAGATCTCAAGGCAAATGACAGGATGGAGAACCAGGCCTGAAGGGAAGAGAAGGGCCTAGAAGCCTGAGTTGGCAGCTGGGTGGAGAGAGGGAAGGAACTGCGAGGACCCTTGGGGGCCTGAGCACTGGACTTGGAGTCTTCCAGACCAGCACTCCAACCCCAGCACTGCCACTTTGCAGCTCTGTGATCCTGGACAACTCCCCTGGTCTCAGTTTCTTCATCTACGTTGGGGGGTGGGGGTTGCTAAGAGAGTTGAGGAGCAGTGAGCAGTCCACCCACTGGATTTAAAGGGCTGCACACAGCAGGTGCTCAGTAAGTGCTCCTTAGGGGCAGAAGAGGAGGAAAGGAAGGCATCTGTTTACCGTAGTCCAGGCCTTTCTGGGTGATCCTGGCCACGACGCCAGGGTTGGTGGTCGCGATCACAGCTGTGCTCAGGGTGGTCAACACCAGCAAGCCTGCCCACCTCAGCGCGCTGTCAGGCTCTCTGGCCATGTCTTCGTCCTCCGCAGCTGCCAAAGCCTGGAGGCCTTGGAGGGGAGCCAGGGATCTATAAAGGAGCTGGCTGGGGAAACGCAAGCCAGTTGGATGTAGAAAGGAGGAAGGAAACTGATTGGGGGTGGGAGGGGGGAGGACTGCTGCCTGCCCTGGTTGGGGCCACAGCCCCAGAGGCTGCCAGTAGAGGAGCCTGGGAGGTGGGGGGGGGGGGAGGGTGTGTGTAGTGTGTGTGTGTTTGTGTGTAGTGTGTGTGTGGAGTGTATATGTGGGGGTCATGTGTGGGATGTGTGTGTATGGCGGTGATAATGGTGGTGTGGGGGAGTTTGTGTGGTTTGTGTGGTGTGTGTGTGTGTGTGTGTGTGTGTGTGTGTGTGTGATATGTGTGTGTATAATAGAATGAGAATTCTGGTTCCGGGCATCCTTCCACTCGCTAAGCATCCCCGTGCCCCTCTCTGAGCCCTCACCTAAATCCCTCCGCCTAAGGGTCACGCATCCATCAGGATTCATTATATTTTTCTTTTTACCCCCCACACTACTGAGGTATAATGGACACATAAAACGGCATATATACATTTACAGTATACAACGTGATGATTGCCACAACCAAGCTAATTAACGCGTCCGTCACCTCCCACAGCTGTCATTCAGTGTCCTCTTAATCTACTCACATAGCAAATCCCAAGAATACAATATAATATTCTTAATTCTGCTTATCATGCTGTACATTAGATCCCCAGGACTTTTTCATTTTATAACTGGAAGTTATATTTTTCTTTCTACTTTTGATATCCTTGATATTTTCTTTAGTAAAATATTTTTAAAAACAGACCCTTTAGCATTTTTTGTCCTAAGAGACAGTAGGGGTAATAATTAAATGCTTGAATTTTGGAGTCCAGTATCTGAACTGTGGTTTGAAATCTCAGCTCTGCAACCCTCTGGTGGTTTGACCTTGGTCAAGTCCCTTAACCTCTCTGAAACTCAATTTCCTCTTCTGTAAAGTGGGGATAATTAGAGTACCCTACCTCCTTGGATTTCTGTGAAGACAGAAAGGGCTTTAAGCCACTTAAAGCACTTAGCAAATGCCCGCTCCCGCCTCCGCCCCAGAAATGGTAGCTATTAACGTCTCTCTGACTTTAAAAGTAATGCATGTTCATCATTCACCAAAATTCAACATTCACCAAGTTGTGAGGAAGAACCACAAGAACATTGCACGTGATCCCCAATTCTAGAGACAAGCAGAGGTGTTTTGTGTTTTTTAGAGGATCCTTTTGGTGAGCATAGATAGAGTGTGTTTTTTTAACAAAGAAAAATGGGATCCTACTGGTCAGTTTTGTCAAGTTCTCCTTTTCCAATAACCAGTGTGTAGTGAATGCTGTCCCCAGCACTAAATATCCTTCCTCACGCACCATATATCATTGCTTCCTCATCCCACAGTTTTCTTCACCAAGCTTTTGTTTTTACTCCTTTTCTACCCCTTCCTCTGACAGATGTGGAACCTGAGGCTTGGGGAGGGGAAATGTTCTTCCTGCAGTCACGCAGCTAGCGGCTCCCAGAGCTGCGACGCAAACGCAGACCGCCAGGAGCGTCCCACTTCGGCCTGAGTCCTTCAGCTCCTCCGGGGGAGGGTTGGAGCGCGGGGATGTAGACACTCCCCACCCCCACTCCAGCTTTCCAGTCCGGTCTCTGTGGGATCGGCCCCTGGCCCTCCCTTTGCCAGCCGCCTTAGGCCTTGGGTGGGCGGGAACCCCGCCGGGCAGCCAGCTCGGTCTCCATGGTGATGAGAGAATGGGCGGGGCTGCGGAGGGGGAGGCCAGTTTCTCTCCCGCTGGGTCCCCATCAACCCCCTGGCGCTCTCTCTCCCCGGCTCTAATTTTATGAAAGTCTAATGAAGCCCGCTGAGCAGGGAGGATGTAAGACCTGAGTCTTTGTTGTTGTTGTTGTTGTTGTTGTTGTTGTTGTTGTTGTTTTGTTTTTCTTTCCTCTCCTTGCCCGGTTCTAAAAGGCCCTCTCCCTGCCTGCCCCCATCCACAACAAGAATCCTTCTGGCTTGCTTAAGAATGAAAACAGTGGCCACGTACAGAACATCTACTGGGTGCCAGATGCTTTATCTCCAGGCCTAAAAACAACCCTCGAGGGATGGATGAGAGGGAGGGGTGATTCCTCTCCATTTTGGAGTTGAGAAAACTGAGCCATTATGTTCCTATCAAGGTCACATCGCCTTTCATGGAGACAAGACTTCTTCCCCTTACTTGGGGCAGTTTCTAGGAGGACTTGTCACCCTAGGACCTCACCCTAGCTCTTATTTCCTGGGCCTCCACAGTCAGATATCTGTGTCTGCACAAGGAAGATAGCTCTAAGCAGCAGCCAAAACACATAGATTAATGATTTTTTGAAAAATTAGATTTTTTTAAAAGATTTTATTTATTTATTTGAGAGAAAGAGAGAGAGAGAGAAACACGAGCAGGGGGAGGGGCAGAGGGAGAAGCAGGCTCTCTCAGCAGAGAGTTCGAAACAGGGGCTCGAACCCAGGACCTGGGATCACGACCTGAGCTGAAGACAGACGCTTAACAGAATGAGCCACCCAGGTGCCCCCTAAAATTAGATTTTTGAAAAAATTATCTTACATAGTTTTGAACACTTGCAGTTCCAACTGTCCCAAATTCCTGAGTCCCCTGGGCCCAGGCAAGGGTTACAATTGTGAGGGTGTTGGACAGGAAAGGAACATTACACAAAACTCATGTGACTGTGACTTACATGGCCACAAAAATGAAATCTTAAAACCAACTGGCAAGTTTCTGAATAAGCCACCACCCCAGGCTTCCCTCTGTTGGCTCATGGCCAGTCAAATCCAGATGAGGCCATCAGCGACCCTCCAGCCTCCTTTTCAGTGCTGCCACTGGCCATGGAGGGGCCCCACTGCTTCAGATCTGACTCTCTATTCCGTATCAGTAACGATGTTTTCAACCCAAGTAACAGAAATCCCCAGTTTACATTGGCTTCAACAATAAGCACGTTATCTCAGAGAATTCCAAGGAGAGAGGGCCGGTTTCAGGTTCTGGCTGACTCAGCAGCTAGCAGACATTTACCATTTCTCCGTCTCTCCACTCTGTGAACCTAGTCTCAGATTTATTCTCACACCGGCTTCTTTCAGGGCTGTAAGATGGCTGCAGCAGCTCCAGCCATCACAACTAAGCAAGATTCCTCCACTCTGCCACCTCCTCTGCTCTTTTTCCTTTTCCTTTTTTTTTTCTTTTGCTCTTTTTATTATTATTGTGAAATATTTCAAACATGTAAATAAGAATAGACCACCCAGGTTTATAAAATCTTAACATTATGCCATATTTACTTCCTGTAGTTTCTCCTAGTTCTATGAATTTTCATACATGTATAACTATAGGTGACCAGGACTTCATTAAGGGTTAGAGTATTTCTATCATCCTCTCACACTCTCTCCTGCTATCCTAGCTCAACATGGCTGAAAGCCTAAGGAAAATGTAGTTATCTCTTTGGGAATTCCAAGGTGAGTGGATCAAGAGTTGGTGAATTCAGGGGCTGGTTTTGTCTCTGTGGTCCTTAGAATGCTGACATTTCCCAGAGGAAAGTGCATTGGGTTTGGAGCTGGCGGATCTGGGTCCATTGATCCAGCCAGGCTACATATTCTCTGTGTGGCTCCGATCAAGCCCTTTGACCTTTCTGAAATTCATCCTTATTTAAAGATGGGGAAACAGTGTCCCTCATGTGGTATGTTCTGGGGATTAAATGAGATAAGGTGTGAATCCATTTGCACAGAGAAGTTGCTCAGTACCTAGTCTTAATTCAGCCTTCATCACTAGCTGGCTAGAGAGTCTCAGACCCCTCAGGAAAACACACCAGCAGCCCCACAAACTGAGCTCTTGGTTTTCTGAGCTTTGAGTTTGGGCTGGATACACGCGCGAGAGAGGAATCCGTGGCTCACATCACCTCCAAGAACCTGTCTATTGTGGTGCTGTGAGCAGAGACCACTTTCCACACAGCAAAGCAATCCAGAGTGTGGGCTGGGAATCTTAAAGAGCTGGGCCCGACTCCCAGCCGGCCACCTGCTTGCTGTGAGTTTGCGTTGTTAGCCTAACCTGGACGGACCTCAGTTTCCTTGTTTGTCTCCACTGGATCCTCAAGCACAGGTCCTTCATGCAGATCCGAGCTCAAGGTTCAGTATCTAAAAGGCAATCAGTCACTGCACCGTGTAGATAACCCCTTGGGACGGCATCACGCTAAAAACGTGTCTGTCTCCTGAGTCTCAGACTCATTAAAGAACCCTTTTGTACCCTGCTCCGGGAGGTGCAGGCAGATCTTGCTCGTGGCAGTTTTGCAGTTCCTGTAATTTCTGCAGTCCCAGAGCTGATCACAAGCTGTATTTAATGGTGAAAATGAAAGGAGGGTCAGAATCCGGAGCATAGATTCCAGACGGTCAGAGTTTGGCGCCTAAGAAGGACAAGTGCAGCCTGAGCTGACGATCTTGCAAGGCTTCCAGAAGGAGGTGACCTTGGCCCTGGGGTGGAGGCCCACCTGGGTGTGGGGCTACAGAGGGCTCACTTCTGACACCGAAGCCATTGGTTTTGCACAAGGGCTAGTTCCTGCAAAGAGCTGAAGTCTGGGAATGCAAAATAGAAAGCAAAATTGCTCTCCCAAGGAGGAACGGGAGAGAGTGTCGCTCTCGCTTCTTTCCCTCTGTTGCAACACCGGCTGTAGCAGGCTGGGCCTCCTCCAGCCTGAGGGAGGATCACAGGAAGTCAAGCAACACACTGTTGCCAAATGGCCAAGGGCCTCCAACAGCCAAAGTCAATTCCCATCAGCCTTGTTAGGAAATCTGTATGTGTGCTCAGCCAGCCCCAGGGGCCGGGGATGGTCCCAGAGAGAGCTATTGCCAGGCTCCCTGCCTGGCCCTGCCCAGGGATGGTCAGAACACAGGGCTGGGGACACATACAGCCTGGGACTCGAGGGGGCCAGTGGGGAACAGGGCCTGGCTTTGGCTTTGCTTCTGTGTGGCTATGCCTCTCTGGACTCCGGGCTCCTTGTCCACAAGTGCTGGTTCCGTCTTCGGAGGGCTTAAATCACGCCAGAGACAAAGCCAAGCCCTTGGCTAACATTCTCTCTTATTCCTCACCTATAAAGGTAGGTCTCATTGGCTCCATTTCACAGATGAGAAGATTGAGGCTCAGAGCAGTTGACCAGCTCTCCCAAGGCCACTCAACTGAGAAATGGCAAAGAGATGTCAAGGGCTTCAGAATGAGGGGAAGGGGGCATCCTGCTAGGATGTGTGAGGGGGTGACTAAGGAAGGCCAGGACCCCTGGAGAAACATGTCCCTGCCCAGGCACCTGCCATGGATAGGCGTGGGGGAGGGTTGGGGTTGGGCAGACCAGGTGGAGGGAACAGCTCCGGCAAAAGCACCGAGGGAGGATGATAATCCCGCCGGGGCGGCAGAGTGGACTGCAAGGGGAAAGTGCTGGGGAGGGCCCTGGGGTCCTACTGTGGTCTTGTTCTTGGAGACCAGGGACCGCCCTAGTTTTTCAAGTATGAAGGTCCTCCCATGACGGTAGTTAGATTTGCAGCTGGTAGGTTGGGAAGAACTGCCGGGAATTCAGCAACCCTTTTAAGTGAATTGGCATTTTTCTAGCCTCCAATTTGCAGGCATTTGAAATAAGGAGCCAGGCGGGCATGTTTGATGATATTTGATCTTTTGGCTAAGGGACCTCTGAATGCCCCAGACTTGCTGTGTCTGTTCCCTGGCCCCTGGCCTTCACTACATCTGGGAGCTGAAACCAGAGACTGTCATGCTCAGAAACAAAGGATTGATTCACTGTCAGCTGGGCCAGTGGCCAGTGGCTGAGCTGGGCAGGAGCACAGAAGGCGGTGGGCTGGACCTCTCCCCGCCGTGTCCAGCCGAGCTCCTTCCAGCTTCCGGCTGGCCTCTGTGCTGCCTGGGGGGGATATCCCAAGGCTGACTGGCTTGGCTGGAGGGAGAGAGTCTGGTATACCTACTAGTCATCTAGTGTGATTTTAAGAACAGAAAAAGGTAAGCTTTGTGTGTGGCTCTTTAGCCACAGGGGCAGGAAACAAGGGCTTCTCCGTGTCCTAGATCCAACCAATCAGAGCAGCAATTCCGAATTCCTAGGGGTGGGGGAAGGACCAGAGAGCAGAGAGGCAGGTGCAGGTGAATTTTTCTTCCCCCAAGTTGGGGACGTGTTAGGTGGGGGGGCAGACAATGTTTCAAGGCAAGGTGGATTTGCAGACCCTTGGGAAGAATTCAGAGCCTCTCCCCACCCCCACTGCCCTGGGGCCAGGACTCCCTTGGAGACTGTTGGAATCATTAAGCATTTTGAACAGAGATGTGCTTTTGTTTTCAGGTAACACCTATAGTGCACTAACTGTATGCAAACAGAACACAATGCCACTGTGCCTCTCAATTAATTTTTTTAAAAGATTTTATTTGTTTATTTGTCAGAGACAGACAGAGAGAGCACAAGCAGGGGGGAACAGTAGGTAGAAGGAGAAGCGGGTTCCTGCTGAGCAAGGAGCTTGATGCAGGACTCAATCAGGACCCCGGGGATGATGACCTGAGCGGAAGGCAGACGCTTAACCGACTGAGCTACCCGGGTGTCCTGCCTCTCAATTAATTTTAATAAAGTTCACTCCGCCTTCACAGTAGAGGCCTGGAGAATTTCCCATGATTCCGTAAGTCACACTTTTATCGTTTCCATAGATTCCTTTTCTGCTCTCATTAGCCACAGGTGGCTTTCTGTTGCTTACAGTTAGGAAACGGATTAGTTCAATGCCCTGTGTGGCGGGCACGAGCGTGCCACGTGGCTGGAAGGAACTGAGGGGACCATGGCACTAAGTACCTCCCAAGACGGGCATCCTGGGTTTCTGTTCCCAGGTGTCTGGAGTCTGAAGGTAGAAGCCTCTTTAATGAGAGAAAAGACAGACAAGCGTTTACAAAATGTTTCTGTGTACCAGATATCACTTCATTCTCTCCACCAAGGAAGGGGTTAACATTCATTTTCACAGCTGAGACATGGAGGGCCAGGAGGGTCTGCAGTCCTCAGCGCTAGGAATGGGTAGAGCTGAAAAGTCCAAACCCTGGCCTCCTCCTACAGTGCCCACTTCCTGCCCCAGGAAGCTCCCACAGGTAGCCTGAGGGCTGAATGGCTGGGAGGTAGCCAGGTGGGGGCTGACAGAACTTTGCAATCGTGTGTAAAGGCCCAGAGAAAGCCCTGACCACGGCAAACACCCACCCCCCACCCCGCCCAGCACATCAGTGGATTCTGAGCTAGACCATCCATGGCCTCTGAAAGAGATGAGTCCAGGAGGCTCCTGAGAGCCCAGCCGGCCATCAAGGGCCTACTGTGTACCTTACCCTGAGCTGTGCATTCCCCACAGAGTGAACAACATGGGGCTTCTGCCTGGAACTTGCTGCCAATCCCACTGGGGATGAGATGACTACAGTATGGGGTCACCCCTGCAGAGGTCCTACTGTGCACTGGGCCAGGGTGGCGCCCTGTGCTCGTCCTGGGACACAGTCATTGCTGACTGGGAATGCTCGGTGTCTGCTCAGGCCCTGTCTGCTCAAGCCTGGCTTTGCCAACTCGGCTTCTTCCATCCCCTGCCATCTGAGGGGTCTGTAGGGTTTCTTTGGATTCTGGATGGTAGAATGAGGAAGAAGATAGTGGAGAAAGACCAAGGTTCTAGGGCTAGCTCTGGGGGACAGATCTGTAATCTACATGTGAACAATGGGGATTCTTAGCTATTTTGGTCCTTGACTTATCCCAAGTATGGCTCCTGGTGCATAGTAGGTGCTCAGCAAATGCTTGTTGGCTGAACGAAGAGAGTTTGGGGAAGAACCCCAAGAGAGCTGGTTGTGATGGTGGTGAGGGAAGTGGCTGACTGAAGACAGAGGTTAGACTGTGTTTTGTAGACTGTGCATATGCCCTTCGGGATGCTCTAAATCACAGTGAAGAATGTGAGTCGTTGTGAAATCAGTCGTTGCGTGTGTGACTCTGTGACCATCACGTGTCCTGTGATGGGACCAGTAGGCTCACACCTCTATCAGCTGGATTTTCACAACAATCTTTCTAAATATTACTGAGCACTTAAATTAAGGTGCCAGGTATGTTTTAAGCTCCTTGTACACGCATGTGTGCACATAGACACACACAACATCCTGGTGAGGTAGACGCCATCTTTATCCCCATGTTACAGAGGAAGACATGGAGGCACAGAGAGGTTGAGTAACTGTCTCAGGGACACGCAGTCGGTATGTTATGAAAGGGAGCTGATGTGGCAGGCACCAGAGTCCACTCTCTGGACCTTAACACTTCTACAAGAGCTCAGGCAGTGGAGGAAGGGCAAGCTGGCTCTGAGGGGCAGACTACCCTGAACGGGGCTCTGAGTCTGAATTTCTGCCCCTTCATCCCGTCTCCTGCCGTGTCTATCCAGGGAGGAAGAATAAACATTAACAGGACAAGACTCAGGATTCATCCGGGGGCTGCTGTTTTCCCAGCTGTGAGCGGGGTGCCTCTTCCCAGCTTCTCCAAGGCAGCAGTGGACTCCAGCAGTTCCAAGGAGCCAGGACAAAGCATGGTCATCGTGGGAAAATTAGCAAACATAGAAGCAGAAAATACAGATGAGCTGGAACCCCTCCACTCAGAGAGACTCCTGAATGCCATTTGTGTTGCTTATCTGGTAGTTCATCTTTTTACTAATATGTGCAGGTGTCTACACAACACACACACACACAGAGGCACAGGCTCATTTTATAGTTGCACAACATGGGCATTCATCTGACAATAGGATGAATGCTATTCTATCTCATTAAATGTCTCACACAATGCATTTTTCTCTAGCTCTCACATTGCTGGTTTATTTTAATTTATAAGGCTGTTATATGCCATGCCTCTTACAGTTTGCATTTTGTGATTGAGGTATAATTTGCATACAGTAAAAATCAACCTTTCTAGTGTTTATGTCTGAGTTTTACTCATGGTCATGTAATCACCACCATAATCAATCTCTAGAACAGTTTATCCCAAACAAGTTCCCTGTTACCTGTTCGGAGTCGGCCCCTCTCAAGGCCCCACCGCCTGGCCACCACTAATGTTTACTTTTCCTATAAATTTGCCTTTTCCGGGAAGTCCTGTGAAAACGATCACAGAGCATGCAGGCTTTGTGTCTGGCTTCTCTCACTTGACACTGTACACTGAGGTTAATCAGGAGCTGCAACCATCGGCAGTGTTTTTTTAATTGGTGAGTAACAATCCACTGTATGGACGTACCACAGAGTGTTTATCTGTTTACCAGTGGAAGGAATCTGGCTTGCTTCCAGCTGTCAGTGGTTATGACTATAGCCGTTATAAACATTCATGTACAGGCTTTTGCATAGACTTATGCTCTTATTCCTCTTGTGGAAACTCCTTGGGGCAGAATCGCTGGATCCTATGGTATAAGCCTAAGCCTATGCAACATTTTTTTGGACTATGTAAAAAAAAGAATTGCATTTTATTTGTGTTTTTTTTTTATATTGTTGTAGCGACTCAAATAATAAAAACTAATAGCTTACTATAAATCCTTCCTTCTTTGTAATGTATATATGAACACCCGCTAGATCATAGGGAGAGAATTATACTACATATGTGACTCTACAGTCTGGGTTTTTTTTTTTTTTTCCAGCATTTCCATGTTATTGCGTTAAAATCTACCACATCTTTTTGGATTACAACACAATGATCCATTGTATGGATATACAAAAATGTATTCAAACTATCCCCTGTTGTTGTATATACAAGTAGATTGTTTTCAAGTTTTGGTTCTTATAGACAACATCCTAGAACCAAGTATTTTTTCACATTTAGAGTTATTTCTTTAGGATAAATTCTTAGATGTGGACTTGTCAACGTGTTTCATTTTACTTTTCCTTAACATTTTTTTCTTTTTCTTTTCTTTCTTTTTTTTTTTTTTTTTTTTTTTAGATTCTGTTGATTTATTTGAAAGAGAGAGAATGAGGAAGAGAGAGAGAGAGAGCATGAGAAGGGGGAGGGTCAGAAGGAGAAGCAGACTCCCCACTGAGCAGGGATCCTGATGTGACTTGATCCTGGGACTCCAGGGTCATGACCTGAGCGAAAGACAGTTGCTTAACCAACTGAGCTACCCAGGCACCCCTTAACATTTTTTTCTTATGCATATATGGAAAGCTTATATTCAGCACAACCTGCATGGCCAATCCAGGGGGGGAAAGATGGTCTATCTAATAAACAAGGCTGGAATAATTGGGCTTTCATATGAAAGAAAATGGAGATGATTCCCTGCCTCACACCATACACTAAAAATCGATACCAGATGGATTAAGGATTTAAATGTAAATCGTAAAACCTACAACTTTAGGGGCGCCTGGGTGGCTCAGTGGGTTAAGCCGCTGCCTTCAGCTCAGGTCATGGTCTCGGGGTCCTGGGATCGAGTCCTGCATCGGGCTCTCTGCTCGGCAGGGAGCCTGCTTCCCTCTCTCTCTCTGCCTGCCTCTCCATCTGCTTGTGATTTCTCTCTGTCAAATAAATAAATAAAAATCTTAAAAAAAAAAAAAAAAAACCTACAACTTTAGAATAAAATATGGGACAACCTCCTTACAGAAAGAGCCTAAACAAAAGCTTATAAACATATTATACACAAAATTTAAACCCTAAAGGAAATATTTGGTAAGCTTGACTGTTAAAATTGAAAACTTCCATTCATCCAAAACCCCAATAAGAATGAAAAACCCAGGGAGACCTGGGTAGCTCAGTCGGTTAAGCATCTGACTGTTGATTTGAGCTCAGGTCATGATCTCATGAATCTTGGGATTGAGCTCCATGTTGGGCTCCCAGTACAGCTGGGAGTCTGCTGGAAAGTTTCTCTGCTTCTCCCCCTCCCCCTACTCATGTGTACATGTGCACTCTCTCTCTCAAATAAATAAATAAAATCATAAAAAAAAATTGAAAAGACCAGTCACAATCTGCAGTAAGGTATTTGCAACACACACAACTAACCAGAGTAGCATCTGGAATATATAAAAACACCTACGAATCAAAGAGACTAATAAATAACAGAACAGAAAATGAGCAAAAAAAATGAACAGAAATTCCATAAAAGATGAAACATTTATTATTATTCTTTGAACTGCACATACATGTCTTTGTATCTGTGGTACATTCCACAATAAAAATGAACAAAAAAATCCATAATCACTTTTATTTACCGTAAAAGCAACACATCATCATACTAACATTAACTTCTTAGTTTTGATGAATGTGTGACGATTGTTTAAGACGCTATCAATAGGGGAACTGAGGCGAAGCATATACCGGAATTCTTTATGTTGTCTTTGCAACTCTTTTGCAAACCTAAAATTATTTCAAAATTAAAAAAAAAAAAAAGTTTTTAAAGGACTACAGAAGCCAAACCATGCAGAGCCTTGGAGGCTATCTGGAGAGTTTGGATTCTGTTCTGTGAGCAATGGGGTCACTGGAGGGTTTTCAAAAGGTGGGGCAGGGGCCAGTGGATGTGAAAAGACAAAACACAGCTTCTTAAGAATCTCAAATATCTTTAGGGATGTGGAGGCAGAGTTTCCCTTTGGCCAGATGGTGACTGCCTTGACCATGGGCCCCGTGATCTCTGTGACTGAGGACACATGGAGGAGAGCCAGGGAGAACACAGCAACCATTGATCAGAGTGGACAGCGGGTAGGGAGGGAGAGCCCCACAGCCTGTCATCACAGGGTCCTGGGGGAAATGGGGAGGAAACGGGAAGGCCAAAGGCTGCACAGATTGGTGGTGTTTGGGAGGAACCAAGGGGCAGGCCCCCACCCTTGAGCTTCCTGTGTCCCTCTTAGCTAAACCCTAAGGCTGCTTGCTCCTCATCCATTCCTATCCCCTGTATCTTCCCACTCAGCAAGTGGCCTCCTTTTCCTTTCCCCCTCTCAGTGCTCAGGCATACACACCTGCCTCTTCCCTCTCTCCTCCCCGCTTTCTCTCAGCTCCCAGAAGAGGCCTGGTCCTCCCCCTTTCTGAAATTTTTGGTCTTCTCAACTCACAAATTTCTCCAACAGAAAATCAGACGAACCTTCTCTTTGATCCCACACCTCCCTCCAGCTACTGCCCTTCCTCTCCTCTTCAGCCAAACCTCCTCAAAAGCCCCATTTGTCTCCAAGGGTCAGACTCCCACTTCCTGCCCTCAGGCCACCCTCCCCACTCAGATCCTGGAACCTCCTACCCCACAGATATGAGCAACACCTTTCCTTTGGCCTACTCATCCCTGTGCCCTGCTTTTTCTCTTTCTGTAACCCCTGGAGGTATTATGTATTTGCTTGCTTCTTGTCTATCTCCCTCACTAGATTATAAGGCCAGGGTTACCTGTTGAACTGTGTGCCTGTCCACTGCATCCTTGCTGCCAAATTCATATGTGATGGTCCTAAGGTCCAGTATCACAGAATGTGTCCTTATTTTGAGATATGGTCTTTATAGAGGTAAAGCTGTTAAAATGAGGTCATTACAGTAGGTCCTAATCCAGTATGATTGGTGTCCTCATAAAATGAGGGGAAATTTGAACACCTACACACAGAAGAATGCCATGTGAACATGAAGATGGCCAATCACAAGGCAAAGAGAAGGGTCTAGAACAGACCATTCCCTCTCCTTCCTCAGAAGGAACCAACCAGCCTGACATCTTGATTTCAGATTCTTAGCTTCCAGAACTGTGAGAAAATAAATTCTTGCTTGTGTAAGCTTTCCAGTCTCCAGTACTTTGTTATGGTGGCCCTACAGACTCATAGATGATGACCACAGGAACTTTGCTCTGCTCACGTCCCTGTTTCCAGTGCCAAGAACAATGCTTGGCACACAGTAAGAACTCAATGAAAATATTTGTTG
Organism: Mustela nivalis; assembly: GCF_964662115.1. Taxonomy (NCBI): domain Eukaryota; kingdom Metazoa; phylum Chordata; class Mammalia; order Carnivora; family Mustelidae; genus Mustela; species Mustela nivalis. The sequence goes on along the minus strand of NC_139027.1, from coordinate 123,966,561 downwards.
TTTGAAGGAATGAAAGAACTTTTCCCAAACTCAATGGGCACTCCTTTCGGCCACCAGATAATTATTTGTTTCAAATATATTTCCTAGATGAGGAGAAACATGTAAGCTACAAAGAAATGAACAGTGAAAAGCATGTCTTCTCAGAGATGTTCCATGAAAGAGGTACTCTGTGCTCGGGTAGGTGGGTGACCTCTTAAAGACTTTCACAAACCAAACATACCACCAGGACTTACATTCTTACTGTCTTCATCTTGTAGAAGCTGGCCTCCAAGGTGATCCCCAGTGACTCCCACCTCCATGTAGAGTCCCTTCCCACACAGAATAGGACTATGCTCAGATATGGAGGAAATAACTGTGTGTGACTTCCCAAGTTAGGCCATAAGACATTGTGGCTTCCACATTCTCAGAGTCACTGACTCTGGGTGAGGCCAGCTGCCATGTTGTAAGGCCACTCAGGCAGCCCTGGGGAAGGGTCCACAGGATGGGGAACTGATGCCTTTTTCCAACAGCCAGCACCATTCATCAGACGCTTAAGCAAGCAGTCTTGGAAGTGGATCTGTAAGCCTCAGTTGAGCCTTCAGGTGACTGCAGCCCCAGCAAACATCAATGTCCCTTGTTGGCATAGTCGCTGAGTTGGTGGAGTCGTTCGTTACCCAGCAATGGATAAGGAGCTTGACCTTGAAGACAGCTTCACGTCCGTGTACTGAGACTGCTGTCAGTCGGTTTAGTGCCTGGCTAAGTTCCCATGTACATATTTTAGCCCTTGATTGAATGCGTCTCTGAGCAGACTTACCACTGTCTGTCTCTCTCCCCTCAAAGCATCCGTGGCTTACTCCAACTTGCTCCTCGCTCTCCTGGGGACCTAGACGAATCCTTCTCTGTCTCATTGGTGGGCTTCTGTTCCATCCCTTAAACACTGGGGTTTCCTGGGATTCCATCCTGGGCCCTTCCTTCCACACTCAATAATCATGAGTCGACTCAAATGACCAGTGTGTCAAAGTTCTCTCCATCCACTCTTTACACTGCTAGCTCCCCAACCCCCTCCCCAGCTCAGATCTCTCTGGAGCCCAAGTTTGTCATCCTTTGGACAGGAACATCCCCAGGAGTCTCAGGCTCAGAGTTGCAAACTGAATGTGTCTTCTCCCAGTCTTGCTTCATCTAAGAGGTGGCATTCCACCAGGAACCTGTTGCCATCCTGGGCCTCCTTTCCCCCTGTGGATTTTGCCTTCTGGATAATTCATTTAGTATTTCCTGTCTTCTTTTCACCCCTCCCATACCCTCCCATGGCAGCCCAGACCACCATTTTCTGCCACCTGGACCACTCTAGTGAACTCCTCACTGTTCTTCCTGCTGTCATCTACTTCTGTTCCTCTCTAATCATTATCTGCCATTAGAAGGAATTTTAAAATCGAAATTTGGTGGAAATCTAGTGGAAATTTCTCCACTTAAAACTTTTCCTGGGTTCCTATACTTTATGAAAAGAAGGAAAAAGAAAAGTCTCAGTGTGTCATGTAAGTTCCTCCTGCCAACCTTTCTCCAGCCTCATCCATCTCCTGCCTCAGGACCTTTGCACTTACTGTTTCCTTTTCCTAGAATTTGCTTCACTCAGTTTTTCGTGACTCACTGCCTTACTTTCTTTAAGTCTCTACTAATGGCTATTTTCTCCAAGGGGCCTTCTCTGGCTGCCCTTTACATAATATGAACCCCAGCCCCTTGCCCTGATTTATATTCCTTCTTAGCACATTGTCACTTCATGAACATTTATAAACTTTATTTGCTTATTGGTTTGTCTTTTTCTTTTTCCCACTGAAATGGAAGGTCCATGAGGGTGAACATTTTGTCTGTTTTGTTCAGTGTGCCCAAACACTGTGCCTGAATAGGGTCTGGCATGTAGTATGCACTCAACAGATGTAATCAGTGAATGCGCTTCTTGCTTTATCTTTTAGGCTTCAGTAACATTGAACTGCTATGGGCTGCCCACATAAGGTATGTTGCTGCTTGCCTCCAAGCCTTTGCTCATGCTGACCCACCTGCCTGGAGACCCTTCCTTCTTGGCATAAATATTTCCAGGAACTTAAAGGTTCACCTCCTCCAGGCGGCCTTCCCTGATCACTGTGCCCCTTTGCCTGGGGTAAGTATCCTTTCCAGGTGGGCTCCTGCAGTACCTTGGACAAGTCAATTGCAGTACCTATCGTCATGTTTTTGAAGGACACATTTGTTGTTTCTTTGCTTGCTTACTTGTTGTGAACACCTTGGGAGAAAACTCTCTCTCTGGTAAATCCTTAGCAGATAGGCTGGGATAGTCAGTGCTGAATGAGTGTTTTTATGAATGAATGAATGAATGAGTGAGTCAGCTTGGGTCTAGCCATAAAACTCACTCTGTGACCCTGAGCAAGTCCGTGTCCCTCTCCAGACAGGAAGTCCCCAGATTCTCTCATTTGTGTAACCAGGTGTTTCACCAACCAGCTGTGTTTATTAAAAATACAATTTCTTGTCCCAGCCCTGGGGGTTCTGATCCTGGTGAAGAGGAAATATCTGTATGAAGAGCATCCCACAGGCCATTCTGATGTGGCAGCAATGAGAAACCATGGCTTCCAAGACCCCTTCTTGCTCTGCAGACCTGAGATACTGCTTTGACAAGAAACCAGAAGGGGAAAGTGGTGCTTGATGGCCCCTGGAGAGCTGGGGGTGGGGGTAGGACAGGCACAGAGAAGACGGCTGCCCCTCTCCGATTAGGGCTGTAGACTGAAAGGAGGAGAAAAGCAAGCACAGCTGCACAGGACAATTGAGCTCTTTCATGGCCAAGTTCTCTCACGACCCTACCCCCTCCCTGTTGCCGCCCCCACAGCACCATCTGTTCACTTTTTTCACCCTATCCAGACCGCATTACCCTAGGTAGAGGTCCAGGGTCTATTTGGGTGGCCCCAGATCCTGAAGTGGAGCCACAGAGGGAAGGGGCCGTCACTGTGAGAAAGGAGGGAGAGGGAACAAGTGTTTTGGGGAAGGAAACACCAGTGCTGGGACTCCCAGGGATGGGGCTAAATCAGGCTACACTGTGGCCTTGGGGGCAGGGTGGCTTGGGGAACCATGCTTCCTATTTTTTGGTGGCTCTTTCACTCCAAGATGATGTGGGGTCATTCTACTAACCCTCTGAACCTCCCTTGTCTTCCTGTGGCTGCTGTGACGATGTTATAAAGAGTCCTGTCCAGTCCCTGCCATTCCCAGCACTCAGAGTTGGGGCAGATCCCTGGGCTAGGGGTCAGGATGATGGGTTCTAATCCTGACTCTGCCATGGACATGCTGTGTGGTGTCAGAGAAAACTGTTGCCCTTTCTGGGCATTTTTGCAAGGCAGATAGGGTCAGAATGGAGGATGTTTAAGACAGTCTGCCACTTAATTACCCTGTCCTTGCAAAGCATATCCAGAGTATCTACTATCAATATCACCAGTCTTGATGTTGACCTTGATCACCAGGCTGAGGTAGTGTTTGTTAGGTTGATATACTGTAAAATTAATTTTCCCTCCTTTCCATACTGTGCTCTTTGAAATGAAGTTCGTTTTAGGACTGAGGTGTTATGTCCCATTTTTCAAAAGCGAAGTATCTGTGCAAATTATTTGGAATTCTGCATGGGAGATTTGTCTGTTCTCTCCCACTTATTTATTCACTTGTATTTATATCAATATAATAATTCCATTTTTTTCTTCCTCAAATTTTTGCACCTTTGGTCATTAGAAGCTCTTTCAGTGGGTTCCTGTGTCTCTTTGACATACTTCCATCATCGTGGGTTTTGTCGGTTTGTTGTTTGGCACTTCCTTACTTTCACCAGGCTTATCTTGTGTATTTCCTACCCTGGTCCTAGAGTCAGCTACTTCTACCCTCTGATTTCTTTTATTGGAGAATGGTATTAGAAGCCAAGATGTGGGTGCTAGGTGTGCTCATTGCTACTGGGGTATGATTTCTTGTAACCTCCTTCAGCTGATGGAGCAAGGCAATATATATACGTATATACTGACTCCTGTGTACACACATATCTTTAAATGTTTCTGTATGTATCTATCAATCTACCAATCTTCATCGATATTTTTACTAAGCTAAGCATTAGTTCATACCATCTCTGGCTCTAACCTATTACTACAGAGATCATTCTACTTCCTGCTTCTCTCTCCAGCAGTGAAAAACCACATCATTCTTCCTTGATGATCAACTTGTCTGAACTTTGGTTAGTGGACGCCCCTTTAAGTAGGATCCTTTAATTTGGCCTCATCATTTTTGAGTGCTTCCTTGCTTTCTGACACGAGATAGTTCAGGTTCACCTTGCACTTTCTCTGCCCTGTCCTTGAAATTAGTCTCTTATCTAAGGACGTGGGTTTTACCTAGTGGAGATCAGGGTTTAGGAACCAAGATCTGGCCAGTGGGGGCACTATTGTAGCTCCCTGGCCCTGGAAGTGGACAGAGTTAGGGAATGTGTGTGTGTGTGTGTGTTTCTTTTTTTAAGATTTTATTTATTTATTTGATATATATATAGAGAGATCACAAGTAGGCAGAGAGGCAGGCAGAGAGAGAGAGGGGGAGAAGAAGGCTCCCCGCCAAGCAAAGAGCCCGATGCGGGGCTTAATCCCAGGACCCTGAGATCATGACCTGAGCAGAAGGCAGTCTTAACCCACTGAGTCACCCAGGCACCCGTGCGTGCATGTTTTTTAAAAACATGAGCTCCTATTGATATCTCCAGTTAAAACTCAGAGCCACAGATCTTTTCCCCATTCCATATTTTTAACTTCCTATTCCCATAGTGAAGACCTGGGTTCCCAAATCATCAATATATTTGTTCGTTTCTTCAATCATGCAACGCAGATAGTAGCTTCAAAATTATAATACCAATGCCTCTGTCAAATACTACTAATTAAAGTTCAGGATTTCTTTGCCATTCTCTTTATCCATAAGGTATGCCTCACTAAGGGGTCAGGAGTCAGAATCCTATGGCCAAAGTCACTTGAATTATTTTTTGTGTGTGATTATACTATTTACTTGAAATACAGTTAAGTTCATTTGTTCTCTTTGTTTTTAAGTTTTGGGTTTAGGTTTTCATATTTTTATTTAATTTTATTTTCAAAAATATACAGTGTTTATGTAGTTAAAAAGTCAAAATTGTATATAAATCTATCCAGAGAAATCTTGCTGCCATCTCTTTCTTCTCCAATGCATTGCGACCAACTCCTTATGAGTGACTATTTTCAGTAAGTTTTCAATTTATCCCTCCTGGATAAAATTCTGCATAATTAAATAAATAAGTACACAGGTAAATAAATGGTTTTCAAGGAGTTTTTCTTATGTGGAAAGTAGTATATCATATACAGTCCATTTTGCTTTTATTTTGTGTTTTTGCTTAACAACATATGCTGCAAGTTACTCCCTATAGATAGGTTCATAGAGATCTTCCTGCCTGCTTTTACAGCTGCATAACATTCCCTTATTTGGTACCATAGTTCATTCACTCAGTTTCCCATAAATGGACATGGATATTCCAACATTTTGCTATTGCAATTAATACCTCAGTGAATAAGTTTATGCATAAGTTGTTGGGCTTCTTTGTTTTTTTGTTTTTGTATTTGTGGAATTATATTCTTAGAATAAATTCTAGAAGTAAAAATCCTGGGGTTGGAGGCTACAGTCTGTGTCACTCTGCTAGATACCATCAAATTCCCTTGTTTAAGGCTTATTATCAATTGGCATTCCTACCAATAAATGTGTGGGAGTGCCTATTTGCTCAAAGCCTCACTAAAATGTGTTGTCAAGCTTTTGAACTTTTGCCAATTTAATAGATGAGAAATGGCATTTCAATGTAGTTTGATTTGCATGAAAGCTTCTCATATGTGTCAGACTTGTTTGCAAATACATTCCCTGAGACACGTGCTGGGCCATTTCAAACAATCTCAATAGACTGGATCTTGGGTTTGACCTAACTCATGGGTGATTGGTAGCTGTGGCTTTCCATCATGCCTAGGGGGCAGTGGGGTCTGCACAGCAAATTGACTCCTTGGCCCCCCCTCTCTGATTCCTGAAGGTCACGGCCCTACTCTGAGCCCCCACTGGTCAAGGGAGCAACTGCTTCCTCAACACAAAGAAGACTCTGAGTGAGGAGGATGACTTGGTCTCTGAGAAATGCTCAAGTCCTGACCTCCTCCACAGCCCAGAGAGCCATTCAGGACTGAGGACTGACAGAGGCCGGACCATGGGGTACAAAGATTGGAATGGGACTGCTGTTGGAGGAATCTGTGTTTGGAGACACAAGGCAATCTGTCTCCCCAGGATAACTGACACGGCCTCTTGCTTACCTCTCAGCCTGAAGGCTCATTATCCATTCTCCTCTACATGTCTGCCTGAGTGAACCACTAAAACTTAGATAGAACTGTGGCACTCCTGGATTACAAACTTCTTTTGGCTTTCCAGGATGACAAAACTCAGTTGGGATCTGAACCCCTCCCCTTGCTTTCCTAATAGAATCTCTTTTCCTACATAACACCCCCTTTAGCCACCCATTCCCTCTATCCATCCCATCCATCAGTCCATCCATCCTTCCACCCATCCATCCATCCATCCATCCAACCACCCATTGTGTTAATTTATCTATTGCTATGTAACATATTACCTCAGCACCCAGCATCTGAAACAACAATAAACATTCATTGTTCCACACTCTCTGTGGATTAGGTGTCTAGAAGCAGCTTAGTTGGGGGGGTTCAGCTCTGGGTCTCTCACGAGGCAGCCATCAAGCCGTCAGCTGGGGCTATAGCCATCCAAAGTCTGGGATGGATTGGAGTGTCCACTTTCAACGTGGCTTGCTCACATGGCCAGCAAGTTGGTGCTAACTTCTGGCAGGTGGCTTCCATTCCTTGTCACATGGGTGTTTCCATAGAGTCACTTGAGCGTCCTAACACCATGGCAGCTGGGTTCCACCACAGTGAGCAATCCAAGCGACAACAAGGTGGAAGTCACATGTCTTTTATGACCTTGTCACAACAGTCCTATCCCGTCACTTCCTCCACAGTTGATTCTTTAAACGTGAGGGTCTCCATCCAGCCCACACGGGAGGGGCTCCACCTTGGAAAGGCAGGAGTCCTAAGATATTGTGGTCATGTGTTAGAATCATACTACCCATCCACCCGGCCAGTATTTATTGAGCACCTGCTGTGCACCTGGCCCGCTTAGCACCTCACGTAGTTCAGAGCCTCATCTGGATCAGGGATGCGAACTTGAATGTCCACAGGGTGCGGAAGTGACCCAGGAAGTGCAAATGAGCGAAGTGATCCAGGTGGAGTTTCTGGTGAGCTGGGTACCACATGCTTGAAGTGGACGAAGGGAGAGGCTGCTGCCCAGAAATTTATGTGAAGCCTCCTTGTTGTTAGATGTTGACAACGAATTCAGTTTTGTTTTTTAAAGCCTGTGTTTGCCACGTTTGGCACATACATCCCCAGTTTGCAAACTGATGCAGCTATAGTGAATTTCTCAATGCACTCCTCAAATGTTCATTCATTAAAAAATGCACGGTATGTGTGTGGGGGTGGGGGGCACCTGAGAGGCTCAGTAGATTAAGCATCTGCCTTCAGCTCAGGTTATGAATGATCTCAGAGATCTGGGATCGAGCCCCACATTGGGGCTCCCTGCACAGCAGGAAACCTGCTTCTACCTCTCCCTCTGCCTGCTGCGCCCCCTGCTTGTGCTCTCTCTCTCTGTCAAATAAAAAAATAAAATTTTTGAAAAAAAAAATAAAAAATGCACAAGGCCCCTTTCACATATCCCATAAATGATCCGCAATCACCCCCTGCACACACCGTTTCTTTGGCCTGGAATGCCTTCTCTTCTTTCTTCCCCTAGTGAACTTCTATTCCTTCTTCACAACCCAGGTGAAAATGTTTCTCCCTCCAGGAAACCTCCTCTGACTCCTCCTCTTGGGGGTGCTGCTGGCTTGCTCCTGTAGGCTGCTACCTTATCTGTGTGTCCCAGCCCCAACTTTGCACTTCCTTGCCTCCCTCATGAAGAGGCGAGCTCCTGAGGCGTGAATGAAAAGACAGGTGTGAAGCATAAGGGGAACAATTGCCTTGGTGCATGGGGCAGGGCTTCCTGGAGGAGGTGGTCCTGGGAGAATGAATAGGTCTTGCAGACAGGGGGTCCCCTGGCAGGAGGAAGAAGATGAGCAAAATCACAGAGGCAGGGAAGTGTGGATGGTGCCTGAGCAGGCAGAGTCCCAGCTCCTCCCTTCTTAGACTCCCCTCCGAGCTGGAGGGGCTCTTGGCTGCCTTTCCAGATGGTGAGGGGTGAGCTCCACAGGCCCGGAGGAGTTCCAAGTAGCTGGGGTGGGGGAGGTGGCTGGAATGAGAAACCCAAGTCCTGGATGAGTCATTGATGGAGTCTATCCTACAATAACAAGAAAGGGCTGGACTGGGAAGAAAAGAGAAACCCCAGGTGGGGGCTGAGGGATGGGCTGGAGGGAGTGGGATGGCCCTCAGTGGCCTCTGCCATGGGGCATTGGTTCTCAGTTTCCACTGTCCTTGGAGCTTGAACCTTTGCCAACCCTTTGTGACAGGCCTCTAGCTGATGGCTGTCCTTGCCTCCTCTTGTACTCCCTCGACCTCTACTTTCTACTGTCGGCTCATCCAGCAGCTAGAGGAATTTTGGGGAAAAATAAGTCAGATCACATTACTCTCTTCTTAGTTTCCTCCCATGGCTTTTCAGGGCTCTAAGGCAAAAACCTCCTCCACCTCATCTTGTGTCCCTAAAAGCTTTTGTTGGCTTGGGCTGTGTTTCCATTCCTCTCCCTGTGCCTCTTTTCTGCCTCCAATTCTTCTCCTGCCACAGGGCTTTTGCATATGCTGTTCCTCCTGACTGTGCTTTCCCCTGACTTCTTTCATTAGTTCATTCTTTCTTTCTCTTCAGATTTCAGCTTAAGCCTTCAGGGGAGCCCTCCCAGACCTTTAGAATCTACTGGATTCTTTTGATATGTGCTTTTTCTCTCTTGAATAACCATACCACGATTTGTATCATGCTTCATTATTAAGATCTGATCTCCTACTATACTGTGAGTTACACAAGGGTAGGTCCTATCTGTCATGTTCACCTTGCTACTCCCAGGACTCAGCACACTGTCCCTGGGATATAGTAGGTGATCAATAAAAGCATCTGTGTCTCTTGCAGGACATGACCAGTGCTTGTGGCTATTGTCTCACAACAGGCAGGGGAAGGAAGCAAAGCAAAGATTATTGGTTCCATTGTATAGCGGAAAAAACTGAGATTTGGAGAATTTAGTAAACCCCCATAAACCTCCGGGGAGTTAGTGGGCAGGCAGGAACTTGAACTCAGAGCCCTGACTATATATCATAGGCTCTTCCACCAGGAAGCAATTTTAGGGACAGTCCAAACATGACAGGTTGGTGTCCTGGCTGGGGAGTGTCACACTGTGTGAGTCAGCCCTCTGTGGGTGGATCTCTGTGCTGTCAATCTGGACAGACGAACAAGGTAAGCTTTAAGTCTCAGGGGCTTTTGTTCTCATAGGTTGTTTCCCTCTCTGTCCCTGTGCACCAGACTGTGGGCCTCCTAGGAGAGGGTGGGACAGTGTGTGAGGTATCCATGTATCCCCATCTCTCTTCCACTCCTGTCCCAAAATCTGGTCTCAGGAAACTCACCTAAACATCACATTTTCACCTGCAAGAAGAGAAGGTCCTTGAGGGACAACACCAAGTTGTTTCCATTTTTTGTCTTCCCACTGTTTATGGACTGGGCAATGATCCCCAAAGATTTTGTTGGCTTGGGCTGTGTTTCCATTCCTCTCCTTCTGGTTTCTTGGAAGAACTTGTCCCCCACTCCATGCAGTTCTGGTAGAGCTACCATGATAGGCTCCCGCCCAGCAGTGGGCATAGAGTCTCTTCTGACCAGTCGGAATATCCTCCTTTCCTTGACCACAGTGACTGGCTAAGGAATAGACTTGGGATCCAAGCAAGGCCAACCAAGGTCTCTTCCCTAGGATTAGTATATAGATGCAGGGAAAAAATGCTGTGGTCTTAGGATTGTTGAGTTGAACGTCTGTCCTTGATAAGTAAGGTCAATTTCATCTAGGGCAGGCCATAGGTTATGTTACTGTGATCTTCAGCCTCCCTGTTCTGGGTCTTCTCGCCCAACCCTGTCCGTAATCTCCACGCTTCCCCTTACTCTCAGCACCCCAGAGGGGAGCACAGTCCCTTCCACCCCAGACTTAGGCAGCTCAGTGTGGTGTTAGTGGAATCCTCTACAGCAGATGTCAAAGACAGAGGTGGAAGTGCAAGAAACTTACCGGGGGTGATGCCCATGAGGGTGAAGGGGAGATGGGCAAAAGCTGTATCCTGGAGGAATCCACAGCTCACTGAACTGCTATGGGATCCCTCTTGAAGGGAAATCTAAGCGGCACAGTCCATGGCTGATCCAGTGCCTCGGTACCTACTCATTCCTGGAACAGCTCATAGGAAATTATAAGGCAAGGTTCAAAGCCAAGCCTTCCGCCTCCAGAGCTGGTGCCTTTTCAATGCTAATCTTCCTTATACATTAGGGACCACCAATAGCAGATAAGCTAAGCGTTGTCTTAACTCCAGCCCTGTTGATGGGTAGTGGCGGCCTGGGCTCTGTGTTGAGGATTCTAAGGCTGCTTCTAAGTTCTGCAAAAAGGTTCATGGTGGATTCCTGATGCCTACCGTGGGTAGGAAAGAGGTGAACATGCATAGGTGAGCCAGGATTTTGCTACCCTTACAGAAGGAACGAATAAATACTGAATGAATCAATTTGGAATCCCATGACATTCTGTTTGAATTAGGCAATGCTCTTCCCCCAACTGAGACTGTCTCTGGGGAGAGATAGTCTGACAACCAGAAACCTGGCTCTGGGAGTCTCAGAGTCACAGGGACAACTGCTATTTGCTGGGGACCTCCTATATGCCAGGCACTGAGTTAGGCTCTTTCAATCACCACCTCATTGGATTCTCACAAAAGTCTCATGGGGAGAGGATTAGAGCCTTCAGATTCTGCTGAGAAAACTGTGGTCCCCAAAGAGGAGGGATCTGTGCAAGGCCACCCAGCAGGTTGGTGGCAGAGACCCACTTCTACCACGCTTCCCCACTTTCTCCATTCTACCCTATGTCAGAGCAGTGATGAGTTCCCCCAAATCTGGTGTAGCAAGTGGAACATGATTCATTCAGTTAATCATTTGCCAAAGAGAGAGGAAATACATCGGACAGTCCTTGGAAAATCCTCTCTGGAAAGTCCCTGAGAGACGAACCAAATCGAACCAATAGTTAAGCCTGTGTAGTTGGAGGCTGATTTCACAACCATTGGTCCCTTACATAAACAACACCATTTTATGCGTCATCTATTAATTCTGCTGTGTACCAGACAGAGTGCAAAGCATTTTACATTCATTGACTTATTTAATCCCCACCACAGTCCCATGAGGAAGTAAGTCATATGTCGTCTTAGAAGGATGGATTTGAGATTCAGGAAGGTGAACTTCTTTGAGGTCACACACAGCACGGAGTCAAAACATACAAGGGTGTAGGTATGTGTGTGTACATTTTTGGCTGTACGTGGAGTAGTACTATGCCGGTAAAGAGTATTTTGGGAAGAGTGTGCACTGGAATAAACATACAAGGGATGTTGAGAGGCCCAAGGGATGGGCTGTGATGAGCACCATTGTTTATAAGCTATTTCAGACCCTTTCCTACCCTTCTTGTGTGACCTAATTGCCCTTTACATGATAAACTAGTCCCAATATATTCATTGTTATGCTACCTTGCCACATGACCGAATTAGAGACTTTCATTTAAGGGGCACCTGGGTGGCTCAGTGGGTTAAGCCTCTGCCTTCAGCTCAGGTCATGATCTCAGGGTCCTGGGATTGCACCCCACATCAGTCTCTCTGTTCGGCAGGGAGCCTGCATCCCCCACCCTCTGCCTACTTGGGATCTCTGTCAAATAAATAAATAAAATCTTAAAAAAAAAATGTAAGTCTTTGATTCTAGAAAAGAGTGACACATAGCTTGGGATTCCTTCAGGTAGCACAGGAAGGTGGTTAATAACATAATTTCTGGAAATGGATAACCTTATGTAATTTCAGGCTCCACAATCAGTACCTATTCCCCATTGGGCAAGCTACCTGACCTCTCTGTACCTCTTTTTTTTTTTTTTTTAATCTATAAAATAAGGACAATCATAGAATTTACCTCATAACAGTTACATAACAATTACTACCTGCATATAGAAAGTTCTAGTTTGGGGTGTTTTGATGTCTTTCCATCAGTCTTCAAGGGTTTGCCATTCATTCTCACAAGGAGACCCCTGGAGCATCTCATTTGGTTCCTGTGCTTTCCAGAGGGTGGGATCCCGGTCTTCTCATTGATTCTGTGAGCTCCCAATACTCTGCTAATCCATTATTTCTCTGCGAAACTAACTCAGAGTCAGTCTCTGTCGCCTGCAACCCCAGAATGCTTGGTGTCATGTCAGTTCTGTTTCACTGCAAAACTGGGACTCTGCAGGCTCCAAGCTGGGAAACCGCCCCCCAACCCCCACCGCCAATTCCCAGTGGAACTCTACACTTGACATCAACTAGTCAGTTCTTTCTTAAATTCATGTCTGGAGTAGTGATGCCAAAAGAGACTGCCCCTGCATGTGGGAGACATTTATTTGCTTGCTTAATACATGCCATGGAGGGGTCCTCTGGGCTGTGGGGCATAGTGAAGCTATTCGGGATTATTAGTCCCAAATTAACAATGAGTAAATGTAGGACCAGGGATATGAAGGGACTTCTTAAAAGCTACACAGGAGGATGGGGTTCTTAGCTCACGTTCTTGCTGTTAAAAGACTGATTAACCTATGGGGGTGGGAGATGAGCTAAAAATAAGGCTTGGGCTTTGACCTTGAACTCTCAGTACTATACTTTTCCTTTTTCAGTTCTTCACTGATTTCAAGTTTCTTTCGGTTTAATGGTAACTCAGGGCCTTTGCACATGCTGTTGCCTGGAACTCTGTTTCTTCCACCATCTTCCCTCCCCCACTCTTCATCTAATTCCTTCCCCTTTTTTAGATCTAGGCTTCTCTGTCCCTTCCTAGACCACCAGCTCCAAGTTGGTCCCCCTACAGTTCTCAAGGTCCACATTTGTCTCTTGCCTTAGCAGCTAGCACACTCAACCATTATTTGTATCTGTTTATCTTCCCCACGTGGGGAAGATATCTTGCCTATCTTCCCCACTAGGTTATATGTTACCTGAGGGCAGAGGCTCTGACTTCTGTCACAGTTCCTGGCACAATGTTTGTTCAATAAATAGAGGAGCCCCAGAGTCACCCAGCCAGAAATCATCTAATTTCTGGTCTCCCGCCAAAGGTGAGGAACGATGGCTTGACCAAGACCACAAAGCTAGTCATTATCTGCAAGAAACAAGACAAGAACTCGAGAAGTTACCATCACGTTTAAGTCTTGAACTGGGCCATCCTGATGTGGGGGCGGTGTGGGCTCACAGGGGCAGGGCATTGGGATAGATGCCAATTTTTGCCACCATGTCTAAGAAGCAGGTACGATCACCATCAGCCCCTTCGGTAGCATCATCCCCATTTTACAGATGAGGAAACTGAGGCTTAAGACACTTTGTGACTTGCCTATTCCCACAACTGACGAGCGGACAAGGTGGAGACTCGAACCCAGGGCTGAAGCCTAAGCGGTGCGCGCCCAGCGGTGGGTGCAGCGCGGGCGCGGAGTCCTGGCACCGCCGTGGAGTCCTGGCACCGCCGTCGGTGCACCGGCGGCGGCTGGGCGGAGGGGAGCGGGCGGAAAGGCGGCGGGCGGCCCAGCAGCTCTCGGCAGCGGCGGCGCAGCCCCTGGAAGGGGGGTGGCTGCTCGTCCTCCCGCGCCGCAGGCGGGGCGCGGGCCGGGCGCCGCCACAAAGGGGCCGCTGTCGCGCCGCCCCGTCCCGCGCGGGGAGCAGAGCTTGACCCGCCCCTGAGGCGGCCGGCGGCTCCCGCTCTACTCGCGCTGCCTCCAGTCTCCCCGGCTCCGTCGGGCCCTCTCCCTGTGTCCCCGGCCTACCCTCCCCGGCCAGACGGCTCCACTCGCTCCAGTGCTAGGAGGGGGCGGTGCCCCACAGACCGAGCTACGGACCGACCGACTGATCCCGCGGCCCCGGAGAGGAGCAGCCCGTCACCATGGTAACGCCTGCCAAGGCCTGGACCACCTCGCTCTGTCCCCTTTTGGTGCGGGTGTCCAGGGCGGACCCCAACCTTTCATGCTATGATCCTCAGTGCCTCGCTAAGGGTCTGTGTTAACTGCTCCCCATCAGGAGCGGGGATGGGAGAATGGGGGTGGAGGTGTGGGGAGCCCCCTCTGGTCATGTCCTCTCTCCTCTCTGGGCCCTGTCTCTCCAGGAGCGATGTGGATGGCTAAGATTGGATGACTTGTGAACTTAGATGTGGCCCCATCCCTGGCACAGATCAGAGCTGAAACCCTAGCCCTTGGGCCTTAGATAAAACAAGGGGTGGTGTTGTGCTTTCGACGTGGGGCTGAGGGTCAGGTATGCCCACTGTCCTCACACAGGTGCAAACAGAGATGGGGCTTCAAGCCCCCCTCCTGCCCAGTGCCCAGTGGAGAGGGCGGAGTTGCTTACCAAAACGTGGGGTGGTTTTTCACTTTAGACTCAGGGCTAAAACGCTAGGTGTGCTCCTAGTCCTGATGTGAGGCAGTCTCATGGGAACAGGGTGGGGAGGTAGGCCTAGCAGAAAGAGAGGAAAGAGAGCAATACTTCGATACTGTGGCTTCTTTGGCTGGCCCCTCCCTAACGTTGAGATGCTCTGGGAGGAGTGTGTGTGTGTGCGTGTGTGTGTGTGTGTGTGTGTGTCCGCGCATGCACGTGTGCCAGTATCTGGGAACAGGGAATGAAAGAAAAGTCTGTTTTCAGGGAATCGCAGCCCAGCTCCCAATAGGCCCAGGAGCCCCAGGCGGGTTCACGGGAGCACTGGGGTTTGGAAAAGTCCTGAAGACAGGCCAAGGCTTTAACCCCATGACTGATGGGCCATGCTGAATGTGTGTGGATTTTCACTCAGTGCACAAGAATTCTATTAAGACGGGTACGCACGCACAGAGCATAGCAATGTATGTTCCCATTGCCTCCCACGGCTGAACACACGTGCCCTCTGACACACACACGGCTGACCCACCGGCTGTCCCCACTGCCAAAATAAGGACGTCCATCTGCATCCATGCCACAGACATATGGCAAAACCAGGCTGCTAGGTTCACACACCAGCAGGACAGGTGTACGACACACCTTGCTGCCCTAGCTGTTTGACAGAGTTCGTCATAAACTCGTGGTTCTTCACCTTTCCCTATGGGCAAGGCACTGTGCCCAGGGATTTATCCTCAGGAGCTCATGTCACAAACATCAGCCCTAAAAATAGACCTGCTGGGATCTTCACCCGGCAGATGGGGACCTGAGGCTCTAGGAACTTCTGTGGCTGCCCAAGGTCACCCAACCAGGAAGTGGAAGATAGGACAGCCTGAATTCTGAATGTGCGTTCAGCTGTCCAGGCCACCCCAGAACCAAACCTTCATCAAGCAGTGTTTGCTAAACCTTCCCTGGTTTTGGACTGAACTCAGGGATTACTTTTAGAATCCAGAAACTCCTTGCTGAACACCAGCCCCTCAGGTTACGAGGCAGGCCCTGGGTGGTTCTCTGAAAAGGCTAAGCAACTCTTTCTTAAATATGCACGATGAACAGACTTTTCTCCCACTTTTGTTACCTGTCCACCTCTCTGATCTCACCTCTGTACTTTAGCCACTCTGACCTTGGTTCAGAGTCTTTTATCTTTCATGTTCCTTCCTGCCACAGGACCTTTGCATATGCTGTTCCTGCTGGGGTGGCACCCCTTCACCTGAAGAATTCCTATCCATCCTATCAATGTTCACCCAAGTATCACATCCTCAGGAAAGCCTTTCCCAATTTCCCTGACTCCCACTCTAGTATGTTATGTATCTTTCCTTCACGGCTCTACCACAGTTGTTCTTTGCCTGGGATGATTTGATTAAAGGCTACCTAGTGCCTTGGCACAGCCCAGTGCCAGAGTGTCTTATGACAAAGGCACTTTGGGCTTATTTGGTTTCATATTCCTGAACTTTTTGTTCTATCATAATAATGTGTGCACATTCACTTGCTGGATAAGACATTATGAAGAAAGAACAAAATCAAAATTACTATTTGCTTAATATTTTTCTTTTAATCAGCTTACCTTATACACTTAAAGGTATATTTAAGACATTTTATATCATGACCATGAAAAATCAGTATCCACGATCATAAACACAAAATAACTGTAAAAATGTCTACAGTGAGGGCAAATTTGTGTTGGTAAATTCTGGCTCAATGAGGTTGGCTCTAGATGACTCCAAGCGGGAGGACTGCTTTCTTTTCATTAGAAGGAGTGATCACTGTGTGTCTGAGACGTGTTTTAAGATATCCTGGCACTGAACTGAGACTTTCTCTTTGGTGTTCTCAGGAGGACTAAACAAGAGTCGGGATAACTTTCTGGGATTTCACATCAAGTTCATGGCCTCCCCAACTCATCTCATGGGTCCCCTGCCAGCCTCTCCCACACTTTGAGAAAAGCTAGTTGAATCTAATTTATTCAACACTGCCAAAGTGCCTGCTTCTCCAAGGCACCTGCTATGTGTCTGGCCCTGTGTAAGGATCTGAGTGCGAAAAGAGTAAGCTCTGGTTCCTGTCCTGGGGGGCTTCTAGTGCAAAATTGCTGAGGCTGGGTGACAGGCGATGGGAGTCCCTCTCTTTGCCTGGAAGCATATGTGTCATGAAAAGCAAAGAGATGCGGGTTGAGCAGGGCTCTGAAGGGTGGGAAGGAGCTCACCCAGCCTAGAGAGGGACACAGTGCGAGCTCCAGCAGTTCTTCTCCAAGTGGGGCACCCGCTAGGGGTCCAGGGTGGGGAGACTTTAGATGAACTTTTTTTTTTTTAGATTTTATTTATTTGACAGACAGAAATCACAAGTAGGCAGAGAGGCAGGCAGAGGGAAAGGAGGAGTGGGAGAGGGAGAAACAGTCTCCCTGCTGAGGATTCAAACAAAATTGACGCAGGGCTCAATCCCAGGACCCTGAGATCATGACCTGAGCAGAAGGCAGAGGCTTTAACCCACTGAGCCACCCAGGGGCCCCTAGATGAACATTTTTATTTACAGTTGTTCATCTTCGTGAGTGGGCAGAAGTGGTTTAGGCAACACAAACACAGGATGATAAATAAAAATCAATGGATTTAAGTTGGAAATGAATTGACAAGAAGATGAATGTGAAGTAAATACTAATTGATATAAAGCAAAATAAATTAAGATGTATAAACAGCCAGAAAAACTCTGCATATGGCATGTGGGTGATTGGGAAGCCCCGGGCTAGAGCATCAAGTGTGTTGGAAGAAGCAGAAAAGTACGCTGCTGTGGACTGATGGCCACTAGTGGTGGGCTGAGTGGGTAAGGCAGTGGGGAGCCACTCAAGGTTGTTGAGCAGTGAAGGGTCACAATCACATCTGTGTGCTAAAAGGCTATCGTAGGGGCATCTGGGTGGCTCAGTCATTAAGCGTCTGCCTTCAGCTCAGGTTGTGATCCCAGGTCCTGGGATAAAGCCCCACATCGGGCTCCCTGCTTAGCGGGGAGACTGCTTCTCCCTCTCCCACTTGTGTTCCCTCTCTTGCTGTCTTTCTCTCTGTCAAATAAATAAATAAAGTCTTTTTTTTTTTTTTTTTTAAAAAGGCCATTGTAGTGGCCAAAGGAGAGCCCAGCCTGGGGAAGGGGGAGAAGACCTCTACCCAGTTCTACCATTTACTGAGGGTAAAGCCTTGGGTTCAGTGTCTTAACCCATAAAATGGGAATAAAAAATACCAATCCCATAGAATTGTTGGGAAGATGAAATAAAATAATGTTAATAAAATAATGAAAAGTGCTTAGGATAAAGCCTGATACAGAAGCTTGCTCAGTAAGAAGCTCTAGTTATCATTGTTATTATTATCATTATGTATTTTGGGTGGGAATGGTGAGCCTCAGGGCAAGACAAACGGGATAGGGAGAGAAAAGAACAAACACAAAACTTAGCCCTGGACAGGTGAAGTGACTTGCTCAAGGTTACACCAATGAGCCATGACAGAGCTGGTCTCAAATGTGGGTCTTCTAACACCCACTGGTTTTTCAGTTCACTGCATCTGGGCTGTTTTTCCAGTTTCTAAAAGGTTCTTCTACTTTTATTTCTTTTTTTAAGTAAGGAGTCAATTCTCACTCATGCCTCCACCCACACACAAATAAAAAGGATGTAAAGCAGGAGAAGTTTTAGTTGGACATGAGCAACAACTTCCTGGCAGCCAGAGCCACAGAATACTGCTTTTAGAATCTCCAGCCTGGAGAAGTTCAAGAGGAACGTCCCAGGTAGCTGAACCTGGCGGCCACAAGCTGATATCCACTGGGCTCTATCTGGCTCACAGATGTGTTTGGTGTGGCTAACCTGTAGAACACTGGGAAACTTTACTAAAATGTCAGCAGACCCAGTAATGCTGGGTGAAGGCAACACTGGGTTGGAGCCGATGAGATGGGACGTGTGCCACAGTCCCCACTACTCCCTATTGCTTCCCCGACACTGAGGCTGATTATCAGGGGACACTCACCAAGGGGCCAGAGGGGTTATTTTCTCGCACTTAGCTACTTCTGTCTTCCATGTCACCTTTCAGTCTCTTGTGAGCATTTGTGCCTGTGGCTGGTGGTTTGGATTCTTCCTGGGCTGAGTAGAGAGATGGATGAGACCAGATCTTTTTAAACTTTCCCATCAATTGGGGATTAACTGATCCCATTTAGAAACCGTGTCCCAGCTCCAAACCTTCCTGCACCTGATTATACCTTGAATTCTAGAGTGACCCTATTGGAAGCATCCTTAGAGATAGATAAGCCCAATGCACCCATTTTACAGATGGGGAAATTGAGGCCATGGTCACCCTGTGAGTCAAGGGTGAAATCTCACCTTCCCTAGGCATGCCATGGAGGAGAGCAGGGGATGACAGCAGCCCTGGGGCCCTGCCTACCTCAGTTCTTCGAAGCCCTCGCTCTTCCCAAGCTAGGGAATGATGCTCAGTGATGCTCAGAGCTTTGTCTGGTGGAGCCAATGGACAAACCTGGGCCTTTAAGAAGAGTTCGGCACACCTCAGAAAGCCCAGCTAACAACAACTGGTGAGACCATTTAGAAAGGGAACAGGCCTTAAAACACACACACAATCACAGTTTTATTTTCCCCTCTTGTTTATAAAAGCTACACAGGCTGGTTACAGAATGGTCGGAAAATCCAGCAAACTATGAAGAAAATGAAAAAGGGTGACTTACGAGGCCCCTGCCCCCAACGGCGCTCGGGGGGTGACGGCTGTTAACACTTCATTCCAAGGCCTCTTGGCTTACGCACCTTTTTACAGCATGGAGATCACACTGTCTGGGAATTTTTTCTTTTAGAAACTTCCAGTAATCAGAAGAGTCGTTCCTTCCCGGGGTGAGGGAGTTGCCTGGCAGGGAGCCTCTTTCCGGGGTGGTGGAAACCTTGTATGTTGATCTGGCCAGTGCTCACGGGGAAAGGCACATAGGTAAAAACGACATCAGACTTGTGTGTTAGTAAAAAAATAATGGAGGCTCAGTGCAAAGTGTTGACACAGAAGTGTAGGAACCTCTTCCCACCCTCCCATGCCCAGAGGGAACCGCTGGGGACAGACATTTTTCTGCCAGCCCCATAACAGATTCCTTGGGTCTATCCAGAAGGCCCCTGAGCATCTTTCAGGCACCAGCCCCGCAGCAGGGTCTGTGGGCCCCCTTGGGGGCTCCTTCTCTGCTTCTGGGGAGGGGCTGGAGGGCTGCAGACCGGCTCTGGCTTCTCCCTTTCCAACTTCTCGCTGCTTCCTGGCAAGGAACAGTTAAAGGCCCAGCCTGGCTGCGCTCACTGGGGAGGAATGGAAACACATCGATTAAGTTTCACGGAAATCATTTTGAGGGGCCCGTGTCTGGCCAGCAGTATTTGGGTTCCTGAGGGCCCAGGCTGGGCTGCCTGATTGGTTTTGAGTGGAGAGGGGCCAGCTTTCCTTCCTACGGGCTCCACACTGTGTGCTTATGCCCATATTTGGACAGCTTATGAACCCCTGGGGTTCAGGCCCATAGCAGGTAATGCTCTGGCCAAGAGCTTGGAGTCCCATTAACTTGGAACATTCTTGTTTTTTTACTGGCCGCCCCTTAAATCGTTAGAGTGTGCAGCCAGTGAGCCCATTTGTGAAAGCCAAAGGCATCCCATCTGTGAGCTTTAGTCTGCGAGAAGTAAACAGCTTGAAACACTGCAGGACAGGCGGCTGGGAAGGCCACCCTGAAGGCTGGTGGCTGCTGCTGGCCCCATGGTGGGCCAGGCACCAGGGAGCAGGGGAAAAGGGTGGGCCTGACTGGCCAAGACAGGGTTGGATCGTGGCTCTGTCTTCCTCCTCCGTGATCTTGGACAAGATCCGCTTCCTCTTCTTTATCGGCAGAGCAGGACGTTCCTTCTCTGCCCCAGGACCTTTGTGTGGCTAAGCAAGAGAATGTGAGTGAGCGCAAGGCCCCATGCACAGCAGGTGCCCAGAAGTTGTTGTTATTCTTCGGGTGACAGCAGTGGGTTCAGGAAGGGGTCAGGAGGGGGACATGGCTTCACACAGAGGCTGGGACTCTAGCTTCATCTGACAGGAGGAATAAAGAAAAAAAAAGATTAAAAAAAAAAAGGCACCAACACCTTTTTCTCTTCTCAGGACCCCTGCATCCATCATCTCCCTGCATTTGCAGAAGAATCATCTGAGCAAGATAGGCTAGGCTCTAGAATCCCCATTTACAGATGGGGAAACTGAGGCACATCAAGGCAGAGATGGTTGATCCAAGGTTGACCACATTTGGGACACAGGCTGTCACAGAGCGGAGCTAAATAACAGGAGTCATGTGCTAGGAGACTCAGGCCCTTTGAGTTTCCTTCTGATATTCTAAGGACCCCCAGAGAAAACCCACCTCTCACAATAAGATATCTTCACTACCTTTCTAATACATGGCAAGCTTGCTTTGAAAGAACGAAAGAGAAACTCGATGAGCCTTGAGGAAGTGACCAGATGTCCTAGAACCTAATTTAGAAAATGTATTTGTTCTTATTGCTTCCTTTTTCTTTTAAAAAAAATAGTTTATTTTTATAGAACTAGAACAGTGAAAATGAAATATATTTTATATAATCAGTGTGTATTTATTATATAGTTAAATATTACATTATTTATGGTAATATATACTAATGTAAGGTCTACCCTCTGGCTATAATAATGAATATATATGATAGATATAAATATATATATATATGAATAAAATAATACAAAACCACCCAACGCATCAACAATTTATTTTTTTTATTTTTATTTTTTTTAAGATTCTATTTATTTACTTGACAGAGAGAGATCACAAGTAGGCAGAGAGGCAGGCAGAGAGAGAGGAGGAAGCAGGCTCCCTGCCGAGCAGAGAGCCCGATGCGGGACCCGATCCCAGGACCCTGAGACCATGACCTGAGCCGAAGGCAGTGGCCCAACCCACTGAGCCACCCAGGCGCCCTCAACAATTTATTTTTGAAGTTCCATTCCATTTATGCCAGCTGATACCAATTTTCCCCATAAAGCAATGACATAAAGATAACTATAGTAATGGCCACAAGCATATAGCAGTGATGGGTCTTGCTGATTGAGCACCTACTAAAAGCTAGTCCTGTGCAGAGACCTTCTGTGTCTTATGTCATTCGGTCTTGCTCAACCATTTAAGGCACATACAATTATGAGCCCCCGCTTTTCCTAGTAAGGAAACTGAGGCAGACAGAACTAAGCTAAGCAACTTGCCAAGTCACCTAAGCAGGAAGTGGTAAGAGCAGGATTTGAACTTGGGCAGTCTGGCTGCCTTCTCCTAACCCGTATGGGGGCATAAAGTCTCTGTTTGAAATACAATTATGTAAGTATTTTTGGTGAGTGACTTGGGGGGAAAAAAAAGCGGTTAGCGCTAATAGTACAAATGGTATTTGGATATGCTAAAATTCATGAAGATGTGAGTGAATGATTAAATTTCCAAAACCAAAATGAAACAAACCTAACCCAGCTCAATGTGCACACAAGGAAAGGCCCAGAGAGGGAAGGCACCTGCCCAAGGTGGCCCAGTGGCGTGGAACCTAGGAAAGCGAGTGCCCTAGAAGAGGCTGGGTGGAGTGGTGGTTTCTTAGTGTGTCCACATATTCACAGACGTCAGCCGGAGTCCTCTAACTCAGGGTCCCCATTCCCATTGCTCTCCTCAGGATTGCGTGGGTGAGGGGTAACTCTAGGGGTTTGACCTTGCTTTAGAGGGGAAGAGCATTAGAAGAACTGGTCAAGCCAGATGAGGCTTTTTCTGTTCTGTCAACTTCAAGACGCCCCTCCCCCCACCCCGACCCTGTCTTGTACCTCAAAGGGGAAAATAGCCCTTCTGGCCATGTTCACTTTTGATGTCAAGAACCTGTGATAAGTCACCCCCACTGCATTGATGCTGTGTCAGTGGCAAGACCCTTCTTCCTTCAGAATGGGGGCTGTAGACATATATTCATTCCTCCCACAAATAGTGATGGAGACCCTACCCTGTGCTCAGTGCTGTGTGGGTGCGGGGGCAGAGTGGCAACCCTGACATTGGCCCAATGACCATGGGCTAGCGGCCCCTGTGTTATAGCCTCCTGGCCCTGGCCTCTTGCTGGGATGGAGAAGTGCCATATTCCTTCTCCTCCAATCCCTGATTTTATTTCCCTGTCTGAAGGGACCTCATTTGTAAAAATGATTTTTCTGCCCCAAATAAGCTGTCTTTATGCTGGATTCTAGTTTATTCTCATCTTGCTTTACATCTCTCAGTGACAGATGGCCCCGGAGCTTGTGAGCAGTCTGGGCCAACCAGAATGACTTCCATCAGGCATTTTAAGAGTTGAAAATCATAACCCATGGGTTCTATTACTATACCAGACTGGAAACCTCTGGTCTTATCCAAATGGTTTTACAGATGGAAAAACCTGTGGTTCAGAGAGGGACATTTTGTTTGTCCTTCCACGGCATTTACTGAGTACCTATTTTTGCCCAGGCCCTGTGCCAGGAATGGGAGACCCTTGGAAGAGGAGTCATCAATGCCCCCGTCGCTGTGACAGTTTCAGGCACTGTTAAAACAAATGGCCCCAGACTTTGTAGCTTAAAGCAGCATACCGTTCTATGGATCCTATAGATCGGAAGTCCAACACGGGTCTCATTGGGCTCAAATCAAGGTGTTGGCAGGCTGTACTCTTTTCAGGAAACTCTAGAGGAGAACCTGCTTGCCTTTTCCAGCAGCTAGGAGCAGCCTGTGTTCCTGGGCTCTTCCTTCATTTTCACAGTTAGCAACATGGCGTCTCTCAGATCCTTCTTCCCATGTCACATTTCCCCCCAACTCTCACTTCTTCTGCACCCTCTCGCCCTTTGGAGACCCCATGGGATTGGATGGGACCCACTGGCTAATCCAGGATATATTCTCCCTATCTTAAGGAGGGCTGATTTGTCATGTTTATTCCATCCTTGCCTTATGGGGAAACAGACTGACAGGTAACGGAGCTTAGGACACAGGCATCTTTGGGGCCACTATTCTGCTTACCAGCCCTGTCCTCAGGGAGCCCAGAGTCTTGGAGGGAGATGGCAATCAGCATGGGAACCGTTATGATAGGGCTGCCACAGAAGCCCAGGAAAGGGGACGCCTGGCCCAGAGGGTGTGGGGGAGGGAAGTCTGGGGGAATCCTATGGGAGATATGAGGGGTGACCTGACTCTTGAAGAATGGGAGGGACTCAGCCAGGTGAAGGGGAGTGGAAGTGGAAGGCACGCCAGGAGGAAGGGACAGTGTGTGCAGAGGCTTGGAGATAAGCAAGAGAATGCACGCAGTGCTGTGGCCAAAATGAGAGAGACAGACGGGCTGTGAGGCGAGGCCAACGCCAAGATCACAGGGAACCTGAATGCCTGGAGGCTGATGCTTTCCTGAAGGCAGTGTGGATACTTCCAAGGTCAGGTTCGTGTTTGGAAAGACCACTGCGGGTTCCTGGTCCAGAATGGCTGGAAGTGAGGCAGTCTGAAGGTTGGATGGCAATGAGGAAGGGATTCCGTGGAAGAGACAGAGGCCTGGGTCAGGATAGGGACGGGGGAGCAGAGCCGAGTTGGTGGGTGGGCTGCTGGAGGTGAGAAGAGCCTGCGGGTTGTGTGTGAACGGAGGAGGTAAGAGGAAGGGCAGAAGGATGCGCAGATTTCTGGCCTGGGAGTCTGACTGGACTGTGGGGCCGTCACTGACGTAGGGACATGGGGGAGGGATGGATTTAGGGACATACTGAGTTGGGTTTGACGCGTTGATGATCTGTGCCTGGTGGACACCTAGGGGAAGCACCCAGAAGGCAGCTCATCATGTGAGTCTGAATCTGTGAGCTCATGTATCAATGATATTAATTTGTATCAATCAGGTATTACTGTGTAACAAACCACCCCAAAACTTGGTGTTGAAAAAAAAAAACCCAGCAATTACTTATTATTGTTCATGCACCTGCGTTTTGATGCACCTACATGTTGCCTGCAGGTTGGTCTTCACTGATGGCTCAGACTCAACCTGCAGGT
This sequence comes from Mustela nivalis, assembly GCF_964662115.1. Classification (NCBI taxonomy): domain Eukaryota; kingdom Metazoa; phylum Chordata; class Mammalia; order Carnivora; family Mustelidae; genus Mustela; species Mustela nivalis. The sequence continues at coordinate 123,941,824 of NC_139027.1, read as the reverse complement.
GTGCAGGTCTGCCAGATGGTGGGATTGGAGGTTGCGGACCTCCCTGTTCCCTCTGGCCCCGACCTAGAAGGCCCCCCACCATTCCTCCCCTCCACCTTGGGCCTGTGGATGGCACTGAGCAAGGACCACAGGAGGGGAGGGAATGAGGATGTCTTGAGGAAGAGTATTCTAGACAGAGGGAGCTGCCAGTGCAAAGGTCCTGAGGAACAGGGAAGAAGGCCAATATGGCTGGAGAGGGTGAATGGGGGTAAGGGTAGCAGAGGAGGTCAGCGAGTTGGCTACAGCCTTAGTCATATGGAGCCTGGAGGATCATGGGAAGTGGCCACTACCCTAATTATTACTGCTATGCTTGCTTTTCGTATTCTCCTCCTATCCCCCACAGGACCCCCCATCTCTGGACGCAGCCATCCAGCATGCCCTGGCAGGCCTCTATCCCCCTTTTGAGGCCACGGCGCCCACCATCCTGGGGCAGGTGTTCCGTCTGCTGGATTCTGACTTCCAAGGGGATGGGCTGACCTGCCTTCTGGATTTCCTTATTCCTGCCAAGCGCCTGTGTGAGCAAGTGCGAGAAGCAGCCTGTGTAAGTTTGGGAGGGAGGGTGGGGCCGGGGGACAAGCTCTCCCAGAACCAGAGGCCTGGAGGGGAGCAGGGAAGGAAGTGGGCTGGTGCGTGTCTTGTCCCAGAGCAAGAATTGAGGATGTGGGATGGTTCCCATCCTCCCCCTGGTTTCCCCCAGTGGAGCAGGAAGCTCGCTTGGTTCTTTGCTCTCTGATTATCTAGGAGTCAGTCACGTTTATCCTTTCGCTAGCGGGGAGTAAATCCTGGATAAAAGGTGGGATGACCCTTGGGAGCCTGCCCTGGGGCTGGCATTGTGGGCATCACCAAGCTGCCTTGGCTGAAGTGGGTCAGCTTCAGTAGAAATAGCAGAGAATGTTCCAGATATTTCCTGGAGCCCTAGAGGCTTCAGGACTCACTTTTGTCCCAGGAGACCTCTTTGAACCCAGATTTCAGGGAGGACTCTCTAAGTCAAATTGGAAAGAAAAGTATTTTAGGTAGGTTTACTTGGCTGCAAATGATAGATCTTTACTCAAGGTGATCTGGCCTCAGCCCCAAGTTGATACACCAATCAAATCCCTTTCTGTCTCTTGTCTCTGCTTCTCCTTGTTTGCCAGCATCAATCTTATGGGCTAGATGTCCCCTCCAAGACTGGGATCAACTCCCGTCCTGGAGAGGAGAAACTCTTGGAGAGGAAAAAGAACTCTTCCCCCTCAACTGCAGATAGAAAAGATGCCAGAAAAGATCCTGATTGGCCAGGCTTGGAGTGGACCAGTTGCTGCAGCCAGAGAAATGGGATAGTGGGGCTGGCCGGGCTTACATCATACGCCTACGCCTCTGGTCAGAGGTAGTGACTGTTTTAAGGGTGGGGACAGGCCTTTGGAGACCAAGCCCTCAGATGCCTGTCGCAGGAACTCGTCTACACCCTTCACGGGGTTGCCAACTGTGCCCCCGCTGTCCCAGCCTCAAGCATCGCTAAGAGGTTTGAAGCTCCCGCTGGCTCATGTGCCTGGGAGACCTAATGCATCAGGAGCAAAAAATAAGAGTGAGGACCATGCACATAATTTCAGGGGTAGCAAGAAATTGAATATGGCAGCTAAAAGCTCAGGTTTGGGAGCCAGAACTAGAGATGGTAAGAACTAGAAGGAGACTACGATCCTTCGTTTCTCTTGCTTGGTGTGGCTTCTGGAAGGCAGAAACTGGCATACACAGTCATTGTTATTGCAGAAGGAAGATTCTCACCAAGCACCTGCTGCCAGCTCCCATTCACCCACCCTGACACTATTTTGTGCATAACCTGCCCCTCCCAACTCCTTCCCCACGACAAGCTCTATGACTCCCCTCTTCCCTTTTTCGGCCCTTAAATCTGTATTTGCATGGTCTCCTTCCCCATGTCTTCCAGGAACAAGGGTCACAACGTTTTAATTTCCCTATTTTTTAAAAAAGATTTTATTTATTTGACAGATAGAGATCATAAGTAGGCAGAGAGGCAGGCAGGGGCAGGGCGAAGCAGGCTCCCTGCTGAGCAGGGAGTCCGGTGCAGGGCTTGATCCCAGGACTCTGGGATCATGCCCTGAGCAAAGGCAGAGGCTTTAACCCACTGAGCCACCCAGGCACCCCAATTTCCCTACTTTTAATCATAGGAGATTTTAATTATAATTTTAGGTGAATTCATGTCACTTCCGAGCCCGGGGTAGGATTAATAGTATGGCGGCAAGAGTCAGGTGCCCCAGGTTCAAAGTCAGGCTCCATGACTGCGGAGCTGGGCGATCACCCTCTGAGTTTCAGTTTCCTTCATGGGAAAGCAGGAATGTGGATAAGACAGTACCCACGTCCCAGAGAGGACACACACAGCCTGGCACAGAGCCTGGTATTCAGCAGGTACTTGGTAGCCATTGGCTGTTACTTTCCCACTTTTTTCTTTCTCCCCTGAAAATAGGAATGTTCCAGCCCCAAAGTTGGCCTTGATAAAGACCAGCACCTGGAGGCAGCCAGCACCCTTAGATGAAGTCCAGTGGGACTTCAGTGGGGACACAGATGCCTCCAAATATGAAAGCCGAGGCACGAGTCCTGTTTATGCTGCTCTCAGCTGTGTGGCCATGAGCTAGTTCTTTCACCCCCTTGAGCCTCAGTTGTCCTCATCTGTAAAGTGGAGATAAAGGTGCCTGAACTCCCTGCCCCACCGAGTGACTGTGAGATTCAAATACATTGATCATAACCATTGTCTTTGTGGTGCGTTGCTGTTTGCACAATACTGCTGGGCAGCTCGGCCTCGTTTAATGGGAAGGCGAAGGAAAGCAGGTTGTAAACAGCAGAACGCTCTGTGAAAGTAGTGGAGGATCTCGCGGACTGGAGGGGTTTGTGGATAGGAAGGTTTCCTGCGGCAGCCAAATCTACAACGTCCCTGACGGGGACTGGTTTACCCACCCGGGGTACAAGGGCAGTCAGTTCTTGCCCCAGTTAATCAACCTGGGAAGCACCTGCTTCATTAAGAGGAACCTCAGTGTCATTCTCTGGAACTCCCCCCCCCCCCCGCATACACATCCAAATTATAGAAGATTATCTAGGTTTTACTCAAGCCACAGGGCTCTTTTCCAAAAGCCAGGTAGAGAGAGAGAGAGAGATACCTGTCCGTCCCGTGGAGGGTGGGGGTGTTGCTTCTGTTGTTGCCACATTGTGTAGCTGTGGGAGCGGGTCCTGCGCAGTCCGGTGGAGGGGCTCCATCAAGAGAGATCAGGTCTGGGGCGCCTGGGTGGCTCAGTGGGTTAAGCCTCTGCCTTTGGCTCAGGTCATGATCTCAGGATCCTGGGATTGAGCACCGAATTAGGCTGTCTGCTCAGGGGGGAGGCTGCTTCCCTCTCTCTGTCTGCCTCTCTGCCTACTTGTGATCTCTCTCTCTGTCAAATAAATAAATAAAAAATCTTCAAGAGAGGTCAGGTCCAACTGGTTCCGGGATGCCTTGCTGTGTCCCACCTATACAGAGAATTGCTGGTGCCTCCTGTTTTAAAAAAAAAAAAAAATTAAAGTTTTTCCTCACCTGCCATGTCATTACTCAGTGAAGAAAAATAAATAAATAAATAAATCACAAACCAGTAAATAATAAACATTCAAGTCCAGAATAGTGGAATGATTTTGTTTGTTTGCTTGTTTGTTTGTTTCAAGGTCATCCAACAAGGTAGTGGTGGGGTCATGTCTCCTGGCTTTTCACCCAGGATTGTTTCGACTTCACTCTGTAATCTCTCTGCCTTAAAAATTAGAGAATGGCGTAAGTGCCGTAACTGACTCATTTTCTAATGGAAAATCCCCACAATTTTTCAAAGGGCAAATGTCGAAGGGAGAGGAAATTAACATTTATTGAACGCCCACTTAGTGTACACCAGGCGTTGTGCTGTGGGGGTTTTATTTACACGTATATAAGATCTCACTTAATCCTCGTACCAACCCAGCCGTATGATACATATGGTCATTCCTGGAATGACAGATAGGAAAATTGAGGCTTGAAGTGGTTATATAATCTGCACAAATTAGCGATTCATGCTTTGGAACCTGTGTCTCTCTGGCTCTTGAATGAAGGGCCCAGACTTGATTTGGATTGAGAGAAATCTGGGGTGGATGGGGAGAAGGGACCGTGACCCAAGGAGAACGATCCTCATGGGAAAGGCACCTGCAAAGTAGCACCTGCCACTCAGAGCTTTTCTCCCTTGGGCCAGAAGGCTAGCGAGCATTTTTAAGGTCAGGGTCAGGACTAGGATGGGGCAAGAGAGGCATTTGCTCTAGGGGTTGTGTGACTTGCGAGACTCTGAGATGGGGCCCTAAGAGTTGTGTTGTAGGCACCTCTCTTGCCTCCCTGTTCCCATCCCTGACCTGCCCCAGATTCCATCAGCCCCATGGGCAGGTCCTTCCGGGGTAGGATTCTCTGACATCACCCTTCTGTCCGCAGGCCCCGTACTCACATTGCCTCTTCCTGCATGAGGGCTGGCCTCTGTGCCTGGGGGGTGAGGTCGTGGTACACCTGGCCCCCCTCAACCCTCTCTTGCTACGCCAAGGGGACTTCTACCTCCAAGTCGAGCCCCAGGAGGAGCAGTCCGTCTGCATCATGATCAAATGCCTCTCCTTGGACCTCCGCACGGTGGACACAAAGCCTGTTCCCGTGTCGTCCTACCCTATACTTTTCACCCAGACGGGGCTGGAGACGATCAACAGTGACTTTGAGGGAAGCCCCCTTCACAACTGCCTGGTCGCTTCAGAAGATGGGATTGTCTCTGTGCCCTGGACCAAGATAACCAGCCCGGAGTTTGTGGATGACAGACCCCAAGCAGTGAATGTCCTTTCCCTGGCCTGGGGGTCCCTTCAGTTAGAGGCCCTCGATTTGAGCTGCCCTCCGGAGCTGCCCCAGCCCAAGTCCCCAGGCTTCCAGGAGCTGCATGCCCAGAGCTTGGCCAAGGGCAAGGGCAGGACTTATGGAAACAAGTACCCAGGACTCATCAAAGTGGAGCCAGCCAGGGCTGGGGAGGTGGCCTTCAGGATGGACCATGTGGCCAGCCAGGACTTGGAGGGAGATTATGTGGTCCTTCTGGAGAGCAGAGGAGGGTCTCCTAGTAGGGAAGTGGAGACATCCCATGGGTGTCCTTTGGGGGCATCGGAGGAATTATCCAGAACTAAGCAAATCCCTTTTTCTCAAAGAACGCCACCTCTCTCGGGCACCAGTGGGGGACCTTCCTTGAAAAAATGGGCTTGTGAGAAGGCAGCAAGCTCAGAAGAGGAGCCCTGCATTTTGGACTTGAGGAGAAAGATCAACCATAAGGTTGACTCACACACCCATGACTCAGAACAGCAGCCCCGGGAACCCTACCTCAATGTCCTTGAGAAGCCATTACCCTGGGCCTCTGGCCTCGAGGCAGGTGGTTCAGAAGACCTGGCTTCCTCCACAAAGGTGCAGGGACATCTGGCAAACCCAGAAAATATGGTCCAGCCCAGGCCTGACCCAAAGCAAGAGTCCTCCCTGCATCTGTGCCCAGCTTCCTCTCCTGCTACTCCAGTGGAAGAGAGGGCCAAACTGAGACTTTCCAAACCTGGACCTGGCTCCAGTCAGAACACCTCCTCCTCCAGGTCCCCCACTCCTGGGCTTAGATTCTCCTTCTTGAAAGGGCAAAGGCAAGCCCCGGGGCCACCAGAGAAAGCCTCACTCCAGCACGACGGGCCCTGGAAAGTCTTGTGTTCGCTCTACTCTCCCAAACCCAACCGAGCCAAGGGCTTGGGGAAAGGTAAGGTGCCCACTCGCTCGGCTGGACAGGGGACTATTCTCTGGACATGACCAGGTGACAAGGAGGCTCAGGATGCCAGGGACAGAGACCCCTCCCCCCCACCCCCAAAATGGTTCAGCCTCAGTGTTTTAGTGCACGGGGAGCATGTCAAGAGGCTTGAAGTCTCAGGGGACTGGAATGACTATTCTGAGCCGTCCTGAGTCCACAGTCAGTTCGGCCCCACAGCGGCAGGCTGACCTTGGTCAAGGACTCCTTCTTGGTACAGTGTGGGTGTCCCCTGCTTCACACAGTTGTTCTGAGGTTCAAAGACACACTAAAAGTAAGCAGCTTAGGGTTGCCTGGCTGGCTCAATTGGAAGAGCGCATGACTCTTGATCTCAGGGTTGTGAGTTTGAGCCCCACGTTGGGTGTGCAGATTACCAAATAAATAAATAAACTTAAAAAAAAAAAAAAAGAGCCTAGCATAACACCTGCCACATTAGGTAGGAGACCAGTAGCCATAAGCTCTTATTATCAGTCAGAAAATGCCAGAGAAGACATTTCCTCCAGGGAAACCCAGATTCTTCTTAATATCCTTTTCTTTGTTGGTCTTCCCCAGCTGGGACAACTCAGACCAAAGCATCTGGCCCAGCTGCTGACTCAGGCCCACTCACCAGGGAAAAGGCTGGCTTTCCAGAAGGCCCTCCTGGAAGAGTCCCCGCTGTGGATGAGGAGACCCCAGGGCCTGAACCGAGGATGGGGGCTCTGAGTGTGGAGCTGTTCCAGTCAAGAATAGCATGTCTGCCAGGTCCTCGGGGATCATAGGGCAGCTGGAGGTGGAGAGGAGGGTGGTGGGGTGGGGTGAGGGTGTGTTGGGGTGGGGAGTCTCTGAGCATCCTGGTGTTGGCGGGTGTGGAGGAGACAGGGAAGGTCCTGGAGGCTTGTGTTCTGGACCAAGTGCCCCTGGGACTCAGGCTCTTCATATTTCCAGTGAAGGAACTAGATTATATGAAAGCAATTTCTAGATATCCATCCATCCATCCATCCATCCATCCATCCATCCATCCATCCAACCATCCATCCTACTTTTTAGTGAGGCAGCCAGCATGGGTGTCTTAGGTCTGTTCCCTAGAAACAGGGCCTAAGACAGAGATTCTTGGAGAAGTGATTTGTTGAAGGTAGTTCTCAGGAAAAGGGGAGTGAGGAGAGCAGGACAGGGCAGGGGAGGAGCTGAGTGACAATGGGGTCTGACCCCGTGAAGGTCTGGGACATGAATATTACTGCAGAGCTGGTTCCATTTTAAGGTGTAGGGGGCTGGTCTGTTGTGCACTTGGGTCTGTTGGTCATCAACCCAGGCGGGGCCTGAGATGCAGGGTGAGCATCCAGTTCAGTTGAGGGCAATTCTCTAGAGAACGGGACATCTGTGAGCCAATACAGCCAGCAGTCAACAGCCGCTGGGGGGTGGGTATCAAGCCTGACAAAGGGATCCGAGTGGGGTTTTACCAGCATCCAGTAGAGAGGATGTTATCCCTTCTGTTGAATATTTATTCATCTTTGCAACAAACATTTCTTTAATACCTGCTGTGTACAGCCAGGCCCTGGGCTTAGCACTGAGGATTCAGGGCGGAACAAGACTGATGTGTGCTCTGCTCTCAAAAAGTCTATATTCTCAGGGTGGAGAAAATTCAACAGGTTATTACAATCCAATGTAAACAAATTGCACTGTGGAGGAGTACAGGGTGCTGTGGGAGGACCGATGAGTGCCCTGGCCCAGGCTTAGGCGCGAGGAGAGGTCAGGGAGGAAGGAGGAAGCAACAGAAAGCTCAGTCCTAGAGCATGACTAGGTTTTATCCGGGTGAAGGGGTGGGAACAGTGTTCCGGACAGAGGGAACAGAATGTGCAAATGTCCAGAAGCAAGAAAGACCCCAGGGCTTTTTGTGACCTACTGTCTTGAAAATCCATTTTACTTCATAGACCTATACCATGTTGTGCTGAGGGCTAGGACACATGAGTGGAGCCCTCAGTTTTGCAGGATTGAATAAAGGCCTACATTTGCTGTAGGAGGCTGCAGTGGGAGAAGGGCTTCTACAGAGGGCAGAGAGGAGGTCTTCCTGGAGGAGGTGGCATCTGAACTGGGCTTGGAAAGATAAGGAGGGTTTCACCAGACAGAAGTGGGAGGGGAGAGAATCCCTGGCAGAAGAAACCGCGTGGACAGGGGTGGGAGGTGGGAAGGAGGAAAGAAGAGGAAAGAATCCGCCTAGGTTAGGCAATGACAGATGACCCTTTCTGGCTGGGCCATAGGTGGCAAGGGGTGACACAGTCTATTAGTTGTAGATGATGATCTGATCTTCACGTGGTCTTCTCTCTGTGTGTCTGTGTCCACATTTCCTCTTTTCATAGGGACACAAGTCATATTGGATTAGGGCCCACCCCCAATGACCTCATGTTAACTGAATCCTGTCTTTAAAGACCCTGTCTCTAAATACAGTTACATTCTGAATTCCTGGGGATTAGGACTTCAACATATGGAAGTGGGAGGGTGTAGGAAGAACACAATACAGCTGATAACACAAAATGAATGAAATGAGCCTGGAAGAGTGTACAACCTCTGGGGAGACTTAAGGGGCAAGTGGAGAAACTTGCACTTTTTCCTAGAGGCCATGGGGAGCCACGAGCTGTTTAGAGTAGGGGAGCAGCACCCCACAGAGCCTCTACTGAGCTCCAGTCATGGATCTATAGAGACAGGAGCTCATCTCTCCTGGTGGTCAAGAGCCAGATCAAGCATGACTCAAGCAGGTGAGGGACCTGGCTCTGTGCGAGACTGGGAAGCCACTTTCCCTCGCCGGGCTCCAGTTTCCTTATCAAGAAAATGGGCCTGGGGACGATGATGCAGCATTGCCTGACCTGACGGCCCCAGTGGCTGCAAGAGGATTTCAGAGGAACATGGGCAGACATCTCTGACTTTGTAGGTTATATCATTTTCTCATATTTAATCATTTCACATTTTTTTACTTTCTCTTATAAAAAATACTAACATACCAAAAAAAAAAAAGCAGAGACTGTATTGTAAGGAACACCTACTTACCCATTATTCAGATTTAATAAGTCTTAACATTTTGGCGTAAGTGAAAGATCTTCATATCTTGTCCCTGAATACTTCAGCATGCCTCTCTCAGCTCTGAAGATATTTTCCCTAAGAACTGCAATACCATTAGCCCATCTAACAAAACTAAATATAATTTCTAATACTACTCAACACACCCAGTTCATATTCAAATTTCCCATATTGTCCCCCGTGAAATGCTTTTCCTTTTGAAATTTATAAATGAGTATCACAGGGAAAAGAAAAATCCAACCCATGATCTCAAGAGGATCTAAAGTTAGACACACACGGTCGGACATCTTTTACGATTATGTCAAATTTGCAAATGTGCGTGAAGGAAAGACTGTTCTAGAAGGTCTGCACCCCTGTGTGAGACAGCACTTATGAAGGCTGTTAAGCTTGTCTCTAAGACTTCCTGAGCCATAAAGGGTCTTGCACGCTTACATACTGTAGAAGGTCGTGTCCATGTGGAGCGGACGGTGGCTGTTACAAGTTGGTTCTGCGTGAGGTGACTCTGGAGGGCAGGGCTCCAGGCCCAGGGTGTGAGGCAGGCCCAGTTTCCAGAGGCCTGAGCCTCTTTCCCTCCTCTGTGCTCTCCCCTCACCACCGTGCAGCGAGGCTGCGCTGACTCCCTGGGCCTCGGACTCTCAGCCCCTGTGGGGACAGTGGGCCAGGCAGCCCTGATTCCTGGAACGGGAAGCAGTCTACAGAACCCATGGGTAAAAGTCTGCAAGAATGAAGCATGAGCTGGCAGCCCTGGGCCGGGGGCAGAGATGAGGACAGAGGCGATGTTCCGTGTAACAGTGGTTGTCACTGAGCCCGTGGTTCCGTGTGTTCCTCAGGACCATCTCATTTAGCCCTCGAAATGACCTAGTAAGCTCCCCATTTAACAGATGAGGAAACAGGCTCAGAGGCCCAGCGACTAGCCCAAGGACACACAGTGAGTCAGTGCCGGGCTGATACTTGAACCCATCCACGTGCCTCCAAAGTCGAGTCCCTGAGCTGCACGTCCCAGAGTGCCCTGTGCAGAAGGGAGTCCAGAATGGAGGGCGGAGTCAAAGACAGCTTTCTGAGGAAGTGGCTATTGAGCTGGGTCTTGAAGGCCGACTCAGAGTTCAGAGTGGCCGAGGGAGGAGAGAAAGGACATCCGAGGTGGAGAGACCTGGGGTTCTCACTGCTCACCTGTGTCCTCCCTTCTCCAGGTGGTCGGGACAGGGCAGGGAGGCCCCTGCTTCTGGTGTCAACCACTGAGGGGGTCTGGGAGGCACCGTGGTGCACAACCTCAGAAGTCACCAAGCTGCTTTCCTACCTGTGCACTGTCCCCAGGTAAGGGGCTGGGCCAGCTGGCCACTCTGTCCCCTTTTGACTTCTTGGCCCAGAGTCCCGGGCTGGGCACTGAATGGGCAGACACCGTGCCCTTTCACCCAGTCGTCTGTTCCCAGAGCCAGTCCCAAGCCAGATGCTGGGGGGAGGTGGGGAGCAGGACAGACTTAGTCCCTGCCATCGGGGGTTCCCACATTGCGGGAGATGGATGGCGTGCGAGGAGCAGAGCATGGATGAGCAACTCTTAGGAGCATCAGTGTGGTGAAGAGAACGGGGGTGATGTAGATTGATGACGATTAGTGGGTGATCCAGGCTGATTTCTAAGACCTCTACTCCCGCACCTGCGTGACTTCAGGTTGGACTGGCTGGGGAAAGCCTCCATCCTTTCCTTAGCCTTCCAGCCCCCAGCCAGGAGGGTCTCAGAGGTGGTGTTTGTTCAGGACTGTGCTAGAGACCCCAACCCAACCTAGAGGCTGTGTGGCTAGGGGTAGGGGATGGAAGGACTGGCGGAACCCTTTGGAACCTTCTCCATACGCTCTACCCCGTGCGAGCTATCATGGCCACTTGCTGGCCATTAAGATTTTTCTTTGTCTTCTCCAAGGTGGTGTGACTGTTCTGGCCTGAGGAGGAGATGGGACGCACTTTTTTCATGCTGAGAAGTGGTCAGTGTGTTAGACAGAGTCCTGGAATCCCACCAATTTGCTGTGTGACCTTGGGGCAGTAACCTCCCCTCTCTGAGTGTCACTTAAAAAAAAGGGACAGCCAAGTGGACTCTGGGGACCAATGTAAACTGTGGAGTCCTGGCCCCAGCTTCACGCTAGGCCACGCTAGAGACTCAGACGCTTCTCGCATCGGGGCCTGCCCCCCAGGTTGGTGGCCAGGCCTGTGTGGAAGCAAACGGCTCTCCCAGCATGAACAGCAGGAGGCAGGCGAGGTGCGGGACCTCTTCTCACCGTCTGCCATGTTGCCACTCTGTGCCTCAGTTTCCCCTTCTAGGGTGATGACAAAATCAGACATTTATGTTCCTCTTACCCTGCACAGTCACTGAGTGCCTCACTCCAATGAATTCATCAGTCCTCACCACAGCCGGCCCCATGGGGTCAGCACTATGATCCCCATTACAGATGGGAAAATGGACTCTCAGCAAGATGGAACATCTTGTCCAGGTTCCAGACACTGTACCACAAGTCCACCACCACACTGGCCGCCTCCATTTTTTCTGTGAACTGGCTGGACTTCAGGCTTGGAGTTCCCCGGGGGGTTATTTTTCCAACAGCCTCCCTGCCCCACCCTGGATCTGCTGGGGGGATGGGGCAGGGGCGGGGGTGACGAACCGATTATTTTAACAAGTTTTGACAACTGGGCCAGTTTGGGAAATCCTAAGGTCATCACCGAAACGTACACCGGGAACCACTGAGGATGTTCGGGCTGCGAGCAACAAATCCCAGTTCCAAATGTCTTCACTGATAAGGAAATGTAACTTTCTTGGTCTCCGTTTTCTAGCTCTTAGGAGGAAACTGGTAAAGGAGAGCCTTTCTTTCCCAGAAGTGCCCCCATGGTTGCTGGCCTCCACCAATCGGAAACCAGCCCCTGGGGGACCTGTTATACGGAGGGTATGGGATTCCCGAACCAAACGTGGGATTCCTGAAGAAAGCGAGAGCTCTGCCCACGGGGAAAGGATGGGTTCAATGCTGGACGACTCGTCCACTGCAGTGGGGACAGTGGCTTATAGGGTGTGAGAGAGAGCTGTGTGAGGTACTGTGGGAACACCGAAGAGGAAGCAATGGACTCCACCTGGAGAGAGATCATGGAGGGCTTCCTGGAGTGGGGTGGGCGTTGGCAGTTAGTTGGTCTTGTAGGAGGAAGAGTTCACCAATAAATCAAGGCTCCTGGCAGCCAGTCTCCCCGCCCCCATAGGTCCTTCCCCCTAGAAAGCCTGGTTCATCCAGCAAGATTGCCAACTCTCTTTACCACCCACAGGCCTGAAGATAAAACCAAGGGGCTGGCTGTTGTGATTGATGCCAGGAAACAGCCCCCGCATCCTGGTCTGGTCAGTGCCCTGCAGGCCACCCAGGTGAGTGGGCAGTGGACAGCCTCAGCCTAGCAAGTGTTAGGAGCTCCAGGGGACTTGTGGTGCTCATGGAGCCCAGGAGGCTGAGAACTGGAACCAGGAACGCCAGGCAGACACTCTTAATTACAGTATAGAAATCCCAGCCCAAAGAGGCCTGAAGCGAGAGGGAGTTCATTGGTTCATTTGACTTGACAATCTGGAAATTAGATCCAACTTCCAAGTATGGCTTGATTCAGGGGCTCAAATATTGTCTCCAAGACCCGGTTCCTGTCTCTGCACTTCTGGCCAGTTTCTCCTGGGAGGGCGCTGTTCTCAGCCAGGCTCCCTGCCTTGGTGGCTCTCTGGTTCCCAACAGCTTTCACTTCCCATAGTCTTTCATTTAAATCCGGTAGGACAGAGTGAGAGATTCTCTTCCCAGGGGTCCCAGCAAGTTTCCTTCTGTCTCCTTAGCTCAGGCGGCCATCCCCCAACCAATCTCCATGGCCAGGGGAATGCGGGACACTGATCGGCTTAGACTTGGGTCCCCTGAACCTCATGAGCGTAGAATGCCGGAGGAAGAGGTTCCTAAGTCAGTGGGTTAGGCAACAGAGGAAGTGGAAGGTTGGCGTGTGCTTACCTGATGGTCTGATCTCTTCTTCCTTCCCCTCCTCACTTTATAATGGGGAAACTGAGGCCCAGTGGGGATGGGTCATCTAGGACGTTTGTAACACAGCCTGGACCTGCTATTCTATTGACTCCCAATGACTCACCCTCCAAACATCCCACCTACACATCCCCCCACCAAGCCCCACCCACCCTGTTTGCCTGAATCTTAGCAGGGGGCTCAGTGAAGGTCTAGGCAGAGCCCCCCTGAAGTGATTCTCTCTGACAGGCTCTGGCCCCAGCCTCCATGGGTGCTGTGCTCTACCTGGGGGACGAGGAGGCTGCTCTCCAGCCGGGGATGCTGCCTGACATCCAGGTGAGTGGGGGAGCTGAACTGAGCTGGGGTGCAGAATTCAGCAGCTAGGGAAGGTTAACAAGTTCAAGGTCAGCCTAGTGGAGGTCAGCAAGTACAAGGCCAGGTGCTACAACTTTGAGCCCCAGCCTCTCCGACAGGTGCTTCCAAACCATACAGTTCTCCCTCTCTGGCAATGCCAGCAGCTCCTGGCTCATGACGGACCTGCAGTGGCATGAAGACTATTTAAAAAGCTTCATCTCCTCGACCCCTCCTTCCCTTTTTTCAGATGGGGAAACTGAGGCCCAAGGCCACGCAGCAAGACAGAGGCGTATTGCGGCCCCAATCTTCCTGCCTTCCCCCTCCCTTGGGTTTCTCAGCACCTCGGGTTCAGATCATTTAGGGCTTTGCAGGAAAGAGGCCTGCCATTTTCTTTAATCGGTGCATGTATTACAATCATGGTGTGGGCACCCTGCCCTCTGCCTTGTTTCTGGAAATGGTTTTAAAAGCCTCCTTTCTCTTTCTCCTCATCTGTAAAGAGACACACTGTGGGCCAGGATGTGCATTTCATGCTTTTATGGACCAGCGAATCCCTTGAGGGACCTTGTCAAAGTGCAGGTTCCAATGAAGGAGTTCTGGATGGGGCGTGGGATTCTGCATCTCTAGGAGCCCCTAGGTGGTGCTGAGGCTGCTGGTCCGTGGACCACACTTTGAGTACCAAGGAGAACAGACGGGTCCAAAAAAAACTGAGTCCACCCGATCCCAAGCTTAGGTATCTGGAGCTGGGCCTGGCATAAACATTCATCTTTAGTGCCCAGGAGAAGCAGCCACTTCGTCCCTCCTCCATGTCTTAGAGGACATTTCAGATTTGGTGAACTTTTTTATCAGCCCCAAGAAGGAGACAGCACCTTGGTGGGTTGTCAGAGGACAGTACAAGGATTCCAAAGAAGTTACAAGAAAAGAGTCAGCATCAATCAATTTGTGTGATGGCCTGGAGAGCTGTGCTGGGAAAGAGCCTGGCTTAGAGGGAGCCAGTGCTGTGATTGATTAGTGATGTCTGCCTGGGCACAGGCTAAGAGATGGGGTATGTTAGGTGCTTTGATGTGCCATTTCTTGGCCAGGATTGCATTCTTAATGTTGATTTCTCAGACTTTCCAGAGAAGATCCTTGGTCCAGAAAGCAACTCTTAAAGCCAGGGCCAGCCTTCCCTGTGACGGGTAGAGCAGTGGTGGGACGGGGATCTGGCAGGCCCTTCTCAAACATATGTCCCCACCTGGAATCCTCCAGTCCTCCTGACTGACTTCTTTGATCTGCAGGTAGAGGTGGTGACCTCACTGAAGGCTCTCGGCCACCACGTGGACCCCAGCCAGCTGCCCCCAGCCCTGGAGGGCTCCCTCCCCTACTGCCACTGCGAGTGGGTGCAATTCTTCCAGGTGCCCGCCCTCACAGCCTCTACCCCCAACCCAGGCTCCTCCTCTTCCTCCCTTCATACTCTTGCTTCAGGGATCCAGCGACCCTGTCAGGTTCCAAACCAGACATTCAACAAACGTTTATGATGAGGGTTCAGAGGGTGGTGATTAAGAGCTGAGGCTCTGGGCCCAAAGTGCCTGGATTTCATTCCCCACTCTGCTGTGTGACCTTGAGTAAGTTACCTGCCTTCTCTGAGTCCTTTTCTTTTAGTCCAAAATTGGGGAGGGGGCGGTAAAGATAGCTGTTTCCAAGGGGGCTGTTGTGAAGATTAATTGAGTTAATGCGGGCAAAGAGCTTGGAAGAGTGGCTGGTGTATACACGGCTGTGTCTGTTGTTAACTGAAAAGACATCAGCAGACATTTGTTCTGGGCCTTGCACAACTCAGAGAGCTCAGGGGCTGGCGGGGGAGGCAGACATGTTCCCTTCTGAGAGAGGAAAATCAGGAAACAGCCCGCACTGGGCTCCTTCCCCTCAGGATCTCAGCCTCTCCTCAGCACAACCGCGGAGGGGGCATTTCATGTCCAGTTTAACACACGAGGACACACAGGGTGGTGTGTGTGTGTGGTGGTGGGGAGGGACTAGCACAACAGCACACAGAAGATTCCAGGCTTAAATCGCACGGAAACCAGTGCCCATAAATGTCGCCCTCGACTTTCCCTACTGCTCATCCTTGGCACTGTTCACATTTGGGACTGGATAATTCTTCTTTTTGGGGGGAGCTCTCTTGTGCATTGTGGCATGATTTGTACTGTCCCTGGCCACTACCCACTCTGACAGGGGCACCTTGCAAATTACAACAACTGAAAACATCTCCAAGCATTGCCTGATGTCCCCCGGGGGACGAAATCACCCCCCCTGTGAGAACCGCTGGTCCCCACTGACTGTCGCGTGCAGTGGTTTGTTTACTTGTTTGGGGCCTGGGTCCTCTCCTGTTGAGCCTGTGCCCATTTTTGAAAAGGCAGAGTGGGTTCAAAATTCAAAAATGCTGCTGAAGGGTGTATATATTGAACGATCTCCTTTCCTATTCATTTCACCGTTCCCCAGTTCCCCTCTGATGAATCCAGTGGTCTTTGAACTCTATTTTCATGAAATCTAGCCCATAGTCCCAGAATATAAAACTAATGATAATGATGGCTAAGACACTAAGTGCCTCACCCACATGAACCCGTTTCATCCTCCTGCAAGCCTGTAAGGTAGGGACGACTGCGAACCCATTTTATAGAGGAGGAAGTAGAGGCACAGAGAGGTTAGGCAACTTGCCCAAGGTCTCACAGCCTGTCAGTGGTGGAGCTGGGCTGAAGGGGGACCCAGCAGAGGATGTCCCCTATCTCTGCCCTCCCACATCTGCTCCTGCCCCTTCCCCCAGAGGATACCTTGGGTCTTCTTTCCTCTCCCTCTCTCCTTCCCAGCCCAAGTGATTCTCAAAGTGTGGTCCCTGGACCAGCAGTATCAGCACCACCTGGGAACTTATTAGGGATGTACCTTCTCAGGCCCCACCCGAAAGAATTCAATAAAGAACTCAAGAGTGGGGCTCAGCAGTCTGGATTTTGACCATCCCTCCAGGTGATTCTGATGCAGCTCAAGTTTGAGAACCATTGCTTGATGCCCGCCCTGGGTCCCCCTGGCGTGGGCAGGCACCCTCCTCGGGGGTCCAGGCTGACACCCCGGCTCTGGTCTTCCATCATGCAGAAGTTGGACCCTTTCCTTGCTGACCTCCGCCGGGCCGCCTCCTTGCTAAAGGCTTCCATCAACCAGATTGAGAAGAGTGAGCCCCCTGGAGGGGTGCAGGTGAGCCAGGTTCATGGGGTGGGGAAGCCCCTCTGTACCCCAGATTCCGTGGACCAAGGGGCTCAGTGAAGGGGACAGCATGCTGGGCACAACCATCCCCCTTTTGCATTCATTTACTGGACTAATATTTATAGGCCAATTGCTGTGTATCACTCCCTGGGGACCCCAGCCTGGGGCAAAAGGACTAGTCCCTGCCTTTGGAGGGTGTCGTGGGTGCAGTGCTAGAGGCAGTCCTTTAAAAAGCAAACAAAGAAATGTATATGTAGCTACAAAGTGTGCCAAAGGCCAAGAAAGATCGAGAACCATAGGGAAAGGGGGGGGGGGGCTCCGTAAAGAGATGGTATTTAAGCAGACTCCTGAGAATGACAAGGGGCCGGCGATGGGAACAGGAGGGGGATTGTGCCAGGTGGAGGGCAAATATGCGCCAAGGTGCTGAGGGGGGATTGTTCTGGTATGTTCTAGAAGAGCATGGAGGCCGATGTAGAACAGAGCGGTGGGAGCAGGGTAGGAGAGGAACAGAACAACAGGAGGATCTTCTAACCCCTCGGAGGCTGGATCAAGGAGTTGGGCTGGGCTGGGACTCTAAGCTGCCAGAGAAGCCTCGGAGAGTTCTGAGCAGCAGGATGAACGCCTTGGTCCTCTGAGATCCCTCCAGCTGCCATATGGAGAACAGAGGGAGCCAGCGAGCTGCCGGGAGACCAGTGAAGAGGCTGGGCTGAGTGTCCCACAGAGATGAGGCGGTTGGACCAGTGAGGTTGCCATGGTGATGAGAGGAAGCATGGCTGGAGGAGATGTTTTAGAGATAGAAAGGATGGACTTTCTGCAGAACCTTGAATACCAAACTGGGGGACTCAGGCACGATCTGGGTGTGGGGAGCCCTGGGAAGGCTGTAGAGCGAGAGTGGGGATTGCGCCTCAGGCCACCTCCCTACACTGACAGGAGGCCTCCAGGTGTCTGAGCAAGTCCAAGGAGCTGATGGAGGCCGTGCTGAGGGACCCAGGCCTGCTGGGCCTCCAGCGGGAAGGGGGAGCCACTCTGGCCAAGCTGCGGCAGGAAGCTGGTAGGCTGGATTCCAACCCCGATGTCAGGTATGAACGGCCAGGGTTTTCCTCACCCACCTTTGTTCCCTGGCCCTGGGGACTTGGAGCTGGGGACCCACCAAGGGGGCCCTAAGGACATCTAGGATGGGGGCATTTGCAGGGCTCATATCCTGGGGTGAGGCTTTGGTAAGGTCCCCGTCCCTTCTTTGCTGCCTCTCCTTCAGCCCCGGCCCTCCTCAGCCCAGGTAGGTGTCCAAAGACAGCCCCTGCTCACTTCTGGTCACCCTCGAGCACTTTCTCTGACTTTCTAAGACACTAGGCTGTGTCCCTTCAAGGTCCATCTTGTTTATTCCCCAGAAGAACCTCGTGAAGGCCGTACCATCCTCATTTGGCCGATGGGAGGCCGAGGCTCGGGGAAATGCTCTAATGGCACGGCCCGCCTTCCCTGGTGGGCTCCTCAGCCCCGCTCAGGGAACCTTAGGTGGCATCAGCGGTGTCAGAGCCACAGAACAACAGACACATATTCCTGGAAAGTACTGGTTTGCTTACATTTCGGGGTGGGGGGTGCAAGTCAGTAATTAAATCCATCAGTAATTGGAGCTATTTTATCTCCATTAGAACAAACACAATTACAAAGTTTACACAAGCTTCCAAGAATCATTTGTTTATTTAACCAACACCTGAGTAGTACTTAGTATGAGCACAGCCCTGTCCTAAGGGCTTTGCAAATATTAACTTGTTTAATTCCCACTAGGAGGAATCTAGCATTACCCCCTTTACAAAGGAGGGGCCTGAGGCCCAGAGGGAGGTTGAGTGACTTTCCCAGGATCACACAGCTGACCTGTACCGGGGTCCGGACTTCAACCCAGGCAGCCTGAACCTGTCACCTTGAACTGCAGCCACAGACAGATTCACGCTGATGTGGGGCCTGGTGCTGGGCTGGAGCCATCTCCCTGCCCCTCACACGGCTTGGTGGGGCTCGCACGGTCCTTCCCAGCATGACCCCACCTCCCTGGCTGGTACCCTGGCTCCTCTGTCCTCCGTGGGCCTCTCCAGACTGTTGGCTCCCAGAAGTTCCACCAGGGGGCGCTGTGGTCCCACATGAGCCTCTGGGCCTACTTGTTCTGTGGGGAGGACCCTGCAGCTCCCGGTCCGCCCTCACGCCCGCCCCTTCCTCTCTCGGTCCATCCAGGCAGGCTGGTATTTTCCAGCCGGAGCACCACCGACCCTGGGCCCTCATCCCTTCCTGGAAGGGCAGCGATCTGTGGGAAGCTGCCGTCCGTTGAGAAGGCCCAGAGCAAGGATAGCAGGCTTTCCTTCCAAAGCATTGTTTTCCTTTTTCCTTCTCAAGTTAAGACCCCATAGGGCAGGAGAGGGTGGGGTAGGATTTGAGGGGTGTTCCTCCCCTCCCCGCAGTGTTACCACGCCTCACTCCCGTCTGCGTCCCTTCACTTATGTCTCACTGGCTTTGTCAATATTTAAAAAGCTGCACACCAGGTTTCAATACAGAATGCCATGCATGAGAGTCTGTTCCTCTCTCTGGACCGCAGTTTTCCCATCTGTAAAATGGAGGCTGGGCTACGAGGGTGTGTTACGCCCACTCACCATCTTTACAATAGAAGTAATAAGCGCTAACGCACACTGTGTGCTGGGCACTGTGTTAGGAGGTTTGAGTGTGTGAGGGCTGTTTCTCAGCCTTCGCTGCCCCCGGAACTGTCCAAGAAGCTTTAGAAAGCACTGATGTCCACGCTGCACTCAGTCTGATTCCGCGGCTTGGGGTGTGTGTGAAGATTTGAACCCAGATCTGTCCAGTCCACTTCATATCCTCCCGGGGAAGGGGAAGGGGTCATATGCTTTCCTGCTGTGTCCTCTGGTCTTCCCAGTCCCTTGGAAGGCCAAGTCTGAGGTCCAGAGAGGTATAGGGACCTATCAAAGGTCACACAGCAACTCAGCAGCTGGAATCCCCAGGCCAGAACCATGGAATTGGTGGGAGGTTGCAGGCAGGTACTGGTGGGGAGGAACATCTGGGGCCCCTTTTTCCCCCTCTTCTGCCTCCCAGGAGCCATCTGGCTGAAGCTGTCGCCTTGTACGGCCTCGTGGATGAGCGGCTGCATGTCCTAGTCAGTGCATCTAACCATCTCCTGGGGAGGCTGGAGCTCCGGATCCGCCTGGGCCGTCTGGAAGCTGCCATCCTCCAGGTGAAAGGGGAGGCTGGCTTCCCTGCAGAGAAAACCCTGCCCCAGGTCCTGCCCCAGCAGGCACTCTGCTCTGGCGTAAGGACACAAGGCTGGCCATTCTTCAATGCCAGGCGGGCCTCCGGTGACATGACCGTGACATGGCATTCTCTAGGTGCCCACCACCAAGCCCTACCCCGCCAAGCCCTGGGCCAGAGCCTCTGCACCTACCAGGATTTTCCAACCCATCCCTTGCCAGGGATGTGGGAGGATGCCGGGATTCCTCCCACTCATTGATGAGGATGTGGAGGCTGGGAAACATGACATCACCTGCCTGTGGTCACACACCTGGGGATCCCGGAGCCTGCCCCTGGCATCACTGCTCTGACTGCCGGGGTCTCGAGCCAGTGCACCCCTCCAGGCTGGAGCTATGGAGCATGCAGACAGCGTGGGCGCTAATCCTGGCTCCAGCCACTGATGATGACCCTAGGCAGGTTATTGCACTGTTCGCTGCCTCAGTTTCCCCATCTGTTCAGTGGGGAATAATGTAAGTGCCTGCTGTGCTGGGCTTTTTGAGGATAAAATGAGTGAATACATACTCTTGAAGGCATCCCAGAATCAGAAGGGGACTTTTGCTCAGGGGTTGGAGAGCTGCTGTCCCTTGCTGATTCCTCATGTCTGCCCCATTTTTCCTCTGAATAAGTTGAGGCCCAGAAAGGGGAAGTGAATTGCCCAGTTGATACACTGAGTACATAGCACCTTACTTCATAGCACCTATGCACCTTACTCCACAGAAGGCAGCTTTTCCTCTTGGCACTGTTTGTACACCTCTGAGGGTGGGGAGCTCACTACTCTCAAGGCCGCCTCTTCTATGATTGGTGCCAGCAAGTGGTTAGACGAAGCAAAATTTGCTACCCTGTGACTTGGTTCAAACAAGTGTGCATGATGTTGGCCAGGCCAGATGCCCTCTGGGGTCCCCTTCGGGGAGTATTCTCCCCTTTAGGTATTTGTTTTGATTTAATTTAATGTAATGTAATTAATTTAACTTAATTTATTTGAGCAAGAGAGGGAGTTAGCAAAAGAGAAGGATCAAGGGGACAAGCAGAGGAAGAAGGAGAAGTAGACTTTCTGCCTAACAGGGCGCCCAAGGCAGGGCTCAGTCCTGGGGCTATGTGATCATGACCTGAGCCAGGGGTAAATGCTTAACTGACTGAGTCACCCAGGCTCTCTTTCCCTTCAGGTAGCTGAAGAACGTGACAATGCACCCAACCTCCCCAAGCTGTTGCTCCTGCCCAGACCTGGGATGGTGTCAGTCTAGGCCAGTGGGCACAGGTCCAGCCACTGAAAAACTGAGGACAAGAAGATCCTCATCTCCAAGGGAGTTGGGGAACCAGCTAAGAGACATCCCCCCAGGTCCCCCACCATGTCCAAACTTCCCTCCCCTGCCCTAGGTCAGCAACTGGATGGAGCAGGAGGGGAGCCGGTGCCTGCAAGCGCTGACCCCCAAAGGCAGAAGCTTGGAGACCGTGGAGAAGGCACACATGGAGTTTGAGGACTTCTTTCTCCAGGCTGCAGTGCGTTCCTAAGACTGGGAGCAGGACCAGGGCACATGGAGAGGGCAGTGGAGGAGGAGGGCATGGCTGGGGCAAAGGTGTGGAGGTTGGAGAGCACAATGAAACTTCCAGAGATAGTGAGAAGACCAGCTGAGATCACAGAGGGTTCAGCTTAGATGCTATCTCCTCCAGGAAGCCTTCCAGGATCATCACTAGACCAAAAAACCTCTCTCAGAATCCCTGGAAGATTTCATTAAATGCAGATTCCAGAGTCCCACCTGAGACCTATTCAGTCAGACTCGGAGGTCGGGGCAAGGAATTTGTATCCTTGATGTACTGGACCCTAGTTCAGCCCCTTTCAGTTCTCAGGGAGTTCCTAGGCCAGCAAGGACTGGGGGAGACATGTGGGGACATGCAGCAGGAGCCCCAAACCCAGGCCCTGGGTCAGGGAAGTTTTCCAGAAGGAGATGACTCTAAGCAGAGTCCCAGTGAGGCAAGTGGGCTGCTGAGGCAGAGGCCTGGCCCCATTTTACAGATGAGGCAACAGAGGTCTGGCAAGTGTCACCACCCAGCGGCCAGACAGTGGAGGTTCTTGACCTCTGGAGGAGGCCTCGGCTAGGATGGGAACTGAGTGGACCCCCTCCTCTCCCCGCTCAGGCCCAGTACCGCCGTGGCCTGGAGCTGTCCAAGCAGGTGGCTGAGCTGGGAGCCACAGCCAGAGGAAGCAGCGCGGCGGGAGGAGCAGAGTTCCCGGAGCTGGCAGCCTTCGCTTCCACCCAGCGGGCCTTCCAGGCGAAGCTGACCCACTTCTACATGGCAGCTGAGCGGCAGCGCACGGACCTGGAGACGCTGCTCCACCTGCATCTCTTCTGCAAGAAGGTGAGCCTGTGGCCGCCTGCCAGGACCCCTCCCCGCCCTCTGCCGCTGCAAGCTGGGGTGGGGACAGCAACCAGCCCCCGTGCAGCCCTGGGCTCTTCCTTCTGTAACCCTGTAGGGTAGGAGGAGAGCATGACCTGCATTTTCTTCCCCCAGGTGGGAAGAGAGCCAGGTGGGAGAGGACAGGTTACCCCGATAAATCAGTCCTGGCTGATCTCTGACCTCAGCTTGTCCCACTACACCCGGCAGCCTCCTGGCGACCCGAGTGTCAGCTCTCGGATGACACTCAGAATCACCTGCTTCTCCAACATTGGGATTAGGGGAAGGGTTCCAGGTGTTTTCCAGAATCCAATCGAAGCCATAGACTTCGTCTCCATGGAGAGCTCACTAGGACGACTGCAGGTAGTCAGACCAGGTTAAGAACGTTGATCTTGCCCCACCCCCCGTTGCGGAGCTGGGAAAACAGGATCAGAGAAGGGCTGTCATTTAGCCAACGTCACACAGCAAGCTCATGGAACCATTCTAGTGCCTTTCCCATGCCTCACCTTGCCCTGCACAGATGGTGGGAGCTGGGGAAGGGAGGGGCCGTTGGAAGAGGTGGGCCCGAAAGGCTACTCTGAGCACCCTCAGAACAGAGGTCTCAGTCTTTGCCAGGAACCCAGAGTTTGGCTAGGAGTGGGGAGGAGAAGGTAGGGCTCCTCTGGGGGATGGGAGTGTGGCAGTGCTAGGGTAACAGGCAAGAAGAACTCCTTTGCTTTGCGTCCATCATCTCTTCGTAATCCAGTGAAGCAAGGTTGAGTGGTCCCATTCTACAGATGAGCAAACTGAGGCCCCAAGAGGGAAAGGGCTTTGTGTAAGGCCACACAGCTGCGGAAAAGAAGATTTGGAATTTAAACACAGATGGATTCATGATACTCTCTGTTCTTCTCCAAAGATGCGGGGGCAGGTGGTAATAGATTCCCCTGTTCCAACAGGCGTGATGATGATGATGATGGTGATATGATTATTATGAGATGAGTCCACATTAGTGACTGTGGACTCCATGCCAGACACTCCGACAAGTGCTTCACAAACCTTGCTTGACTTGATCTCATCATCTCTATTTGTTCTTTTTTAATTTAATTTTTTTAAAGTAGGTTCTATGCTTAATGTGGGGTTCGAACTCACACCCCGAGATCAGGTCCCATGGTCTACTGACTGAGCCAGCTAGGTGCCCTTAATCTCACCATATCTTTATGAGGGAGGGGTGCCAACATTGTTTCCATTCTGCAGATGAGTAAATGGAGGCCCAATGACGGAAGTGTCTCTCGCTCCTGTTTCCCTAGTGGGCCAGTGACCAAGCAGGATTTGATTTAAGACCCCCACCCCCACCTCTCCCAAATCCATTTAGTCAAATCTCTCATTTTCTTGGTGGAGAACTAGGCTTAGGAGGACAAGGGAACAGCCCGGGCTACCCCAGATGGGCCAAGAACCCACAGTTCTGGCCCAGGCCCAGTGCCCTCAGACTCACCCCCTCACACAGAGTGTGGGAAGGGCCAGTTGTCAGGCTGGCCCAGTACACAGGAGACAGAAAACACGGGATGCTTTGGAGGGCGGCAAGAGGGACTCTGGTCAAGTCCCGCCTGGGGCAAAGGGAGGACAGGCCACTCTCTGTCTCTGTGGGGCCGCTGGATGTGGATGTGGTCAGTGGCACCAAAGGGACCTCCTCCCAGCTGACAGGAGAGAGCCAAGCAGTGGCCGCATCTGAGGTTCAGAGTCAGGGACAGCTTCTGCCCGCACAGGCCGTGTGTGACCTCAGTGAGGTCTCTACTGCTCTGGGTCTCAGCTCCTTGTCAGGAATAACAATCATAACAGTGATCGTAACCAATGCTTCTATAGTTCCTGTTACGTGGTGGCCTTGCTTATCATTCACGTGTCATCTTATTGTCACACCCACCTTTGGAGGCAGGTGCTATGATTATGCCCATTTTATGCATGAGGAAACACAGAGAAGTCAAACAACTCCTCCAGGGTCACACAGGGGGAAGTGGCAGAGCTGAGATTCCAACCCAGGTCCCCGGGCTCTGGGGCCAGCCTCGCTGGGTAGTGAGAGGAGGAAATGAAATGTAAGTAACCCTCCCCTCCCCCGCCCCCGGGGCTGTATTCTAATTTGGTGTTGTTATTATCGACACCGATAGGATCATCATTAGTAGCAGTAGGAGTGGTGGTAATGCCTCACGGGTTGAGGGCATCTGGCAGCTTCTCTCACTTGCTTACTAATTTCAGCCCAGATCAGCCCCGTAGAGCAGACTCACAGCGACTCTGTGCCTTCTCACTCGCTCTTCCTCGAGACCTGCTGGTTTCTTGTCTTCGGCTCAGCTCACATGTCCCCCACCTCCCGCCTGGCTGTCTGCCCCCCTCCCCCGCCCATCTCTCTGGTCACCCTGTTTGTCTCATTTCAAGGTGCTCACTGTGATCTGGAATGATCCTGTGGCTTCATCACCCCCCAGGGAGGTGAGCCCCGGGACTGTGCCCTCATCCTTCCCAGGTGCCTGGGACGGGGCAGGTCCCCATAGAGGTCAAGTGGCCAGAGGGAGAGTGAGGAGTGAGGCAGAGGAAGGAAGACTGGGGGGGAGGGGGGCGTGTGGCAAGATAGAGCTCCCCCCCGCACACGCCCCCCCCCCCCCCACAGGCCTGGAAATCCTACAGGAGGTGGGAGCCTGACTTGGAATCCCACCATGGCCATCTCGCTGTTTGACCCGTGCTCCTCTCTGGGCCTGAATCCTGATCCACACCCCCAAAGGGTTGGTAAGATGATGGCAAAGGTGCTGCCCATCCCTGCCCAGCCCAGCCTGGAAGATGGAGCCCCAGCCAGGCGGACAGACAGACAAGACAGCCCTGGGCTGGGCCCAGCCCCAGGCTGAGAGCGTGCATCCGGCAGCTTTGGCACTAAATAATAATAAAACAATTGTGCCACTAACAGAGAGTTATGGAGCCCTTTCCCAGCCATGAGCTCCGTGTGCTGCCGCGAATATGAAGCCATTTATCTAAAGACAAGTTCCCTTAATCCGCGGAAAGATGGTTTCCTTGGAGAAAACGGTTCTCCAATCCCCACAGCTAACAGCTCGCTGTCGGCTTCTAAATTAATGGAGAGAAAGATTATGTTTTTCACGAGCTGCTGGGAACGTGTTGGCTCCTTTGCAGCCTGCAGACATTTTGTGGGTGAAGTAGGGACAGTAGAATCCCAAAATGAGGCAGAAGCCCAGCGGAATGGACACCCCCACCCTGGGCTTGGGTCAGCTGGTGGTCTCGCTGGTGAGTGTGTGGGCACTGCCCTTGCTGGAACAGTTTCCTTCGTGCAAGGACGGGCTTGAGAGAGAAATCTGTGGAAAGCTGGACGCATCTGAGTTCAAGTCCCAGGTCCCTCCTGATTTGCCGCGTGACCTGGGGCAAGTGATTTCATGTGTCTGAGCCTTGGTTTCCCCCTCTGTGAAATGGGCTGCTGGTACTATTCAGTGCAATCATACATGAGCTACCCAGAGCTTGGCAAACAGTCGGTGCTCAATAAATACCCATGAGATGCCTCCCTCCGTGCCACTCAGAATGGGTGAAGACAGTGTTTCCACCATCCGAGAACCCGAATGATCCGCTAGTACCACTTCCCTTTCTTGAGAAGGAAAGGCAGAGCCCCAGCAAGGGGTGAGTCTTTGTGGGCCCCCGAGGGGAGGAGACCATGCCTGAGGCTTCAAAGGGGGCTGAGGCCCGTTAGCTGATGGCAGGTGTGTTTACCTCAGGGAAGAGAGGGGACCCGTTGTCTTCGCTGGCAGCAGAGACATTCAGGGCCACGCACAGGAAACCAGGGCATTGACTGGGTGCTTCTTATGACTTCATCCCAACCGTACTTCCTCTCTGCTTGGAGACGGGCCTCCCTATCCTATGTCCTGCTCCTAGACTGAACCCCAACTTCCTCTCTTGTCGCCCCCAGATGACCTGGTTTCACACAGACTGCCAGGACCTGATGAGGCAGCTCAGGCTGGGCAAGGCCCAGAGGGCCAGCCCCAGGGACCAGCGCCGCCTCGACCGCTACCGGCAGCGCCTGGCCTTGGAGTTCCCTGCAGAGAAGCTCACGGCCATGGGGCTGCAGGTGGCCTCCCTGAGCCAGGAGGGCCTGGGCCAGGACCTGTGGGAGGAGGCCCGGGTGAGGCACGAGGAGATCCAGACCCTTCTGAAGAAGGCCCTGGCCCACTGCCCATGCCCAGAGGGGCCCAAGGCCCGCTCAGCACCCCCGGAAGTCAGAAGGGCAGCTCCCAAGGGCCAGGGTCCGAATGGAGATGTTGCTTCCAGAGGAAGGTGGGGCCTGCCCCCTTCGGACTTACCGGGCCTGGACCATTTACCAAATCCCTGCTGGCCTCGGGCCCACAGAGAGGGACAGAACAGAAATGTGAAGGTGGGCTTTCTGCCCCAGGAAGCTGGTCGGGCCGTAGAGGCTGAAGAAGGCAAAGGCCCCCAGGAGCCCTTTTGGTTTCCAGCCCCTGAGCCCTTTGACCCCCTCTTCTCCCGGCAGCGACTCCTCAGGCAGAGCAAGACCCCCCAGCCTACTGGGGGCAGCTTCTCCTCGGAGGGGACAGACTCACAGACGTCTCTGGAGGACTCACCCCAGACGAGTCCCCCTGCCTCCCTCTAACTAGGACCTCCACCAATGGCACCAGGCCTCCAGGCTGGCTGGGGAGGGGCCCAGCGACAGGAGGGAGCCCCGGCTGGGGCTCGTGAGCACTCACTGTGTGTTTGACCCACGCTGGGAGAGGGGAAGAAGCTGAACCTGTTCCCCTGCCCCAGAAACTTCTAGAAAGACGTGACTCACCATCAGAATAGTGAGAATGGAGGGCAAAGCAGGACACGGTGGAGCCCAGGACCGACTCCACAACCCCCGGGGCCCGTGGTGGAAAGAGCTGTTGGTACAGACCCTTTCAGAGGTCTTAGTCTCAGGCAAGCCAGACACCCACCGGGAGTGCAGGGGTGCATAAGGTGCCCCTGGGGGCCCACGGGACCTCGTTGCCAGAAGTGGGGGGGATTCGGGCTCAGCTTCTGATCCGGGACGGGGATCCCGGTGCCTGTTTATTTGGCTGTGATTTCAGGAACCAGTGGTGGAGGAGAAGGGAGGTGAGTGGGAGGAATAAAGGGTGTGTGGTCAAGTGAATCCGTGCTGGCTGACGGGTTTATTCTCTGGGCGGGCCTGGGGTAAAGTGAATCCCAGAAGGAGGAAGGGCAGGGAAAGCTCGCTCTCTTGCTCGCTCGCTCTCAAGGTCTCCTCCCACCGACAAGGCCATCCTCTCACCCTCCAGGGTTCCTGGTCTGGTCCTCTCCCTGGGAGCTCCAGAGAAAACCCTCTCCCCCTCTGATGTTCTGTCTTCTCTCCCCCCTACCCATTTCAGACTCTATGAATTCCACTCCCCCCACCCCAGGTCCCCACCCCACTTGCCCTGCTTTAGGCAACGCTACTAGTGCCCAGTGTCTTAGCCTCGTGCTGGTGGTTGGGGTGGGTGAGAGCGGGGAGACCACATCTCCATCCAGCAGGGGGACGGGCCCCTCTGATCTCACAGCGAAGCGGGGGAGTGAAGTTCTTGTCCCACGGAGTTGAAGAATGAATTTTGGGGACAAAGGAGAGTGAGTAATGAGGTGGAGTTTTACTAAACAAGAACACAGACAAAGGAATCTCGGGAGTGAGAGGGGTCCTGACAGGGAGGCCGATGTGGGTCCCCATTGACACTCTTTTATTTAGGACTGATCGGGGCCCTGTGGCCTTATCATTCTTGTGCTGTCTTGGTTTGAGTAAGGACCGGTGATAACATCTTGAATAGCCTACTTCTTCTTTGGGGTCAAGTTATTCTTTGCTGGTCACAATGTGACTGTCATAAAAAGATTCCCCACCTCTGACGCCTAGGGCAGGGTCGTCTGCTTTGTTCCCTTATTTCTGGTTTTGTTAGGCCTCAGCATTTCTGGAATTTCTGTGAGCCTAATCATGTAGCTCCTTACCTATCTCTCTCTACCTAGCCCTGCCTGTTGCTTCTCGAGTATCTAAAGATTCTATTTATTTATTTGACACACACAGAGAGAGGTCACAAGTAGGCAGAGAGGCAGGCAGAGAGAGAGAGAGAGAAGCAGGCTCCCTGCTGAACAGAGAGCCCAGTACGGGGCTTGATCCCAGGACCCTGAGATCATGACCTGAGCCGAAAGCAGGGCTTAACCCACTGAGCCACCCAGGCACCCCTCTTCTTGAGTATCTAGAAGACTGCCAGGCTTTCACATCACCCTGAGTAACCCTGGCTAGCACCTCCACTGAAGGTCATTTTGCTGGGAAAGGGTGAACCCCCCCATCTCCATCTAGAATGCATTAACAAGGTGGCCTCTGGGGGCTTGGCCCTGGAATTTTCCTGACTCTGGGCAGAGGGTGGGTACTCAGCTCAGCTCTGGAAAGAGAGGGAGGCGGGACTGGAGCATGCATAGGGGGACAAGGTGAGTGTTTCTTTGGAGACGGCTCAGCAAAGAAAGTAACACAAACCTCAATGCCCAAGATGGCTTCAGCAATCTTCTAGGACTCCAGATTTTTTTCACATGTGCTCTGTGGCCTGTCTGCCTCAGAGCCTTGAGCAGAGCTGATCAAAGGCAGCTTCCTAGGGGGTCCCACCCAGATAATTAAAATCAGGGCCTGGGAGCCAAGGCAGGGCTAGAATCTGCCTTTGTAATCAAGAGCTCAGGTGTGTCTCCTGTGACAAGGCGAGGTGGGGTATGGTGGGGCAACGCTTGGAGCTGGGGTCCGAGCGGGGCTGGCCCCCCCAGCCCAGGCCAGCTTTCATTCTTACGTTCCACTCTCCTGCCTTCCGTCCACACTGGCCAGAGGATGCAGGAGGCAGTTGCTGAGCCCACCTCCATCCATGCCTGTCGCCTCAGAGGGGGGCTGAAGGCTCTTGAAATGCTGTTGCTATAGCAACAGCATCCAACCAGTGGGGACCACAGGCAGGGAGCCAGGGCACCTGGGGTGCAAGGATGGAAACTAACTTTGGAGAGACGAGAATACAGACGCTGCAAGGGAAGAGGGGGGATGGGGAGGGGGATGGATGGTTCCAGAATCCTTACAAGGGAGGGCTCCCCAAAGCCATCTTGTGCATCCCTCTGTCTCTAAAAAGAGCCAACCCCCAACACCCCGTCTACATCCAGCAGTGCATGGTGGGGAGAGGGGATGCAGAAATGAAATCTAATGATGAATAATGACATATGCAAATAATAAATAATAATAGTAATAGCTAACATTTCGTCTGCAATTTCTTTGTGCCTACCTCGGGACTAAGCACAGTAGACGCTTTCCAGGGCTCCCTGGATCCTTCACAACAGTCCTGTGGGGCCAATACCAAGTTCAGTCCATCTTAATGAGGAGGAAACAGACATTTGAAGTGCCACACGGCAAGTGGCAGAGTCAGGACTTGGGGCCACGCTGACATTTTGGACTCATCTTGGGACAGTTTGGGCGGATTGCTGCTTCTGCACAGGCCACACGCTTTGTCCCCTCAGAAATCGTGCTGAGCCTGGCCGCTGCTGTGTACCCCAGCCGCCTCTGCTGGGCTGGTCTTGGTCCTCTGGGCGAGGCACCTCCGGTCTCCCGTAGCCCGCGAGCCAGTGTGGCAAAGTGGTCAGTCGCATGGCTCAGGAGCTGGACAGACCAAATTTCCGCCCGGGCTCTGTGCCTCAAGACCTGTGCATCCTTGGCCAAGTGATGCTACCTTTCTGTGCCTTGGTTTCCTTCCCCATACAATGAGGATAATCAGATCTCAAGCTTCGCTGTCAGTGCTAAATGAGTTCTGATGTGGAAAGTGCTGGGAAAGGTGCCTGGAGCATACTAAGTGCTTGAGGAGTGGTATCTAGCATCAGCATTGTACTCTGGCACCACCCCGGCCAGCCCATGCTTTCA
The DNA here is from genome assembly GCF_964662115.1 of Mustela nivalis. Lineage (NCBI taxonomy): Eukaryota > Metazoa > Chordata > Mammalia > Carnivora > Mustelidae > Mustela > Mustela nivalis. Next base: position 123,911,753 of record NC_139027.1, on the reverse strand, counting down.
CTATCCAGCCGATCAAGGAAGAAATTTCTCCAGAGGCCACCAAGAGATTCCAAAAGAACGTCCTGCTCTTTGAATTGTGTGGACTTCTTAATTAGTTTTTTGATTGACTTCTGCCCTAACCTGCCCATGGTGGGGTTGTGGCGTGTGGTCTCCCCCAGGAGACGCCCCACAGGTGACCACAGAGCTATGTGTCAGCCAAGCCTCAGCCCCTCAGAGGCCGCTCTGGGGAGTGGAGGTGCAGGGTCCCTCCGTGCTGGTGGAAAGTCTGCCAGTGACATGACTGCGTCTAGCTCACCATGATGGGAGCTCCTTTCTCGTGCTTGAGGGGTTGGTGGGCACGAGGTGGTGGAAGGGGCAAGGCCCGAGAGGCAGGGACCTCCAGCGGCATTTACCCGCTGCTGCTGACTGCCCACATGACGCTGGGCAGGTTGCTTCCCCTCTGGCTTATCTGTCCAATCAGGTCACTAAATGAATAAGGAATTTTCTCATCTTTAGAGTCAGAGAGCCCTGCCTTTGAAGCTAAGCTTAACAGCCTAAGGACTCTGAGCAGAGGGCCACCTCTCAGTTTTTCCACCAGCACAATGGGTTTATCAAGGCTCCCGGGCCAGAGTGATAAGATCTCTGCATCCCCGAACTCCCAGACCTCTTTCCCTCTCCAGAGGGGTGACTGTCTGGTCAGGGAGCAAAGCCTTAGAAACCCATTGGGCAGTGGCTTGGTGCAGAGGTAAGACTGAGCCGAAATAGAAGTTAAGGCACTTGACAGTTTACAAGGTACTTTTTTATCCATCTGTTCTCTTACAATCCTGAGGGCACAAAAGTCATACTTTGGGATGTCCCCATGTTACAAATGAGAAGACTGAATAAAGACGGGCGAGAGGAGGTGCCCTAACCAAGTTCAGATGACAAGGAAAGGGGTCACAGGACAAAGAGGGGAAAGCTCAGGATCTGGACCCTGGTCTGATTAATGGCAAATTTGGGAGCGCAGATAAGCCTCCAACTTGTCGGCCACTCTGATGTGGGCACCCCCCCCCACCCTCCTGCCCTCAAGTTAGCCTGCCAGACCCGGACAGGGTGGCTGGTCGGAGTCAGGGCACAGGCTGCCCTCATAAAACAGGGACATTCTGTCCTCTGGGGACTGTGTACTGGCCTCCAGCCTGGAATAAATCCATCAGCCTCAAAACCCCACCCTAACAACCTTCCACCTAAAGAACTGGCTTTCTGAGGCTGGAGCCAGTGGGGCCTCTGGAAATAAGTGTTCTGGGTAGGCAACAGGACTCCCAAAGTCCCATCGCCTTCTGTTCGGAGCGTGATGAGGGACCCTGGGTGAACCCCTGCACTCCTCAGGCCTCACTTGCTCCAACTGTGAAATGGGATGGGACCAGCAGCTGATGGTAAATTGGTGTCATCTCACATATGGAACTCCCGCTCTGCCCTCCCAATTCCACCGCCCTCTCTGTGCACTGAGCACCTCTCCAGTGCTCAGGCTGGAAACCCGCCAGTTGTCCTTGAACTTCCCCATAGCCTGGAAATCCACCTGCCTATCTCTCTCTAACCTTCATTTCTCTCTCCCTCCACACTCCCTATCTTCATCCCAGCTTCCACCCTCTCTCCCCTGGATCCCCTGGACAGCTGTCCTGTGTCTCCTCCACGGTCTCCCTGCAGCCACTCGGGCCCCTTTCATGTGTCTTTCACGCAGAACCTAGAGGCACTTTCACAAAATGTCAGATAAGGTCCAGCCATGGTTCACACCACTCAGTGACCCCTCCGTGGCTCTCCAGATAAAGACCCACCCCTCGCAGTGATGCACAAAGCTCTGTGTGGTCAGGCCTCTGCCTACGGCTTTAGCCTCACCATCCCCCCCAATCTCCGCATTCTCTCTGACTTCTGGCAACACTGCAATTTCGGTTCCTCCACCATTCCAAACTCTTTCTAAGGTCAAGTTCCCTTAAAAGCAGACCTGGAGATGAGGGTCAGGTGCAGATGAGTTGTTGAAAGGCAATCAGGACAGAAAGGGAAGGAGGCCAAGGCGCAGTTGTAAACCAAGTGTCAGCCTCTGCCTGGTGACACGGGGACCCTGCAGGGCATTTTATACTGCCAAGGCCTATGGGGCTTTCTGCAAAAGGGTGCTACTCAAAGCAGGGCCCAGGAGCCCGAGGGCAGTCTTTGGAAGTCTTTGCAGGTACAGTCCCATGAGGATAATATTGAGTATAAAGAATACGTAGGAAGCGCTCACAACTAAATAGTAATAATAATAATAATAATAAAATAATTTTAAAATGGGCAAAAGATCTGAATAAGCATTTCTCCAAAGAAGATACACAAAAATGCCAATAAACAGACAAAAAGATGCTCAACGTCATTAGCCATCAGGAAAATGCAAATCCAAACAATAGTGAGGGACCACCTCACGTCCACTAGGAGGGATAGAATCAAAAAGTCAAATAAAGCAAGTGTTGGCGAGGATGTAGAGAAATTAGAAGCCTCATACACTGCTGGTGGGAGCGTAAAATGGCACAGCTACTTTAGAAAACAGTTTGCCAGGTCCTTAAATGGTTAAACATGAAGATACCATATGACCCAGCAATTCCATTGTGAGGAAGATAGCCAAGGGAAATGAAAACCTGGGTCCATGCAAAAATTAGTACATGAATATTTAGAATTAATTATTAATAATAACCAAAAGGTAGAAGCAACCCAAATATTGATCAACAAATGAATGGATAAACAAAATGTGGTGTATTCAAACAATGGGACATTAGTTAGCTGTAAAAAAATGAATGAAGTCACTTCCTAACTTATCCTATGAAGCCAACACTGTTCTATTACCAGAACCAGATAAAGACATCCCAAGTGGGGCGCCTGGGTGGTTCAGTCATTAAGCATCTGCCTTAGGCTCAGGACATGATCCCAGAGCCCTGGGATCGAGCCCTGCATCAGGCGAGCTCCCTCCTTGGCAGGAAGCCTGCTTCTTCCTCTCTCACTCCCCCAGCTTGTGTTCCCGCTCTTGCTGTCTCTTTCTCTGTCAAATAAACAAATAAATCTTAAAAAAAAAAAAAAGACATCCCAAGAAAAGAAAATTACAGACCAATATACCTTATGAATATACATAAAAAATCCTCAACAAAATACTAGCAAACCAAACAATATATTAAAAAAGATTATACAGCATGACCAATTGAGATTCACTTCAGGAATGCAAGGGTAGTTAAGCATAAGAAATAAATCAATGAAATATATCATATTAATAGAATGAAAGTTAAAAACCCACATAACCATTCTGATGCAGAAAGGCATTTGACAAAATCAAACACCTTTTCATGATAAAAGATAGTCATAAAACCAGGCAGAGAGAGGAAATTACTCAACTTGCTAAATGGCATTTATGAAAAACCCACAACATTAAACTCAACGGTACAAGAGTGAAAGCTTTCCCCCGAAGATCAGGAAAAAGACAAGGATGCCTGCTTTCACCAGCACTATTCAACATTGTACTGGAGGTTGTAGCCAGAGCAATTAGACAAGAAAAAGAAATAAAAGGGATCCAAATTGGAAAGGAAGTAAAATGGCCTCTATTCACAGATGACATAACCCTGTATACAGAAAATTCCAACTAACCCACAAGAAAACTACTAGAGCTAACATTTGCAGGATATAAGATCAACACACAAAAATCAGCTGTGTTTTTATATATCAGCAACGGATAATCTGAACAGAAAATTAGGGTACCTAGGTGACTTACCTGGTTAAGCAGTCAGCTCTTGATTTTGGCTCAGGTCATGATCTCAGGGTCCTGGGATTGAGCCCCGCATCAGACTCTGCGCTCAGTGGGAAGTCTGCTTCAGGATTATCTCTCTCCACCTTATCTCTTCTCCCTCCTTCCTCCCCACCCCGACTCTCCCTCTCTCTGAAATAAATAAATAAATCTTAAAAAAAAAAAAAGAAATCAATTCCATTTACAATAGCATCTAAAAGTATAAAAGCTAAGGATAAATTTAACCAAGGAAGTGAAAGACTTATACACTGCAAACTTTAAAACACTGCTGAAAAAATTAAAGAAGACCTAAAAACATGGAAAGACATCTCAGGTACATAGACAGGAAGATTTAACATTGTTAAAATGTCAACGCTACCCAAAGCAATCTACAGATTCAATGTAATCTGTATCAAAATTCCAACAGCCTTTTTTTTTTTTGCAAAAATGGAAAAACTGATCCTCAAATTCAGGTTGAATTCCAAGCAGCCCCAAATAGCCAAAACAACTTGGGAAAAAAAAAAAAAAAAAAGAGGACAAAGATGGAGAACCCACAGTTCCCAATTTCAAAACTTACTACAAACCTACAGTAATCAAAACAATATGGCATTGCCATAAAGACAGACATCCAGACAGATGGAATAAAATTGAGAGTCCAGAAATAAGTCCATATATCTACGGGCAATTGGTTTTCAACAAGGGTGCCAAGTCCATTCAGCAAGCAGTACTGGGACAACTAGATTTCTGCATGTCAGAGAAGGAAGTTGGACCTCTACTTCACACCATATAAAAATGAACTGGAAGTGGATCAATGACCCAGAAGTAAGAGCCAAAACTATTAAACTCTCAAAAGAAAACTTAGGAGTAAATCCTCATGAGCTTGGATTTCACCGTGGATTTTTAGATATGATGCTCAAATATGAGCAAACAAAGTAAAAATTGGTAGGTTTGACTTTATCTGGATGAAAACTTTTGTACATCAAAGGACATTATTAGGAAAGTGAAAAAAGCCAACTTACAGAATGGGAGAAAATATTTGCAAATCATATATATATTGAGGGTTTAATATCTAACATATGTGAAGGACTACAGGGGTGCTTGGGCAGCTCAGTTGGTTAAGCGATCAACTCTTGATTTTCGCTCAGGTCATGATCTCAGGGTCATGAGCTCAAGCCTCATGTTGGACTTTGTGTTGGGCATGGAACCTGCCTAAAAGTCTCTCTCTCCCTCTGCCCTCCCACCCCTGGCTCTTGCATACATTCTCTCTCTCTAAAAAAAAATAAAAAATAAATATATATATATATATATATATATATATATATATATATATAATAAAATCTATGAAGAACTACAAGAACAACAAAAGATAAACAACCCAATTTTAAAATGGGTAAAGAAATTAAACAGACATGTCTCCAAAGATATACAAATGGCCAGCGAACATGTGAAAAGATGCTCAACATAATTAGTCATTAGGGAAATGCAAATCAAAAACAGTAAAATATCATCTCATGCCTATTAGGACGACTCTCATCCAAAAAGCAGAAAATCACAAATGTTGGTAAAGGCATAGTGAAATTGACGCCCTTGTGTTGCTGACGGGAATGTAAAATGATGCAACTACTGTGGAAAAGTTCGAGCATTCCTCTAAAGGCTCAACATAAAATGACCCAGCAATTCCACTCCTCGGTGTACACCCCAAAGAAATGAAAATAGGGACCCAGCCAGGTACTTGTATACCAATGCCCACGGCAGCATCATTCATAAGAGCTAAAAAGTGGAAACAATCAAAGTGTCCACCAACAGATAAATGGAGAAACATAGTATGTCCATAAGACGGAAAATTATCCATCCATAAAAGGAATGAAGCTCTGATGTCTGCTATGACATGGATGATCCTTGAGAACAGTATGTTAAGTGAAATAAGCCAGACAAACAGGACCAATATTGTATGATTCTGTTCTACGAAATATCTAGCATAAGCAAATTCATAAAAACATAAGGTATGTGAGAAGTTATGGGGCCTGGGGTACATGGGTGCCTCAGCTGGTCGAACATCTGACTCTGGATAACAGCTCAGGTCTTGATCTCAGGGTCCTGAGTTCAAGCCCCATGTTGGGCTCTGTGCTGGGCATGGAGTCTACTCTGGGGAAAAAAAAAAAAATTCCCAGGGTCTGGGAGGAAGAGGGAATGGGGAATTATTTTTTAATGCATACAGAGTTTCCGTTCGGGGGGATGCAAACGGAGATAGTGGTGATGACTGCACCTTGTGAATGGAATTAAAGCCACTGAATTGTACGCTTGAAAATAGTTAAAATGGCAAATTTTATGTTATATACCTTTTATCACGATAAAAAATTTCTAAAGGGAAAAGAACTGATCCATGCTACACGGGGATGAAGCTTCAGGTTAAGGAAAAGAAGGCAGTCAGGAGAAATTATATGTTACATGACTCCATTTATATGAAATGTCCCGAACAGGCAAATCAGTAGAGACAGAAAGTAATTTAGTGGTTGCTTAGGGCTGAACATGTGGGGTGGGAGGGTATGAATCCTTGAGGAGGAAAAGGTTCCTTTCGGAGGTCATGAAGATGTTCCGAAATTGACTATGTATATCTGTGAGTACAATAAAGAACTATTGGATTGTACACTTTGGGTGAATTGTATGGTATATGAATTATACCTCAATAAAGCTTTCTTTTCTTTTCTTTTTTTTTTTAAGTCACAGAAGGGATGCAAAGAGACAAAAAGCGATCATACGGAATGGGAATGGAGGTATAGTGTTGACAATGTCTGCTTAGAAGTTCTTCCTTGTGTCAGGGCCTGGAATGTTCTTCTCCTTCTTTTTCAATTGGTTAAGTCCTTATGCTTCAGATATCAGCCATAGGGTGGGCCTTTCCTGGCCACTGAGGACAAGTCTTAAAACCAGGCACTTCTCTATCACAGCACTATCTCAATTGCCGTTTTGTAATATTTTATTAATGCTCATATCCCTTTCTAAACTGTGAGTTTCAGGATAGCAGGAACTGAAAGTCTCGGTTCAACATATCCTCGGCGCAGGGAAGGAACTCCACAAGATTTGTTAGATGAATGAATGAATGAATGAATGAATGCCAACTTTGATCAATTAGTAGGGACTGCCTAGAGCACACCGCTGACTCAGTAAGAAGAATTCAACGGTTGATTAACGATGTCTGCCACGGAGGCTGGCGCCGATAAAAGTAATAGCGGTACCCCACATTTGGGGTCCCGGAACTAGGTACGGCCACATCTCAGGGTCTGCTGTCAGAGGGCGCTCTAGAAACAGTCTGGTCTCTCCCCCAGCTCCAGGGGAGGTGGGGGGCAAGGAGGGAGTGCAGTTGTCATCCCAGCTGGCCTTGATAATCAATCACACAGCCATGCGGTGCCCGTTAGGATTTGTCACCAAGCCACATCCAGGTGCGCCAGGCAAGAGTAGGCAGGCTCATTTGCATCTCATCTGCATGGAAATTTGCATACGCCTCCGCAGCCCTGTCTCCTTGCAATTTTCAAGTTAAAATGTCATTATCGCTCCTGTGAAGCCTGTTATTTCTTGATTTCATTCTCCCTGCTCCTCTACCCACATTCCGCCCCCACCCTCCAACGCACACACCCCAGACACTCAAGCCTGGGTTGGGAGGAACCGGCTTTGAGCTTTGGTTCTGTTGCTGATTCACTGGTGACTTCCCTTTCTGGGCCACGTCAGGGCCACTGAGCCCAGACGCAGGAATGCGGCTGAAGCAGCCACCCCTCAACCAGCCACAGCCAGGCTGATGCAAACTCGGCCCCTCCGTGTCCTCCACACAAAGCCTCTGCTGCCCCAGCTCTACGCCTTCTGCCCAGGCTGTGTACTCCTCCTGCAAAAGCCTTCTTCCTCTTCTGAGAGCAGAAGTCCAACCTGCTAATCCTGGGGCCTGGGCTGCTGAAGCCAGTTGGATGAGGAGTAGACATGTGACCCAAGCTCGCCAGTGAGCCTTTCCCCAGGACTTGAATTTGGGAATCCGAGATGCTGGGCAGGTTCTGAATCGAGCGTGTTGTATAACTTGAAGGGCAGCAGGCCGCTGAGTCACGTGTCCCTAGAAGGCAGGAAAGTAGTCCTCGGTGGCGGTGACTACAACTGAGGGGCCCAGAGCCAGCTCTGAGAGGCCCAGAGGCGGCGAGGGCCCTAGGCCCAGGTCCAGTCACCAGCCCTCCTCCGAGGCCAGGCTGCTCACCTGCTTCCCGCTTTCACCCCGCTGTGCGAGCCCAGACTCTTTCTCTTGAGCTCCATTCCAGCTGGCTCTAGGGCCTTGTGTTGCTTGCAACCGGGACAAAACATTAGGCTGATGAAATGTGAGCCCAAGGACCCCAAAAAGAACTTTTGAGGGAAAAGACTCTGATACTTGACATCTCTAATACGGCATGGAAGTTGTCATGAAGAGAAAAAGCAGAACTTCAGTGAACTATCTTTTTGGGTGCTCCTATGGGGACAAACGGACATCAGAAGCTCTTTAGAAACAGGACCTATGGCCTTAATCTTCCAAAGAATCTGGACTGCGACCCTGCCCAGGGGCCACCTCCTCCAGGAAGCCCACTGTGATGCCCACATCGAAGTCAGAAAGGCCCTCCTACATCTCCGAATTCCACAGCTCTGGGTCTGTCCTTCAAGCCTTCATTCCCACAGGACTGTGCATAGGGCAGGGCCCTATCCGAGACCTTGAGCTCCACTCCTTTCAGTTCCTGGCCTCATTAGTTAATAACAATAAAATTCATATAATACAACAATGGCCTCTTACTTTCTGAGCATGTAATCTATGCCAAAATTGTTATGGATGATTTACCTGCATGTTATCTGAGTTCATCTTCACAACAGTCCTTTGGGGGTGGGTTGATCTTATGGATGAGAAAACCCAGGGTCAGGGAGGTTAGGTAAAAGGCCTGAGCTCAAACAGCCCTCAAGAAGTCGAACCAGGATGTGAACCCAGACAGTCTTATTTCAGAGGGTGTGCTCTAAAGCTCTGCACGCAGATTTGAACTCCCCATCCCCAGGCACGCTGTATGACTTGAGGTGTTCTCAAAAATATCTTGCTATGAACTCTTTCGCCCCAGTTTGTGGCCGGTGCTTCTGTGTCAGACTTAATACTTTAATTAAGTCTTAGACAGTCTAGGTTAATGCCTCCTTTCCCCACATAATTATTAATAGCTCCCCAAAGTGTTCTGGTTTGGATAGTAAATTACATGATCGCCCCACCCATCTGGTGCCTTTCCTCGGAGGACAATGCTATCCCAGGAGTGGGGGAGGGGAGGGGCAGGCCTGGTGGCTACCTCACTGCCCAGGACTGGTAGGAAGGCTGAAGCCAGAGCAGCCTCCGGGGCTGTGGGGATGTGGAGATGAGTCATGGGAACTATCTGATCAGTTGAAGTCTGCAGGGAAGGAGCTGGGGGCTCCTCTGTTCTTCTATCATTCCTAGGCATCCTACTCACGCTGGGGAAGGAGCCACGTGGGCAGGATGTCGCAAAGATCCGGCTGCAGCTTCTGCTCCCTCCCCTGCCACCCTCAACTATCCAGAAGAGGGGTGCCCTGATTTTCTCTCTGGACCTCAGTTTGCCTATCTGTTAAAATGGGGACAATTATCCTGGCTCGAATTGCCAAGAGGTCGAGATAGGATGGCCGGAAGTGGGATGCCTGGAGGGGCCACCTGGTTCCACACCACCTCCTCCCCCAGGAACTCCTGTTAACATAGCCTCATCTAGCTGGGGGTGTTGGCGGTTCTAGTTGCTAATGACCCTGGGGCAGGAAGTGCCAAAGTGTCTGAGCAAGGGCCTGGACTACGCCCGAGTGCCCAGCAAGGTCAGAGCGGGCCACTTCCCTCTCTCTGAGGGCGTGGGTGCTGGGCTCAGGGGCTCACCCGTCTCAACCATCTCTTTCCTGTGTCAGTCACATTGCCTCCTCTAGAAGACGGGAGTGTCAGGAAGAACCCCTAACCCTCCGGCACTGTCATGGGATTGGGTAATGAGGGGCATGTAGCGCTCCGCCTGGGGGTTCCATGAATGGGAGTTCACGTTATTATTTATAATCATATCCATTTATAAGAGATTCTGAGCCCTAAGAGGCCTCGGCTTGGCCACCTCAGTGGAAGGACACAGAGCCCGGGTTCAAGTCTCAGCTCTGTTGCTGATGTACGGGGAGCCCTTCCCCTTCTCTGAGCCCCCCAGATGCTTCTCCCAATGCTGGAGGGAGGATCAGACCCCAGCAGACTAGAAGGTGGGAATCTACTAGATCTGATTCCAGGGAGCTGTTGTTTATCTAACTGGGGGCTGGCCTGACTCTCACGTCTTTCCCCAGAATCTCAGGGACCCAGATTTCCATGATCCTTTCCCCCTCTGAAGGCAGCTCAGAACCACAGTGACCTTGCCTTGCTCCGGGCCCTATTCAGAGGCCCTATTTTGACCAATCGCTGTCTGAGAGTCTCTGCTCTCCAGGCCAGGCCAGGAGCCCCGCTCCCCGCTCCCCGCTCCAGCCCTCAACACAGAATTGTGTCCTCTGGCTGGAGAAGGCATTTCCCAGCTGGTTTTGTCTCAACATTTCCCTATCTGTTTGGCCAACCCTCCTGCAAATGCCAGGGTCATAGGGCGGATGTGTGTGGGGGGTGGGGTGGGGGGGTTGCTTTTGTTTCCTGCATTGTTTGTAAGAAAAAAGCTTAACCACTTTTCCCTCTGCAGGAAGAGCCCAAGGATCAGCTCTGGAAGGAGATCCAGGATGGATCATGGGCTTGAGTTTGACTGGAGAAGTCTTAGTTGGGTCCGAGGGAGGGGTCAGAGGAGAATGGGCTTCCGGTGACAGGGCTGGGGCTGCCTGGAAGCAGAGAAAGAGATCCCGGGCCCAGATGCCACATCACGTGTATGTGGCAGACTGTGTTTCCCAAAGATGACCATGACATCGCCCATGGAGCTATCCCTCTGACTTTCCTTCCTGGAGTGGGGGGCTAGGAGGTTGTCTATAGTCCCTCCCCTTTGTGACTCTTTTGACCCGCCGAGCGTGGCCAAAGGGGTGCTCCGTGGCTTCCAAAGCGAAGTCATAAAAATGAACCTCCACTTTGCTCTCTTGGAAGCCAGCCACCATGCCGTGAGGAAACCGCAGCTAGTCCACACAGAGAGGCCACCGGGAAAGGCCACATAGAGGTTTCTGGCCAGAGCCTCCCTGAGCCCCCACTGACAGCTACACTTGATGGCTAGATCTGCAAGTGCAGATTGCTTCTGGGTAATTCCAGATTCCAGCCATTGAGTCAGCATTCAAGTATTCCCAGCTGACATCACAGATCAGGACAAACTGTCCCTAATGGGGCTAGATCTGAAATCCTGACCCACAGAACCCAGGAGCCTCAGGAAATGGTCGTTTTATGTGACGGACCCACTGCTGAGTGGTTTGTAGTGCAGAGATAGTGCTGAACACAGTGCTTTGCAGAGGGCTGCCCCCTCCCCTAGGATGTCTGCTCATTGCTCAGGTAAAGAAGCAGATTCAGGGGGCTCGGTTGGTTGGACGACTGCCTTCGGCTCAGGTCATGATCCTGGAGTCCTGGGATGGAGTCACATATCGGGCTCCCAGCTCCATGGGAAGTCTGCTTCTCCCTCTGACCTTCTCCTCGCTCCTGTTCTCTCTCACTGTCTCTCTCTCAAATAAAGAAATAAATTCTTTAAAAGAAAAAGAAAAAAAGAAGAAGCAGATTCAGAGGGACCAGGGACTGGTTCAGGGTCACACGGTGTCCGGCGGCTCCCTGCTCCATGGCCGGGGAGGTTCCGACTAAACCAGATGCCTTAGAGTGACAAGCCCAGGAGAGCCTTCACGTGGGGCCACGGCCTGTTTTGTAAGCGGGCTTTACTGTAACACAACCACACCCGACCGTGCCCGCTTACACCACAAGGGCACGATCCAGTATGGTCCACAAAGCCTAGAGCATGACTCTCTTGGCTCTTTCCAGAAACTTCACCTTCTTTAAACGCCTGGAGAATCTGCAGCGCCCCCACCACCCCGGAAACTCAAACCTCCTGAGGGACAAATAGGAAAATTCTCCACAAAAACCTCTTGCGTTTACCCCCCAGGAGGCCTGGGACCTAATCTCCTTCTCTCTATGCTTCAATTTCCTCTTCCTAGAAATAGGGCAGTAACTGTCACCTCTTCTGACAGGTGTGGGGTGCCTGGGGAATCTAATGCAGGTGAAGTCCCACGGTGCACACACCCAGGGCCCAGGGCATCCCCTCGCTCCTCTTCTGTTCTCCCAGAGAAGTTTCTGGCAGGCAGGGAGGGGTAAGAATGGAGCCAGAGCCCCCAGAGAAATTAGTTCCCTGGCCTTGGTGGCTTCACCTCATTTGTGATGTTAATTGCATAGATTTGCATAATGTGCTCACTGAGGTGTTATTTCACTTGCACATTTAAATCATTTAATCATCTGTGTTTTTCCCCTCTTAATCTTGAGGATGCCAAGATGGGGCGGGGGAGGTAAAAGAAAGAAAGGAAACAGTCTCTAAGTTTCTCTCTCTCTCCTTTCTCTCTGTTTCTCTCCCAAACACACACACATACACTGACAAAAGGCACTCCTGCATGTTCAACACACTCTCCCTATCACTGGACTCCAGCCACACTGGCCTTTTGCCATTCCCCACAGGTTACACACATTGTTGCCTCAGGACCTTTGCACTTGCTTTTCTTCTGCTTGGTGTATCTTTTCTCCAGATATCCATGTCGTTCCCTCTCATACTTCCTTCAGATCTTTACTCAAACATTACTTCTAAAGAGAATAATATTTTCTCCGTCTCCCTGTCTTGTTTACTAGCTTCTATCCTTCTGTATTTTTCTGCAAAGCCCTTGTCACCACCAGCGTTGTAGTACATTTGTCTATGTGTCCTCTGTGAAGTGAACACCCTTAGTCGAATGTAAGCACTATAAGGGCAGGAATTTGGGTTTTGATTTTTGTGGGTTGTTGTTGTTGTTTGCTTTTTTAATGTTTACTACTGTCTCTCTTTGTGCCTAGAACAGTAGCTGGCACATAGTAGAAACTCAGTAAATATTTGTCAAATTAAGGAGCTCCCACTGAAGGCTTGAAGGCCCCGGAAGGATAAGCTGTGATCACTGTACCATTAGAGATTGCCCAAGAACAGACTCCGAGGCGCTGTCAGTTCTGAGCCCAGGATGCAGGTTTGCTACCACCAAAGACGGTCTTTTTTTTTTTTTCAGAAATGGAGCCATTTCTGGAAGTGCCCTCAGAACACTGACCGCAGGTCAGATTCCCCCGGGGGCTGACATTTCCCAGGCTGGCCAGAGCAGCCATCTGGGCCTTGGGAGTTGGAACAGACAGTCTTCTGGGGAACTAGGCAGTTGTTTCGCAACCCATATGTGACATTGTATGTGGAGGCAACCGGAGGTTGGGCTGATAAGCCCAGGTCAGTCATTATCTGACTGTGGAGGATGCAAGGAGGCAGCGCCTGATCACATGGACAGAGGTCATGGAGAGGCCTGAAGACCTGTTGTTTCCCCTTCTTGGTGGATGCTTTGAGCCAACAGTCAGCTGGAAGTCGGAGCCTCATTCACACCATTGCAGCTGTGAGGAAACCAGGGGCCAGCCCGGAGGATCTGCTTGCTCAGGTGTCCCGAAGAGGACCCGCCTCACCTAGGACATCCCGGGCTGAGAGGCCTCGGTCAGGGAAGCGTCAGGCAGCTGCTCCTGCTGCCTTTGTGGTCCCACTCCCTCCTCCAGGTCTCAGCTCAGACGGTCAGCTCCTCAGGGAAGCCCTCCCGATACCCTTGGTTTAGGTCAAGTTTCTTTATTCTCAGAGAATCACATCCTTTCCCTTAAGAGCCCACGTCTCTTTGCAGCAACCCCCTGGTGATTTTTGCACCTGTGTCCCCAACCAGGTTCAAAGCTCCAGGAAGACAGGGACCATGCAAGGCTGTTCCTATGACCACCCCATCCCTGTGGTGTGTGGTTCTTGGGTCTTGTTGGCTCCCAATTGAATGGATGTACACAGCATGTGCACATCTGTGGAGGTGGGACACTGCAGAAGCATTTTGCAGATGACAAGGCAGCCACAGGTGCCAGCCAGGGGGACAGGCGTGGTCGCTCAGTCCCCCGCAGCACTGGGAGCTCCATGAGGGATAAGTGTTCCTCACTGACTCCAACCTATTCTAACTCTAAACATCAACATCCTACTGCCTGTTGAAGCCCCAAATGGGAAATTCAGGTTCAGAAAAGAGCCTCCCCTAAACTATGCATGTGCCAGGAGGTCGGGGGTCTGTTCTAGAAAGTTCCAGAGAAACTGCCTGGCCTTCAGCTTCCCCATCTTTGCTGAGTGTCCTTGGCCCAGTCCCCAGCATCCCTGCAGCATCTCCTGACCCTAGTCTGGGTCAGAGAAGATTCTGGGGGAACTCAGAAACATGGACATCAGGGCTGAGGTGGCCAGTGGAAGATCTTCTTAGGTTGGCCCTTGCCTCATCTTTCCCTACTCTTGCTTCATGAGGACTGGCCTCCTAGCCGCTTCCTATGGAAACTGCACACTCGTGCACACTCTCCCAGGGCTTTGTCCCTCCTGTTCTCATTGGCCTGCCTGGCTAACTCCTACACATACTTCAATGCACAACTCTAGCATCGCCTCCTCCTGGAAGCCTTCCCTGATCATGTTCCTCCCCAGGTTGGGTTTAGCACCTTTTCTGGGCACCCACATCTCCTCTGGGCCTCTGGGTCCAGCCCAGAGCTGGCCATATTTGCACATTTTTAGTAACTGCGTCTTGACTTATCTGTGTCCAGGAGCATTGGGACGGGTGTGCTTCTAAGTGAATCCCAAACACCCAGCACAGGGCCTGGACTATAGTAGGTGGTCAAATTTTGTGAACAGGTGAGGATACCAAGCCATGTCCAGAGGGCAGGGGTGTCTATAACTTATCGTGGGTTTGTCTGATGTTTGGTTTCTTTTCTTTTTTTAAGATTTTATTTATTTATTTGACAGAGAGAGACACAGCAAGAGAGGGAACACAAGCAGGGGAAGGATCAGAGGGAAAGGTAGAAGCAGGTTTCCCACTGAGCCGGGAGCCCGATGCGGGGCTCCATCCCAGGACCCCGGGATCATGACAGGAGCCAAAGGCAGATGCTTAATGACTGAGCCACCCAGGTGCCCCTTGGTTTCATTTTTTTGTTTATTTTCCTTTTTCAAGGAAATGGTCTCAGTCTTGAGGGGCCCTGCCTTAGCCGTCTCTTTAGCAGGGACGTGTGGGCTCTGGCACCAAAGGAGCAATCGGCAGGGGCTGGGGGAGCAGATGACACCCTCCTTCTGCGCACCCTGCACCCTCCCAGCCTGTCCCGCCTTCTCCTAAGCCCCTGCAGCCTCACACTGTCTGGGTTCGGCCTACCACCTCACTAGCTCTGAGTAAATCACTTCCCTGCTCACTGCCTCAGTTTCCCCAGCTGTGACATGAAGAGCTCAAAGTCCCTGCTGGCATTCTGAGTTTTCTCTCCCTGTGTCTTGCTCCTGGGTTGGGGGTGGGGAATGAAAGGGCCAAAACATCTATTCAGGGACAGAAGGGGGTCTCTTCTCAGGGGAGCGGGCTGGAGCTTGGGGGCAGGCTGGGGGGCCTCACCCTGATAAGCCCAGCCTCAGCTCTGGGGAGGGCAGCTTTGCCACTGAGGCCCCCAGCAGGGCCGGGCAGGCTGAGCTAGCAGAGGGAGGAGGCTTGTTTTGCAGGGCCTGGCCTTCCCTAGGGGAAGCCCTTCCTTGGCCTGTAGGGCTTGGCCCAGCCCTTGGCCCAGCCTGGCCTCTGCTGGGGGTAGGAGACTCTAGAGGGTAAGCCTGGCCTGGTCCCCGTCTACAGCCTTGACTCTGACCTGGCCCCACTTTGGCCTTCCCTGATTTTTCAGCCGGGCATGTCTTCCCTGGAGACCACCTTCAGAGGTCTGGCTCTCCTGAATGAGCAGGGATGAGCAGAAGTTAGGGAAGAAGGGCTGCCTGTAGCGGCGACCGTAGGAATTGATCAGGGTGAGATCTTTGGGTAGTACAGTGTGGTGGTGAAGAGGCTGATGAGTACTTTTTTATTGAATCCCAGTTCTGTCTTTCAACTTTTCTGGGCCTCAGTTTACCCATCTGTAAAATGGTACCAGTAACGGTATCTGTTTACCTCTTGGGGTTGCTAGGAGGATTGGCTACGCGATTATTGGCGTGTAGCAGCGCATGGCACGCAGCCAATGCTCTGTAATAAGTTTGTACTCAGCTCTGTGGACCTGTGGGACACCAGATGTCCAGATCCTTCTCTGAAATTCTAGTCCTTGGAGGCCTGAGTAATACCAAGCAGATGGACAGCAGGACAGACAGCAAGAAGTGTCCAGGGAGTGAGGAAGGAGGAGTAGAACATGAAGTGAGTAGAAGGCATTTTTCTTCGGGAAGGTGGACTGCTTTATGTTCAGAGACCCTCAGAGTGTGTGTAAACGTGGTCGAGGTAGATAAGGGGGTGAGCGCACTGCCTGGGGCTGGGGTCAGGAGAGCCTGGGTCCCAGCTTCAGTGCACACCTGCCTTGCTGTGTGACACACACAAAAGGCACTGCCATTTGCAGCCCCTTGGTTTCCTGGGGGCCAGGTCCATCTGGTCTCAAGGGGTTTTTCTAGCACAACCGATGGCTGGATCTAGCACACCAAACTCTGAGCCACTGGCAGAAGACAGGGCTCTGAATCTCGCTCTGATTATCCTTTCCCTTTGGCTCAGGCAAGGACCTGATGCCCATTTTACAGAGGGGAAAACAGGTTCGTGGACGGAGACACTCACTAACAGTTTGTCACCTTTCAGTGGCAGGGATTGGTTCCAGAGCCCTTCCGGGTGTGCAATTACCCACTTAAATAAACTGTGGGATCTCACATCACACGAAAACAATGGAGCGGAAGTTCACGCATTCTGGACGCCATGTTTGGGGTGACCTGAGTTGCAATACTGGCCGCCCCTGGTATAGAGCTCATGTTGGCGTTTTTGGGTCTGGCCAGAGCATCTCAGGGAGAAAGCAGCTATCATCTGGCCAGACTGAAAGTGAGGTACAAGGAGAAGCAGGTGGGAGATGAGGCAAGTGTACTACGGAGCCAGAGAGAGAACAAACAATGGTGGGGTGGGGTGGGGGTTTCTCTGGAAACATACACTGATTTTTGGCCAAGCTGCCATCAGAAAGTCAAGGGCATGTTGTTGAAGTCATATGCTCCTTGGCAAAAGGCAATAGTTTATTTATTTAATGATGATCAACATTCCCACTTGGCTGTTTGAGGCAACTCGAACCTCACATGGCCCAGACTGAGTTCCGGTTCTCGCCCACCAAACCAGCCATCTCTCCCAGACATTGGCAACACCCTCCTTCCTTGGAATCATCTTCGATGTCTGTCTCTCACAATCACATGCAATCTGTGAGCAGGTCTTGCTGGCCCCAGCACCACCTCCCCTACTGCCACCACCGTCTTTTGCCTGGATGATCGCCGGAACCCCTCACTCAACCTCAGGCTTCAAACATCTGCTCAGTGCGGTCTAGTCCCTGCACAGCATCCAGTTAACGTCCTATTAGAACCTGAATCGGAGGGCTTGTCTCCTCTGCTCAAATTCCTTCCATGGCTCCCATCTCACATAGAGTAAAAAATAATGTCTTTGGAATGTTCTAGAAGACCTAAACAGTCTAGTTCTCTTTATTGGCTCCTTCCAGTACTCCTGGGAGGTAAGCAAGGGAGGAGGGATGGCTTCTCTGTTATAAGGAGGGAAACGGAGGCCTGAAGGATGGAGATTGCGTGCTGGGGTTTGGAGCACAGATCACCCATTTCTGGGCTCTGTCCACCACTCTGTCCCAGACGCCTGAGCAGACAGCTGCTGGTGTCTCTAATCCAAAGGGCTGCTCACCCCACCCTCTCCGCAAAGCACTGGCTCCCTGCCCGTTCTCCAGAGGGGTTACTGCCAGATGTTGAAACAGGCTTGTAGATACTGGGTGCTTGGCTGGGACAGGCCCCTGGATTCCACCCCTTTTTAGGCCAGATCACAACATGGCATGATCCACTCTGGGCTGCTGAGTAGCCATCAGAGGAATTTAAATCCTCTAGGGCCCGAAGGGGGTCAGCCCTGGGGCAGTCTGCTGGACCCTGGCTTTTCCTCTTATTTGCCAAGTGACCTTGGGCAAGTCACTTCTCTGTTTTTAATTGTGCTCTTTCTACCCCATGGGGGTCTAACATTTAAACACTCTAACAACAAGTTGATGAAAGGTGGCCTGAGGTTCTATGAGGTTCTATGAGGTTGAAAAAATAGCTACAAGCCAGAAGATGCCAAATATAGGCTCACAGCTGATTCAAGGAAACACCTATGGTGAAATGGCGCTGGGTTTGATCCCAACCCCATTCTGTTCAACATGTCCATCAATCATGTTAAGATGCGAGGATGGCCCATTACAGTGTGGTTTGGGCAGGCAATAAGACAGTGGGTGTCTGTACCAGGATGTCCAAGGACTTTGACCTGCAAGACCAATGGGCTGATTATAAGAACACAAAATATAGGGGCCCCTGGGTGGCTCAGTTGGTTAAGCGTCTGCTTTCGGCTCAGGTCATGATCTCAGGGTCCTGGGATCAGGCCCTATGTCAGGCTCCCTGCTCAGCTGGGGAGTCTGCTTCTCTCTCTCTCTCTCTGCCCCTTTCCCTGCTCATGCACTCAAATAAATAAATAAAATCTTAAAAAAAAAAAAAACACACAGAATATAATAAGAGTGAATGTCTAGCCCTGCACTTGGACCCAAACCCCAACAATGGAGTCTGGAATGAAGAGGTCAGGATGGAGGTGAAGCCAGTCTAAATCAGTGGTTCTCAGTGGGCATTTGATTTCATGGGGTCATTTTTGGCTGTTTCTACAACTGGGGGACTCTAATGACATTTAGGGGACAAGGACCATCCCACGTCACACCGAGCAGTCTCCCACAGTTGAAAATTGCCCGACATCCTTTCTACCTTACAGATAACTATCAGATGAAAACACAACAAATGAAAATAGGTCAGGCTTTCATGCAGCCCACTGGAAGGTTCGTACAAGAAGTGATGTGGAAAGCTCAGTAACTTAGAAGAAGGTTGTTACTGACAGGGAAGCATACCGAGAGTAAGGACAGTAACGCAATCGTTGAATCTGTAGTCAATGCATGAGACCGTCACCAGCTCCATATTTCGAGGAAAGGGGTTCCAGAACATGAATGCAGAAACTGCAAAAACAGTGAGGCCAACTGTGACTATTTAAGAGGGATGTGCAACTCCTTCTTCATAGGCTTAGAGCCAAATATTAGTAAGTTAGAGAGGCAAGAAATCTCACTGAATTTTTTTAAGGATGGTTGTGTCGAATCCATGTGATGAAAGCTACATGTTGAGATCAAAAGCCTGTTGTTTTTCAATCTTACTTGGATGCACCCCGAGGTGTCTTGACAACGTCGGATGGAAAGCTCCTTTTTGTGATCCATGCATTCATCGCCTCTGCCTAATGAGCGATGTGATTGCAAAGTGCTTTTTTTTTTTAAAGCTCTAAAGACAGAATGCACCCCTATTGAGGAACGGGTTTCTCTCTCCTTCCTGCCTGCCTTCCTTCCTTCCTCCCTGCCTTCCAGATTTTATTTATTTGACAGTGAGAGAAAGAGAGCATGAGCAGGGAGGATTGGGGGGGAGGGGCAGAGGCAGAGGGAGAGGCCCCGATGTGGGGCTCCATCCCAGGACCCTGAGATCATGACCTAAGCCAAAGGCAGACGCTTAACCCACTGAGCCACCCAGGTGCCCCAAGGAACAGGTCTGAGAAAGTTGTGTTCTCTGTGGGACCCCACAACCACCCGGTCCTGTGTCATAAAACGGGAATTACGTGTCACCGCGCACTGAGGCTCACCTTCTTTCTCTCTCCATTTGACAGCCTGCAGTGTGTCTTGGCACACTCTCCTTACTTCAGTTAGGGTTCTTTCTCTCGCGCTCTCTTATACACAAATAAGTCGGGACTGTTGCTCCTTGCCCTAACAACAGTTTTTAGTTTAATTTCCACCTGCGCCTCCTGCCCTGTCATTTTCCCGCACTGCTTGTGTGTGATGGTGTCTGGTCTGCCTACATCTCTGGAATCCAAAGTTATTCATTATGAGTAGACATGTGTTATTACATCTGGGGCGGTGGTCGTGTCCAAGAACACATTGAAATACACATGGTTTTAGTATAAAGTACTTCTCTTTTCTACCTCCTTTATATTACAGACTGGGCATAGTGTTGACATACAAGTGTGTTGGGAGATTATCATCCATCAATTTCATTTTAGAAAATTAAAATGAAAGAAAGCATAAAATCGCTATAAAAAGGGGACTTGGGCAATTTCACTTTGGGGTTTCTACCCAACTAGAATGTGATTATACGTTGACCAAAAGACACGTGCAAGAATGTTGGTCGCAGCACAATTTACAAGAATCCCAAACCGCGAACAATGGAATATCCATCAAAGCTGAATGGATACCTAAACAGAGGCGAGTATTACTCCACCGTGAGAAGAATGGACGATTTGCCACCACACACGGCAATGCAGATGAATCTCAGGTGATCGGTGCAGGTGCGTGAAAGAAGCCAGACACCAAAGAGTATGTATTGAGTTATGTCATTTATATAACGTTCTCAAACCAGCACAATGAATCTATCTATTAGTCGGGATAGCAGTTACATTTGGGGGGTCTGAGATTGGAGGAAAGCACAAGGGAACTTCTGGGTGATGGTCACATCCTCTTTCTTGATCCGCTGTGTTCATTTTGTGAAAATCCGTCAAGCTGTATACTTCTGAGCACTTTCTCTGTGCGTGTGTGTATATATTCATAGAAAGAGATATCTGTATCTGCATGGTATCATGGGTTTTTTTGTTTGTTTGTTTGTTTTTGTTTTTATTTTTGCTTGTTTTTAAGTATTTGGCTGACACAACTCTGGACACTTGGGAAGGCCAAAAAATCTGCAGGGTAGACCAGCAGGCTGGATGCTCAAGGAAGAGTCAATATTGCAGTTTGAGTGTTAGGCAGTCTGTTGGTAGAATTCTCCTTTCCCCCATTTTGAGGGATGGGGGTGGGGGTGGGACAAGGAGGTCAGTCATTTTCTATCAAGGCCTTCTACTGATTAAATGAGGCCCACCTACATTATGAGGGTAATTTACTTTACTTAAAGTCTACCGATTTAAAGGTTAATCTCATCTTTAAAATATGCTCACAGAAACTCTTAGAATAATGTTTGGCCAAATATCTGAGTACTGTGGCATTGTAACATACCAGTGCTTTACCTGAATAAAGTTATTAAAGGAGGAGCCTTTGGACTGATAGGGCTGAGAACCACTTATTTAGTTGAAGCTCATCAAGGAATTCACCTTGTGATTACAGTCACCAAAGAGACACTTCTACATTAAATTGTGTGAGTAGAAGTATTATAACTTGATCAAGGGAGGTGATTCTTTCTCTTTCTCTCTCTCTCTTTTTTCTCTCTCTGCTGATCAGTCATCACTTGGAGAGTTTTGGTAATTTCTGGAGGCTACACGTTCACAGTCACCGAGGTCATCATTGGAATGATGTGGAAAAGGTAGTGGCCAAAGAGAATGATTGGCATGTCAAAAGGGCATGATTCATATAACAAAACAAAACCTTCAAAAAATGGGTGATCTGAACCTGATAAAGGGCATCTATGAAAAACCCATAGCTAACATCATACTCACCGGCAAAAAGCTAGATGTTTTTTCCCTAAGGTCAGGAACAAGACAGACAGTGATGTCCACTCTTGCCATTTTTATTCAACATTGTGCTGGGGATTCAAGCCAGAACAATCAGTTAAGAAAATAAAATAAAAGACATCAGGTTGGAAAAAAATAAAACTATCTCTATTTGTCCATGACATCATCTTATATACCAAAAACCCTAAGGAACCAAGTAAGAAGGTACTAGAACTAATGAGCAAGTTCAGCAAGGTTGTAGAATACAAATTCACTATACAAAAATCAATTGAACTTTTATATGATAACAATGAATGATCTGAAATGAAATTAAGAAAAAATTTCAATGTATAATAGAATCAAAAAGAATAAAATTTTAAGGAGTAAATTATAACAAAAGATGTGCAAGATGTATACTGAAAATTACAGAACACCGTTGAAAGAAATAAAAGATTTAAATAAGTGGAGAGACATTCCATGTTTATGGATCAAAAGACTTGATATTTTAAGAAGGTAATTCTCTCCAAATTGATCTACAGATTCAAGGCAATCTCTATCAAATTCCAGTTGGCTTTTTTTTTTCAGATATTGACAAGATGATCTTAAAATTCATATGGAGTTACAAGGGACTTCAAATAGTGAAAACAATCTTGAAAAAGAAGACCTAAGTTGGAAGACTCACATTTCTCAATTTCAAAACTAAATGCAATACTAGTCATCAAGCCAGTGTGTGCTGGCATTAAGGATAAGATAGATCAAGAGATCAGAACTGATCTCTAAGCACAAACCCTTGTGTTTATGGTCAGATGATTTTCAACAAGGATCCCAAGACCATTCAATGAGGAAAAGAAGTCTTTTAGCAGCAAGGACAGCTGAATGGATAGATATGCATCATACACAAAGATCAACTAAAAATGGATCATAGACCTAAATGTAAGAACTAAAACTATAAAACTCTTTTTTTTTTAAATTTTTTATTTTTTATAAACATATATTTTTATCCCCAGGGGTACAGGTCTGTGAATCACCAGGTTTACACTCTTCACAGCACTCACCAAAGCACATACCCTCCCAATGTCCATAATCCCACCCCCTTCTCCCAAACCCCCTCCCCCCAGCAACCCTCAAACCATAAAACTCTTAAAGAAAAACATAGGAGTAAATCTTCGTAAGCTTGACTTAGGCAAATCCTTCTTAGATACTACACTAAAAGCACAAACGGCAGACCCAAAAAAAAAAAAAAAAAGACATTAGATTTCATCACAGTTAAAAACTTTTGTGCTATAAACAGCACGATGAAGAAAGTGAAAAGACACCCAAGAATGGGAGAAAATATTTGCAAATCACATATCCCATAAAGGATTTGTATCCAGAGTATATAGAGAATGCTGACAATTTATACACATTGTATAAGTGGGACAACTCAATTTAAAAATGGGGTAAGGATCTGAATAGATATTCATCAAAGAAGATACACAAGTGGCTAACAAGCACACAAAAAGATGTTTAGCATCATTCTTTATTAGGGAAACATAAGTCAAAACCATAAGATACCACCTCACACCCACTAGAATGGCTGTAATTTTTAGAAAGAGATAGTTATTAAGTGTTGGAGAGCATGTGAAGAAAATGGAAAAATGACCATGGCTTGTGGGCATGTAAAATGGCAGAACAACTTTGGGAAAACAGTCTGACAATTTCTCAAAAGGTTTAAGATAGAGTTACCATATAATCCAGCAAATCCACTTCTAGGTATATACCCAAGGGAAATGAAAACCATGTTTTGTACATCCACACAAAACATGTACACAAATATCTATAGCTGCACATTTCACAAGAGCTTAAAAGGAGGAACAGCCCAGATGTCCATCAACTGGTGAGTAGATGAATAAAATGTGGGAAATCCCTGTAAGGGAATATTGTCTGGCATGGAACAGAAGTGAAATTCTGGTGTGTGCTACCACTAGACTAGCCTCAAGAGCATGATGCCAGGTGAGAGCAATCTGTCACAAAAGACCACATACTGTAGGATTCCATTTATATGACATTTCCTGAACAGGTAAATCCATACAGACAGAAAGTAGAGGAGTAGTTGCGTCCATTGAGGGAACAGTATGGAGAGTGATGTGAATAGGTATGGAATTTCTTTTTGGGGTAAAGAAAATGTCCTGAAAGTAGACTGTGGTGAGGATCAAGAACTTTGAATACAGGGACGCCTGGGTGGCTCAGTTGGTTAAGCAGCTGCCTTCGGCTCAGGTCATGATCCCAGCGTCCTGGGATCGAGTCCCACATCGGGCTCCTTGCTCCGCAGGGAGCCTGCTTCTCCCTCTGGCTCTGCCTTCCACTCTGTCTGCCTGTGCTTGCTCTCACTCTCTCTCTCTTACAAATAAATAAATAAAATCTTAAAAAAAAAAAAGAACTTTGAATACATTAAAAGCTATTAAATTGTGTGCTTTAAATGGATGAATTTTAGGACCCATTAATCGTATCTCAATACAATTATTAAAAAAAAAAAACACGAAGGGTGAATCCTTGATTCCATGGTTAGAAATTTACCCCGAGGTAATAATTGTCAACAGGCTCAAAGAGGTAGTTCATATCACTCGGAATCCAGTTGTGGGAAGCAGAAATTACATTTACCCTTTATTTATTATTATTATTATTTTTTTAACATTTTTACTACTTTAAACAGAAAGGCATTTAATTCAGGAAGTTAGGTTCTTGCAAAATTATGGAAAGATCTGGAGAGTGAGGTGGGCCTCCGGGAATGACTCAGAACATCCCCGTCTGCCTGCCCACCCGTAGGAGCTGTTGCCTCCGCCACAAGCCCGAAGCTTGGGACTGCTGTCTTCAGGACCTTGTCACATTCATTTTAACGTAGGGACCAGGTGGTGATGATGTTTCCACCACCACCCCCTGGCCACCCACAAGCTGGTGACTGGACACTGAGACCATGGCTGCAGAAATTCTGATGACTTTCAACCGGCAGGAAGAACCAAAGCAAGAAGAAAAGACCTGTGTCTCACGGATGTCCTCTATAGCTCACATGGGGGCATTTAATGGGCGTGACCTCACTGTTCTCCAAACCTGAGCTGCAAGGGAGTCTAAGAAATGTGGTCTTCACCCTTCTGGCCCCTGCAGTACAGGGAAAAAGGTTGAAATGGATGTGGAATGAGCCAACCAACCATAACCCACGGCTGCCGGGATGACCACCATCGACAGACTGAAAAAGGGTTTGAGAAATTAGGCTTCATCTATTGGGTCACATTCTTTTTTTTTTTTTTTTTTTTTTTTTTAATTTATTTGACAGAGAGAGAGCACAAGTAGGCAGAGCAACAGGCAGAGGGAGAGGGAGAGGCAGGCTCTCTGCTAAGCAGGGAGCCTGATATGGGACTCTATCCCAGGACCCTGGGATCATGACCCGAGCCAAAGGCAGCCACTTAACAGGCTGATCTACCCAGGAGCCCCACTGGGTCACATTCTAGACAACCAATAAATGCACTGTAGAAATATACTTGTGACTTGAAAAGTGTTAGACACACACTGAAACATAACGGGTGACGAGATAGTCCTTATAGGTGGTTTTCACAAGAGCAGGAACCACTCCTGTCCTATGCACTTGTGTGTCCCGTGCGCTGTCGGACCTGGTTGGGACAGAGCAGGTGCTCAGTAAACATGTGTTGGGTGACTAAAAGAGATTCTGTTGTTAGTCACTAAGTATATGTAAGTGGAAATGTATTTATATATGCCCAAACTTACAAATACACATAGATTTAAGTATGATTTAGGAACACTGAAAGAAATACAACAAAATGCTAACAATTGTTCTCTCTGGTGGTAATATTTTTTTAAAAGATTTATTTATTTATGTATTATTTGGGAGAGGGGGGAGAGGCAGAGGGAAAGTGAGAGAGAAAATCTCAAACAGGCTCTGTCTTGAGTGCAGAACCCAACATGGGGCTCGATCTCATTACTGGGAGATCACAACCTGAGCTGAAATCAAGAGTCAGATGCTTAACAGACTGAGTCACCCAGGTGCCTATTTGATATGGCTTTTACTTTGTTCTTTTGGCTCCTCTGTAGTTTATAAATTTTGAACAGTGGACACGCTTCTACATCCCTTAGGAGAAAACCACAGATGTTTGGTTAAAGCCACAGAAAGAAAACATGCCTTTCTCATTTCTCATTTCTCATTTCTCTGGCTCCCTCAGGGCTTAGCACAGAACTGGGCCCGGAGTGGGCCTCAAGTCATGCCCCGTGACCAAGTGAGTGCCCCTTTATTTGCTGCCTGAGGGATTTCTGGTTCTTTCTCAAGAAACCTGAGGGAAGAGTCGAGCTCCTAAGATAATCCTAACATGTTGGTGCTTCTCCCAGCTGAAAGTGGCCAAATGCCAAAGTCATGGGACTCTTCCCGAGTGCCATTCCTGAATGTTTGTGGAGCCTGTACCTGGGTGAGGTCATGCTCAGGGGTCTTTAGCAGCAAGATCAGTGACTCAGTCCTGGTCCTCCTGTGCACCTGTCAGGACCTGGGGCCATTGCTGCTTTGGTCTATCAGCAAGGAGGCCTGATGTCACTGCTATCTGCTGGACTTAGCCAGACAAAGGCCCTGTGGGGACCAGAAAGGGGGGTCTGTCCTTCTTCAGGGCTAATCCTTGGTATTAGCAGGAGTTCCCAGTGGACAGTCTGTACCACCTTCATGTACACAGCTGTTGAGATCTTAGGTCACATTAAGAGGAGCATAGGGACCACAATGAGAAAAGTGAGAGTCTCAATTAGCTCTGTGACACCCACAGCCACTTCTGGGCAAGTGAGCAGATTATCTGCCTCTGTTTCTCCATCAGCTTCTGCCACACCCTTTCTCCCAGTGGCCAGGAAACCTGGTAATGGCTGGGACTTTAGTGAGGGTTGGGGGAAACCCTAGGATGCTTGATAACACTGTCATCACTTCATGTATCACACCCATTAATCAGATGAGAACATTGAAGCTCCAGAGAGGAAGAGATATGGTCAGGGTCCCATAACCAGAAAAGGAACCTGTAGGGAGAGGACTCCCTTACCAGTCATGACTTTCAGAGACTCCGGGGCAGGACTGAAGGGGAGAAACAGAGAAAGGGATGTCACAGAAGGATGGGAACTAGTCCTCTTGGGGAGAGATTACCTCGAAGGACCTGCAAAGATATCCCAGCCTCAGACTCCACCCACCTAGAGAGACCAGGAGGGAGACAATGCTTCTGACCCTGGCTAGCTATGGGCATCACTTCCACCCTTGCCCCCTGAATTTGTTCAGCCTTAAGATCAGGCTCAGGGATCACAATAATTATTGCTAAATTCAAGCTCTAAACTTCCATGGTTAAAAATTACACCACGATCTTCCCCCAAACTCAGCCCTAACTGCATCACCCTCCTGCTTAGAAGTTTTTCTCATGGATCCTTATGACTTGACCTGAGCCTGGCATACAAGGTCTTCTGTGGTCTGGCCTCTACTAAACTCTCCAGCCTTGACATTCCTTCCATATCCCCCCCCAAGGTACAAGCCATGCTGGTTGACTCCACCTTCCCACAGGTTCCACAAAGTCTCCCTCATCTCTGTGACTTTGTCCCTGAATGCCCAGATAGGTCCCTTTGCATGACATGTTTTTCTTTGACCTATTTGCCTGACAAACACTTGCTCACACTGCAAAACCCAAATTAACTGTCATCTCCTACATGAAGCTTACCCTGATCTGCCACATAGAAAGAATCACTTTCCCATTTGAGTCCCCTCAGCCCCAAGCCTTCTTCCACCTCAACCCAGTTCTGTCCCCTAGTTTATGAGAATTGCTGTTTATATGGTGAGTGAGTTAGAATCTATTTCCTCCACTGACCTGACAATTCCTTGACAACAGGAACTGTGTCTTATTCATGGCTCACCCATAGGTGGTACTCAAAATGTCCAATAAATGTATTATCTAGTAAGTAAAGTCATCCTTAAAACAAACAAGCAAAAAACCCAAAAAACAAAAAACAAAACAAAAAACCCTATCTGCAGTCTCTAACTCTTTATGGGTTTCTGGACAGTGTGGGCCTCAGCATCCCTAGCCATCAGATTGCAAGGCTGAACCTGCTGGTTTCTGAGGGCATGGCCTATCTCTTCTCATAAGCTGTGATAACTCAGAAACCTCAATGTTGCCATCAATTCACTTAAGTGCTAGTTAGTAATGAGGAAATGGGGACACAGAAAAGTTAAGAAATCTCTAAGATAACACAACATCTAAAGTGTTGGCCAAATCTTTACCCCATCATTATTGAATTTCCTCTGAGCTTACTACAGCCTACTACTCAGATGCAAAACCATGCTCAGATAACCACATCAGGGAAGAGCATCTCAGCTCCCAGTGGATCTGGGAGGGAAAGTTAATGAAAGCCAATGTCCTTCTGGCCGCTGCCTTTCAGGATACCCCAATGGGTGGCCTATCTTAATGCCAGCAATCCAATTCCAGTGGCTTCCTTGGAGCTGCTGGTCTAGAAAGATGCGCTTTTCCTAGAGTTACTGATGGCCATTGGGTGGGGTGCCCGCTTTGCACTCAGCGGGCAGAATGTGTCATAACACAGGACCAGGACCTGCAAGAAAGGGACAGATGGAATGCAAACCCAACCTACAGACCCAGGGCCCATCCTGGCTCCCAAAGCCCCACCCACAACTGCAGGCAACCCCTTGCTCTCTCTGACCTTCACCCTTCTCATCTGGAAATTGGGGGATGCAGCCATTCATCAGGCTCACAGAGGAGCACTGGAGAGAATGACAATGTAGCGTCCTTGGGCAGCCAGCTGGGGATGGAAACCAACAAAAAGCACTAAGGTGCACCCATGTCCTCCACGCAGAGCTTGCAGCATTGGGTCTTGGTGATGCCAACGTCCCCTTGCACATGCCCAATGGAACACACGAAAGCTAGGTCCTCCAAGCCCTTGGGAATCATAGGAGTCACAAAAGCAGCCAACACTTTACAGTTTTTCCTGGGCCCCATGCTATCTCAGGCCCTAACTCATTATTCCTGAGTCTGGGAAGTGGGTGTTCCCTTTATGCCTATTTTGGGGGGTGAGAAAATAGGTGCAGAAGTGGAAGACACCTGCGTCAGGTCCTGCAGCTGGAGTCAGCCTGGATCCTGCCCTGAGCTCCCAGGGAGGGTGGTGTGAAGGTGGGTCCTCATGCAGGACTTGCCCTGACCTGGGATAGGACACCAGTCACCTCCCTCTTTCCACTTCTCCATCTCCCAGCGAGCCAACAGCAGCCAACAGCCATCAGGCACGGACAGGGTTAATCTCATTTGAGCCTTCAAAAAAAGGACCCCAACCTGTCAGGTCTTGTTTAGAAATCTGAACATTCTGAAAATATTGACAAAGCAAGGGAGCTGCATCCATGAGAAGATTCTCCGGGAAAGAGGCGACACTAATCCAAAGTGACAGGGGTATTTTTATCTGAGGCCAGAAAAGCAGAGGGTGCAAATTGCTCCTCTGGGGGTCAACCAGCCGGGCACGGGCTCAGGAAGCCCTCTGTGGGGGACTGCCATGAGGTGAGTGCGGGGTTACGCTCCTCCACCAGCTCTATTTCTCTGGAATAGTTCATCCGAAGACTAGGGCTTTGATGACTCTGCTCTTACAGTCTCAGCGTGTGGGAAGCACAGACTCTAGGGGCATCTGGAATTCACTATTTGGTCCAACCTTGTCATTTCTCAAACGGGCAAACTGAGGCTGGAGGAAAGGAGTGAAACCTTGGTTCTATCAACCGCCCATCAGCGAACATTGGTTAGAACCGGCATGAGGGAGCTTTTCTCCTCCCACTCCCATAACTAGGGGTTTAGAAAGACGGCTGTGGCTCCCTTCATGACTCTGATTTGGATTCAAGTCCCTCCTTTGTGGTACAGGGCTGGGTATTTAGGCTCTCTTAGCCCGTCTCCTCGGTCAAATGAGGACAATAACCCCTAAACCCCGAAGTGTTGTGGGGAGAATTATAGCAAAAAAATGTAGGTGCACCCATTCAGTCCTTTGGTTGCATGAACAGACACAGACTCAGTGAAGCTTAATATCCAAAAACTCAGTTCGAAGGGCATGGGGACTGCTCACAGATATTTACCCCAAAAAAGAGATGAAGTCTCAGGAGAGGCTCTGATTGGCTGAGTTTGGGTCTCAGGCCAGCCCTATACTCCAGTTGGGCAGGGCTACTGATTGACAGCCCCCTAAGCCAATAGAAAAGGGCAGTTACCCAGAAGCAAACTGATGGACGAGGAGTGCAAAAAGGGGCCGATGAACTTGCAGAGACCTGTGTGCATTGGAGTTCATTATTCTGGACGCTGAGGCCTGCCCTTTCAGGAATGAGGTCAAATTTCCCACCTCCTGTGCCATTGAGACATGGTGACTGCAGGCCCCCGTTAGGCTGGAAAGGTCTGGCTTCAGACTAACTGGGTCACACTGAGTGTTGCCTCAGCCCTCCAAGCGTTCCGCTGGGGCACAGTCAAGTGGCTCATCAAACAGGAGGGAGAAACAAGTGGTCAGTTCAGCCAAACAAGTGTTCGATTTAGTCAGAGAAGCTCAGCCACTGCCCTAGAGGGCCATTTATTTTCATGAAAGAAAGTGTGTTTGATTCTTATTGACTGAACTGGGTGTGTCAGACAGACACAGCCCATGACTCAGCCTCAGGGGGTGGGGGTGGGGCAGAGATGCCGGGGAATGGTGCGGAATCTGGTGCCTCATCCCCCGCCCCCCCCCCATGGGAACTCAGCAGGCTCTCACCCCAAGTCTTAACTCCCCTCGCCTGAAATTCTAGCAATATTGCTTATTATCTTGGACTTCAGAGAACCCATTCTGCTCCTCCCAAGCTGTGTGACTTGGGGCAAATCTCTTCACCTCTCTGATTCTCTTTTCAACTAAGAAAAAGATTTTTGGAGCACTTTCTTGGAGTGTGTGTGTGTGTGTGTGTGTGTATCGGGGGCGGGGGGGGGGGGGCTGTGGTGTTCCAGAAGCATCGTGAGACATCTCTAGGGAATAAATGGAAAAGCAATATATAGTCCTCAAAATTCTGAGTTTCAGATGTGGGAACTCTCATCATGAGTTTCATCTTTATTCATGTCCTGTGCTTTAGGGCTTTATTGGTTAAGTTTGTGCCGATATTGACAAAGGTATTTTATGGGTTGGTTGTGGATTTTTATTTTTGGAGGGGCACACTTATTTTCTGTATTATCTCTGTCTATATTTTTTCTACTAACTTTGCCAGAATTTCTTTGTTTTAGAGTCTTTCCATTTTTACAAAGCCTCGATTCTAAGTGTAAAATGGGTTATTCTTTTCTTCTGAAAAATCAGTCTTTAAGAACCACAGGGATACGTAAAAATATTTCTCCACTTAGCAATTTTCTCAACTTCCAGGGAATACTGAAACCACTTTTAATCACTGCTGCCCACCCCTCCAATCATGGCCCCCAAACCCTTCCCACCAGGGTCAACAATTTGGAGTGCATTTTTTTTTTCAACTCTTCTGTGTACTTACATTGACATACTTTACATATATTTCCTTATTTGTTCACATAGAAAGTGAACAGTCACGTGGAAGTCATTATGTGGGAGCACATAATATCCTACTATTTCCTTTCTTTGCTCAACGTTATGACTTGGAGTTGATCAACCCTGGCTGTGTGCGGAGGACTTCCTCTTCCCTTTTTCAACTGTTGTCATCCCCTCCTTCCTGGGCACTCAGGTTGTGGCCAGTTTTTGCCATAACAAATAATACTGTAAAGACCCTCCCTGTCCATTTCCCTTGGGCAACATTCAGAAGTGCTTCCGTTAAGTTCGTGATTGGAGAATGGGGTACTATTTGTCAAAGATCTCAAAGATTTTCCTTGATGTTTTGTTCGTTTTTAAAGCAACCCTTATTTCTTTTTTAAAAGATTTTATTTATTTATTTGACAGAGAGAGAGAGATCACAAGTAGGCAGAGAGGCAGGCAGAGAGAGAGAGGGAAGCAGGCTCCCCACTGAGCAGAGAGCCTGATGCAAGGCTCTATCCCAGGACCATGAGACCATGACCTGAGCTGAAGGCAGAGGCTTAACCCACTGAGCCACCCAGGTGCCCCAGAAACCCCTGAGATACAATTCATACCCAAGAAGATTCATCCATTTCAAGTACACAACTCAGTGGGTTCTGGTAAATTCGCAGACTTGTACAACCATCACCAAATCTGATTTTCTTTACTGCCCTCCACCCCAAAGAAACCCCAGACTCATTAGCAATGACTCCTCGACTCCCACTCCCTTCAGCTCCTGACAACCATGAGTCTACTGTCTGTGTCTATGGATTTACGTCTTCTGGGTGTGTCATGTACATGAAATCGTATGATGTGTGGTCTCCTGGGACTGGTTTCTCTCACTGAGCGTAATGGCTTTGAAATTCATCCATGTTGTAGCATGTGTCAGGACATCGGGCCGTTTTATCATCAAATAATCAACCACCCCTTCTGACTGCTTGTTCGCTACCAGGCATGGTGTTAATCCTCACAGAAAGCCCAAGAGGGTCACTACCGTGATCGTCCCTGCTTTACAGATGAGGTGCCGTGATTTACACCCCCAATCCCCCTGCCATTGCATGGGAAAGTAACTGGCAGAGGTGGGGATGAACTCGGGTCTTTTGAGCTCCCAAGCCTGTGTCCTCTTAGCTGAACTACATTGCTCCTGTGAGAAGCAAGAAAGGAGTGGAAAGTGCCTTGTGGGCTCAAGACGCAGCTCACAAAGGGACTTTTACT
Source organism: Mustela nivalis (assembly GCF_964662115.1). Taxonomy (NCBI): domain Eukaryota; kingdom Metazoa; phylum Chordata; class Mammalia; order Carnivora; family Mustelidae; genus Mustela; species Mustela nivalis. The sequence goes on along the minus strand of NC_139027.1, from coordinate 123,879,514 downwards.
CACAGGATGTCCCTGGGTTGCTGTCCTGAGCGCTGATCAGTGCCCTGTGTGGCTGGACAGAGTGAGCTGGACTATATACCCAAAGCCAACAGCCCCAGGCAAGGCCATAGTTGGAGGTCCTGTGCTGGGGCTGGCTGTTTGTGCAGCATTTGGGGTTCCTCTCTCTGTCTGTCTGTCTCAACACCTTGTCTAGTGCTTTTCTTTTTCTCTCCGATCCCAATTTCTCAACTTCTAATCTTGGGGATGGTTACATCAGATCAGAATGTTATCTCTTTGTTAAGACCGGATGCCAAGTAAGGGATAATGGGTTGTGAGCCTGCTCTGAAGCGGGTTTTCTCCGTGAGTAGAGCAAATCTTGCTGCCTGAAATGGTCAGCACTCCACTCTCCCAAAGTTCTACAACTCTCGGCTCCCTGAGGTTGTCTGGAAAGATCACAACTGAAACCACTTAGTGGGGACAACAATAATAGAACCGACTTTCCTTTTGGGAGGGGCTTTCACTTCCTCTTGGGATCTCCTCCTTGTAGCCCAGTCGGCTGGGGTTTTGGAGTCTGTTTTTGTAGGAGAGAGAGACTTGAGGCTCAGATGCTTAAACCAGGGGCGGTGGGAGCTGGGTCAGCCCCCGCCATGCCGGTTCATGCTTGTCCCATTCCGCATGCCTCTTATCCCACCCTGCACCCTGGGACAATGTGGTACCCCACTGCAAGTCACATAAAAGCAGCTTTCTACCTTTTCAAAATGAGGAACAGAGGTGCAGGCCAGAATTTACTTGGTATAGTGTTTGGAGGCTCTATTCCAACCTTTCTGTAACTGGCTATGTGGCCCCGAGCCTAGCGGGAGGTCTTTCTATTCCTAGGATTGTAGGAGAGGTAAGGTGGGTGCAAACGTCTTATTTCTGAGGGATATAACAAGAGTGGAGAGAGGCCCCAGCACCACACCTTGGCTCCTGGTCTTGCCACAGGCAACGGGCACCCCGCTTCCTGCGAATCAAGGCTCTGGGGTTAGTCCAGGCTTGAACAAGTCTCTTCCCTCCGCCCCTACTACCGCAGGTCACTTACTCACTCAACAAACATTGATTGAGCAGGTGGGTGGAGGGAGATGGATACACACACTGGTTCTGTGACAGTACCCTGCATGTCAGGGAAAGGAAGTCCCACTGTGGTGAGCTCCAGGAGGAGGTGGCCTTTGGGAAGGGCGCAGAGCCTCGGTGAAACTTTGAGAGGTGAAGAGGGGATGGCATCCCAGGCAGAGGGCACAGCTCAGGCAAAGGCCCAGGGGCAGATTACCTCAGAGTGTTTCTGCGGCCAGTGGTGTAGCGCGTGAGGCTGGAGAGTACAGATGTGGACGACATGATTGGAGGGTAGGTTGGGCCAGATGTGAAGTGCCTCGAATGGCAGGTGGAGAGCTCGCCTTGCCCCTGAGGTATTTCAGCGGGACAGGCCCATGCACACAGCTCCCAGAAGGCTCTCTTTGGCTCCACGGCTCCCCTCATCATCACAGCAGCCCCGTGAGGTCTGGAAGGTGATTCGTGCTTTCAAAGAAACAGAAACCGAAGCCCCACCAAAGGGAACTCAAGTGCCCACAGTTCCAGAACTAGGGGGCATTGTGAAGGCAGAGCAGCCGACAAGATGGCCGGGTCAGTTTTTCCATCTCTAAAATGGACACATTGGGAGGGCCCTTCCCAATCAGGCACTCTGCTCTCTGCTCCTCACCCCCCGGGCCACCAAGATCCTAGCCCCAGACAGGACACCCGTTGAAAGGTCATGCCTGTGCCTTGACATTTTATAAAAGTCCCCTGTCCTGACACCCCTACCTCACCCCATCCCACCTCAGGGGAGTCTGGCCCTGCCCTCCCTGGGCTCCCTCATGCTAGACACTGCTCATCTGTCATTAGTCATCAGCTGGTAGAAAAACTGAGGCTTTCCAATGCCCTATTATGGTCCCACCCACTGCTGCCCTGCCCTCATCCCTCCCCCTAGCTCAGCCGTCCAGGGCCATCTCTGGCCTGGAGGTCCCTTGCCTTTGGGGAATGGCAGAGCCCAGACATGTCCTGGGAGCCCAGCTGTGCTGTGTGACCTCAGGCGGTTTACCCAACCTCTCCAAACCTTATTCTTTTCTTCCTTTCCTTCCTTCTTTCCATCCTTCCTTCGGCTCTCTCTGACTCATCCGTCTCTCTCTTGTGCCACAAACATTTATGGAACCTACACCAGACACCATGCCTCAGGAGCATGGACCACTGCCTTTGGAGGCCTCACTTGCTAAGAGCTGTAGGACTGAACATAACCCAGTCCCCTGAGACCCTCCACCCCTGGGGGCCCGGGATGGGACAGGTCTGCGCTCTGAACCATGGGAGAGCCAGCACAGGCTTTGGAATCAAGCCTGGGTTCCAAGCCCCTGTTTCCTGACTGTGTGACTCTGGGCAAGTCACTTCACTGTTCTGAGCCCCAGTTTCCTTATTGAACAAAATGACAAAAGCTATACTGTGAGGTTTAAATGCCACATCTGGCTGGTAAGGGGTTATTCAAAAGTTCTAAAACTTCAGCTTTGTCTCTACCTCGAGCCTTAAAGATCCGTATGGAGGGATAGGACTGATCTCTCTAATGGTGGGGGTTAGGCATCAGTCAGTAACCCCAGGTATAAGACTCACCTGGGATGCAAGGAGTTCTTCTGAGCGCCCCTACCTCAAATGTTCTATGTGGTCTGCAACCTGCTTTACTTATACATCAGACTGTCCCTGTTTGGGGGGAGGGGAGTCCTGATTCTCGATGGCATCATCATTAAGTAGTTTTAGGTAATTTTTTTGAGCACTTACTACTGTGCGGGGTACTGAACAGACATCATCTCTAATCCCCAGAGGTGGCAGGGTGGGGCGGGGGGGGGGGTCCTTATTATACCCATTTTGTCGAGGAGGAAACTGAGGCTCAGAGAAGTCTAGTAATTGCCCAGAGTCACACAGCCAAGAGTGACCTCAGATGCTCCCCATCCAACCGTTGCACAGCACTTCTCCTGCATGGGATGACGAAGGACCAGCCGCCACTTTTTGAGGACCTGGAGTGGATTATCACCCTCTCTGGGCCCCTGTTTTTCCTTTAATAAAATGGAATTTTGAATCCTTACATGTCCAGTAACGTAAAGTAAGGCCGAGTTTCCCAGCCCCTCTGAACAGATAGGAAAACTGAAATCCAGAGTAGGGTGGGGGTGGGGCATGTCTTTAGGCCCAGCCTGGGCCCTGACCCCCCGCCTGCCATTTCCTGGAAGCCAGTCCTGACCCCGACTGACCCTCCATTGCTCAAGTGACTGCATCACTCAGGTGACCACAGTTCTCTGGAAAGGGAGAGGAAGGAAGCAGAGATCGCTGTGTGGGCTGGGGACAGGCCTGGGGTCTGGAACAACCTGGTGGGTATTCTAATAAGACTCATGTGGCTTCCTGTGCCCTATGGAGTTAGTTCCCAGAGGTTACAAGGGAAATAAGCTGCAAGTAAAGAAGAAGCTAGCATTTCCAAATGAATGGACGAAAGCAAAATCCACTCTTTCAACCAAGGCAGCGCCGACCCTTGTAGAACCATAATAGCCTAAGGATCTCTTTCTGCAGAACCTGACTGTCCCCAGGCTTCCTGCCCTTCAGGCCCAGGTTTGGGGACGCTGGCATCTTTGTTCCAAAACTCAGGGACCCTAGTTGTCAAGTGCTCCTTACATCCTTGGTGGTCCGCCTCAGTCATTCTGGTAGACTCTCACTCCAGGCCTGAAAAGGAGGAACTCTTGCCCCCATCTTGCAGAAGGGAAACTGAGGCCCAGAGAGCCAAAATACTCACCTGTGGTCACACAGCTGGTCATGGTCAGAGTGAGAACTCAAAACCGAGTTTCTTGACTAATGTCCACTTGCCCTGCTTCTTCCTCTGAGCTCTTGCCAGCTGCAGGAACATAATTGCCCCCCATTTTACAACATCTGTAAAATGGGGGGCAATTATAAGTTTCGCTCCCAGTGTTACTTATATTTTACAGGTCAGCACGGTTATGAGTTTGTTCACCAAGACCCCAGGCAGGGCCCATTGGGCCCAGGAACAAGCATCCATGGAAGCAACATGGGTTTATTCCTCGCATTGTGTTACACAGGAATGGGAACGAAGACCAGTGTGGTAGCCCAGATCCATCAACAGATACAGAACTCATTCCAGAAAAAAATTGGGGGAGACCTACAGGCCCCGGGCCTCTCCAGGGACCCTCTCCACTCAGGCCTCATGTAAGATGTGTCAGACGCTCTGGGGAACCAGAGAGACCAGGATGGGCACAGCTAGGGTGCTGGATTCCCGGGGTCAGAGGTTGAATCCCTAGAAGTTCAGGCTTTGGTCTCTTCTGGTACACAGGGGATCTGCAAGGAAGCTCAGTGGAGGGAAAGGGGGAGAAGGGAGGGAGGGATAGGTGGGTAAGTTGATGGATGGATGGATGGATGGACGGATGGATGATGAGGGGGACAGAGGGTTGGATGGGAGGGGCAAATTATCGGAGCTGGGCTACGGGAAGAGGTGGGGGTGTATCTGTTTGTGGGCATATTGCCGTGTCTGCACATGAGCCCGTGTCTGCATGTGTCCGTGTGTCTATGGGCGCTCCAACCTGCTTTTGTGTCCACACCTGACGACGTGTGTGTGTGTGTGTGTCTGTGTGTGAGGTCGGTCCATGTGCATGCGGGAGCTGGCTACATCCGGACACCTGCTGGTCTGTGGGTGGCTTGGGCTGAGGACCTGTCCGTGTGTGTCTGGCTGTATCAATGTCCTGGCGTGTGTTGGTGATTTTGTGTGTGTGTGTGTGTGTGTGTGTTGGTGATTTTAATCTGATTTTGTATCCATGTCACTGGTTCTCTGTGTCCAGGTTCATCTGCTGTATCTGTTGGAGTATCTGTGTCACTGAGTGCCCCCATCCCAATGTCTCTGATTGTGTCTGTGTCCGCTTCATCTGTATCTGAGTGTGAGTGTGTGTGTGTGTGTGAGTGTGTGTGTGTTCTCCATCCGGGGCAGACCTGACTGTGGTTCCGTGTCTGTGGGTCCAGGTAAGCTGTGTCCTGGTGAAGCTCTGTGTCTGTACCTGCCTGTGTGTCTATTTTTGCGCCTCCACGTTTCTGTTACCCAAAATCTGATTAGGTGTCCAGGTGTGTCTGTGGGTCCTGGTCTCCTTGTGTAGCCCTGTCCGTTGCTGTCCCGGCCTTGATGTCTGTCCGCTCCCGCAGGGGGCGCCCTTGCCCAGCGGCTGTTCCCTCCCTCCTTCGGGCTCCTGCCCCTGGGGGCACCCTAACTGAGCGGAGAGCGGTCCCAGACTGGGCAAAGGTGGCCCCACCAGGTCCCCGCCTTCCAGCACGGCCCCGCCCCCTGCCGCCCAAAGCGGGCTATAAGTTCACGGCTCTCTCAGCTGCGGCAGTGCTTGCCTTCAGTGGTCGCACTTGGAGGGTCCAGCCACCAGTCGGAGGAGGAGCCGCTGCCACCACCTGACCATGGCCGAGGGTGAGTATCAGGCTCAGCGAGCGCTGCCACCACTCGGGCGCCCTGCCCCTGGCCATCCCTCCCTGGTCTCAGGAGTCCTGCCTGGGAAACACCTGGCCAGGGGCTGCTCAGTCCCTAAGTCCCCCAGTTTGGGAGCAGCAGGAAGGCTGGGCTGGGTGAGGAGTGCCTGGCTCCCAGTCCTGGCCCAGTTTGGGCCTTTTACTTTCCCCATCCCGAGGGCATGATCATTAACCCCTGCCTCCCTGGATCAGATGAGGTAACGGAACGTGAAGATGTGTTGTAAAGTGTAATGTACTGGGCTAGTGGACCATTGTCACTTGTCCTCAGTCAGATAGTGGGGATGGGTCCCATGAGGCTGTGTGGAAGGGTCTGGCCTGGCCTCAGAACGCTTAGTTTTGGTTAGTCCCTGCCAGCTGGAGAGGCGTGCGCGTTCTCCCTAGTGGTGCCTGGGAGACTGACCGAGGCCAGAGAATAGGTTCCAGCACCCTTCAAGGGACTGGCCTGCTAGCAGACGGGTTCTTTAAGATCCCTCCAGCCCTCAGATTCTACAACTCTGGTCTTGGGCCACTTGTTGACCCTTAGTTTCCCCTCCTGTAAAATGGACAGCTCTGCAGGTCTTGGTACCTCCATGAGGGCCAAGAGGAGTAGAGAAGGGATCTGATTAATTTCTTACCTGCTCCTTCCCCTACACACGCGCGCACACACGTCCACAGTGGCAGCACTTCTGTCCCAGGGAAAGGATTTCTGCAGTGGGGCATCTCAGTGCCCAAATGCGCTGTACCCCCTGTCCCAGTTAACTCTTGGGTCAAGTCCACTTGAAATGACCTTGGCACACTGCAGCCCCTGGACGGAGGTGTAGGGAGAGGGAATGTGAAGAGGGAGACGGGGCACGTGGAAAAGGGAAGAGAGGGAAAAACCCGTGGACCTGCCTGACTCGCAGTGTGACCTCAGGCCACCTTAGTCCCTATCTGGGATCTGGCTTCCCAACACAAGGGCTTGAAAACCAGCTCAAGGATGGCTGTCATGGGTGACCTAGGTGGCTGCTTGTCTACAATGCATTTTCCCATCCCTGTCCCCAAGAGAGGCTCCGTGGGGCTAGGGGACCCTGGAGGTGCTGATTGTATGAGTCACCTGCCCTCGTACCACGGTGGCCACTTCCTACAGGGGTCCCACTGGCCTGGAAGACTGCAGCTCCTTTCTCAGTGCAGAAATCCTAGGATCCTAGAACTCAGTGTTTCTGCACCTTTGGAGCTGGTCATGATTTCTGGCAATCCTTCTTCAGACGATAGCCCAAGAAGGCACCCCACCTGCCCCAACCCAGAAACTAACCATCTCACGATGTTTGTGTGTGTGTGTGGGGCGTCCTCTTAACCACTTAAGCTTTCTGGAATAGAAGTTTCCAAAAACAATGTTTCCTTACCTCAGAAGGCCAGCAGGAAGCTCTTTCTGGTGGCTCGGAGGTCTCTCCCGCTGTGACTGCAGAGGGGTTCAGCTTCCTCAGGCTTCCTCCCATGCTCAGAACAACACAGGAGTGGGAGGCAGAGGAAGGAAGGAGTGGGGGGATGGTGAGCAAACCCTGAGCTCTGAGCGAGGTGGTTTCCAGCTCAGGCTTCATATTCCACAGCCCGGGATGCAGATCCCTACACTAGTGCTTGCTATTGGACCTGGGACCACAGAATATTTCCCTGTGCACCGGGGAGCTGGTGATAGTACCCTTGTGGGTGGAGCGGCTATGAGCTTTAAGTAGAGATAAGCCATGTCTGGGTCCTCCCTTAGCAGTCACCACGCACTGTGGGATCTTCCACGGCAAAAGTCAGGGGACCTGAGTCAATGTGTCCATGGAAGTACCCATTTGCTGGATGACTTTGGACAAATCCCTGCCCCTGGCCTCACTCAGTTGGGCCACTTACTCTCCAAAGACCCCACAATGCTGAGAGTCTCCCTTGCCTACTCTCCCCATGCTACGGTCTTCCTAATCGTGACCTTGAGCTTGCCAAGATTTATGAGGTTTGCTCTTCCCTCAGACCTCCACCCACCTACCACCCCTGCCTCCGCCCTGGTCTTCAGCTCCCTCCAAAACTATAAATAGAGCTTTCACATAACAGACTTCTGCCCTGGTCCAGGCCTTGGGGAAGGAGTGCCCAGCATTCTCTCCTAATCCTCACAGGAGACTTCTGAGACTTCAGAGGAGGTCCAGAGAGGGAGAGAGACCTGCCCAGGATAACACAACAGGACCAAATGAAGGTCCAGAAGACTCCAAACCCCCTTCATTTAAAAAAAAAAAAAAAAAAATTATTATGGAGAATACTGAACGTCCATCAAAGTAGAGAGAAGTTTAGAAGAGTTTTTAAAAAATAAGGATCCAAGTAGGCCAAAATGTCTCTTAAGTTTCTCTTAACTTATAGTTTCTCCCCTCAATGATTTTTTTTCCCTTGCAACTTATTTGTTAAGGAAACTCCACCTGTTGTTGCCCAGAGTGTGTGTTTCTGTCAATTGTATCCTGGTTCTCTGTTGAACATGTTCCTCAGTCCTCCATATTTCTTATAAATTGAAAATTGAAACTAAAAGGCCAAGCCTGTGTAAATAACTTATGCCAAATACTGCTCCCCCCTTCATTTTTTTTTTTTAAGATTTATTTATTTATTTGATAGAAATCACAAGGAGGCAGAGAGGCAGGCAGAGAGAGAGGAGGAAGCAGGCTCCCTGCAGAGCAGAGAGCCCGATGTGGGGCTCGATCCCAGGACCCTGGGATCATGACCTGAGCTGAAGGCAGAGGCTTTAACCCACTGAGCCACCCAGGCGTCCCTCCCCACCTCATTTTTAACAAAAGGACCCTTTCATAAGGACAGAACAGCTTGCATTGAAGAAAGTAGGTGATGGGCAAGGCACCAGGCTGAGCGGTTCACAATGGTCCTGGGGACGGATGAGGAAGGTGACACCCGGAAAGGGGACTTGCCTGAAGTCACACTGCTGGAAGGCGCCAGAGATCTCCCCCACATGCCATAGTCGGCATGACCTTGTGATTGAGAGTTGGGGACATATGGCCTGGTTAGCCCCAGGGTGGCAGGGCGGGGTGGGAGATTGGGAGGGGGTTGGACAGGTAGGCATTATTTAGAGAGAGCTGACTCCCAGATGACCCTGGGGGTCCCCATGTCCAGGGAGCCCCAGGGTCACAGCCAGCTGAGGGAGGCCACCACGGTTCACACCCCTCCCACTGTCTCCATAGATCTGGTTCTGAAGAATTGTGACCTGGAGCTGGAAGTCAATGGCCGTGACCACCACACAGCCGAACTGTGCCGGGAGAGGCTGGTGGTAAGGCGGGGCCAGCCCTTCTGGCTGACCCTGCACTTCGAGGGCCGAAGTTATGAGGCCAGCGTGGACAGCCTCACCTTCAGTGCGGTGACCGGTGAGTCCCTCCACCATCCCCTTGCCCTGACCTGTTTTGTGATTTCATGGCCCCCTGACAAAGGGGAATGGGGCTCCATTCCTCTTTGCCCCCTGAAGAGTTCCTAGCAGCCGCTAGTCCATTTTACAGATGAGGTAATTGAGGCCCAGAGCGTGGAGGGAGTAATGTCCCAGGCCACCCAGCCTCATAAACAAGTGGGCTGGACACCCGGGTTCTGAAAACCCATTATCACTAAGGAGTGGGGCTCAGCTTCCGACCACAATGGTCTATCAAGGTCCGCCCGCTCTTCCCCACATCAAAACAGCTTTCAACTCTTATCAACAGCTACTTCCCCAAATCCACATAACCCGACCAGGCCTCTGGCTCTGGCCCATGTTGGGTACATTTGGGTGGTAGAGAGAACCTAGCGGGCTTCGTCTCTCTGAGAGGACAATTTTGTGTTCCCACAGTTCCTTCTCCAGGCCTCGGTAGGCTGCCTCAGGCTTGGGGGCTGACAGACCTGGATTCTGGTACAGACTAAAGTGCCCACCCGCTGTGTGACCTTGGACAAGTTGCTTAGCCTCTCTGTGCTTACGTTTTATCCTGTGCAAAGTACTCACAGTGGAGGGTTGTTAGGGCAGAAGGGCCTGACATGGGTTGTAGATGTTAGCAGCAGTCGCTGCACTTGCTCCGGGGCTGGGGTGGGGTGGGGGTGGTTCCAGCGATGGGTGAAGGGACAGTGAGGCCCCAGCCACCCTATCCCCCATGCCCAATGCCCAGGTTTCTTGGTTTGCCATTCCTGGGAAAGGAGCCTTCAATACCGAATCTCTGGATTGGGCTTTGGATGGGAACCACTCCCTTGAGGTCAGCTAGGGGCCGCCTGGCTGGGACTGGGCTGGAGGGTGAGAAAGGCCTTTCTGAGACCTGTAAGGGCAGAGAGAGCAACAAACAGGCTCGGGCCTGTATTTACCTGGCAGCCCTTTGATAAGGCTTATCGCTGAGCCTGCAGACTGGCCACGGATATCCACCCCATGCCTTTCCTCCCTCTCCCTCCCCTTCTGGCAGGGATACACCCACTCTCCCGGGCTGGGCCCCCTCACAGACAGCCAGCAGCTTCGGGGCCCATTTTAACTGACCTGAGGAGCCTCCAGGAGCCTCTGATCTTTTCAGCCTCCGTTTCCCTCTCTATAAAGTGGAACGCTGTGGTGCATAACAGGATACCCTGAGAAGAGTCAGGCTTGGGATGATGAGAATCCCAGCACCTATAGAGCACCTGCTGTATGCATGCTCGACCTAAATCCTCCCATCTTGGAAGCATAAGGAGACCCCATTTTACAGATGAAAATACTGAGGCTCAGAAAAGGTTGAGTTACCTGCCCAGGTTGCATAGTGAGTTAGGGACAAAACAGGATTCAAACCCCGCCCCCAGTGTTGAAGTTTTCCTTGCTGCAAGCTGACAGCAGGCACATTGACCTACTTACCATGAGGGCCAGCCAGCCAGGCCTCAGTTTGTTCCTCTGTGAAATGGAATGGTCGAGGAGTTGCCAGTGGGAGCTACCTGTGACTTCCACCTTCTTTCCCTTCTTTCCCTCTCAAGACATTCCCTTTCTTCTTCTCCCTGCATCTAGGCAGCCTGCTGCTCGGTAGTTAGACCCTAAATTAAGGGTTGGGTGACCAGCTGCTCTTCCACCCTAGCAACTCATCTCTGTACTCCAGTCTCCACCGGCTTATCTCGGACCCAAGCCAATCTGCCCTGATCACCTCCAGAACCCCGGCGGGCAGTCTGGGAAGACATTCCCTCTCTGGAGGCAACACAGCTTCCGTGTCTGAGTTACCAAGAACTCTCATGGAGTGGGGAAGCCTGAGGGACAATACCAGGAAGCTGGGCCTTTCACCTCAAAGCCTGGCTTGGATTAGCACCCAGCCCCCGGCCTGGCCTGGCCACCCTGCTCTGGTGCCAGAACACTCTAGCCTGTTATCAGCCTTTACTACCTCTTCAGGGAAACTGAGGCCCAGAGAGGGGAGAGCGCTGGCGAAGGTCCCTCAGTGAGCAGAGTGTGTGGCCTGACCCTGTATAGACCGAGATGCTGTGTATTTTGCCCAGAAGGTTAGAGACCTGGCAGGCTCTGTTATGGGGAACAGACCACAAGAGACAAACATCGAGACTGAGGTCAGCATCAAGAACCTTCATGAGGGGGCGCCTGGGTGGCTCAGTGGGTTAAGCTGCTGCCTTCAGCTCAGGTCATGATCTCGGGGTCCTGGAATCGAGTCCCGCATCGGGCTCTCTGCTCGGCAGGGAGCCTGCTTCCCTCTCTCTCTCTCTCTGCCTGCCTCTCCATCTACTTGTGATTTCTCTCTGTCAAATAAATAAATAAAATCTTAAAAAAAAAAAAGAACCTTCATGAGGCTGATAGAGGGCTTTCCTCCAGAAGGTTTCCCTCATCCACTTCCCCAACCCCACACCAACTGTGGTCTAGGGGAGTCCCCAGGACTCCTGCATCTCCAGGTCATTTAGGCCCAGAGGGGTCCCTGAAACATCTCTGGGTCCACAAACAGTACCACGTGGAGCGGCAGCCAGTGCATTTTCCGAGCTGGCTTATGGGAGCAGTGAGGCTGTCCTCACGCCCCCTGCCCAGGGCTCCTTGGAAGAAAGGGATGTGTGTGTGTGTGTGTGTGTCTGCTCCAGGATGGAGAGAAGGGGGAATGTGTTTCCTGACCTGTCCTTGAGGGTGGTACGTCAATAATGACAGTGGCCGTGGGACCCAGCCCGGGCTGTTACCATGGTGACCAGATCATTGATTCTCCAAACAGGGACATTTCTGAGAATAAAGGAACACCATTAAGAATTAAGCTGGGGCCACATCTGTAAACAGGGACTGTCCCAGGCAGACTAGGTCATGTGGTCCCCCTGACTTGGTCCCTTTCAGACTCAGTTTCCCTCTCTGTAAAGTGATTCAGCTGAACAAGGCAATCTCTACATTTCACTCCAGTCCCCCAAATCTGTGGTTTGGTTTGCAGATTCTGACTTTTAATGGTCCTTTTTGGTGACGCGGAGGAATGCTCGCGTACCCTGTGTAATTACTGTTTTAGTCACTGTTTGGAATCCTTCTTACGAAGTCTCTGACAGTCCTCTGAACTGCGTTAGGACATGGGAGTGATGGTAACAAAAAATAATCGTTTACTGAGCACTTACTTTGTGCCAGACACCGTGCAATGTACTTCCACCTTTTTAAGCTTTACAGTGACCTTATAAGGAGGTATTTGTAACTGCCTGTAATTGACCCTATTTTACCGATGAGCAAATCGAGGCACAGAGAAGCTAAGTAGCTTGTCCAAGGTCACAGAGTAAGTTTGAGACCTAGAATCAGATCTTCCCAGGCATGTGGTCTAAGCCTGTTTTCTTCTTTGATGAAGAAAATTGCAGATTAGAGAGGCCTGCTGACTTAGTCCGGGTCACACAGTGCTCAGAGCCTGAGCAGGAGAACCAGATCCTGGCTACCTCCCGGGGAACCCAGTGAGACCTAACTGCTCAGGAGCATTTAAAGGCTTACAGCCAACTCCTGGCATCCAGACAGGGCCCCCGAGGCCTGTGTCATGCCTGTTAGCTCATGGTTATATTTGGGTCTGGGCGTGGGTGGGGCTGGAGGGTTGGGAGGAGGGGCAGAGTGTGGGGAGGGAACCCCTCAGGGAACAGGCCCCCATATTGTCCACAGCAGGTGGGCCGGGCTACACGGAGAGAGATGGAAGAATAAAAATAAATTTTCCTGGGCAGCCGCCCAACGAGGCAGAGAAGGTTCTGTTTCTCCTCTCGGCCACCCAAGTCCAGAAAGGATGACCAGCCCCTCCTCGCCCTCCCATGACTCAGACCTGCCTGCAGAGGCAGGGCCTTCTTCTCACCAGAAAAAGCAGCCAGCCAAGCTTGAGGCCGGCTCCCTCTCTCATAGAGCCTTTAAGACCCCATGAGGAAGCAAGGGAATGAGAGGTGCCGTGGAGGACAGCCCAGAGCCTAGAGACCTGGGCTCAGACGCTAACTTTGCCCCAGACCCCTGGTGCTATTGGGAGACCCTCCTTTCTCTGAGCCTCAGTTTTCCTACCTGTACAAGGGGTTTCGGGAAGCAGGAAGTGCCAAGGCTGTGGGGTGGGAAGGAGATGGTGATGACCCCTGCTTGGAGCTGCCTATGGAGACACAGAGGTCAAAAGTTGGAGGGAGCCAGGGGGAGACAAACACCTAAAGTCTGCACGGGCCAACACCCCACAGCAAGGGGCCTCTCAGATGGGCTTCCGCGGGGACATTCGAGGACCGAGGTCCTATCCTGCTCAGTGTCTGAGCTGATTCTTCTGAAAGGGAAAGCTGCTTCCTAGCAGGGAAAGTATTCAGGTGGGAAAGGGGATGGTCCCGAAGCATTCCTCTTTGTGCTACGGGTGGACACGTGGAGCCCAGAGAGGGGGAGGGTCTTGTGCATAGTCACAGCCGCCCAGGCAGCCTGACTGAGACCCTGCCCCCCAGGGTGGAACTGTCCCCTCTCCCAGGAGAAATCCATCTGGTGCCTGTGGCTTTTTCCAAATTCTCGCAAAAGCACTCCGCCAGGCTGGGGTCCGATCCTCACTTTGTAGAGGAGGAAACCAAGTCGCAGGGAGATGACCTCTTGCCAAGGTTTCCTCAACAGTCAGCAGTGGTCAGCAGCGGAACCAGGCCTCCAATCCCGGCCCACGGGACACCCGCCGGCCTGCGCCCGGCCCCTCCGCCGGGCCGGCTCCCTCCCTGCCCACGTCTGGCTCACGGCCACGGCCTTTTCCCCATCAGGCCCAGCCCCCAGCGAGGAGGCCGGGACCAAGGCCCGCTTCCCGCTGTCCAGTGCCATGGAGGAGGGCGCCTGGACCGCCGTGGTGATGGACCAGCAGGACGGCGTCCTCTCGCTGCAGCTCAGCACCCCGGCGAACGCCCCTGTCGGCCTCTACCGCCTCACCCTGGAGGCCTCCACTGGCTACCAGGGCTCCAGCTTCGTGCTGGGCCACTTCACTCTGCTCTTCAACACCTGGTGCCCAGGTGAGCCGTGCTCTCGGTGGAGGGGGGACGCGGGGAGCTGGCAGGGCTGGACCACCCAATGGCACGAGGCACAGTGGCGAGGGGGGATGGGGCTGAAGATGGAGGGAAGGCCTCTGGGCAGCGCAGTGCTCCCGCCTCACAGGAGCCTTGCGGTGTCCTGTTACCCACCCTCATGTCATACAGGAAGAGACAGGCACTTGGAAGCAAAATGCCTTCCCCGAGGCCACACAGTTGCCAAAACGACCTCACCTCGCATCTGAGGCGCATGTGTTCCCCGAACCCCGTGACCTGGGCATGCAGGTGTCTGGGGTTCACAGTCCCAGTCAAGAATGGGGTGTCCAGGGGATGCCCGGGGGCTGCGGATCCCATGCCCGGTTCTGGTTCCTGGGGCTCTGTTTGAAATTTCACCAGACCGACTTGGGGAGGGGAAACAGAGGCAGAGGCGGAGGGTGGCCGGAAGCGGTGGGCAGGAGCAGTTAGGTGACCTCTGTGCCTCCTCGATGCTTCGTCTCAACAATCCCGACCGGGAGACTGACAGTGTCCCCGCAGGGCTCGGAGAGGTCTAGTGGCTTCTGGAAGCTCCTCAGTGAGTGGACAATGCTGGACAAAACTAGCAGGCCTGCTCGAGAAGGAAGGGGGTGGCAGCCCCGGCCTCAGTTTCCCTCTCGGACTAACAGTGCCGTCCGTCTCCTTCTTGCTCCTGCATAGAGAAGCAGAGAGACAAGCCTTGTGGATGGGCCCCAGCCTAGGAATGGGGTGTCCTTCCTCAGAGCTGGCATCCAGCCACAAGTTCTGGACTCTCCAGCTCCAGACAACCAACTCCTTCCTGGGACGCTGCTTTATATTTTTCTTCTCCATTTGGGGGCATTTTATAACATAGTTGAGAGGATTTTTTATTTTCTCTTTTATATATTTTGGCTTGTATTTTTACTTATCGCAGTCAGACATGGGGATGTCCTCTTCCTATAAGCTTTAAGCACTGTAGGGAAACAGCTCCCACTTTGACTCTCCTTGGGGAGCGGAATTATTAGCTGTCTTGGGGGACTCATCTCCTTAGATTCCGGTGTATATGCCTGGAGACATTGCTGCCTTAATGGGTTTCTGTGTCCCTCTTAAACACAGAAGGATCCCACAGTACACATCAGCTTACAACTTATTTAACGCTTCCACTCCACCACACATCCTGACGATCTCTCCACATCGGTGTGCATACACATCTGCTTTTTCTTTTTCTTTTTTTAAAATATTTTATTTATTTATTTATTTGAGAGAGAGGGAGAGAACACAAGCGGGGGGGGCGGTGGCGGCATGGCAGAGGGGAAGCCAGAGGGAGAAACAGACTCCCCGATGAGCAGGGAGTGCAATGCGGGGCTCGATCTCAGGACCCTGGGATCATGACCTGAGCCCAAAGTAGACGCCAACCAGGCGCCCCCTGCTTTTTCTTTTTAAGAGCTCAGAGTGCCCTGTATCTAGCCAAGGTGGATCGTTCATTGATCTGGCCCTCTACCCCGGAGAAATGAGGTCGTCCCCAGGGCTTCCTTACAGGAAGGGTATCTATGAAGCACCCTTGTTCACAGGACCTGGGGCCACATGGAATGGTTTCTCGGGACAGAAGTGGCCTTGCCGGACCCCATTGTAGACTTGTTTGGATTTTGTCAATCTACAGAGCTTACGGCTAGTAGGCCACCTGGCCCAGGGAGGAGGAAGAGGCCAGTGTCCCCTGCTGCTCACCAACACAGGCAGGGTTTCAGAGCTCAGGGAACAGGGAATGAGGTTCTGGGAATGTCCCCTTCCTCTGGCCTTTTCTCCAGCCCTGCTCCATCCCTGCCCTGTGGGTTGGGGTGACTAAAGTGACCCACATCCCAGGTGGGGAACCTGAAGGGGGGCGGGGGGGAGGGGGGAGCTGGAGATGCAGAAGCAGGAAGTTGGGTTTGGAGGGGGTGGGGCTGCCTCTGGGACCTGCCCCTGAAACCAGAGCCTTCCACCCCTAGCTCAGTGAGGACTGGAGGACAGGAGGGAGCGAGCCTGAAGTATGTGCAGGACCTCTTGTTCCCAAGGCCGCCACCTGGACCAGCAGAGCTGGGGGGGAGGGCACAGTCTCTGCCACCTGGGTCAGGGTGGGGTCAACACTCTCCCCCCAATGACAAAACAGCATGGGTTTTTCTTTCTCTTTTGTTCTTTCTCCTGCACCATCAGCTGACTATAGTTCATTTGCTGGAAGGCTGATTTTTATCGGTGGGGTGGGGGGGGTAGCTACAGTGCAGGGTCTAGAAGGTGAAAGATGCTCGGCCACTTCCACATGTACTTGGCTCTGTGCCATAAGAGGGGGCCCGCACATGGGCCTGACGGAGTCTGGAGGCCCAAGGGCCCTGAGCAGCTGTGTTCCAGGCCAGTGCCACTGTATTTTTAGGGACCCATAAAAATGTTTTAATTTCTTTTAGAATCAGAAGAAAAAAAAAGAAAGTTTAGGTCAGAGAATATGTTTTAATATGTAATATTAATATATTTGTCATCATACCAGTGCAGTCATAAAATTTATTATTATTATTATTATTACTGTTATTATTTTTTTTTTTTTTTACAGAAGAAGGGGCCCACTGAAGTAAAAATGCCTAGGGCCCACCAAAATCACAAAGTGGCTCTGAATTTCCTCTTCCCAGCCTCAGTTTCTTCACCTGTGAAGTGGGGGATGATAAAGGCCAGCTTGACCTTTGACCCTCTGCCATCTGACCCCGCTGGTCCCAATCCTCTTTTCTGTGGTTGCCAGCCATGGGGAGCTAAGTGCCATCCCAGCAGTTGTCCTTGTCCTGTCTCTGGTCCTCTGCTTAGCCAGTCATTCCGCCAGACTCTGAGTATCTAAATCTTAGTCATTTCTCAAGGTAGCAATCACGAGCCACCGCCTCTAGTGTGCCCTCCCTGACCACCTCCCCCACCACTGGGCAGGACCCCACTTCCCCTGAGCCCCAGTGACCCTAGTAGGCTTTCTCTCTGCCTCGAATCAAGCTCCTTCTCACACTTCTCACACTTTAGCTTGCAAAGCCCCTTTGCAGGTCTGCATCCCATGTCACGCTCAGGGAAGACAGAGAGGGGGACGAAGAAGGAGAAGTGATCTCCCCAAGGTCATACAACAAGTGAGGATCAACTAGGAGATTCCTGACCCCTGTGCTCCTCTATCTCTTGGGTGGGCATCAGTTTTCCTACCTGTAAAATGGTCTTTCAAGGTCCCTTTCTCATCACACTCTTGCGGAATTAAATGTAACATACGTCATATGCTTATCACGGGTAAGTGTTGGAGAAATGGCAGCCACTGGTAACACGAGCCAAAAACACCTCATCTCACGGGTATGGGATTATTAATGAATGATTAGCTTTTCTGATTCAAAGATAGAAGGACCTTTGAGACTCTGACCTGGCCCTGGGTCTTGGCCCTCTGGCTGCTGTGTCTTTGGGGACCCTGCAACCTGCCAGACCCAGAGCTGAGGTCCCCTCCTTCCCACCCCCAGCGGACGCTGTGTACCTGGACTCAGAGGAGGAGCGGGAGGAGTATGTGCTCACCCAGCAAGGCTTCATCTACCAGGGCTCGGTCAAGTGCATCAAAAGCATACCTTGGAACTTTGGGCAGGTAGGGCCACATCCTGCCCTTCCCAACTGCTGCAGGCCCCCTGGGTATGGGGCCCTGGGTCCGAGGAAGTCAAAGCTGCAGATGTGTGTGCTGGTCTCTGAGCTGCCCTCCCCATGCTGTCAGGGATTCAAGGGCCCTGGAGTGGCTGGAGGATCAGGGGAGGGGTCCAGGCCAAACCTGACTTCCTAAAGCAAAAGGTTACCCTACCCACTGTGGGAACAGCAGCCCCAGATTCAAAGTGGAACAAGAATCAGGGGAGCCTTTGGGAATTGTGGGGCTGACAGGTGCTCCAGGAGGGAGAAAGAGAATATTCCAGGCCATATACCAAAATGATAGAAATGCTATTATGTGTGCTGAGAGGAGGTTTTATGCTATTACCTAGATCAGTGGCTTTCAAACTTGAATGTATCTATAATCACCAGAAACGTGTGTTAAAATGCAGATCAGGGAGTCCCGCCCCTAGTTTCTGGCTTAGTAGGTCTGGGTGTGGGCTGAGAATTTGCATTTTGACAAGTTCCCAGGCAATGCTGATGCTGCTGATCAGTGGTGGTAGTTTGCGAACCACTACCTGAATCGGTTAGCTACTGCTGAATAACAAACAAGCCCAAAATGTACAGGCTTAAAACAACACCTGTTTATTATTACTTACAAATCTATGGGTCAGCTGGAGCGTGGCTGCCTAGGCTGGGCTTGGCTGAACTCTGCCAGATGGCACATCTCTGTTCCATGTGGTTCCTCGTCCCCCAGCAAGTCAGCCCAGGCTGGTCGTTCGAAGTAGGGCTCTTATTTCCTCTGCCATCCAGCCTCCCATGACAATTCTTGAGACAGAGCCGAGAAAACTCATAAATCAAGAGTCGCCACACTTCTTCCTGCCCCTGGTGTGTTGGGGGCATTGGCCTTTTGGGTCAAGGTTCACCATGAGACTTTTTCCCAACGGCCCCCGGGGTAGGATTTCCATATGCAGGCTCCCAGAGTCCTGCCTGCCCTGGGACCACAGGGAAGTCTTCCCTGTGTGGTATGGGGCTCTGACCTCAGTTTCCCCCATCTGAGTACTGGGGATACTAATTGCAAGAATATCTGCCCAAGAACATATCACCCACTCTGGGATATACATGAAATGGTGGTGTGGGGGGGGGGTACAAAAAATACATCATAAAGTCAATTGGCTCTTATTTCCCAGCGATCTGTATTCCCCCCTGAGAAACAGAACAAAGCCAAATCCTTCCTTTTGTTCCCTGAGTTCCTGTTCTGTGTCCAGGCTTACGTTGAGCCATTGAACGCAGCCCTGGCGAATCTTCAGGAAGCCGTCGCAACCCAGAGTGATAAGACCGAGAGGAAAGAAGTGAATAAGTGTGGATGGGAGTGAGGGCGATTCCTGTCTAGGCAAGATCTGAGCTGGGCAACGGAGGAGGTGGAAACATACAAGGCAGAAGGAACTGTCTGAGCGAAAGCTCAGAGGTGGGAGTTTATGCTGTGCTTAAGAATTCTGTAGCTCAGGGAGCGCTTTATGTCTGAAGGAGCCCGGAGAGAGGAAGTGGGAGAAGTCACCAATGTCCAGGTTGTGAATGTCAGGCATATGGCAATAGAGAGCCACAAAATGGCTCAAAGCCATTGAAGCCTGGTTTGGGACAAGGCGGCAGAGTAACAGGTTACTGTTACTGGTCAGAGTGGTCAGAGACATAATCCAGTGTCATGGCACAAGGAGGGAGGGCCCTACTTTTGATAATGATAACATTTGAGTTGCAAGGATAAGAAGGTGTGAGCCACGCAGAGAGTGGCAGGAAGAGCATTCCAAGCAAAGGAAACGGTAAGTGCAAAGGCTGTGGGGCAATGAGTGGTGATAATGAGGTCAGAGATGGGGTGGAACACAGATTGTAAAGGGCCTTCCTTGCAGGTCACAGGGAAAAGTTTAGATTTTATTCTAGGTGCAGTGGAAACAGAGGAGATAATTTACCTCCGTTTTAATCAGAATAGTGTATTGGGGTGGAAGGGGTTGGGGGGAAGAGAGGATTCTCATCAGCTCTGCAGGGTGAGTCAGGCCTTAGGGGAAATGATATATTTGGCACAGCGGAGATGGGAAAGGGGCAGTGGCAGGGCCTGAGGTGACTCTGAGGAGAGGGAAGTCCCAGGGACACTGTGGGTTCTAATCCACATTCCCAGGACTCCCCCACCCCCCAGCTAGGCCCTGAATGCAGGCATATCTGTTCCTCTTTCTCACAAACTCAGTCATTGTTGTCCCCCCTCCCCCACCCCATCCTGGGCCAGGAAGATCTGGCCTCACAGAGACAGGGCAGACCTAGCCCAGACTTCCCTAATGTATAACATGAAACAGAGAGGACCTAGGGGCACTGGGGTGGCTCAGCGGGTTAAAGCCTCTGCTTTCATCTAGGGTCATGATCCCAGGGTCCTGGGATCAAGCCCCACATAGGGCTTTCTGCTCGGCAGGGAGTCTGCCTGCCCCTCTCTCTGTGCCTGCCTCTCTGCCTACTTGTGATTTCTGTCTGTCAAATAAATAAATAAAATCTTAAAAAAAAAAAAAAAAGAAAAAAGAAAAACAACGAAACAGAGCGGACCTATAGCTGCAGGGCTGCAAGGCAGGCTTCCTGGAGGAAGTGGCTTCTCATTTCCTGCATCTTTCTCTTGTTTTTCCCAACACAGTTTGAAGATGGGATCCTGGACATTTGCTTGGCACTCCTGGACACGAACCCCAAGTTCCTGAAGGATGCTGGCCGTGACTGCTCCCGCCGGAGCAGTCCTGTCTACATGGGCCGGGTGGTGAGTGCCATGGTGAGTGAGGAGTGAGGGGCTGCGCCCCACCCCAAGGTCGTGGCCCATCGTGGATCCCAGCAGGGCCTCCCACCTTCTCGTGATGATGGAGGCCACACTCCACACTGGGCTTGGTTAGGGGGACCCAGGAGATGGGGAAGTCTCAGCTGAGAGAGCTTGTATTTGGAAAGACAAGATTTACACAAATAAGGGTAATGTCCTATGGTCCCTAAAAGCAATTCATCTATTCATTCACTCATTCAGCAAATATTTATTAGATGCCACCTGTGTCCTAGGCACTGGAGAAACAGGTAGGTGTAAGGCATGTATGGTTCTCTAACTTCAAAGAGCTTACATTCTCGTGGGTGAGAGGAAACAGACATTGACAGAAACACTGCGGGAATGTGTCATAATCAGAAATGATGATGCAGGCACTGAAGGAAGCCAGAGGTGTGAGAGTGTCTAATTGCAGAATCCAGCTTCAGGGAGAGGCTAGGGGCGGGGGCGGGAACCTTCGTAATTGATGATCCCTAAACTGATATGGTAAGTGGGAGAAGAGTATTCCAGGGAGAGGGCACAGTATGTACAAAGGCCCTGAGGCGGGAATGACTTTGGCAGGTTCAAGGAGCAGAAAGGAGGCTGGTGGGCTGGAGTGGAGTGAGCAGGAAGGAGTGGGGTACAGGAGGTGGGCCGAGGTGAGACCATGCAGGCCTCATGGGCCACAGTCAGGAGGCCCGATTTTATTCTCAAGGCAATGGGAGGGTGAGGGGAACGACACAATCCAGGCAGGGGTCGGAGGGGGTCTTCGTAAAACTCAGATCACATCTTGTCACCCTCCTGCCACCCCATAGCCAAATTCACACCACCAGTATCACCTTCATGACCTTGACCCCTCGCCACCTCCTCCCTTCTTCTCTTTCTCTCTCCCACACGCCGGGCTCCAGCCCCAACCATCTCCCACATACCAGCCCGTCACACCTTGGTATCTTTGCATGGGCTGTTCCCTCTCCTAAATTCCTTTCCCTGCCTTTCACCACGTACTGAACTCACAGCACCTGCTCCCCAGGCTCGGTCCCTCTGATGCCCCGCTGGTTGTAGGTCAACTGCAATGATGACCAGGGTGTGCTGCTGGGACGCTGGGACAATGATTACAAGGATGGTGTCAGCCCCATGTTCTGGATCGGCAGCGTGGACATCCTACGGCGCTGGAAGACCTCGGGCTGCCAGCGTGTCAAATACGGCCAGTGCTGGGTGTTCGCTGCTGTGGCCTGCACAGGTGAGTGGCATGCTGGGCAGGGGTGGTTGGTGGGCGGAGGACGGGGGGGGGTGTGGGGGGGATGCTGGAATCTGTTCACAGCCTCCTGAGCCCTGGGGGAGTGCAGACAGAGCACTCAAGTGGGAATCAGGAGACCCCAGTTCTGGTCCTGCCTCTGCCTCCAATATCACCAATGTACTGTGAGGCCTGGAGTCGGCAGCTACCCCTCTCTGGTCCTGTTTCCAACAACTACCCTACAGGTGGTTATTAGGATCAAGGGATGTCATGTGGGAGGCAGCCTGAGCTCAGGATTGAGAAGATGGGCTTTGGGGCCAGGCACCCCTGAATTTAAAATCCCCGGTAACATTCACCTGCTCTGTGACCTTGAGCAAATGACTTCCTCTGAACCTCAGTTTCCTCGTCTGTAAAATGGGGGCAAGAGGACCTCCCTCCCGGGGTGAGTTGGTAGAAAACTGCTCAGCGCAGAATTGAGCCCAGTGCAGCTCTCAGTAAATATTAGCTCTTACTAATTTAATAGTAACAGCCATATCAATGTCAAGAAAGGGAAAACACTTTCTGAAATACAGATGAGGCAAGAGAAAGAAATATAAAACCAAAATGGAAAATAAATCTTTTTAAAAAATCTTAAAAATTCGAGCCCAGAAAATGGCAAAAATCGTTCTGGGCTGGAGATGGCACGTGTGAGAATGGGTCAGTATCCTGTACCAGTTAAAAACACAGACTCCAGAGTCAAGGCCCAATTCCCAGTCCTAGCTCTGCTCCTTACCACCATGTCTCAGGTAATCACTGAGCCTCTCTGAGGCTCAGCTCTGTTACATGGGATCCGGACCCAACAACAGTACCTTTACCCTGGGGCGGTTGTGACGTATGAAGGGCTGGAAATGATTTCAGATGCGTAACAGCGAATACTTATTCCTGCTGCTAGATTATTCTTATTAAGATGACTACCACTGCTATTATCATTGTTTTTTAAAGATTTTATTTATTTTTTTGGCAGACAAAGATCACAAGTAGGCAGAGAGGCAGGCAGAGAGAGAGGGGGAAACAGACTCCCCGCTAAGCAGAAAGCCCAATGTGGGGCTCGATCCCAGGACCCTGAGATCATGACCCGAGCGGAAGGCAGAGGCTTTAGCTCACTGAGCCACCCAGGAGCCCCTGCTATTATCATTTATTAGGCTCGGGAAATCTAAGAGGTTGGTCCTGAATCGCAGCTTCTCTGACTCGGGGACCAGGACCCAGGCCTAGGGAAGGGCCTCAAGGTGTTCCAGAGCTGTCATCCACCCCAGCAGTCTGGGTAGGGGCGGTGCCGCCTGGGCTCCCCACAGGGCTGTCTCTGCTCCCCCTTCCCTATGGCCGAACCAGCCATGCCTGCCTGCTTCTGGGACCTGAGCGTTTCCTTTTCTTGGGCAAATTCCCTAGTCCCAGACCCAAGGGGTCTTAAATGCCTCCTGAGAACCCCACAGATTCTCTGGAGACCCACCACCATCTGTGGCCTGGGTCCCTGAGCTTACCTGCAGGCGCCTCCCTCCCCCTGGGATGTGACCTCCAGAGGTCTTACTCGAGACCCCTCTTTTCCCAAGGCCAGGGCTGAGTCTGGCTCCCTGCAGCCTTCTCTCAGGCCTGGTGCTGGACTGAGTCAGGGAGAAGCGGCGCCGAGGAGCCACCCCCCAGGGGCTTCTGCAGGGAGCGTCCTGCTGGACTGGCCCAGGGACTCTGGTATCCTGCTGTCTGTTTCGAATCCCAGCGCTTTCGCCAGCCCCTGGGTGGACTTGGGCAAGAGAACTGGGGTCTCCGAGCCTTTCTCCTCAGCTATGAAATGGACAGAGCAGTGACAGAAATAATTCCCAGGGAGATGTCACTTCACCCAGGGTCTCGTTCAGCTTAGACTTGAGTTTGTGGACTTCCGGGGAAAGTTGGGATTCCTCAGCCGGATCCTGGAGCGTTTCAAAATGTCTGACAGTCATTTGACTGGATAGGCGGTGACTGGTCGGGCATTTGCAGTGACACTTGCAGTGACGGGCACCCGTGGCACCCTGCCCTTCTACCCTGGGCACGGGGCAGACGAGACTGCCCACACCCACTGCCTCTCTGAATCACCACCACATCCCCGAAAGTGGCTATTATTAGCTCCTCTTAGAAGAGGAAATGGAATCTCAGAGACAGGAAGTGGTTGCCTGAGGTCACACAGCTGGGGAGCAGCGAGGCCAAGCTTGAACTCAGGCATCCCCAGCTCTGGGGCAGACTTCTGGCCTGAGCCTAGGATGAGGAGGCCTCTCGGGACACCAACTCTAGGACAGAGGTGATGCCTTGCTCCTCGGGTGGTGGGTACAGGCCTCCTCACGCCTGGTCTGTGTCCTGAGGCCTGTCCTGGGGCAAGGCCTGGGGTTGGTTTGCTGGTGCTGGAGTCTCCTGCTGGTGGCTCAGGGCAGGCAACCAGGCAAGAGGGGGAGAATCAATGCTGCCCTTCCTCCCCCCTTCCCAGAGGCCCTGATCCGGGCCAGAATCTAGGGCCTGCTAGGGACCTCTTACCCTGCTTGACAGAGGGCCCAGGGCAATAGGGCAAAGGTCACACACACACACATACACACACGCTCTGCCCACCATCTCCAAGACTCAACCTCAATAAAAATTAAAAGGCCAAAGTCCCACAGGTTATATTCAGTAGGGCTTTTCTCACTTTTTTTTTTTAATTTTTATTTATTTATTTGACAGAGAGAGATCACAAGTAGGCAGAGAGGCAGGCAGAGAGAGAGAGGAAGGGAAGCAGGCTCCCTGCTGAGCAGAGAGC
Organism: Mustela nivalis; assembly: GCF_964662115.1. Lineage (NCBI taxonomy): Eukaryota > Metazoa > Chordata > Mammalia > Carnivora > Mustelidae > Mustela > Mustela nivalis. The sequence goes on along the minus strand of NC_139027.1, from coordinate 123,855,139 downwards.
CCGACTCGGGGCTCGATCCCAGGACCCTGGGATCATGACCTGGGCCGAAGGCAGAGGCTTAACCCACTGAGCCACCCAGGTGCCCCCTTTTCTCACTTTTTAAGAAAAGATACTTACTTCCTTTATCCTACTCCAAGAACATGTTACTTTCACAAAAAAGCTCATTGAAAAATGAGGGAGTGAAAAGGCACCAAAAACACCGCCTGGCTGGAGCACCCCGCCATTCAGGCGCGAATTATGCCCTGGGTTTCCCTCTAGCCTTGGAGGTCTGTAGATGCCACCTGCTGTCTTGCCTCCTTGACTCCACACACCCATCACTGTGGCCTCCGTAAACTGTGCTTTGGCGTGAGCACAGGGCCCTCCCCTTCCATGGCACAACTGCCAGCCCTGCATGTGTACCGTGACCTTGTGCGGTAGAGGAGGAAACAAGGCCCAGAGAGGTGGAGGGACTGGCCCCAGGTCACATAGCCCAAAGTAGCCAGCACTGCAGGGAAGGCCCCTTGACCTTCGTTCCCTCTTCTCCCGGCTCCACAGTGTGCTCCTTGCCCTGAATCTCTACCAGTCCTTCCCTTCTTCCCTGTTCCCCTTCCTCCTCCTCCTCTCTCTTCTTCATCCACCCCTTCATCCATTTGACAAAATTGTCTGTGCCAGGCCTTTGCTGGGCTCTGGGAACATGAAATAAGATAGATCACTCACTGCCTTCAGAGGACAAATGAAAGGATCCCTCCTGTGCCTGTCCATTGCGAATGACGATGAACCCCCAGTCTTGCTATGAATGCAAACGATGGAGCCATCTAAACCTGGTGGGTGGCCTTCCAGGCTTAGGGAATAGCATAGGCCAATGTCCTGTGGCTGGCAGGAGTGTAGAGTGCTGGAGGAACAGCGAGCGTGGCTGGGGAAAAGTACCCAAGAGGTGGTCAGGGGCCAAGCTTTGAGAGGTCTGGCCTTGACCTTCAGGGCCATGGGGAGACATTGAAGGTTTAGCAGAGGATTGTTGATGTCAGATTTGCATTTTGGGGTTTCCTTCTGTTAGCAGTGAGATGAGGAGGCAGAGTGGACCTGGGGTGACCAGTGAAGTGGGCACTATCATCCAGGTAAGGGGAAGGTGCCCACTTGGATAATGGGTACAGTGTTGCCAGGGGTACAGATGGGAGCATGGATGCTCAGAGCAGGGCAGATGGCTCCAGATCCTCAGCTCTCACCTTTCCCCGAATCCCGCTCTCCATCCTGTCCCCTCCCCCACCCCCAGTGCTGCGGTGCCTTGGCATCCCCACCCGAGTGGTGACCAACTTTAACTCGGCCCATGACCAGAACAGCAACCTGCTCATCGAGTATGTCTACAACGAGTTTGGAGAGATGCAGAGGGACAAAAGTGAGATGATCTGGTGAGCTGGAGCCCAGAGTCAGGGGTAAACCCCAATGAGGCGGGGGGGGGGGGCGCCCTGGAAGGGAAACTTAGGAAGACTTCTCAGAGGAGGTCATATCTGAATTGGGATTAAAAGTTGAACAGTATTCAGACAAGGGGGAACGGGACCAGGGAGGGCCTTCCAGGTAGGGGCCCCAGCATGAGCAAAGGAGGGAAAGTCAACACACTACGAAGTCAATAATGCATGAAAATGTGTCAGGGTGTTGGTTTTTCAGGAGTCTGGAATGCCAGGTGAGAGGGTCTGGGCTTGACTCCAAAACCAATAGGTTGTCACCAAAGGCTTCAAACCGGGAGAGGAACTCTGATGACACCGCAGCAGGAGATCTGAAGGGGAGAGATTGCAGGCAGGGGGCTGGGGTGTGGCCCAGGAAGGACTGAAATGGGGCAGAGCCCATGAGCTGGAAAGAAGGGACAGCCAAGAAGCGAGGACGTCCCATCCGGTGGACTCAAGGAGCCACTGAAAGAGGAGGGCTGTGGGAGAGGTGCTGACAATGACTCTCCGGGCAGGAGTGAGCACCTGGCTAGGGCCCGAGGAAGAGCAGGCAGGTGTGTTGGGGATGCTCTGGGCTGAGCATAGGACAGGTGAGTGTGTACTGCCCATGGGAGAAGTGTAAGTCTTAACTTCATTTCTCCAACAGGAACTACCACTGCTGGACGGAGTCATGGATGAGCAGGCCGGACCTGCAGCCGGGCTACGGGGGGTGGCAGGCCCTCGACCCCACGCCCCAGGAGAAGAGTGAAGGTGGGTGGGCGTGGCCCCCTTCCCTGGGCCGGCAAACTGAGGCTTGGTGAGAACTGCTTTCCCCACCGCCAAGTCCCTCAGCCTGCAGTGGCAGAGCCAGGTTCTAACCCCAGTCTGGCAGAATCCAGAGACCACTGACTGGTCTGCACACATGTGGGGGTCCTCACTCAGAGCATACGATCAGCTTCTTTTATCATTGGAAAAGGTATTCACATGCAATGTGGAAAACAGCAAATATGGAGATCAAATAACATCTTTGTCCTCTCCCCCTCAAAAGAAATATCATTCATATTCACACACATCTTCCAGTAATTTCCCATTATATATTTGTTGGTAGGTGTGTGTGTGTGAAAGACGGAGAGGCAGAGACAGAGAGAGGAAGAGACAGAGAGAAAAAGACGGAGAGGGAGAAAGAGAGAGAGAGACCACCAAGGCAAAACTGGGTGAAACCAAATGGATCCTTTCTCAGAATAATATTTGTATTTATATTTATTACTTTATTTTATTTTATTATTGTTTATTTAATTTCAATCAGCCAACGTTAGTTTTTGCTGTAGGAGTCAGTGATTCACTAGCTACGTGTAACACCTAGCACTCATAACATCACGTGCTCTCCCTCCTTAAAGCCCATCACCCAGTTACCCTGTCTTCCCAACAGAATAATATTTTTAAATGCATAGAATATATTACCTAGGGGAACAAAGAAAAACCAATTACACCAAAACATGGTTATCAAAATTTTTAAAAAAATAAATTTATGATATGGTAATATCTGCTTTACAGAACAAGGTCTAGTGGTAAAGATAGTAAGTTCCATGATGCACTGTTACAGGTGCATATAAGCAGTATTTCCAGTTGTCTATGACAACTAAAAAGTGATGCCTCAGGGTCTGCGCTCCTTACGGGTAAGAAGTCCTAAGTGCACCTAAGACAATGGTTTGTCTGCTTTCACAATCGAAAGAAGTGTTAGCAAAATTCAGTGCAGACAAAGATGTCATTTTTTGCCATCCAAGTTCACGGACCCCCGAACTCTCCCGGCAGTGCTTTGGGGGTCTTTGGTCCCTCAGTTAAAATCTCCGACTGCATGTGACCTTTTGTCTTGGTCCTGTCATGTCTCCATGTGTCACTGACATTTCTTTATCTCATAGTTTCCCCTGATTTTAATTTTAAATGAATGTTACCAGGCCTGTTGCATCAATGCTGACTGGTCTGGCACTACAATGTAGTGCCCTTTGTGGCCAGTTTGAAGCAGCTGTGAACCCCAGAGAGAGAAACATCCAGCTCTCATGGTCATTCAGTCAATATGCACCCCCTAAGTACATTGATGGGGGCGGCTGTGGCTCTCTGTGTGGGCAGGAAGCCGGAAGGACAGACCAACTGTCTTCTACAGCATGGCTCTCTCCCTTCCTCGGATGCCTGGGGATACCCTTCTGCTAATATTTCAGACACTTAAAAAAAAAAAAAGAAAGAAAGAAACATTTCATTTACATAGTATTTAATATACTCAAATCCTCATTAGGTGGGTCGTAAATATCCCCACCACACAAAAAGGGCTTAGAGAAGTTAAGTCACTTTCCCAAGGAATAAGAAGTCCCCCAGTTAATGAGGCCAGATGAGATTTGAACCCCAGAAGCTGGGCAGGCTCCAGAGCCTGCATTTTTAATTCTTACTCTCTGCTACCTTCCCACCAGTGGAATCCCTGAGTCAAATGGCTGGACAGTCTTGAGATTCCCTGCAACAATGTGGCTGAAATGTGGAAAGTGGGAGAGGGTGTCACCCTCCCCTCACCCCTGCCCATCTCGCCTCTTACCCCCAACCAGGGACGTACTGCTGTGGCCCGGTTCCGGTTCGTGCCATCAAGGAGGGTGACCTGAACACCAAGTACGATGCACCTTTTGTCTTTGCTGAGGTCAATGCTGACGTGGTGAACTGGATCCAGCAGAAGGATGGGTCCATGCACGAGTCCACCAACACCGCCCTGACCGTGGGGATGAAGATCAGCACGAAGAGGGTGGGCCGTGATGAGCGGGAGGACATCACCCATAACTACAAGTACCCGGAGGGTAGGTGCTGGGCTCCCCAGAGCCTTTGCCAATGCCTTGCAGGGAAGCAGCCTGTTTTACCAGCCAGTGGGCTTGTGTGTGTGTGTTTGTGTGTGCGCGCGCACACACGGATGTGTTTTCTTTGACAGCCTGCATACAATAAGGACCTGTAGGTTACTCTCCATTTTACACCTTTTCTTAGAAAAAAACACACTGGGACACAGTAGTAGAAGAGTATTCATTTAAGAATTCTGTATTTCACAAAAGGATTCAATGGGGGTTTTTTAAGCCTTGCTTTTTGGCTGTTTGGACTTAAATACAACTGGAGGATACTCGTTATGGAGGAGCTGCCTGCCTCCGAACAGAAAAATGAATGATGTCTGTGTCGTTTCGTGACAGTATTTGTCATCATGGTACCTGCAACCGAAGACGTGCAATCCCACACTCCCCCCGCCTCCCTTTTTTAAATTGCAACATGTTTGGACTAGAGCGGCTTGGAAGTCCAGAGGGGCGCGTCCTGGAAGAGAGATTCCAGGAATCCGTAGTGTTTATTTGTGCTGTGTTTCACACACAGCTGGGGAGGTGAGCGGGCAGATGGAGAGGGAAGGAGAGAAAGATCGTAAGAGTGACTTAATGAGAGAGCTGTAATCTGATCCAAAGATGAAGCCACTCTCTTTGTTCAATCAGGAGAGGGAAGAAGGGACACAGCTTATTTTTAAAATTGCTTTGGAGCACAACCAGCAGCCAATTCAATACAGTAGCTGTTTTCTAAGCATCCTTGGTGAGCCTGGGGGTCGGCGGGAGGTGGCTCACAGAGGTGAGTAAAGAACCATCACTCCTGCCCTCCTCTGACTCCTGCTGACTTACCTGCGCTGGCTGGGGGTTGGGAAACAAGCAGCCATACTCTGACAGAAGGAAAAGGAGCTTCCGTTGCTCTCTGAAAGGTCTAGAGCTGATGGTTTGATGGGAGACGTAGATATGCACCCAGCAGCACCGCAGAAGAAACAGGAGCAGAGGAGAGAGGCAGATGGGACAGAGGGGGGGAGCGCTACAGGTAGGGAGGGGGAGGAAGAGATTTCAGGTAGATGGAATCCCTGCGCAATCACTGGGAGGTGAGAAAGTTTGCGTCCTACTGGAGTTTACTATCCACCAAGCACTGTTAGAGGCTTCGGGTATGACTAGAGATGAGTAAAATACAGTCTTAGTCTTTGAGCAGCTCAAGTGGGTAAGTACATAAACAGAAAACTTGGCTAAATAAAAAGATGATAGACAACAGGCACTGGTGAAACTTGAGAAGACATGGCGACTCATTCATCCTGGGGCATGAGTGTTCAGAGAAGGCTTCCTGGAGGAGGGGGCGTCATTTGGGACTGGGTTTTGAGGGATGAATAGGAGTTTACTTGTGGAAAGTAAATAAAATCTCCTATCATCCTCCTGACACGGGAGTGTAGACAAAGGGCTCCTCTAGACCTGATCTGAGTCCCCAGGACTCTGAAGAGCCAGCTCGCCCTGTCTCAGCCCCGTTGTCCTTGGTCCCTATTTCAGCCATATCGGAGCTCTCTTCCCCGTTCCCACAGGGTCCCCAGAGGAGAGAGAAGCCTTCAAAAGGGCCAACCACCTGAATAAGCTGACTAAGAAAGAGGAGACAGGGGTGGCCATGCGGATCCGCGTGGCCCAGAGCATGAACATGGGCAGTGACTTTGATGTCTTCGCCTACATCACCAACAACACGGCTGAGACCCACACCTGCCGCCTCATGCTCCATGCCCGCACCGTCAGCTACAACGGGATCCTGGGGCCCGAGTGTGGCAGCAAAGACCTGCTCAACCTTTCCCTGGAGCCCTCATCTGGTAAGGCCCTGTGGTCCCGGAGCCATTGCTGACCACCAACCAGTGGCACAGTCGTTAAGTGTCCTGAGCACCTGACACATGTAATTGACCTCACGGATGTTTCTGTGACACTTTCTCTGGGTCACGCCCTTCCCACGGCCTTTATAAACAAGCCACCCATTTAATTCTTTGTAACAAAAGTGGGAGGCGGATTCTTTTATTGCCCCATTTTTCAGATGAGAAGACGGAGCGCAGAGAATTTAAGCAACTTTCCCAAGACCACACGGTTAGGAAGGGAGAGGACTGAGACTTGAACTTATGCTCTTAGCAGCCGTACTGCTTTCTTCCATGTCATCTTCATGTGACCTCAGACCGCTTCCTGGGGTGTGTTAATGCTTGCTCCTAGCTCAATCCTTCCCTCTGCCTCCACCCACAGCCCCTGCGAGAACTCGGCCTCAGAGAGAAGGGGTTCTAGGCCAGTGCTGCTCATAGAACTTTCGGCATGCGGGAGCTCTCCTGCGTCTGCGCTGTCCAGGCGCTGGCGGGCAGCTCCCTGTGGCAACTGAGCACTTGAAATGAAGTGAGCACAACTGTGGAATTCGAGTTTTAATTCCACTTAAAGTTAACCAGCCACATGTGGCCAGAAGCTGCCCTATTGGGCAGAGTAGCGCTGAGGGCAACAGGAGTGGAGAATGGGCGGGCCCCCAGGGAGGAAGTGTTTCCTCCCACCCCGACCTTCTTCTCTGACCTGGCGCTGGCGCCTGGCCTGGCCTCCCTGTGAGGCAGATCCCCTGCCCTGTTCTGGGGCAAAATGATGTCAGCAGAAGGCCCAGTCTGCAGCCCTGCGGAAGAGCGTCTGTCACTCGAGCCTCGTGGTCAGAAACCTGCACGCCCGCCTCCTTGGTCTCTTTCCCTGCCTGGCTTGGCCACTGCACCCAGTTATCTTCCTGAAAATAAGCCTGAGGCCCTGAGGGGGGTTGTGACCCCTCAGGTAATTCAGTGAGGCAGCACAGAGCAGTGGCAGCCTTCAGGCCTGAGGAGGCAAAGGGGTCTTGGTCATGGAGCCTTCTGGTCGTCCTCTGAGGTGCAGTGTGGACACTCTTCGGCCCTGGGGCCTCAGAGAGGTGCGTCCCACTTGCTGGGTCACCTGGGCCAGTGGCTGCCTCCCTGAACCTCAGTGTAGCCTGTGAGTCCCGTGGCAGTCAGGACCCGGCAGCCTAGGACTCTCCAGCAGGGGGGAGTGGGGAGGGGCTGTGCCCAGTGTAGGTGCCCCTTATCCAGAAGCCAGCATGCTCACGTACGGAGCTGGTGGGAAGGCCCAGGGTGGGGAGGGCTCTTGTTTGTGGAGTCTGTGTGCCTTCCTCTGCCCGCCCCTACTCTTGCCTGTCAAACCCATGTTTCCTCCCCTTTATTGCCTCTGCCCTTGGCCCCTGTGTCGGGTGGGATAGCCACGGCCTTGGAGTTCCTCAGAAGGCCTGTCTGGGTTTCAGGCCTGGAGTCTGTGGTATAGACGGCCTCCCTCTTGGTTTCTTTATCTTGGGCCCCCCATGGGTACTCCTGGGGCTGCATGCTCACCCTTTGCCCCTTAGGGGCAAAGCCAGTGGCACCAGGACAGGGCCCCAACACTCAGGGCTGTGAGAACACACGTTCTGAGTCCATCCAGACATGGCTTTGCCACTGCCCCTCCCCCACTTCTGAATGTACAAACTTGGGCGGCATGACCTTGCACTCAGATCCTCGAATCACACCCATCATTCAGTGGAGCAACAGCACACCCTCCTGATGGGCCTCTGGGAGGACTGGAGGAGACCGTGCGCTCAGGATATCTGGAAAGTATAAAATGGGGCCTGGTCATAGGAAGGAAGAGAATCCCGGAGAATCTGTCCTGAACACCTGGTGTGCCGGATGGTGGTCTCGGTGCTGGGCCCAGGGGTTCCTGAGCCCCTGCCAACCTCGATGGCATGCAGAGGACCCAGCCATCACCTCCGCATCCAAGCCCTGGGGTGTCGGGGGCAGGGGTCCATTCCTACGGGTATGTGCCACGGCCAGGATACCCAAGTTCTGGTTCCTACGATGCTGTCGACGGGTTGTGGGCTCCTGGGGATTTGTCCTCTCCTTTCCAGGCCTCAGGTTCCTCCCTTGCAGGAAGGCTGGTTCATGATTGAAGAGCCCGCCAGCCCCTGCGTGTGACTGTGTACCAGCAGGTTCTTCTCATGTTCAGAACCGCTTCAAAGGGAGGAACTGTCTTTCCTGGAATGTGTGGCATGAGGTCAACTCCAGCCCTGGCCAGCGATGCCAGAAGAACTTCCTCTTGAGTCACCCTTTGCCGGCTCGCTACCATCTGGGCCCTTGGAGCGTTGTTCTGCCGAGGCTCAGCCAAGCCTGTCGGTGTTTCCCATCATCCCGGGGACATGTTCACTGCAGAGCGGTCCCTCCTGCCTCAGAGACCCACGAAGGGCACAGCGTGCAGGGAGAGGGCACAGGAGGGCAGAGGTCCTGTGTGCTGCCTTCGGGCTGCAAGGTGGGGCTGGTCTAGGATGCCAGCCGGCGCCTCCAATGCCAAGCTCAGCCTCAGACAGATGATCCCCGCCCCCCGCCCTGCCCTGAGACCCCAGACTTTGGCTGGCTTGCTTGTTATTCTCTGATGATAAGATCTGGGGAATTTCCAGAATGTGCTAATGGACAGGAAACCAGGCCAAGGACAGGGAGCCATCCCCACCCTTGCCTCCTTGCTTCTCTCCCTTCCCCTTCCTGCCCCACCCGTCCTCTCTCTCCTCCCCTCACCCCTCCAGGTGGGTCACTGGGACTGCAGCCACTATGTCCTCTGTGGTCACACCCATGGCACCTTCTAGAACAGGACTAGTCACCTAAGGAACGACTGAGACTGACCACACACGTTCTATTCTCTCAACCAAGGCTGTGGTCCCTGGCCCTTGGACCATGGTTCTCAGAGGTCCTGCCCCACCCTCGCTTCAGCCTTCTGGAAAAGTCAACAGTTGGGGCCACCTCCTTTAAGCTCCTGGAGGGCAGTGTTGTCCTTTCCCGTGTAGCTGGCCAGTTTCCACTTGGTTCCACCAGGCCCTGACCTGGGGATTTTCACTCCTTGCTGTCTTTATTGGCAGAAGGTTGGGTTTTCTTCCCCAATGTCATCTGCTCAGAGGTTGGGGCACAGCCATCCTGGGGATGAGCCGCTGGGACGCGGGGCAGGCTGGGGCTTAGACCTTAACCAGCAGAGAGAAGCTGGCTGTCCCCCAGGCCCTCACCGTCCTTCAGACGGGCCCCGCAGGGAGCATCTCGGGGGCAATTACAGGCCCAGCACCCTTACCCCTCGCGGATCTCAGCCCGGAGCCCTCGGCAGACAAGAATATCAAGCTGGAACTGAGCGAGCCTGACTTGGCTTTGTATTTCTTTTTGCCAGTTACCTTCTATTTATAGTAAATGAGACTGGTTTGGTGCAAATATCGAAAAGTGTTCCCCGGGCAGAAAAGGTTAAGAAGTATAAAGCGAGTGGGCTGAGAGCAAAACAATGAACAAATAATGAGGTGATCCTCAGATTTGTGAAAAGTCCGGTGAGCGGCTGGAGTCTGATGGTAGATAGAGGGGACAGATGGTGGGAAAAGAGGCTTCTCCCGTCATGGTCCGGGGATGGCTGAGCCCCGCCGAGCCCCAAGACTGGCCGTCCAGCACTCCCATTTGACAGGGGAGCTCCGAGGAACCTTCCAGATGGGGTTTGTCCAAGGGTCTCTGCGGCCCAGCCTGCTAATTCTCAGGCCTGTGCTCTTTGCACTGTTCTTTCTTGCCTCCTGCAAGCTGACCCCTGGTGCCCTTGTGCCACAGTGTTGTCAGAAAAATGGGAATAGAAACCACACTTTGCTTCTCTGCGTTGGGAGGGGTTGGCCCTTCTCATCTCTTCATCACTATGTGGCTTTGGCTCTGAAGTGACCCCTGGTCTTAGCTCCTCCCAGCAGGTGCAAGATTCCCAGGGTACAAAAGAGAAACAGAGAGGGGAGTTGACCTTCCCAGGCTCACACAGCCGGTCAGTCAGTGGCCGAGCCACACCAGGTCTCCCAATCTGAGCACTTACTGGTAGAAGTATTTCTTCATCTGTAAAATGGGCACAATCCCACCAGCTTCATGTGGGGAAACTGAGGCCCTGAGAGATGGAGTGACTTGCTCAGCATCACCAGCTGGCAAAAGGCAGAGAGGCAGGATCAGAATCCAGGCCTGTTGGAGCTCCAGCACTTCCCTGACCAGGATCCTCCCTGGGAACCCCCAAGCCAGGGGGAAATGGGGGCAGGGGCGAGGCCTGGGATCTGCCCGTTCATTCACTATGCGACCTTAAGCACAGTCTTTCCCCCTCGCTGCTTCGGGGCAATGCCGTGGGACAAGTGGGGGCCATGACTCAGCGATCACAGTATTCTTCCCTCTCGCCTCTTGCAGAGAAAAGCATTCCCCTCCGAATCCTCTATGACAAGTACTGTGAGTGTCTGACCGAGTCGAACCTTATCAAGGTACGGGGCCTCCTCATAGAGCCGGCTGCCAACAGCTACCTGCTGGCGGAGAGGGACATCTACCTGGAGAATCCAGAAATCAAGATCCGGGTAAGGGATGGGCTGGGCAAGCGATGGTGGCAGGGACGGGTCCCAGAACAGCCCGCCCCCACCCCACCCACGTACCTACCAGCAGCCCAGCCCCTCCAGATCTTTGATGCCCCAGGCTTCCTCAAATCCTAACTTCATCGAAGGAAAGCATCGTAAAGCTGGAAGGATTGGGGACTCCGACCTCTAGGAATGAATCCTAGAATTCCAGAGTGGTGGGGAGGTGGAGTTTAGGGATCTCAGAATCATGGACCCTTGATTGCCTGGATTCCATCCAGGCCCTGGGGCCCTGGTGAGGCAGGAGGAAGAGAAGGAGTTAAGCGCACAGACTCTGCAGTCTGACTCCCTGAGTTTGTGTGTGGGTAGCCCTGGGCAGGTCACTCTGCCCCTCTGGGCATCAGTTTATTGTCTGCAAGGTGGAGTTAACATACCTAGCACCTAGACGTGTTGTAAGAGTGAAATGTACATCCAAGAAAGTGCCTTATAAGGGTTCACAGTAGCTGACTGTTCTTATCACCATCATCATTGGCATCCTAGCGAGCCACAGCCCCAGAATCCCAAATGCAGCAGTTAGAAATAAATGGCAAAGAGCAGAGGGTTGCGGGAGTAGGCACCCCCGTGTTAGCTCAGTTAATCCCCATGAGAGCCCCGCAGCAAGGCATTTCTCTCCTAAGAAGAAACTAAGGCTCAGAGGCGGTCATTACTTTCCCAAGGTCACACAGTGAGGAAGCAGTAGAGATCAGCCTGGCGGGAAAGCCTGTGATCTTTCCATCCAGACCCTAAAACAAGGGAGGCACTTTCTGCATCCTCCCAGTCACGTGGAACCTCACTGCAGGTCTGTGAACGACCGTGTTTCCTAGATGAGGAAACAGATGCAGAGGTGGGGAGCAATCATGCCCAGCCAGGCCAAATTGCAGCAGATAGCGCGCGCGCGCACACACACACACACACAAACAAACACACAACCCGCCTTCGCGGGGCTCCTGCCTGCCCTCAAGGGGCTCTTGGCTCCTCTCCCTCAGGGCCGCCCCGACATCTGTCCCTCTTGTCGTCTTGTCTTCCAGATCCTGGGAGAGCCCAAGCAGAACCGCAAGCTGGTGGCGGAGGCGTCCCTGCGGAACCCTCTCACCACGCCGCTGTTAGGCTGCACCTTTACCATGGAGGGGGCCGGCCTGATGGATGAGCAGAAGATCGTGGACGTGTAAGTGCCGGTCCCTCCAGCAGGGGGCGGGGTGGGGGGGCGAGCTGGGAGCACAGAGCCGGGCGGGTGGAGGGAGGGGCCGCCCGCAGGCACCAAACCCTGGCTGGCAGCTCCCTCCCATCGCCTCCCACCCACGCACCCACACGCCTTCCTTAATTTAAGGCTGTGACCCTTCGCCCGCCCCCTTAGGCATGGTTCCCACCCCTGCATCGTCTGTGATGCAGATAGCAAGGCGTGCACCTGTCTTCCCAAACCTGAACAGTTGACATATTTCAGTCCCTAAGCACCTGCCTCTGGACACGCGAATCCTCATGTAAACACAAGTACCCGCATCTGGAGCCTGTGCGAGGGGGCACCTGTGGCTGTATCCGCAGAGAGACACATCTACACACACAAGTACAAGCATAGATACTTTTTAAAACTTTTTTTATTGTAACTTACATCCGGTGAATAACAGAAATGGTGTATATGAGTGGGGCTCAGTGCATTTTCCACATGTAGTCCCCTGAGCGTACCCACTCTTATCCCAAGCACAGTGTTCACTCACACGTGCGCACGCGCACACACACACACACACACACTCTCTGCACGAGGGAGGGCACATTGCCCCAGGCCCTTGGATATCGGTGAGTGTGACCCATTTTGTTCTTGTCACATGAAGTTGTGTATTCACAGCAGCTCTGTACCAGGGTCCCTGGTCATCCTGGCCTGACCCCACCGCAGAGACCGAGCTGGGCCCCTCCCCTTACCCTCTTGCTCTTTCTCTCCGCAGCCCAGACGCCGTGGCAGAGGGGAAGGAGGTCAAGGTGAGGGTGGATCTGATGCCGCGCCACGTGGGCCGCCATAAGCTGGTGGTGAACTTTGAGAGCGACAAGCTGAAGTCTGTGAAAGGCTTCAGGAATGTCATCATTGGTCCCGCCTAAAGGCCACATGCCCAGCCACGCCTCAGCCAGCTCAGAGCCCCTAACCTGATCCCAATTTTTGTTCCAAGTTAATGCGCCAATTTGCCCCCTGTTGGCCCCAGACCTCAGAGCCTGTGGGGCCTCCTAGCCTATCTTGTGCCCCTGAACTTGGATTCCCATCTCCCTTTAACTGTGAAGAATGTTCTGTGCTTCCCCATTGGGAGCACTGCCCTTGGCTGATTGGGTCTGGGGTGGGAGAGGGGGGACCCACGCCTCCCTTTACATCCTAGATGCTTTTGGAAACCACTGACCGCCCACCATATTGTTTAATTTACTCCAGAGCCCCTTGAAGCCAGCAAAAGAGAGACGGTATGCCCCTTGACCAGATCCCTGACAATACACAGGCCCCAGGAGCCCTTGGGAGAAGGAGAGCCAGGGCAGGTAGAGTCCCGGGAAGGGCCAGATCCAAGATCCTCTCATATTCCAGCAGCCCTGGCCCAGGCATCCCACTGCCACCACTGTGAGGCTCCGGCCATGTGCGGGGCCCTTTCCCTGCCTTTGCTGGTGCTCACACGACTACAGCCCAGTTAAGTCACCGTGGGAAATGGCAGGGTAGGAACTCCTTTCGGGATGAAGACTCTGGGGCTTGGAGGAGGGAGGGGAGGCTCTCTCTAAACCAGCAGGATATTTGCAAGGCTGGGTAGTAGGAAAGCTCTAGAAACATAACCCAGGACTTCTGACTCCGAGTCCAGCTCCTCGTTCATGGCCCCAGCCCCGACCTGAGAATATTAAAGAGGCCATCGGGACCTGAGCAGAAAGGAGGCAGTTGGGATGAGGTAGGGAGGAGATTAGAGGGGTCAGAGCCCTGGGTTTGAGCCCCAAGTCCAGTCGGTCACTGCCTTCCCCTCTCTGGGCCTCAGGTTCTTCATTGGGCGATGGGGTGTTGACCCAGCCACGAGTAAGGCCCTCTCAGCTCTGCTCTTCCAATGCTTATAGGACCCAGCCTTGCAAATGACAGCAAGTCCTCATCCCTGGCTCCCACAGCCTGAGGCCACGGGTCCAGCTTCTGAGTGCGAGACTCTGACCATGACCACCTTCCCACCCCCAGTCCCAACTGTGTCCCCTGTCCATGCCCAGTCACCTTCTTTCAGACCACAGTTCTGGGGAAGAGAGCTCCACAGGCCCCTGTCCTACCCATGAACTTGCCCGCTGCGATGCCTAGACTTCACGAGAGCCTTAGCCGCCTGTGTTGGTCACTAACAAGGTTAGCACCTCAGCCGCCCCCTCTCTGCAGGACTAGGGCCCAAAAACACAGCCCCAGCCCCAGCCCTGACTAAGCTCCGAGAGCCTAAGGGCTGTCATCTCTGACTCTATCGCCCTCTCTGTCCACATGACTGGGCTGGAAGAGGGATGAGGGAGAATGCTATATCTGGGGCGGGGTCACAGCCTCCAGGGCCCCCAAAATCTCAGAGGGGGACTTGGAGAAAGCCATGCAGACACACATAGAACTTTCTGATTTGCACTGGGAAGGATCCCCAAATAAGCCGACTTGTGTATGTTCTTACGAAGGTTGCAGTAGTTCTCTATGATTCTGCAAACATTTTTGGATTCCAAGCAGACAGGAGATGCATTTTCAAGCCACAGAGTGAGCACCGAAATAAAAGCGTTTGCTTTGCACATTCAAACAAAGTCTGGTCTAGTCCTTTTTCCGCTTTGGAGGAGGGTGTATGGGTGAACGAGCTCACATTGGAACCAGCCACCTCCTCCTGCCCGAGAGTCCACAGCCTCAGTTTCCCCCTCCCTAGGTCCAGACTTAACTGGCATCCAAGCTTTTACCCAGTCCAGCTCCATCTCTAGCCCCTTCCTCCAACGAGTCATGTTTAGATCACAGTCAAATTCCTGAATCCCTCAAGTGCCCTGTGCACCTGTCAACCTCTTAGCTTTTGCTTAGGTATTGCCCTGAGCCTGGAGTGCTCTTCCTCTTCCTTATCCACTCCTACTCATCCTATGCTTAACACCAAAGTCACTTCTTCTGTGAAGCTTTTCTAGATTTCTTCTCAGCTCCCCCCAGACTGCTGGAACACGGACCAACTCAAACACTGATCACTGTGAATTTTATTTCCATGTTGCTGTATCTGTCCCCCTTCTCATCCTGTCTGAAGTCCCCAAGAACATCCTATCTGAATTCTGTCTCTTAAATAGTTTGCAACAAATGCTGAAATGATACACTGATGTTTCGGGTCAGCTCCCCTAAGCCCAGGGCTGTCTAAGAGAGCTAGCATGCGAGCCACACATGCAAAGCCATAGGAACTTAAGTTTTTCTAGTGGCAGTGTTAAAAAGAGTAAAAAGAAACAGGTATATTATGTTCTGATGGCGTATTTTATTTAACCAGGTATGTGTGAAACATTATGTCAATATGTAATCAAGATAAGAAATGAGATCTTTTACATTTTTTTCATATTACATGTGTGAAACGTGGCCTTTGTTTTATACCGACAGCCTGTCTCAATTTAGACTTAGCTGCGTTTCAGGTTCTCAACAGCCATAGGAGCCTTCTAGACTGGGATTATAAAAGTAGGGGAACTTGTTATTCACCTCATTCCCCACTGACCAGCCATCAGCAAATATTTGTTGATTGAATAAGTGATGGAGGACAGTATCTGCCCTCAGGGAACTCTTGTTGAAACACATGACATGCACTTAAGAAGATAAATCACAATGAAAACACGACATTGCATTTGTTGGGTACTGAAGCCTTCTTTCCCCTGAAAACTGTAGCTTGTCCTGGTCTATGCTGACTGACTATTTTCTCAATAGAGACCGGCTGGAAAACAGAAACCCCTGGGTCATTTCAGGCCGAGAAGACGAGGGACATGGGTTCCAAATGCATCCAACGTGCAGGAAGAGTAGAAGGGAGAAGGAAGGTGACAAAGCAGCTGCTTCCCAGAAGAGCTGGGAGCCCCCGGCCGAGCCGGTGCTCACAACCTACCTGCTGGAACCAGCAGGGCCGCTGGAATGGCCGAGGTCTGCCCAAGTCGGCGGGCCCAGGCCGTGGTGGGAGCTGGAGGCCGGTTGGCAGCTCTTCCTCTCCTGCCTTCTCCCCACTGGCAGAGCCTAACCAGAAACAAGCTGGCAAGGGGCTCTGGAAAATATCGTTTTCAGGCTCCCAGCCACCCCAAGAAAAACAGATGGCTAAGCAAGGGTGCGGCATGGGGATGGAGTCGAGTAGCTGATGCTTATCGCTGTTCCCTCTGCTAGGAACAGCTTCCTGTCCTCTCTACCTAAGCAACACTTAATCAGCCTTTAAGACTCTGTCCCAAGGAGGCCGCCTCTAGGAAGCCTTCCTGGACTGCGGCCAATGGCTTCTACCTCTGGTTCTCCTGGGTCTATCATAGGTAGCTGCTTGTGTGCCTGACCGGCGCAACACCTCAAGAGCAGAGTCAGGGCGCACGCTCTACAAGGGGGCCCCCAGATGGACTCAGGACTGCTGACTCTGCCTGCAGGCCTGACTGCCTCCCCAATGCTGAGCAGGTCCAGAGGCCTCTCCTGACCAGCCCCCACGTCTGTCCCAGCCCCAGAAGCCCCCTCGCCAGGAACCCAGGAAGGATAAAGGCCCTGCTGCTCCCAGAGGCCCAGACAAAGAAAATGAGCCTGAGCTCCGGCTCCCCAAACCAGGGCAGGACTGAATCCGGGTCCCTACAGGGCAGGACAACTGTGCCCGGCTCCTCGGCGTCTCAGAGGCCTAGAGCCAAACAGACCCAGGATCCGAGCCTGCCAAAGAGTCACAGTGTGGCTGCAGGCAGGTTCTCAACCTCTCTGTTCCTCCGCTTTCTCATCTGTTGAGTGGGGATGATTTGGTGTCTCCTTCCATGACCAGTACGCAGGTTCAATGCAATGACGGACAGAAACTACCTGAATCTTACACATTGTAATCCTAAGAGCCAACTTCACTCCAGGCTCAGGAAACTTTCCGTGCACTGAGCTCCTTCCTCCTTGGACAACCTTATCTGCGTGTTGCCCCCATTTTACAGATTCTATAGTCACAGAGCTGGGACTGGCCTCCAGGCAGCCTGCCCTACCCAGCACAGAGGCTAGCCCTGGCGAGGCCTGATTTCCACCCGGACCCTCTTCCCACCATGTTCCAGGACACATGGCGCAGAGCCCTCCACACAAGCCCCGACTGGCCTCAGTGGAGGGCTCTGCGCCCTGTGTCCCACCCCTAAAAGTCCCTCTCTTCTTTCAGTGCTCTTGCTTACCTAGGATGCCTGCCAGCTCACCCCTCAGCCCCAAGCCAAGCCTAGAATAACAGAACATTGACAGAGTCCAAAAGGGAGGGGCCTCGGGAGGAGGGCCAGGCGGCGGCCTCCTCGAAGCCCGTGCACCTTGGGGCCAGGACTGGGTCAGCACCTACCTACGCCGTCCCGGCTTCCCCGCTTCCCTCCTGCACAGGCCTGGACAGATGCACAGACACACACGCCCGGGAGAGTGTGAGACCCTGTATTCTGTTTCAAGAAGAAAAGCCCAAAGAGACCCATTAAAAACAGAGGCAGTGAAAACAATGATGGTTTGCGTGGCCTTGAATACAGGGGAGTTACGACCACTCACGACAACGTGATGAATCTCACAGGCCTGACGTCAAGCAAAAGAGACAAACACAAAAGACGGTGAACTATGGAACTGCACTCATGTGAAGTTCATGAACGGCAGAACTCACCTGTGTTCTCCCTGGCAGGGAAGACAGGGCTGGAGTGCAAAGGGGCTCAGGGGGATGGGGATGGGTTTCAATTTTCTTCATCTGAGAGCTCAGTACAGGTACATTCAATGGTGCTCTTTTTGCCCGTAGGGCTTACTGCGATGAAAGTTCAAAAGATAGAGTACTCCAAAGTTCTAAAGTTAAGTCCAAAGGGGGATAGAGAAAAGGGACTTGGCTTCCAGAGTTCTCTCTTTTTCTTCTCCTGGGGAGGTGTTCCTTCCAGGGCTACTGTGAGGTTTCAGTAAGACACTTCCTGTGTAAATACGAGGGATTTTGTGTGTCTCCTCTGCTGGCACATCAGCTACCAATGAACGGACACAAGTTGTGTTTTTATGATCTCAGCTCACCCTCAGCAGGGACCATAGGGCTTGCCGTCCCATTTCCCAGGGGGAAAGACTGAGGTTCAGAAACATAACATAGCTCAGCCGGTTGATGGCAGAGAGCGGGGATTAGAATCCAGTTGACTCTCCCACACGTCCTGCAGGAGACTCTTCGAAGTGGAAGGGAGGACTGGGTCCCTAGACCCTGGGCACCGGGAGTAGCAAGCCTCCCTGTCGTCAGCGCCCTGCAGGTCTGAGAAAGGCAGAGCCAGGAGCGCGGGCTCACAAACTTAGGAGCAGTATTTCCACTCCTTTGTATACACCCAAGAGAGCTGAAGACATGCCCATGCAACAAACACGGCATGAGCGTTTATGGCAGCATTATTCACAACAGCCAAAGAGGGGAAACAACCCAAGTGTCCATCAGCTGATCCCTGGATGAATAAAGTGCAGGCCACCTGCACAATGGACTATCACTCGGCCATAAAAAGGAACAAAGGACTGATACAGGCTACACCACAGAGGAAACTTGAAGACACGATACCTTGTGCAAGAAGCCAGTCACAAAAGACCACATGTTGTATGTGAAATGCGCAGAATAGACCATATACGGAGGCAGAAAATAGATCGGTGATGGCCTGGGGCTGAGGGGATGGAGGCATCCTGGGGGAGGGGAAGGGGGTTGACACCTGAAGGATACGGGGTTTCTTTCTGGAGTGGAGAAATGTTCTCAAATTAACTGTGGTGATGGGTGAACAACTCTGCTCAAAGCCATTGAATTATCTGCTTTAAAAAAGTGAATTGCAGGGCGCCTGGGTGGCTCAGTGGTTGAGCCGCTGCCTTCGGCTCAGGTCATGATCTCAGGGTCCTGGGATCGAGTCCCGCATCGGGCTCTCTGCTCAGCAGGGAGCCTGCTTCCTCCTCTCTCTCTCTGCCTGCCTCTCTGCCTACTTGTGATCTCTGTCTGTCAAATAAATAAATTAAAAAAAAAATCTTTAAAAAAAAAAAGTGAATTGCAAGATATGTGAATTATATCTTAATAAAGCTGTTTTAAAAAATTAATCATGAGCAGGGGGTCAAAAAAAGAAGGCTGAGACCCAGAATCACAGACTTGATTCTGATTTGAGAGGTCTGCCTGGATGTGCTGGGCGACGTTGGGTAAATGTCTTCCCTCTCTGGGCTTTCGTTGTCCCTGCTGTCACCGGGGAGAGGAGAGAGTTGGGGCAGAGGAGCTGTGAAGTGCCATTGATTTGGACATGTTATCACGCTGTTCACAACAGCTGTCCAAGATCATGTCTGCTTGTTGTCTGCCCTCTGAGGTGGCAGTGGTGGGGTGAGGTCTGAAGGGTCCTCCAGGGGCTTCCACCCCTAACCGTTCACCGTTATCTTTGCAGATCATCTGGCCTCACCAGAGGCAGGCCACGTGCCAGCAATATCCTTTAAAGATGGCGGAGAAGAGAGTTCTCCAAACATGGCTGCTGGCCACTACTCTGGGTCAAGTCGGACACCAGAGGCTTGGAGGGAAATCCTAGCTTCTCTCTGTGCCATTAGTCAGTCCTGATTCCACCCCAGCTCCTTCCAAAGTCATCCTGGGGTAGACAGACAGACAGACAAAAGGACCAAGGAGAAATACCACCCAGGCCAGTTGAGACAAATCTGCCTTCACTTGAACCCCTCTTACAGATGGGAAAACGGAGGCACAGGTGGGCCAAGGCCATCCCCATTGTCCAAGAGCCAATGACTGAAGCCCAGCCTGTTTCCGTTCTTTCTGAACAAGCCTAAGTGCCTACTCTGTGCTCATCCTGTGGCTCTCACTGGAAGGATGAGAGGTGCCCTGGGACCAAGGGTAGGCAGCCCACCCGGGAGTCCTGGGCTTGTGTCCTCCCTCTCCCCTTTCTCATGCCGTGTGACTTTGAGGGAGCCACTCACCCTTTCCAGACTTCCATTGCACTGGGGCTCCCAATCACTGCCCTGTCACTGACTCCAGAGATGCGGTTATGGAAGGGAAGAGGCCTTGTCAACTGTAAAGGCCTGGGGACACGGAAGCCAGCTCTGGCCCCAAGACTGAGAAAGCTGAGATCAAGGTAGGCAGCCAAGGCTTGTGTTTTCAGTCATACCTGCTGCGGGGGAGCAAGGGGGCTGCTGCCTGTGGGGAATGAGGGAGACAGACCACGGTACGGCTGTGGCTTGGGGATACCCGGATGGATGTGAGCTCCGTTGACGAGAGTCAGTCACTCAATGTCTTCTCTGCTCTTGCTGTGTGCCAGGTGCCGCATTTGACCTGGGGGACACAGCAGGCCCCACGGCAGACAGCACTCAAGCTGATCATCCATGTGAGGGGAGATGTGTCGAAAGGAGAGAACCAAGGCTCATGATAATGGCGGCCCTTGTGACAATCTCACAAACATGGGTGCCACGCGCCCTTTCGAGTGTGTAAACTAGCAGGGTCCTCACGACACCCTGCCACATGGGAGCTAGCGTGGCCTACTTCACTCTGCATGTGAGAAAACGGAAGCCCAGAGAGGCTGTGAGAGGTGTCCAAGGTCACACAGCGAAGAGATGGTGGAATCATGAGGTCAACCAGGCAGGCTGGGTCTGCAATGACTGCTCTGTCGTCATCTGTCTCAGGACGGGGCTTTACAGAATGAGGGCAGGAAAGGCCTTCTGAGAAGCTGACATGGAAGCTGAGACCCAAAAGAGAGGGAGTCAGGCCAGCAGAGCGGAGGAGATGGTCGGGGGCCATAAGTCCTTTCCCGGGAAGCTGGTGACTCCTGAGCTCTGGGCCCTTCACTCACGGGGGGCCTGTTCTCTCTCATGTAGCTGTTAAGCACTCCAGGCAGAGAGAGAAGCCAGGTCGCTATCAGGAAGCCCTTCAGTGTAAGCATTTCTGGGAAACAGCTTCAAAAAAAAATCTCACAACAAAGGAATCTGAAGCTTGAAATTCTCCAGAAATATGTTATGATTTCTTTTCACGTTCTTAGTAAATATTCACTTTTGTACTGCGTATTATATTCAAAATTCTATTTTATATTTTTTTCTCTTAAAGATAGTCCCCTAGGGGCGCCTGGGTGGCTCAGTCAGTTAGGTGTCTGCCTTCGGCTCAGGTCCTGGTCCCAGGGTCCTGGGATGAAACCCCAGGTCAGGCTTCCTGCTCAGCGGGGAGCCTGCTTCCCCCTCTCCCTCTGCTCTGCTCCTGCCCTCTCTCACTCTCCCTCTCTCTCAAATAAATAAATAAAAATCTTTTTTTTTAAATTAATTTATTTATTTATTTGACAGAGAGAGAGATCACAAGTAGGCAGAGAGGCAGGCAGAGGGAGAGGAGAAAGCAGGCTCCCCGCCTAGCAGAGAGCCCGATGAGGGGCTCGATCCCAGGACCCTGAGATCATGACCTGAGCCGAAGGCATAGTCTTAACCCACTGAGCCATCCAGGCGCCCCAATAAATAAAAATCTTAAAGAAAAAAAAAAGATAGTCCCCTCAAATCAAAATTAAGACCACAATGTGATAATACAGTCTACTCACCAGAATGGCTAAAATGAAAGGAGTTACAGATACACAATCCCTCCTTCTGTCTATATTACACACACACACATGCACACACAAAGTGTCCATGAAGATCTGGAACAAAAACTCTGCTGTGTGGCCGGGAGAGGGGTGTAAATTGGTAGGACCACTTCGGAAAACAATATACAGAGTCTCCTGAAGCCAAACATTTCATTTGTTCCAGTGAGGTGGCAGTTCTTCTGACGGATATTTACCCAACAGAAACGAGTCCACGCGTCCTCCAAAAGACATGTGCGAGAATGGCTTTTTCTCATCAGACCCCAAAGCCGAAAACAACCTAAAGGCCCAGCCCCGGCGGCACAGACATCTAAAAGGTGGCTCAGGGGCTCTGAGCCCTCACAGAGGGATGAGAAAAGAGAATGTCTGGCCACAGGCAACAGCTTGGTTGACTCTCGTAGACGTATTAAGCCAAAGATGCCAGACACAACGTACGCACTGAATGATTTCATTCATCTGAAGCGCAATGCTGGGCAAAACTCCGCTATAATCTAAGAAGTGGTTGCCATTAGCGGGTCCAAACTAGAAGGGGCCTGGGGGGCAAGTGTCTGGGTGCCAGTAACGGTCTGATTCTTGAGTTTGGTGTCAGCGTACCCGGATGTGCTCAGCTTGGGGGAATTCATCGAGTTATACGCTGATATGTGTAACTTTCCTATGTGTACGTTATATTTAATGACACAATGGCAAAAGCTTCAAGGCCCTTAAAACTTGTATCTGCCCTTGAGACCAGAGAAGGAATTTATCCTCTAGCAGTCACTGGCCCTGCAGGGCTGTGAGCAGCGGGTGACAGTGACCTCCTCAGTGTTTCAGGAAGCTCTCTCCAGCCACACGGCAGGGAGCGGGAGCACCAGGGTAGAGACGTAATCGGGGATGCAGAGTGGCTCAGGGCAGGTGGAAGGGCGGAGGAGTCTTGCTTGGTGGGACTTCAAGGGCAAGGCAGGCATCGGGGAGGTGGAGGCGGGTGGAGGGATTGTTGGGGCGAAGAGGAAACTGGACTGGAACAGGGACAACCGTTGTGAGGGGCTGAGGGGTAGAAAGAGGTCTGGGCTCCGATGATTTCACAAAGAAGGGGGTATCCTGGCACCGCCAGGCCAGGCTCCACCTGGAAGCCAACTCCCCCTTCATTCCTTCCCAGGCCTGGCCAGCCCTGATCACACAAGCTCTAAGGGCCCAGAGCCAGCTCTTGGCAGCCACTCAGACCACCTGCACCTCCCAACCCCGCCGAGTCCTGACAGTTTGTCTCTCTTCAGTTATGACTCTGGGTTTTCCTTTTTTTTTTTTTTTTTTTTTTCCTGTTTTATTGATCCAAGCTTTCACGAGGGCCTTCTCGGGGCAGACCTCAAGCTTGACGGTACTGTATCTTGTGTCATTGAGGCCTCTGCTGGCCCTGGTGAAGTGGGTGGCCCTGACCCATTTTATGGATGAGGACAGTGAGGCTTAATGAGGTGAAGTGACTTGGGGGCAAGATCACCTACCCAAAAAGGAGCAGAGCTAGATTTTACAATGATGCCAACAGCAGCTGCTATCTCTTGGCGCTAAGAGGGGCCAGGCCTCTGCCAAGCACCATGCCTACATTTACTCCTCCAGTCCTCACAATGACACAGTGAAGGAAACTGCAATTATGATCAGCCCCTCAAAAAACCTGTTTACGGAATTCTTGCGTACGGGTGCAGAAACGTACACAAATCCTAACAGCCCGATGGGTTTCCACAAAATGAACCACCCAGGAGACCAGCACCTAGGTGAACAAAATAGAACAAGAGATACAACACCAAAAACACAAGTGCTAAAAGAAAACCGATAAATTGGACTTCAAAAACATGTAAGACTTTTGGGTTTCAAAGGATACCAGCAAGAAGGTGAAAAGACAACACTAAGTTGAGGGAAATATTTGAAATCATATAATTCACGAGAGTCTCATAGCCAGAATATATACAGAACTCTTATAACCTACGAATAAAAAGCCAAAGAACACAATGTAAGAATAGGCAAAGGATTTAAATAGGCATTTCTCAGAAGATCTACAAATGGCCAAGAAGCACATGGAGAGAGGCTCGAAACCATCAGCCACTAGGAATCGCAAATTGAAATCATAGAGAGGCCCATCTCACACCCACCAGAGGACTGGGATCAACAAGACGGGTGTGAGAGAGGATGCAGAGAAATTGGAGCTCTCGTAGGCGGCTGCTGGAAATGAGGTGGTGCAGCTCCCTTGGAAAACAGTTTGACAGCTCCTCCAAAGGTTAAACATAGCTGCCCTTTGACTCAACCATTCCACTCCTAGTGGGATCAGAAAATAAAAACATACCTGCATGCAAAAGTTGAACACAGATACTCATGGTGACACTATTCACAGTAGCTCAAAAGTAGAAATAACCTAAATGTCCATCAGCTGACGAATGGATAATAAAATGTGGGGCATTCATATAATGGAATATTATTCAGCAACCAAAGGGAAAATGGTGCTGATACACGCTATGACATGGATGAACTTGGAAAACTTTATGCCTACATGAAAGAAGCCAGTCATAAGAGATTATATATTGGATAATCCCATTATACAAAATGTCCAGAATAGACAAATAGACAGAAAGTAGATCAGTGGTTGTCTAGGGTCACGGAGTAGACCAGGGAGGGGGTGGGGTCAAGAGGATAGGGAGTGACTGGTAATGAGTACTTTCTTTTTTGGAGATGATGAAAATGTTCTAAAATTAGGTGATGGGGATGGTTGCCCATCTCTTAGATAGACTTTCAAACCACACTTTAAGTGGATGAACTTTCTGGTATATAAATTATATCTCAATAATGTTGTTCAAATATAAAAAGATATTCCATACCTTTATTCATGCTGCTCCCGTGCCTGAATTTTTCTTACCCTCTTCTGTTTCTCTGAATGTCCAAAAATAACTAGTTTCCAAGGTCTAGTTCAGTGCCATTCCAAAGATTGCCTGGATCCATTCCCATCAGACGTAATTTCTCTCTCCTCAGAACTCTTGTGACAATTCACATCATTCACTCGGCAATGATTTACAAAGGCACGTATCTGGTGTCTGGCACTTATTACATTTCACGTGATTATTTAAGTACCCATGTCATCCCGCTATTATACTATAACCTTTCGGAGAGAAGAGACTGTGTCTGGTTCCCTTCTATGAACTCAGCACTCAGCCATGTGACTGGCACACATGGAAGTATGTGGAATTCATTCTAAATTTCCTTTTCTTCCCATTACCTCTTCCACTAGGAAACATAAGGATATAAAATGGTGGAAAGTAAAAGGACGGAATAAAATATAGCTTGCAATTGTGCCGTGACTATAGTCATATAAAACAAAAGAAGCTTTGTCATTGAAAGTCTTACGAGATACGAAGGGCACTGTATGACAAATGTTCTAGTAAACTATTTTAATTTTATAAACACCTAATGACATAGTTCAAAATGGACGAAAGAGAAATGGACAGACCTACTAGAAATATTCACATCCAAATCAGAATGGAAGATTCCAATATCTCTCTCTCAGAATTTGGCCAGACATGGAGGCAAAAGGTCAGTGTAGAGATAGTTTATGCAATGGTGACAAAAAAAATATTAATACAACAAAGGTTTAATTCTTACACAAAGTGTGGTGGTCAGGTAATTCTTAGGGCAGTTTTCCCCCATGAAGTGACCTAGGAATCTGAGCATCTCTTACCACATGCCTCTATCTTCTCAGTGTGCTTCTAAAGAAGCAAAAAATGTGGAGACAGCGCAGTGGTTCTTAAGTGCCTTGGCTCAGGTTAAACATATCACTTCCGTTCACTTCTCTTTAGCTAGAACTGGTCACATGGCCTCTCTTGTCTCTAAGGGTATGGAAAAGTGTAGTATGCCTATATCCATCCCCAAAAGAGAAGAATCAGATAGGGATGAGCATGAATAATCTTTACTCAAAGGACTTAAATAAATGATACATACAGATAACTGTATCCAACACCTTATTTTCAAACACATAAGACAATTTACAAAATTTGACTATGATCTAAGCTATACAGCCAGTCTCACCAGATTTCAAAGAACCAAAACCACATAGAGCATATTATCTAAACTGCTGTTTCTTACAATGAAGTTATAAATCAATAATGAGATAATTAGAAATTTTCCATAGAAATTTAAAAATATACTTCTAAATAACCCATGGGTTAAAAAAAGAACTGATCAAGGAAGCTAGAAAATATTTATATAGAGTCATAATGAAGAAAATTCATATCCAAATTTGTAGGTGTGGGTAAATCAGTATGTGGAGAGAAATGTATAGTCTTAAGCACATATGTCAGAAAGGAAGCTGAAGACTGAGAAACACTGATGCCAAGATACTTGAATAGTATCTTGAGAAAGAATATCGAAAGAAATCTAATAAAAGTAGGAAAATGTAAATGTTAAAGGCAAGAACAGAAATAAATAAAATAAGAAAGCAAAGATTAAAACAGAGCTAACCCAACAAAGACAAAGTTGGTTCTTTGAAAAGACAGACAAATTGATGAACCCCTGAATGAAACTGGTCTAGAGAAAGACATAAATGGTGCCCCAAAACCCCAATATTAGGGATAAAAAGTGAGACATCACTACAGATACTGCCACCATTAAAGGAAAAAAGAGGATGTTTTCAGCAACTTTGAGTCGGTATGTTTGAAAATGTAAATGAAATGGGCAACATCCTGGAAAGGCAAAATATACCAATTTTGACTTGAGACAAAATAGAAAACCTACATAATCCTTTAACAATTAAGGATATTGAATCAGTTGTTCAAACCCTTTTCCATACAGAAAACTTCAGCTCTAGATGGCTTCACTGACAAGTTTTACCTGACATTCAAAGAAACTATTTCTGTCTTTGACAATCTCTTCCAGAGAGTAGATAAAGGGAGTGAGTAATCGCCAGTTCACTTTATGAGGCTAACATAACCTGCATACCAAAACAGGACAAAGATATGGCAATGAAGGAAAATTACAGGCCAATTTTACTTGTAAATAGAAATGAAAAATCAGGGCACCTGCGTGGCTCAGTGGGTCAAACCTCTGCCTTTGGCTCAGGTCATGATCTCAGGGTCCTGGGATTGAGCCTTGCATAGGGCTCTCTGCTCAGCAGGGAGCCTGCTTCCCCCACCCCCTCTCTGCCTGCCTCTCTGCCTACTTGCCATCTCTCTCTTTCTCTCTGTCAAATAAATAAATAAAATCTTAAAAAAAAAAAAAAAGAAATGAAAAATCATGGATAAAGTGTTAGCCACAAAAATCCATCAATACACAAAAGGATATCACAATTGAAATGGACTAATCCCAGGAATACAAGGTTGGTTTAACACTAGAAAATCCGTTAAAGTTGGGGCACTTGATGGCTCAGTCGGTTAGGTGGTTGACTCTTGATTTCAGCTCAGGTCATGATCTCAGGGTGGTGAGATTCTCTCTTCCTCTGCCTCTGCCCCTCCCCTTCCCATTTGTGCTTGCTCTCTCTTAGAAAAGAAAAGAAAAGAATAAGAAAATCCATTAAATGAAATGGAATTCAGGTTAATTCAGCACATCAACTGATTAAAGGACAAAACCTGCATGCAGAAAACCATTTGATAAAAACTTGACACTTATTCATGATTTAAAACTAATAAAAAATAATCTAGGAAATTATGAACAGAAGGAATTTCCATAATTTGATAAAGATATGTCTGCAGCTAACACGGTAAAATATTACAAGTGTTCCCTTTAGAGATCAGAGACACGGCACCCATTTACTCAGCATTTACTGGTGGTCTTAGCCAATGGAGTAAGGCAAGAAAAAGAAATGAAAGAAGTAAGATTTGGAGAAAAAACAAAACCATCATCATCCCAAAGTAACATAAGTATGCATAAAAGAAACCTCAAAATATGCAACTATGTCATTTAAATTGATAAGAAAATTAAGAATTTTTATTGGAATAAAAAAATATATATTAAAAGTATGTTTTTATATAACAACCCACTGAATTACTGAATGAAGTTGTTGGGGGCAGAAAGCTCTTTTGGGCATTAAGAGCTGACCCTGTGCGAACAGGGTACACTGTATGGGCGTGAGCTCCCTGTTACTGGAAGGGTTCAAGCAGGAAGAGGAAGGGCTTTGTCCAGGGGGGCTGGGGAAAGAACCTGGGCTCAGGGTGAGAGATTTGTCCCCTGCCAGGCTGAGCCTCAGCTGTCTAAACAGTCCTGGAAAACAGCCTGTCTTCTTTCTTTTGGTTCCTCCCTC
Organism: Mustela nivalis; assembly: GCF_964662115.1. Lineage (NCBI taxonomy): Eukaryota > Metazoa > Chordata > Mammalia > Carnivora > Mustelidae > Mustela > Mustela nivalis. The sequence goes on along the minus strand of NC_139027.1, from coordinate 123,827,521 downwards.
TGTCAGCTTAATCCCTTTGGTAAACCCAGTAAAATGAGCCAGGATTTACAGCTCCGGGAAATATATGCTCGGCAGTTTCTAATCTTATCACTGTCCACTCCCTCCTTCCTAGGCTCTACTTTCAGAGAAAACCCACAACAGCTACATCTCATCCTCTTCCCCTTGCCCCTGCCATACCAGACTTATCTTCCTACTTCAAGTTCTCTGTTCAGATCACACATTCTGAAAACACCCCGCTCCCTGGTTTGTGAAACAGAATTTTACATGGTCCCTTAATTGGCACAACCTGGGAGAGGAGAGCTGCTCTGGGGGGGGAGTCCGATGGGGCCCTGCCTCCGTGGTCCTCCCGCCTTATTCCCTGAAGCAGCTCCCCCAGCCACTGAGGCACCAGATTCCTCCTCACCACAGAGCCCCGCCCCCGCTCCTCACCCCGAGGAGACAGTGGGTAAGCACACACTTGGAATCAGACAGACTTGTGCTTTCCAGCTCTGTGACCTTGGACCTGGGTTCTCCCCCTTGCAAAGGGGTGGAGCTCATAGGCATTCCCACTTCAGCAAAGGGTGAAACCAGGCAATGAATATAAGGGTTCATCACCCAGGGGGGTGCTCCATGCACCTGTGTGGTTATTGGCAGTCTCTGGGGTCTGGGGGAGCCCCTCAGCACCTCTGTCTGGACTCATAAGGCCCCATTGGCTCTACCTACAGCTGGCAGGTCACGGACAGAGGCAGGAAAACAAGGCTGTTAATAAATCTGTCCCCGCCAGGGGCCCCTGCTCTGACAGGAGCTCCGCAGGAGGCGTGAGGCCCAGCTGCCTACAGACCCAAATGTTGGCTGAGCCACTAGATAAGTCTGTAATGACCTGTCCCTCATGCTGGAGGCATTAACCTTGCTGCTGGCCTGGACGCCCGGGCTCTGCCGTTAACCCTACCCTTCCCAGCCCTAGGGAAGCCGAGGGCGCAGCCTCGATCAGGGAGAGCTGTTATCGATTACCCACGGCCACCTAACGAATGACCCCGTGATTCAGCAGCTGGAAATAACACCCGATTATTAAGTCTCAGCTTCTGTGGGTCAGGAATCTGCAAGAGGCTACACGGCGTGGATCTGACTCAAGGTTCTCCGTGAGGCTGCCATCAGCCTCAGTGGTGGTCATCTCAAGGCTTGACTGCGGGGGGGATCAGATTCCAAACTCACTTCGGCAGCTGCTGGCAGGCCTTCGAAGACCCTCGTTGCCTGGGCCTCTCTCCCCAGCGCCAGCCATGGAGAGACGGAGAGAGCGCACCCAACAGAGGTCACCGTACTTTTATAACCCAGCCTCTTCGCCTGTTACGTCTGACATAGTCTTTTAGCTGAAAGTCACGAAGTGTAATCCCCAGTCAAGAGGGAAAAGTACAAAGTTGTGAAAACCCAGAAGCGGGGGGCAGGGGGGCAGTGGGAGCCGTCTCCGAGGCTGCCTACGTCAGGGGCTGCTGCTGGGACGTGCACGTAGGTCCGAGGCCCGCTCTCCTTCAGGTGCACCTGCTCGGACCCCCAAATCCTTCTTCCATCTTACACCAAGCCTGGAGGACTCAAAATCCTAAAGCACTCTCAAGCCTGACCTCTCCCTCTCTCTCTCAGCTTTCATGGTCCCAGGCGGGTCCCCAGCACGTCTCCCCAGGCTGTTGTCACTCGTCACTACCTCCTCGCTGGTCCCTTGAATCTCTTCCGCTCCGCTCAGTCCCCACCCATCCCTTCCACCCACCCCCTGTCTCTTCCCAACAGTACTCAGAGAAGTCTTTTCAGAACGCAGATCGGACCCTGTGTTTCCTTGCTGGAAATCCTCCAGAGGCTTCCCACATGCTCGGCACCGGGATCCAAGTCTTCTTGAAGAAGGACAAGACTCTGTGGGGTCTGGCTCGCTCCGAGCCTCGAGAGCCTCAGCTCCAAGCAGAGCTGGCTCCTTTCGGGGCCTCTGGTCACAGGCTTTGCTCATGCTGTTCCCCTTCCGGCTGTGCTTTTCCTGTCTCCTTCACCATGTTCGTCCCTCAGCACCCTTTGGGTCTTGGCTCGAGTCACTTCCCCGAAGAAGCTGTCCCCATCCCACCCTGACCGGGTTCTGGTCTCCTTCTGCAAACTTGTGCCCTTCTCAAGGAGCTCTGCTGGGCACACTGTTCCCTTCCCCGACTGGTCGTTGTCTGGCCCCCAATATGGGAGGCAGCACGAGGGCAGGCTTTGCTGTCTCCTTCCCTTGTGCCCGTCACCACTGGGTGCTTAAGAAAAAGCTGTTGAATTAAAAGAAAAAATTAAAGTATTTGTGTTAATGATAAAACTACAACTTTGGACATAATTCACTAGAATCATACAACTCCAAGGCTCAATTGGGCTCAGAAACCGGCCAGCCTACCATTTTGAAAGAGGAAACTGAGGCTCGGAGACAGGGACATCTTCTCAGGTCAGAGTGGGTGAGAGCAGAGAGCAGAAGCCGGGCCTCTGGTGTCACCCTCCACCTGCCGTTCTCCGTCTGTCATGGAAACGCCCCTTGCCTTCTATCACCACCTAAATTCACCACTGGTGCCTCAGGAGTGCCAACCCATCATCCCCATCAACCCTAAGCCCTTGGCACAAAGACTCAGGAATGCGCTGGCAAAGCCTCTTTCCGGTAAACTCTTTTCTTAGCTTTGGAACTCCTCTCCTCCGAGATGCACACCCAGGCCCGAGGATAACCATTTCACCCCAAATGAACCGCAAGCCCTACTTTTAAACATTCTCCTTCTGGTTCCTCCCAGGAACCTGAGACCATGTGAACTATCAGGGACCTGAGATGTTCTGGGTCTATTCCAGAAGGGGAAACCAAGGCCAGAGAAGGCCCAAGACTTTCCCAAGGTCACACAGGACAGCAGCAGGGCTGGGACCAGAACTTGGGCCTCCTCACCCTCAGGCCCTCGCTTCCTTCCATCTCCAGAGCAGGATCAAGGTAGCGGCGCCTGCAGGCTTGGATCTCACGCCTACAGATGCCTCTTAGAACAAGGATTCTTTCTCGGCCTGTGGTCGGCTCTGCGGTCCTGTCACCCCTTGTTAGCAGAGAAGAACTCTCTACTTGCAAAAGCGGAAAACACACTGGCATTCTGAAACAAACATTCTAAAACAAGTGATGTTGCAAACCTGTATGGCAAACACGAAACACGCTGGCAAAAAACAAACAAACAAAACCCTCCAACTGGTATTCAAATTAATTGCCAACCTTTAAACATGGAGAGATTTTTACAAACAAATCCAGGTTTCCACCTTCTCTTAGAAAAATCAGACAATCTGGCCATCGTGGTGCTGCCCCCCGCCCCCAGCCTGCTGACGCTCGGCTCAGCGGCCTAGCGGTTATCACACACACGTCTGGCCATGGCTGGCCACATCTTCCCTTCCACGGCCCTCCCCGGCCTTGAAGGCATTCAAGTTTACTGCCTTTCTGCTGCTGGGTTGGAGAACCCCTTCTGTGAGCATGGCCCAAGTAAGTGGTCACATAGTCACTGTTGGATGCCTCCAGGGACAGAGGGGTCACTACCGGTCTGTTGCACAGCTGGTCAAAGAGCCCCAGTGGGAACGAGAACCGTGGCTTATTTGAATCCATGTTTAACAGGTCACGCTATGATTTAATAAACTTTGAAGCACCTGCTAACCAGGCTTCTCCATGCTTGTTTTGGCCAAGGCACATACGAAAGCTGCTCTTCGGAATGACTTCACAGACTTCCAGGCCACTGAAATGAAGTGCAGATGCCACGGGATTATGGGCAAATGCGGGGCCAGGTCTGGATGTCCCTTTTGACGTTTCAAGGGCAGCCACCGGCAATATCAAAAGAGGGTTTGAAGGTCCATCCTTGGGTTCTTGAGCAACGACAGCTCTCAGACAAAATGCCTCTCCATGACCTTGCCAGGGGCTGAAACCACCACCTCCATGTTTCATAATCCACGGAGACAGAGGGGGGCTTCCTACAGCAATGTCAGCACCCTGAACACTTCATCAGGAGGCAGCCCGGCAAATCTGGGCAGACGCTCTTTGGAGAGATCTTGGCAAGCTTCAAATGTTGGACCTTTAGAAGAGCACCACTTATCAGCCGTCAAATCTCAAAGCCAACAGAAATACTAGAGTCCGGGACTACTAGCTCGGGGAGGGGCCATGCCTGGATCATCTCTAACCACTCTCTAACCTTTCGCTGAGAAGCGCCTGACAGGACCCCAGACAAGAAGGGTCAGCCAGCCTTGGCGGGGCCACCAGTCTTCCTGATGATGGGTCAGAAGTTCTCTCCACTGAAACATCCTTCTCTTGTCGCCAGTTTTATCCCCAGAGTAAGAACCATTTTTAAGCCTGTATTCATCCACAGCCCCTCAAGGACCACCACACTTGCCCTCCCCCATCTGCAAGCTAAATTGTCCCAGGTCACCCACTCCTCCCTGGGAGCGGGGGGGTCTGCCCGCCCTCCTGCAGCTACCAGGGCCGCCCCCCAACCCTGCCCACCAACTCTTAGCATATTTTCACAACAGCTGTGGCTTTAAGAGGGCGCAGTTCTTGCCCCAGGACCTCTGGGGAGAAGAAAGGCCAAGTCCAGCTGTGCCATATCCCAGGCTCGCCCGCCCAGAGTTTGTCCAGATGGTTTCATATCAGCACACAGCTTTTGTTTATTTAGCACATACTCATGTCGCTCAGCTGACTTTAGCAATATTGATTCATTAAACCGCCCTAAACATCTGAGATGGAGTCTGTTATCGTCTATACAATACAGATGATGAAATCAAGAGATCAAGACATAGGGAAGTGGAGTCCCTCGCTCAGGGTGCCAGTGAGGTGGGGGAGACTGGAGCCTGGGCCTCGAACTCAGGTCGCCGGAGCCTGGAGCTAGGGCTCGCTGCCACCGCGTGCTGCCTTCCTTCCTTGAGGCTGTCATGTTGAGCTTTGGGGTGAAGGCCTCCGGGGAGAACTGGAAGTACTGTCTTCCTGATCGGTCAGACTCATCCCGAGATTGGAAGGGACTTGTCTCAGGTCATTCCGCTCTGCAGTGATGGAGCTGGGGCTTGAACCGGGTTCGGAATTCGGGGCTCTTGGCTCCAGCCGATGCTGGATGCTGGATGGACTCATCAGGTTTAACCGAAGTGGAATCTGCCAGGGTCGGGGCGCCTGGGTGGCTCAGTGGGTTAAGCTTCTGCCTTCAGCTCAGGTCATGATCTCAGGGTCCTGGGATCAAGCCCTGCATCGGGCTCTCTGCTCAGCAGGGAGCCTGTTTCCCTTCATCTCTCTCTCTCTGCCTGCCTCTCTGCCTACTTGTGATTTCTGTCAAATAAATAGATAAAATCTTAAAAAAATTAAAAATTTATAAAAAAGTAAAAAGAAGCCGCCAGGGTAACAATAGTACAAAGAACCTGTCGAGGGAAGTGAAATGCGTTCTAATCTGGCTTTGAGTCCACATAGATCTCCCCAACGAGCCCCTGGGCCAGGGACAAGAGGAGGAGTACCTAACGCAGGCAGCTGATATTCTGAACGAGCATATTTCAGGAACTAGATGGAGACTTCATGAATTCATAACCCAGCAACCCGGAAGTCATCACGCTCTATCACGTGCACGTTACACCAGTCCCGATGTGGCACGAAGAGCCCTCATAGCCAGTGCTGGGCAGCGCACCTTGTCTGGAAGGATCTTTCCTGTCCAGTGGACTTGATGCATACTTGTTTGTTCTGCTGAAACATGTGCACCATAGGATGGGCACCTGGCTGCTCTCTGCTCCCTCCCTGGGAGGGAGCAGGGTCCCCTGCCTGCCGCACAAGAGAGTCCTCTGCCTGCCCTACAGACTCTGGGGTGAGAACCGCAGGCTGGGGGCAGGGGGGAACTGATGGTCACTATCATCAGATGTTGTTGCTTTGTTGTACGTTATGAACCCCAAATACATTCTTATCTCTGTTTCAAAAATTCTCTTTTGGAGATATTTAAACAAAAAGAAAACATGATCTATTTCCCCAGGCGGTTTTCAGTGTTCTTCCCTCCTTTCTGGGGATCTGGATTTCCATCGGTTATCATTTGTCTTCTGTCTGACGTTGCCCAGGTCTAGCGGTGATTAATTCTTTCACCTTTTGTTGCACTGAAAACGTTTTTTATCTAGCTTTTATTTTTGTTTATTTATTTATTGTTTATTATTTTGAAAGACGTTTTTTGCTAGGTCGATAGCAGGCCCCCCCACCCCCCAACACCTGTGGGATGGCGTGGGTGGTTCTCTTCTGGCTTGCGGGCTGTCTGAGAATTCACTGTCGCTCTGATCTTTGTTACTCTGTGTGTCTGTCTTTCTTCTTCTTCCTTTTTTTTTTTTAATCACTGGCCCGGCACCTTGACTATGATGTGTGTTAGCCTGTGCAGCTCGTTCAGGGTTGTTTTTCTCGAGGTGCTGAGCTCCATAGAACAATGGCTTTACAATTTTCATCCTAGTTGGGGAATGGCCATTAGTTCTTTCCTCTTTGCCTCTTTCCTTTCCTTCTGGTACGTATCTTGGGCAGTCAGTGCTGTCCCGCAGGCAGCTCTGTTTCTTTCTTTTTCTGGTATTTTCTCTCTGTGCTTCATTCTGAATAATTTCCATTACTGTGCCTTTAATTTCACTTTTTAAATTTCTTTTTTTTTTTTTTAATCTTATTTATTTGACACACAGAGAGAGATCACGAGTAGGCAGAGAGGCAGGCAGAGAGAGGTGGGGAAGCAGGCTCCCTGCTGAGCAGAGAGCCCCACATGGACCCTGGACCATGGACCCTGGATTGGTGGGACTCGATCCCAGGACCCTGAGATCACGACCTGAGCCGAAGGCAGTGACTTAACCCACTGAGCCACCTAGGCACCCCACTTTTTAAATTTCTTAATTAATTTCTTAATTTCTTTAATTTCACTCTTCAACTCCACATTTTTCTTCTGCGGTGTCCCATCTGAGGTTATTGCCACTCTGGTCAGTTGAATTTCAGATACTGTATTTTTCAACTCTGGAAATTTGATTTGGATTTTAAATATATATGTCGGGTGCCTGGGTGGCTCAGTTGGTTGAGAGACTGTCTTCGGCTCAGGTCCTGCTCCCGGAGTCCGGGGATCGAGTCCCACCCACATCAGGCTCCCAGCTCAGCAGGGGAGTCTGCTTCTCCCTCTGACCTCTCCCCTCTCATGCTCTCTCTCTCTCTCAAAAAAGTAAATAAAATCTTTAAAATAAAAAATATATATATGTCCTCTGTCTTTCCTCATTATGTTCATATTCTCCTTTATATCCTTGAGCATTTATCATGTTAACAACAGCTGTTTCAGCTCTTTGTCAACCAATTCCATCATCTGTGCCATTCTGGATCTATTGGTTTATTTTTCTTCGGACTCCGGTCATATTTCTTCTGCTTCTTTGCATGTGTGCTGATTTTTTTTTTTTCTTTTTTTTTTGGATGCCAAAGAGTGAATTTTACACTGTGGCGTGCTAGGTTTTGTTGTATTTCTTTAAACAGAGCTGGACTTCGTTTTTGCCAAGCCGTTCAGTTACAGACCAGCTTGAAGCTCACTACCAAGCTTTATTTATGGCTGTCTGAAAGCAGCTTTTACTCTAGTACTAATTTAGTCCAACTACAAAGGCATGACCTTAGTGCAGATTCTGGCCAGTGCTCTGGGTTATGATGAGGCCTCTCTGCTCTGCCTTGCAGAAACTTCAACTACTCCCAGACCCCTGTGAGTGGCAGGAACTAGCTGGGCCATTGCTTTCTGTTTGTTCTTCCCTTGGTCACACCAACTTTCATCCCACACATCCTGCTCAGAACTCCCCAAGGGGTCCAGGAAACCCTCTGCAGATTTTCGGAGCACAGTGTCTGTACAGCTAACTCCTGTTAGTCCTCCCCCCCAGATTCTAGCCACCGCAACCTTCCTGAACTCTGATGTGTGCCTCCTCATCTCAGTGATACAGGGGGCCTCTGGCTCCCAGCAGACTGGGAACACCCTCCATAAGATGGGGGCACTCACCTCTGCTTATCTGTTTCCCTTGTCTCGGGAACTCACAGTTCTGTGCTTCCTGATAGCCGATGTCTGAAAACATTTGTTTTACATATTTGAATGGTTTTCCAGTAGTTACCATGAGGGCAATTCCCATAGCACTTACTTCTTCATAGGTGGAACTGAAAATCTCTACCCTAGTTGTTTTCATTTGGGGTTGAACTCCAAAATATCATTTAACGAATAGACGGTGACTTCATTAAAGGTCACTAGAGAACTTTAACAACATTGTGTTTGGAATTCCTGAGTATTCTTGAGTTTTACAACTCTACCAGGAAGCCGGTCTCTGTCAGGAATTTATGAAAGGTTGAGCTGGGGGGGTATCTGGGTGGCTCGGTTGGTTAGGCATCTGCCTTTGGCTCAGGTTATGATCCCTGGGTCCTGGGATCAAGTCCCACATGAGGGTTAGGGTTAGGGTTAGGGTTAGGGTTAGGGTTAGGGTTAGGATTAGGCTCAGCTGGAAGACTGCTTCTCCCTCTCCCTCTGCCTGCCACTCTGCCTGCTTGTGCTGTCAAATAAATAAGTAAAATCTTAAAAAAAAAAAAAAATGGGCAAAGGACGTGAATAGACACTTCTCCAAAGAAGACAACAAGCACAGGAAAAGACGCTCGCTGCCATTAGCCAATGGAAAATGCAAATCACTTCATACCCACCAGGATGGCTACTATTATGGGTTGAATTATGTTCCCTCCTTAAAAAGATAGGTTGAAAGCCTAAGTCCCAGGATCTGTGACTGTGACCTCATTTAAAAATAAAGGCTTGCACGTTTAATCAAGTTGAGGTCATCAGGGTGGGCCCTAAAAAGAGGTAAATTTGGACAAAGTCATAGGGGGGATATGGCCATGTGAAGACAGAAGCAGGGATAAGAGTTATGTTGCCACAAACCAAGGAATGCCTGGAGCTACCAGAAGCTGGAAGAGGCAAGGAAGGAGCCTCTCCCAGAGGATTTGGAAGGAGCACCGGCCTGCAAACATCTCACAACTGTTAGACAATAAATTTGTTGTTTTAAGCCACCTGGTTTCTGCTACTTTCTTGTGGAGCCCCAGGACAGATACATAGGTATCATTTTAAAAATGGAAAATAAAGTGTCGGAAAGGGTGATGGTTAATTTTATGTATCAACTGGGCTAGCCCACAAAGCCCAGCTCTTTGGTCAAGCATTATCCTGGGTATTTTCATGAAGGTGCGTTTAGGATGAGATTAACACTTAAATGGAAGGATCGGAGGATCCTCTATACGGGTGGGCCTCATCCAATCAGTTGCATGACTTAATAAATAAAACAGACAGACATTCCCCTTGAGCAAGAAGTGCTGCCAGCAGACAGCCTTTGGACTCATATGCCGATCTTTCTTGGGTCTCCAGCTGCTGGCCTGCCCTACAGATTTGGGACTTACCAAGCCCCACAACTGCATGTACCCATTCCTTAACATTTCTTTCTCTCTATAGGCATACCCCCAGCCCTCAGCTTTCTCCTCCTCAGCACTACACCTGAGCAAGGACTGTCGCTCTTGGTTAGGATCTGAGATGACCCCTTGTCAGTTCTCTTGCATACAGAGCCCACATCTGGTCCTTGAGAGACAGACAGGCATCCCTTGCCCAACAAATTCTAGAAGGGGCTGCACACAACCCAGGCACCTCTCCCTTGCTCCATCATCAAAGCACCTTCCTACTGACATCCTGTCCTTTAGTTTTTTTTCCAGGCAGGGGTCTGTCCTGTGCACTGGATTGTCACCCTAGAGGAAACACATTATTAAGCTCCACTGAAGCCCTCTTCCCTAGCCTGAAGGTAAGTAAGGGGCAGCTGGCAGCCCTCTCCCTTGGGGGACTCAGAACAGCAATGGCTCTCTTCCAAGAAATCCACACCCCAAGTCCCCCACCTTCAACTCTAACTCCTGACTCTTTTATACCCTCCACGTGAGTGAGAAAGTTTAGTGGGCTACAGGTGTTTTACCATCTCCACTGTAAACACAGAATATGGTACAGGCATGTGGGATTCCTCGCCGCCTTCCAAAACCCATCTATTTTAACATCTTGTTGTATGAGCGTTTAAATACCTACATTATTCTTGAACATAGTACAGCTACTATTGAACCCCTAATTTATTATCCCAGACGTGGCACTAGGCCCTTTAAAAAAAAACTCCTCATTTGAAGTTACGAATAGGTATGTTCGTAACCATTTTACAATTCTACAACTAAGAGTTCACACAGATAACTGGCGTTCCAAAAATTTGCGGAGCGCATTGTGTGAGCTTTAGTGAGACTCTCGGGAGGAGGCAATGCTCTCAAAACCTGGGTGGAAAGGACTTCAGAGGTTACTCAAGTCAACTCCTCCCACCCCCATTCGTTCCCTTTAAGCAGCAGCTAAGGTTAAAGCTAAAGGTTAAGGTAAAGGCTGGGGGACTCAGCCAAGGTCATCACAGTGAGAGATCAGATGCAGGCCATCACTTGTCACAGCAGCCTCTGATTTGTATTAAAAAAAAAAAATTGGATAAATTCTGATTCATACTGCTAATTTTAATGTTTATCCAACCAGTGGTAGAAATTAAATTTTAATGCAAAATAACTATTTCAGAGTCTAAAAAATTGAACCAACTGGGCTTTCAACACTACGTGAAGCTACGCGAATCCCAATCTACTATACAGGAGAATAATGGATTCTTAATTGAATCTGTGCCTTAGAGTGGAAGAATGATTTTTAAATGAAAAACCCCACGGAGGTGGTGATGAGAAATGAGTTTAGCCAGATGAATGATTCTGGCAGAAAATAAGACAGCAAACTAGGCTGGAAAATAGCTTTTTCTTAAAGATCTTGACTACACCAAATGCAGATTAATTTGTGTCCAGTCAACAGTGTTTTATTCCCATCTTCCTAGTCCCGGTCCTGTCTTATGTTCTGATCCTTATAGACGGCAGTCTCCAGGGTTCCGCATATGCACCCCTCTTTTTTTAAAGCAACTGTATATAGCAGAGTGGTGGTATTATTATCCTATCTAACGAATGCTCCTGGGAACCTAGGATTTGCCATTCAGTGTTCTCAGACTTCGGTCCTGCGCTTTTCTCCTGCAACACAACCACCCCAAGATTTTAGGGCTGGCAGAGAACCCAGAAATAATTTAGTGCAATACCGTGTTTCAGAGATAAGAAAACGGAGACCCAGGGAGGGAAGCACGTGGCCCAGGAAGGTCACGGGGAGAGTTAACGACTCTAATCACAAAAGTTAAGCATTTTGACAGATTCATGAACTCTTAGGCAGTTCCATCTTCAGCTGAGAATCTTTCAGTCATATTTTGTAGCCTGAAGTGCTAATTAAACCCGAGGAATTATGGACTTACTATTTATAGGTAGGAGTGGAGGCATTAAGTAGGCCATGAAACCTGCGGACACAGGAGATTCTGTCTCCTGAGACTCATGTGTCACAGTCAACCTTTACATTTTAAGGCAGAACTTCAGCAATGCACGGTTTCAACTCCCCTGATTCTGGACTTGGCCTTGAACCGCACTTTAGTCTTGAAGGACCACAGCTACTGCAGCCTTCTTGCATTCCCAGACGGGGAACCCCACTTTTTCTGGCCAATATTGCCATCACCCAGTGGAGAGGTTAAAATCAGCCTTTCAAACCGATCAGTTATTTAGAAAGGCTGTATTTTCAAACTGTTTTTCATTATTTCAAGTTCTTGCCAACGATGCTCAGCCAATGTGCTTTCACTGAGATGAAAGGAAAAGAGAAAGGAACATACCACCTGGATTAATGATTACCTCACATTTCTTCTTCTTTTTTTAACTGTTCAGAGCAGCTTTCATTGGATTGCCAAAATCAAATCTCTCTCTGGAGGCCCAGCAGTGTGAACAAAAGTGCTGAAATCAAAGAACTTCCAAGTCTGAATCTGTCAGAGACTCTGGTACTGGGGAAAAAGTCATTTAACCTCTCTCCATCGGTTCCCACTTCTGTACAATGAGGATAAAACTATGGAGGTACCTCTCCGGGGCACTGTGTGGATTGGCTAATTAAAGCTAATTAAGCCCCTGGAAAGAACTAGAAAATACTATGTAAGTGCCGAGTATTTATGGGCCACTAACAGTCACAAAACTCCTAAGGGACAAGATTCTGTGCAGACGGCGCGATCCCTATTGGTGGATCCTAATTACTGGCTGCTTAGGAGGAAAGCAGCGGGTGTTCTATAACAAGGCAGGGAAAAGAAACATCACACAATGTCGTTCAACAACACCATCTTTATTCAAAAATATATATCTATGAGACATTTCAGAATATACTGCTGCCGCCAATGACAGCCTATACTTCTAAATAAAGTCCTAAATTAATATACAAATTTAAGCTTTAAAAATATTCTTTAAGAAAACAAAACAAAACAAAGAAGAATGAAGACTTTCTGAGGAATATGACCTAAAGGAAAGGTCCTTTGAGGCCTAGGGATGCCCTAAAGAAAGAAAAAACACAAAACAAAACCACCCACCCCACCCCACCAGATCACCTCATACATACAAGGAGAAGAAAGGTTCATTTAAATTAAAAGAAGTAATAAGCACAGTTGGGGAGGATAAGGGGAGAATTAAGATTTAAAAAACAAAAGTATTTCATTAAAAAACAAAACAAAGCCCCAAACTAACTTCCTCATAGGAAGTCCACTAGTAACAGGTGTTAGGAGGCCAACACATTCATTTACATAATTGCTACAGTTTCATTTTTTGCTCTTGCTGTATTCATTATGCACCAATTGCTGGTCAAACTCAATCAGATAAACATAGCAGTGGGTGAAATCCATCACGTTACAACACTTTCATCTAGCTGATCAGAGCAAATATCTACTATACCCTTTTGATTCATGGCTAGTAAAATTTCGCTTCCTCGGCGAAAGCCAGAGAATGTCCGAGATGGGTCCGTTCCAAAGCAAGCTCACACGCGGGACTAAAGAGCGCACCAGATGGGGAGTGGGGCGCATGTGCACACACAGCGAAGACTAGACTTGATCTTGCGATTTTAGTAAGGTCACCTACTGCCCTATGGCCTCTGGGAAGAAAAACTTTATAGTTACAGAGACTCATTAATTTAATAATGACAGGACAACAGGCAGTGTCAATAAGCAAACAACACACAGTCCATATTCAAATCCAAAACACAGCTCAAATGCTACTATGTTCTACACAGAGTTAAACTGAACACCTGCTACGACTTTCCGTTTCCGTCGTTCTCACTTCATGGCAGGTGGGAGAGCTTCTTAGAGGAAAGCCTGCCACATGTTTAAAACACAGGCTATGTTTCAACATGTTTAACATGTAAAACCACAAGTAATTGGCTTTTTGGTAATCCTGAAAATAGCAACTCAAAATAATGGAGATTCTGCGGCCCCCACCACTGAATTCCTTCTTACAGCTTCTGGATTTCAGCCTCTGGGCTCTACTCCTATTATACTACTGGGGCAAATTGTTTTCTGCCCTTTCCAATGTCAAAAATAAGCCTGCCAAATCAGAATGATTTACAGCTAGCAGGCCTAACCTTCACTAAAAGCAAGGTAAAAATACTCTCTGACTACGATATATAGTCATAATGTCAGCTGGCATGATAATGGAATTAAAACCCCAAATTAAAAATCCCTGACTTGCCCCCTTCCTCTGCCCGAGATGAGCTATCCTGTGACGGCCCATCAGAGGACCCCTCCCTCTTCCGGGCACAGGGGCGTGCGGTGGCCAGGGGCGCGCGCACACACACACACAAACAGGCACAGTGTCGTATTCGCAAGGGACATACTCAAGTTTACTCACCATACTGCAGACACGCGCGCAGCGAAGTAAATGTTAGTGTGAGCCCTGCTCCCCGAAAGACATGGGTTGAAAAAGCAACACCACCTGTGCAGAGCCCAGACTCTTAGTAAGTCTTAAGCTTTTGGGGCCCACCAGTGCCATTTCTAATAATTGCCTTCACAACCAATCAGGGCCAAAAGATCAGGTTTTTAGGAACGTTTTCTCTGACAGTGGGTGGCTGGGCAGGTTGTTTGTAGGAACCTGGAGCAAATAACTTATTTTTAACTCATGCTTGTGATCCCTGTTACTCTTGTTTCTGAACTGTGGCTGTGTTCCAGATCAGCTTTAACTCTTACCGCTAGATGCCCTAGTCTGCTCACAAAACAAGCGCACCTCACTTCTGACTACCCATCACTAGAAGGAAGGGAAAGGAAGGATGAGATTTGGCAAACTCTTTATGGCAAAGCTGCTTGACGGTTGTGCCTCCAACCTTTGGGGTAGATGGTAGCCAGGAAAAGTCCATGAGTCCAGCGCGAGTCCTTCAGTGGAGGCCCGGACTGAACTTGAACAAGTCCAGCTCAGAAAAGAGAAGTTGCTTTCATGACACAATGCTGTCATGAGCGACAAGATTCTTCTGAACGCTTCCAGAAGGACACATGATTTTCGTAACTTCTTGGGTGTAAAGAGAGAGCTAAGAATGGAAACCCAACAGGGGCATGAAAACATGAAGTGGGAGAGCTTGTACTCCTTGCCCATACGAATCTAAACTGGACTCCACTCGCCACTGTTCTGAATTGTGCTCGAGAGAGGACGGAGAGGAGGATCAGAGTCTGTGGTTCTTGAGGCTGCGGGAGCGGGATGGAGGGACAGAACCAGGGGCCACAAGGTTATTTCCAGCCATGATTTGCCCTCTTCTTTCTGCTGGTCGAGATGGGATCTGGGGCATGACACCTGTCCTAGTCAGTTGAAAACAGGTCACCAGCAGAGGGCAGCGGGGCCAAGCCTCCCGTGACGTTGGGCAGCAATGAGAGGTCTGGCAAACTCTGAATATGGGACTTCAGTTCCTTGCGGACCTGGGTGACCCGAGCAAGCTTCTGTTTATATTCCTAAGGAGGCAAAGAGAAACAATGCAGTTAAGTCCGTGTGTGCTGACGGCCCGGCTTAGGGAGCCAATAGAGATACTCTCAGCTTCTTGCTCTACGTTCCTCCCAGCAGACCACCCCTCCCCACTTCAGCCAAACTACAGTGTTTGGGTTCTAAAAAGGAAAAAAACTCGACATAAAAAAGGAAAGCAGAGTTCAATACCGGCAACAGTGAATTAAATGGTATTTAGCTTCACACTTGATATTTGGAAGGAAAAACAGTGACACTTCGTATTTGCATTCTCTTAATTGGTTCTTATCTATTTCAAAACACCTTATAAAATAAAATACAGATTCTCAGGCTTTCCAATTATCTTGAGTGCTCCACCTAGACATCCCTAGAAAACTCGATATAAAGCAATACTTAGCGTTAAACTGAGAGAGTAATCCAGTATCAGCGAGCACCACAGAAGCTCGAATCCCCACTGCCACTGCCTGCGTCCAGGACTTCGTCATTCCACGCCTGAGCAACTGCAGCGAGGCCCAGAGGAGGCCTTCTGCGAGGCTCCCCCAAACATGCCAGGCTTATCTTCTGGAAGGCCAGCTTTCATCAAGCTACTTCCGTAAGAAAGAGAAGTGGGGCACCATACTCTCTCTGTGACTGCTCAGAGCTCCAGATCTGCTAAGAATAGCTCCCGCCTGCATGTATTTCCTGGAGCTTCCCAATCCCCTGTGCACAGGCCACTGCCTGCGTGCGCCATTGGTTTGGGGTTCTCCTCAAGCCTGGAGGGGGATCTTTCTTCTCCTGGTCTCAGGGAAGTTCTGCCTCCCTGTCTCCCCAGGAAAAGCTTTCCTCCTCATCCAGAAGACCGGTCCTGGAGCCCTCCCGCGCGCAGCGGTGCGTCTGAGCCCCGAACAGGCTGCTCTGAGGTGCTCTCTTCACACAGGTTAGACTCCTCGGCTCCTCTAAAACAGGACTTCCCTGATGACAGGAACCTGGTGCACTATTTTCTTTCCTCCCAGGGAAAGGCACCCTTGGTAAATCTGGCTGCAGTAACAACTCTGAGCCTTGTGAGGTGTTTATGGCCCCTCTTGGGGCTGGTTTTTTCCCTTAAGAACAGCTGTGTCACCCTCCTCAGTCTTTCCACAGAGACAGAAAGTTCCTGAGAATGGATCCCTGTGGACTAAAGCCTCTCCTGCAGGCATGTAACAAAAGCCCACAGAACAGGCTATGAGGCAAAGACTGGGTTAGTTTTGGCTCTGGCTGTAACTTGCTCTGTGATTGTAGGTGTGGCCTTCCGCTTCCTTTGTCCTCACCTTCCTTATCTGAAAGTGAAGGAACTGGCCCACTCACAAGATTGTTCTTCAAGTTCTAGATTCCTTTGTACCAGATATGTTCTACACACTTACAGAGGCAGAGAGTTTGAGGGCATATGCTTAAGCACTCCTGGGAAGAGTGATAAGACAGGAAACAGGTTAAATGAAGAGGTCAATCTGTAGACAAAGTCCAGGCGAGGACGGGGAGAAGAGATATGGAAGCACAGGCAGGGAGGCTCTGTGGCTACATTAGTGCCAGCAGTCAAGAGAGCTGCTCACACAGCCATGGGATGAAGAGACAGGGGCAGAAAGTGAGCTCTCCTGGCATCCCATTTCTTTCCTTTGTAGACCTAACGCAACTAAAATAATGGCTGACATAAATTATGATGATACCCCCATCAAATTAGTGAGCTTCAGGAGGCTAAGACCAAACCCATCTGCTTTACCCATCATCCACCATGACCAGCAGTACCCTGGAAAAAGTAGGTGTCCAACAGTTGCCCAATAATTTAACAATACATGAAACATAACATTCCAAGCACGTCACATTAAGTAATCAGCTTTCATTCTTGAAACTGGTAACCACTTTCAGGTCTGAGGATCTAAAATGTCAAGATTTCCTTGCTCTTCCCTCTGCAAACATTTTTTTCCTTTGGTTTTTTATACTTCAAGGGAAATTAACAGAGAAGACTAATTCTCTATTACTGAACATGGATTCACTTAATAAACTTCTCCTGATTCTATGTACAAAAAAGGAAAAATAGTTACTAAATAGTTATCCCTTGCTCTCTACCCAAATCCTCTGACCAAATGTGAGAGACAAAAACCACCCTGACTTGGAGCCATCACTCCTGGCAGCTACACAGGACTTCAAGTGAAGGCATTCCTTAAGAACAGTCTGAAGATCATGAACGGACCGGGGATCAGAATCCAAGGCTCTGGACTCTGGAGTTACGCTCACACTAACTTAGCAAGTCCATCTGAGTTTAAAAGGGAAGGCAGGTGATCTCATTAGATACCACCTTAAGTTCAAATAATCTTCTCCTAGGCAATCTTTTAAAAACATACAAACAAACAAACAAACACCATTTGTTCCTGTCTGGAGGTCGGGAGGTTGGGAAGAGGGAGGCTGCAATTATATCCTAAATATCATCAAAGAAACTTCATTTTAATTTTAAAGGAAACATGTTCCCCATCAAAGTCCCCTCTCTGGGCCAGTCTAAACGCTGATAAATCCCGTACACACCTCCTCATGCACTGGGCTACTCTTTCCACAGGGATTTCTACTTTCAGAGCAGGTGCATGAGCCTAGGAGGAGGACATCACTACAGAAAGGACAAAAGTAGGACTGTCAATGAAAAAGATTAAAAAGCAGGGAGTTTACATTAGCAGACAAGACAATGAAATACTAATCAGGTGTAAATCTAACAAAATATGTACAAGACCCATATGAGGAAAACTACAAGACTCTGACACAAACAAGAACTAAATAAATGGGAGATATTCCATGTTCATGAATAGGAAGCCTCAATATTATAAAGACGTCAGTTCTTCCCAATTTGATCTACAGATTCAGTATAGTCACAGTCAAAAGCACAGCAAGCCATTTTGTGAATACAGACAAAGTGCTTCTGAAATTTACATGGAGAGGCAAAAGACTCAAAATTGTCAACACAATATTGAAAGAGAAGAACAAAGTCTGACAACATTCAACTCCAAGACTTACTATGACGCTACAGTAATCAAGACAATGTGATACTGCCCAGAGAACAAATAGATCAATGCAACAGAACACAGAGTCCAGAAATGCACCCACATCAATACAGTCAACTGATCTCTGACAAAGGAGACAAAGGCAATACAGCAGAGTGTTTTCAACAAAAAAGTTGGAACAACTGGACACTCACATGCAAAACACCAAATCTAGACACAAATCTTATACCTTTACAAAAATTAACTCAAAATGAATCACTGGCCTAAATGGAAAACACAAAACTATAAAACTCCTAGAGAACAGGAGAAGTCAATCTAGATGATCTTTGGTCTGGTGATGACTTTTAAGATACAACACCAAAGGCCTGACCCATGAAGGAACACACCAAAGCTAGACAGTACTAAAATTTTCTGCTTTGCAAAAGACACTGTCAACAGAATGAAAATGACAAGACACAAACCAGGAGAGAATGTTTTTATAAAAGACAACATGTGTTATCAGAGGAATGCAAATTAAAACCAGATACCACCACACATCTATTAGGATGACCAAAACCCGAACACTGATGCCACCAAATGCCAACAAGAAGTGGTGCAAGAGGGACTCTCATACATTCTGGTGGGGATACGAAATGGTACAACTGTTCTGGAAGACAGTCTGGTGGTTTCTTACAAAACTAAACCTACTCTTACCATACAATCCAGCAATCATGCTCATTGGTGTTTAACTCCAAAGGAGTTAAAAACCTGCACCACACAAAAACCACCACTTAAATGTTTGTAGCGACATTTTCCATAATTGCCAAAACTAAGAAGCACCCAAAGCTCTTTAGTAGGTGAACCGATTAATAAACTCCAGTACATCCAAATAACAATTTTGTGGCATTAAAAAGGAGGGCTTTATCAAGTCATGAAAAGACATGGATAAATGTTAAATGCATATTCCTAAGCAAAAGAGGCTAATCTGAGAAGGCCACATACTGTATGAGCCCAACTATATGACATTCTGCAGAAGGCAAAACTATGGAGATAGGGGTTGTGGGGACGCACAGGCCAAGCATACAGAATTTTTAGGGTAGTGAAAATACTATAATGATGGACACATACTGTCATACATTTGTCCAAACCCACAGAACATATGACACCAAGAGTGAGCCCTACAGTATGGACACTGGGTGATTAGGACGTATCAGCAGAGGTTCATCAATGGCAGCAAATGCACCACACTGGTGCGGGGCTGTGGGGATGGGGGGGAGTATATGGGAAATCTCTGTACCTTCCTCTTATTTTGCTGTGAACCTAAAAATGCCCTAAAATATAAGCCAAGAGGTCTAAATGCATCAGCAAGGGTAATTCTGAACATCCAAATACAGGTGAAGATGGGCTTGAAAACTGTTAAAACATGCAGCTGGCTTAGCTGAGATAGCTGAATGACCTAGTTTAATGCTTTGAGGAGAAACAAGTAGGTAAGAATTCATGGCAAACTCTGACTAGGTCAAACTGAATAATGATAGTAATTTTAAAGTCCCCCAAATAGATCAGGTAGTAACGGACTCTGATCTCCAACCCATCTTTTTTTTTTTAAATATATTAATTTAATATATTAATATTTTTTTTCCCAAAGTCATCTATAAACGTCACCACAGACAAACAAGAAAAATCAAGATTGAATCCAAACAAAACTATCCCCCAACACAATTCCAGCTCTCACTCGCCTTCCACCTCTCCCGCTCCCAGACCCTCACTGGTCAGGCAGTGGCACTTCCTTCCCCACAAGCTGCCTTCCCAGTTTTTCTCTTTGGTTCAGGACAGGCAGGGGAGAGAGATCATGAGAACCCAAGAATCTTTCTTCTCAACCTACCAGTCTGTCTTCTAACAAAAGTTTGGTCCACAAGCTCTGCTGGTACAAGGTTATAAACTGTGCCCTCAGCAGAAATCCAGCTTCTTTTCATGGTATCACTAAAATCAACGTGATGAGACCTGTTCAAAGTCTTCTGACTCATTTAAGTACACTATATCCCACAACCTCTTTAGTACATCGAGTACCACTCAGCCTGAGAAATGATGTGGCAAGGCGGTCACATGCTCCTTGTTTAAAATACCTGACACTTGTGTGCAATAGAGGACTAAGCCTTTACTCTAACAGTCAACGCTACCCCGCCTGGGAGAGGAATGCGCAAGATCGGGACCTGCACGATTTCTATCAGTAGGATGGCAGGGCTGCCTGGCCTTCTCCCTCTCTCTTTCTTCCTCTCCATCACAATTCACCATGGCTCCTCTTTGTACTCTTGTCTTCAGATACTTGCCGTTCCCCCACTACCTATCTTCAGCAAGAGAAGAGAAGGCAAATCCAAGTGGTCCTGTGGCTAGTCTTTTCCTGCTCATGCATAATCTATACGAGGCTGGTGGCAGAGACGAGGGGCCGGGCTACCACTCGGCTGCACGCACCTACCGCAGCAAACCCTACCTCTCCCACGAGACTGCAGGGAGCCGTGAAACAGGCGAGAGTTCTATCAGACTTGCTGCTGCTACCTTCTGTGTCAGGATCCTTGAGAAGGGGAGAGGGAAGTGGGCACCTGTGATAAACTGCCTGGGTTTATGTGACTGCCAAGAAATGTTTAAAACGCAGAGGGTGAGGCCCAGTGTGCAGTTCTGAGATAATGCCTAGGATTTATGGTCCTGGCAAAGCTCTGGAATCCTGCCCCACAGACTCTTGAACTTGCAGCAGAAAACGCGTCCAACACCCCCTGCTTCCTGTGGATCCAGCTGACACTGTGCGAACACAGACCATCATGGAGCGCTGAGACAACCGGCTGAAGGGAGCAAGCCCTCCACATTCTTTGCCTTTTTTGGTTAAGAGCAGCAGGCCAGACCTGACATGCTGCAGATGAGCTCTGAGATAAGAGGGTTAGAAATGACAGGGACTGACACTGTGGTGACCTTTCTACAGGAATTTCATTTTCAAAACAAAATTATAAGCTTCTCCTCTAACCAACTCCTATAAGAAATACTGATCAAAATGTAAACATTGTCAGATCTATTTTTTTTTCTGGCCAGGAAGTATTTATGTAAGAAAAATTAAGTTAGAAAGAACATCACAGGCAAGGGCTTGATTTGATGAGACAAGATTTCCAGTATCAAGACCAATGTTTTCCTTTATCTGGCCCTGTTGAGCTATAGGACATATGGTATATAAAAACCACCCACTGCTCAGCTACTCCCAATTAAGAGTCATAAAGGGTTATTATGCACGAAGAAGTTTATGAAGGGCCCTGTTTTAAAGGTGACCCGCCATACCGAATTTAAGTCAAAGAACTGCTTCATCACATGAAGACTGAGAGCCATGCAGAAAGGGGAAGCTGCCCCTCACCCTAAAATGATTTCACACCCTGAAGTCAGACCTCTTCATCCAGCCAGGAGGCTTATTACTTCTCGCCAATAAAGCTCAGAGGAGCTACACTTAGAAATCACAGCCTCTACTTAAACTACAACACTTCTCTTTCTTTCCGTCGTTTTTTTAGGGAAAACACAGACATCTTCAGACTGAAATGAGAATGCCGCTCTTAACCTCTCTTCAAGAATCTACGCAGGAAGAAAAAGCCGTAAGTGATGGGCACCTCTCCCCCAGCCAGCTCCCTGCTCCCACATGACTCAGTGGCAGCTGCAACATTTCAAAATGATACATTCTAGGGTGTCACAGCAGGGTTGGAGCTGCTGAGTAAGATGCTGGGGAAGACAGAAGAAAAGGAGGAAGTTGTGGCTCCAGCTCCAGTGCTCACGGCCTCTCGTCTCCATTACTAAACCCATAAAAAAGGTAAACACAAAGTATTTCCCAGAAGGGAAAATGACAAAATGGCTACAATTAGAGGAATGTTCTCTGAGCGATCCAACCCATCCATTGGAGAAGTCAAATGGGAAGGAGCTTCAAAAACTTGCAACTATACCACAATGTGTCTTCGGGGTATTTCTTTCTCCCCAGCAGACCCTCTACACAAAAGGTTCAAGGGAGCTTCTACTGCTACAGCAAAATCTCCCTTTTTTTTTTCTTTAAAGATTTTATCTATTTATTTGAGAGAGAGAGAGAGAGCATGAGAAAGGGGAGGGTCAAAGGGAGAAGCAGACTCCTGCCGAGCAAGGGGCGTGATGCAGGACTCCATCCTGGGACTCCAGGCTTATGACCTGAGCCAAAGGCAGTTGCTTAACCAACTGAGCCACCCATGTGCCCCAGAAACTCCCTTCTGGCAGGGATTTGCAGAAGCAAGAGAAGAAGAATAAAAAGACAGTGTCCATATATAATTAAAATTAATAAAAATGAAACAAAAAAAGTGAATTTTAGGACTGGGCAAATTTCCCAACTTTAATGTAATCATAAAGCTAAATATTTACGGTTTAACGGATGTCCATAAAATGCTTTAAAAAGGATTTATTTTGGGGCATCTGGGTGGCTCAGTCAGTTTAGTGTCCGACTCTTTTTTTTTTTAAGATTTTTATTTATTTATTTGATAGAGATCACAAGTAGGCAGAGAGGCAGGCAGAGAGAGGGGGGGGAAGCAGGCTCCCCGCTGAGCGGAGAGCCCGAAGTGGGGCTCGATCCCAGGACCTTGAGATCATGACCTGAGCTGAAGACAGAGGCTTAAACCACTGAGCCACCCAGGCGCCCCTAGTGTCCGACTCTTGATCTCGGCTCAGTTCTTGATCTCAGTCATGAGTCTGAGCCCCGCAAGGGAAAGATTTAAGAATGCACCTGGGTCCTCCAAAGAGAGAGAGAGAGATTTATTTTAAAAATGTACCTGGGTTCTCCAAAAATGCTTACATGCATACCATGGGTCCCTCATTACATAAAACCAGGTAAAACCATGATACTAGTACAAGAAGAACTATTTACTATTTATAGTTAAGTATTTCTCTTTGGGGCGCCTTGGTGGCTCAGCTAGTTAAGCGCCCGGCTTTTGATTTCAGCTCAGGTCATGATCTCAGGGTTGTGCGACTGAGCCCCACATCTGGCTCCAAATGGAACGTGGAGTCTGCTTAGGATTCTTTCTCTCCCTCTCCCTCGGCCCCTCCCCTCCATTCGTGCTCTCTTTCAAAAAAGTAAATGAGTTTTGGGGTTTTTTTTTTAAGTCAAATGTCAAAAAATCTAAGTTTTATGCAAATAACAAAGCCCCCACAAGCTGGCCTCCTTAACAACCATTTTTATGGAAAACCAGGTTACCGATGTTTGCACAACATCAGATATGCAGGCCTTCCGATCGTTTCTCCTTCTGAGCCAAATGCTGACAGCATCAGTCTTCCTGGAGGGCAGCTAAGAAGCAAAGGGTAGAAAGGCAAAGGACAGTTCCCACATGGAATAATTTTAGGCAATTTTTATTATAATTTTAAGTGCTAGTGGGTCTGCCTGGGGCAAGGCAGCGTGTAGATTACTGTACTGCAACTAGATATAGTTTTCTCTACGAGGAATGAAAAGAGCAATTTCTTTCCATAAGCAAAAAAGAAAGAAAGAAAGAAAGAAAGAAAAACAGGAGGGAAATAACGTTTCCTGGCTCCTCCAAAAGACTAAGGGTATATCGCCTCTCTCCCACCAGGAGGTTGCTGTGATGGAAAATATGGAATCAGAAAATCCAAGTTCAAATCCTATTCTACCACTTGCCTGTGGTGCACCACAGAACACCTTGCTGAACGAGGCATCCTTACATTTAGGATGGGAACGGACACCCTGCCTGCACCAGAGGTGATGCCAGATCTGAATGAGACCAGGTACACGCTAAACTGTTCAGTGTGAATCAGCACATCTCAGGCGGAAAAGAACCACCACCACTCCCACGTTTTTGTGTTATAAGCAGTCCTTAGTCTTCCTGACCTACATATTCAGAAAAGCCATGCAGAACGGAAGAAAAAGAAAAGTGCCAATGGGATACAAAGATCCATACTCTTACAAGCCATGTCCTGAAAATTTAGCACCTTTACTAGAAGTTGGTTTGAGCCAATGAAAGAGCCTCTGGGGGCACCTGGGTAGCTCAGTCTGTTAAGCATCTGACTTCGGCTCAGGCCATCCTCTTGCGGAGCCCCACACTGGGCTGCTCTGTGCTCAGCAGGACCCTCTCTTCCTCACCGTGCTCTAATAAAATCTTAAAATAAAAAAAAAAAAAATAGAGCCTTCAACCTCCAAGCCCATGGGTAGAAAAGTAACATACTGGGGCGCCTGGGTGGCTCAGTGGGTTAAGCCGCTGCCTTCGGCTCAGGTCATGATCTCAGGGTCCTGGGATCGAGTCCCGCATCGGGCTCTCTGCTCAGCAGGGAGCCTGCTTCCTCCTCTCTCTCTCTCTCTCTCTCTCTCTGCCTGCCTCTATGCCTACTTGTGATCTTTCTCTGTCAAATAAATAAATAAAATCTTTAAAAAAAAAAAAAAAAAAAAAAAGAAAAGTAACATACTTTTCTGTCTGGGTAATACTGAAGTCCAGTCCCATCACTCTAAAGGCCGAGAGAGAGGAAGAAATATGTCTAAGCAATAAAATCTAGATCTCACAGGAGCATCATCAATGTGAAAGGAATCCCCCTAGCAAAGACACAGCGTCTGACCTAGCCTAGAGATAAACTCAGTCGCAACCGTACCTGCCACCTGAGATGAAGACACTGTGTCGAGCATGAGAGGGATGGGGATGACACAGTGACAATCCAGACAGGATTTTATGGTCTGGTCAGGGAAATAACGAAATCATCCATAAACAGAGTAACAAACCATGTGGTGCTCTGTAGGAAGAAGACAGGGAGAAAGGACAGTATTCATGGGAGGAGGGAGGGAGAAACCTGGTGTTACAGGGTAGGGTCTCGGGGAAATATCGTTTGACATGGAATATAAATGATGAAACAGGAATCAACAAGGTAAAGAGCAGGAAGGAAAGCGGGCAGAGTGTTCTAAACAGGGGGAGCAGTACATATAAAGTCGGAGACCGGATAGGCCAGCACAGACAAAACGCAGTGGAATGTTAAGAGATCGAGCTGATGAGGTCAGCAGGGGCAAACCATGCGGGGCGGGGGGCGGGGGGGGGCATGGAACATGCGGCAGGAACGGGCAAGGATTTGAGCTTATATTCCCGGAGCCAGGGGCAGCCATTTAAATGTCTATACAGGGGAATGACCTGCTCAGAGCTCCATTTTGGAAAAGAATCACAGGGCTGCCATGTGAAGAATGAGTCACAGAACACAGAACAAACACAGGCAGGTCTGCAACGAGGCTACTACAGGTGAGCAGGGGAGGAGTGGTGGCAGTGGGGGCTAAGGTGGTGGGTGTGGAGACACACAGGAAGAGAAGGGGACAGATTCAAGAAAAACAGAAGTGAAAATCAAAGAGGCTGTCAGGCAGCGGTGCAGCACAGGGGCTGAGGGAAAGACTGGGACAAGAAGAGGCTGAACTGACCCATCTTGGAGGCCGGATGGACAGGGAGTGACACTGGATGAGCTCCGGTGTCCACTTTTGACAAATGGCCATGCCATTCTCCAAGAAAGGGAAAGAGAAGGAAAGGAAAGGTTAGAAGAAGAGGACAGTCTGTCTTGGCCATATGACATCTGAGATGTCTGTGGAAGTAAGATATATGGGTCTGAAGCACAAGGCAGGGTCTGGGCTAAAGATCTAGATTTAAGCCATCAGCACGCAGGTGGGAGCTGAAGCCACTTTGTGTGTCACGCAAGGACAGAATGAGAAAAAGGCTAAAGGAATACCAACATATATAGGGCGGGGTTGGAGAAAAGCTTACTAACACACAAAAAAATAAAGACTGGAACAGAACCCAGAGAAGGAAAACACATAAAGGGTAATGAACAGTTCCAGAGCTCCAGAGAGGCCCCAAAAGAGCAAAGGAAACAAAAGACAGTGGGGGGTGGGGATAGGTATCTTGGCATCTGAGTCTGGACCCAGTGGTGGCAGACTCTGAAGATGGCCACTTGAGCAGAATATAGATATGCATGCCAAGCTGCAGTGGGTTCAGAAGTAAAGGCAGCGAGGGAAAATCAGCTACGTGGAAAGGGACAGTAAGAGTGTGCCCATGTGAACGTTGCTGTTCTGTTTAATATTAGAGAAGCAAAGCATGCTACCTGTGGAGAAGAGCACCTGTAGCCAGTCTACTGGAGAATTCTTTGCCAGAAAGGAAAATAAAGTGCCCCTGAAGGCTCCATGTGATAAGGAAAGGCAGGTTCCAACATTTTCAGGGTAGACAAGTATTAGTAGAGCCCATCTGCCGCAGGTGAGGGTAACGTCGCTGTTTTATAAATGACAAACCACCCCAAAGATTAAAGGCTTCGAGGACCACTGGCCTCAACAGAGAATGCCAGAGAAAGCCTGGAATGTTGACTACAGATCCTCATCACTGCTCTGTAACTGGGGTAAAGGATACCCACGGGAATAACTCCCAGCAAGTCTATGCAAGTCTATGCCTCACAGAACAGAAACATGATGAGCAAAATAAAAGGACCCAGAAAAGCACAAATACATCATCCCAGACATTTTGAAGAAAAAGTGGACCGAGTCCATTAATCACATCCAAACCCCAAGAATGCTCAGAAGGCTGCTGGTAAATTTTTGTTGAGTGTAAAATTGCAAAGTTACCCTGCTTAAAGTTCTCCAAGTACTTAATGAATGGATTAAGCAAGAGAGTTGTCCACACTTTTTCCTGAAGGTATTTAAGGAATCTGAATAAGGGCAAAAACAAGGAGGCTTGCGAAGTCGTAATGACAGCTGGTATCTTCCCCTCTTCACAGGAAGCACGTCACACCTTTGGGAGCTCATGGGCTTCATTTGCAAAGGTTTCATTCTGCCTCCTGATTACAACCACGAACACTTTTAGCTGTAATCGTAGGAAAAGACTTTCTAATCTTAATTCAAACCCTGTATCTTATAGAGGATAAAAACAGAAGTCAGAAATGGAACTTCCAAGATTGCAAAGTATGACACAATCCAATTTTATTTTCTACAAAAATTGCGAATTGAAGTGGGTAAAGGCCTACCTTACAGTAGTAGGAACATTCCTAAAGACTAAAATAGATCTCTGCTCAAAATGATACGCATCCATTGAGTCAGACATTTAGACACTAGGGCTCAAATTTCTGTAATCTGAACCTGCTCTCAAAACGATGCTCCCTCAAGTCAGTGTTATAATAAGAAGTAGCTGCTATTTCTCACGGCTGTTTCATATGTAAACATAACTTAAAACCCAGAAGAGAGCCCCATTTGTCTAACTAAACTATTCAATGCTCATTTCTTCACAAAACAATGATTAATGCTTAACTTGGGGATGGATATCTGTACGTCCTATCTATCTAGCTCTACAGCTCTATGAAGTGCCAGGCTGCCTCAGATGCTTTGGAAGAGCAAGAACTCCTAAGGTAGGAAAGCATATTAGTGGCAAAGACCTTGAAATATATAAACTTAAGCATACTTAAAAGACAAGCAGGCATCTACACATACACACATAATCCATTTTTTGAAACTTACAGGAAGCAAATACTCCCATACTGGAAGTTAGCCCAAAGTAAAAACAAAAACAAAAACAAAAAACCAGAAAACCAAAAAACATACTCAATAAAAATAATAATCACTGATTATCTAACTATAGTGTTCAAGCAACCATTTAAAATGTTTACACAAGTTTCTGTTAATAAGTTAAAAAAAAAAAAAAGCATGACAGAAAATTGTCCATGTATTATGATCACTTTAATTTTAAAATTGTAGAAAAAGGGTGCCAGGAGGGCTCAGTTGGTTGAGCATCTGGCTCTTGGTCTTGGTTTGGGGGGTACTGGGTCATGGTCTCAGGGTTGTGGGATCAGGTCCCGTGTCAGGCTCTACACTTAGCTCGGAGTCTGCTTGGCCCTCTCCCTCTGCTCCTCTCTTGGCTCACTCTCTCTTCCTCTCAAATAAATAAATACGATCTTTAAAAATATATATAAATATATATATATGGAAAAATAAAGGAAATATACCAAAATCAAAAGTTCTCTGGGTAGTGAGATTATAATTTTTTTATACTTATTTTCTAAGCTTCTCTGTGATGTGCTTGTAATAAGAAAAACAGAAATAAAGAACCAATAGTTGAATAAGAATGAATGTTCTAGCAGGCAGCAGTGACTAGGGGCCCAGATGCTGTTTTGACTTAACATGTATATGCACTTTGTAAATACAAAGAAGTAGTGCTACACACACCAGCTGAAACTCAGCAGAGCTATTTTGGAAAACAGGAGGAATCGCCAAAAGTTGGGCTATAAGTATGGAAATGATGCTATGACTAAACGTATGGAATTCCAGCTGGGAGAGCTTTGAAATCATGTCACTTCTTTAATGTGAAGCCTCAAGTGTTGGCGAACCATGCCCTTAGGTCGCCAAGTAGAGTGAAGTACATTAGAACGGTTATAATGAGGCATTCTCCGCCCCACTTCACAAGATAACATTTAAAAAAAATACACACATGAGCACCTACCCACTCCCCTACCCATGTGAGTGCGTGGGTGCATGCAACCTCACAGATAAAAGCTCCAGCTACAAATCTAACCTGAGTGCAAGGGTTGGCAGCAACTGAAAAGAACGGAAGGACTTCGAGGACACAGCCTCTAAACTCCAAATTACTTGCAGAACCACAAAATTCAAGAAAAGTCCCCACTTGTTGGAAGGAAACTTTGTAGGGGGAGGCTCCCATCTCAAAGCAGGGGTGAAAAAGCAGGGGGCGAGCCACGAGCTGCTGTGTGGGGAAGGATGTGAGCGCGAACCCTCTGTGGGGGTCCCTGGAGCAGCGTAAGCAGACTGACCTTTTCAACAATGGCTGGAACAGCCCCTGGTGTTGACAGCACTGCGACTCTAGGGAGGAAAAGAATCATCTGCTAAAGAAGGGCAGCGAGTGTAGAGGGCTGCGAGCAGGTGGGGCCAGGCTAGGCAGGGCTGTGGGAGGCAGTCTAGGTGGGGGCCTCTCGGCTCCCAGGGGAACACTGCAGGTGATGACTAGGGTCAGGAGTCAGGAGATTAGGGTTTTGGTTCTCACTGACTTCCTTTGTGACCCTGAACTCCTCATAGACATTCTGAGCTTTGTTTTCTCATCTAAAATGAGGATTAGAGGGGCGCCTGGGTGGCTCAGTGGGTTAAAGCCTCTGCTTTCGGCTCGGGTCATGATTCCAGGGTCCTGGGATCGAGCCCCACATCGGGCTCCCTGCTCAGCAGGGAGCCTGCTTTCTCCTCTCTCTCTGTCTGCCTCTCTGCCTACTTGTGATCTCTGTCTGTCAAATAAATAAATAAATCTTAAAAATAAATAAATAAATAAATAAAATAAAATGAGGATTAGATCACCGGCTCCCATCTGCCCTTACTGGAATGGACAATGAGACACTGCCTTTGAATATCGTGAGAAAAAGAATTTACTCCAAAGTTGACAAAAAATGGATTTATCTCCACCTATTGCCTATCCCATTATTGAAATAAATGCTTTTAACCATATGTACCCTGCAGGGAGGGGGCCGATGCTGCCAAAAACAACAGATGGCCATCAGTTTGGTTTAGTACCTTCTCAGCTGCAGCCAAAGAATTTCTCAAGTTGTTATAACCAAACTGCAAACAGAAATACGAAGAGTCACAAGGCAATGTTAGATCCTGGGCCATTTCCCCCTTCCCAGCTGTGCTGCCTGAAGTAGAAGGCTCTACTCCCGAGTATTCGTTATGGCCAAGGGGGAGGTGCCAAGCTGGGGAGAAGCAGCAGCTCCAAGTTCAATGAGCCAATCACCCTCACGCCTCCACAGCATGTACAGTCAGTCACAGCCAGAAGGGTATGTAGAACCTTGGTGGCAGAGCTGGCTCTCTCAAACCTTGAAAAGGTCTTCTCAGAGGCCATTCGGAAATGCTTCATTCAACTATTTTAATCCCCCTACAGAAGATGGCATTCTTCTAAAACAAGGTTCTTGGGGATTATTGCAATGATTCAACTTTGGCTGCTCTTCTGTGTAGGATGCCTTCCAGTTGCTGGCCTGATGGAATCAAATTTAAAATAAACAAAACAACAACAAAGGAAAACACAAACCTGGTGGAAAGTTACCAGATGTCTGCCTTGGATTCTATTCCTGGTCTGTGGCAAACTCCCTTCTCTGAGTCTGAATTTCTTCAGAAGTCAGATTCCACGATGTCTAAGGTTCCATCCAGCTCAACAGTTCTGTTAACGACTTATATCCAGGCCTCAATGTGCCACTTCATTTTGAGCAAAGAGTGAGGCTGTCTGTCATGGCTGTGCCTTGGTGGCTTTGCTGAGCACACATCCATCTGTATGCACGCTCCGTAATACACAAAGCTACTAAAAGGCGGCACACACTAATGCCCTCTCCTGTGGTCCCTGGTATTCATGGCACCTAAATGGAGCCTTTGTATTGGCAAATGCACCAGTTAGCGGGCCTCCTGCATGCTTTCTTAAATTCTGCAGCAGAAATTTTAAAAGATCTAAGTAAACAGAAAGAAATCTTGTGTTCATGGATTGGAAGTTAAAAATGTTAAAATGGCAATAGTTCCCAAAACAATCTAGAGATACAGTGCGATTCCTATGAAAGTTCCAATGACTTTTTTTTTCCCCCAGAAATGACAACCAAACACTAAAATGTGAATGAAAATAGCCGATATATTATGGTAGTAAAACAGCGAGTACCTGCTCCTTTTCGATTATTTCCTCCATTGTTTGTACAAATAGATCTCTGTTCCCTCCCTCTGTTCATTCCCCTTCTCCCCACATGCCCTGATCACTCAGACGAACACACCCACATCGTGCTTTTATCCAAACTGACAAGACAGGAAGTCCATCTGACCCATTCTGACATGGTTTATGAGCTTCTAAACACAACTGGAGTAACAGTCACCTCTGTCTACCAGAAACAAACTTTCCCTTTACTCTAAGATCTGAAGTCTGAAGGCTTTTCTGGTGCCTTTGGCCTCACCTTTTTGATTTAGCTTTCTTCTGTACCCTCCAAACTTCTCAACCACTTCGAGGCGACCATTGTGCTTCCTTCCACATGCCCTCCTTCCCATTTCTAGATTTTCCCACATTCGTGACAAAAGTGTTGCAATAGATGTGAAGCGGCCCCCTTCTAACCCTGCCTGGAGTTTAAGGGGAAGGCTGAAGGCCAACGTCACTATATGTCCAGAAACAGAGGCAAAAAAACCCAAAAGAATGGGTAAAAAACAAAACCCCGTCATCTCAAAATGAACCATGGCTCTACTTAAAGGGGGAAAAAGCACAAACGAGAAAAGCCATAGGAGTTTCTATCAAAAAGTCACCTTTCTTTACCACAAATTAAATCAGACTTGTCAAACCTTTTCACCCAACCACAATAAATAAATAAATAACCACCAAAAACAAAGAAAAAGAGTACATTGGCTGATGGAAATTCCACACACAAATATTTATTGAGAAAAATTCTGTTCCTGGCACTCCAAGAGCCTAAGACCACAAAGGCCAGCAGACTTCAGAAGATCTGCTGAAGGGTATTACAGGGTTCAGAAACTGCCCATGTGTTTAATAATTCTCTCATATTGTAAATAAACTTCTGACCAAATTAGTGTTGTTATTACTCAGACAGTGAGCTATGATATTCCCCTTACTTCTCACATTCTAACTCTCCATTCACTGCTGTTTCTCCCCCAGTAGAGTGTGAGCTCCTTGAGGGAAGACAGCACACCTTGCTCATCTTTGGACATCTGGCTGGCGCCGGCTGTGTGGACTTTATTCAGGAATAAGCAGCTCCTTAAATAGTACAGAGCCTGGTTCCCATTGGAGCACTGGGGCACTTCCCTCCCACTGCTTCTGGTTTTTTGTTTTTTGGTTTTTTTCTTCACACATTTGTCTGCTCCGGTCTGGCTTTCCCATTTATAAACATATTTCTCTTCTTCACTTGCGATATTTCCTTTTACGAAAAGCCTTTTATTACCTTCCAGGAAGTTAGGATTTGACCTTAAACCACAATCAGAGTGGCCCACTGCCTCCTTAATCTACATTATGTATAATCCCCTGGATCGCTTTTATGTTCACTGAAGCTGTTCATGACTTCCTTGAGGGCAGAAACACAATCTCTCTCTGTGAGCCGTAACTGCCCCCTCCTACATGCCAGCACCTAAATCATCCTTGGCTCCAAATCATCACATTCCCTATTCCAAAGCTTAGGAGCCACCCAGAAATCAAACATAAGATTCTTAAGTGAAAGACAAAAGGGTATGCTTGTTACATGAAGGAAGAGATGAACTTAAAAAGGGGAGTGAAGAGGGGGAGGAGGCAAACTTATCTGTTAACAAATTAGAACTTTGGGAAGAAAACAAGCTCTCAAGCAAATCATTACATTTCCAGAGTTCTAAGAATTCCATGTTCATACATTAAAGGTAATGACAGGATTAAAAAAACAAAAGATTTGATTTACATTCTGATATGGCAATTTTAAAACAAGGACTACGAGTGTTATAGTGAATGTTAAAAGGACAAGCATACTTGAGGACAGCCCTCCTCAACAAGAGACTGCGAGACCTGAAAATGATTCATAGTGGTAACGCATCACCTTCCAAGCGGCACATACTTTTCAAGTTTTGCCTTCGCCATAAGGGTATGGTAGAGTGAGACCAGTCTGTTCCCAAATAGGAGAGAAAAATCATAAATTCTAGAGAGCAGCCAGCAAACATGGTTAAAGAAAAAAACAAGCCAGGGGCACCTGGGTGGCTCAGTGGGTTAAGCCTCTGCCTTCAGCTCAGGTCATGATCCCAGGGTCCTGGAATGGAGCCCCACATTGGGCTCTCTGCTCAGTGAGGAGCCTGCTTCCTCCGCTCTCTGCCTGCCTCTCGCCTACTTGTGATCTCTGTCTGTTAAGTAAATAAAATCTTAAAAAAAAGAAAAGAAAAGAAAAAAGAAAAAAACTAGCCAGATCTCAACATCTTACATTGTATCTAGTCTTTTGTTTTTAAACAAGCAAATTTAGCTTCATTTTTACAGTGAATGGTTTTATTCAAGTGGCTAAGTGACATGGTTTGAGAAAAGAAAGGACCTTTAGCTCAGAATCTGTACTTTCCAGCAATGGTAGACTCCTGTTCTGATTCTTTTTTTTTTTTTTTTCTGTTCTGATTCTTAAGCAATGGAACCCCCAATGCCCAGATGAGCACAGGAATTTGGACTGTAGCTACAGAACAGACCCAAATCTCTAATCCATCTCCGTGCTTAATGACCTTTCATAGCATCTCACAAACCACTGGTTCCAAAGAAACCAGAATGATCCCCCAAGAAAACACAGGGAGCCAAGTGCAACTGTGAGGAAGGGAAATAAAGAGTTAATCCACTCTACCAACCCAATCTCCTTCTCAAAGACTCTGTCCTCTATGGTAGCTTGCCACGTTCCACCCAACAACAGCTGCTCATGATAATCAATGTCTGACAGATCAGAGAAAGCCCTTAATGTGTCGCCAAGGGGCAGTTCAACAGATGGCATGGTGACTTACAACCAGAATCATTAATTACACTCTCTTATTAGTCCCGGGGCACAGTGCTGAAAATGCTTCCTCAGTGAAAGATGAGCATTTCAGATAAATGACCGTCTGGTATTGCCTGTGAAACTCCCTTTAGGATTTCTGGTCAGTGTCGATTTCTAAATCTAAGCCATACTACTTTCACGACCATTTCCCACCTTCCACTTCCAGACTGGCTCATGAAGTTCCCCCAACCCCTACCCAGCCCTGCTCTCGAAATCACTGCAGGTAAGGATAGGGTCAAAAGTGCCCGTCGATGCTTGCCCTCCTCAAGTCGCTAACTGCGTGGAAAGGCAAAGACGGTAATCTCAGCCACAGGACTAGCTCCGTTTCCCTCCCTCTGTGTCAGAGAACATGTTTCTTGAGTACGGGGGTGGGTGGGGAAGGGGGGACTATCCCCTCCCCCGGTACCTACTCTGGGGCTTCCTGTGATATAGAACAGATTCTCTGACTGAAAAGTGTCCTGACCCCTGAAACCGCTAGCAGCTTGGGGCAAGCAAAGGTTCCCAAATGTCCACACCGCTGGCTGTGTTACGCAAGCACTGATGTAAAACCACCATGTACTTAATTAAGAAGCCAAATAAATGCAGGTTAAGGAACTAGTTCTAAAGCCCCTCCCCAAGGGCATTCAGGCTAATGTCAACTCCGGGTAGAAAGTAGCACCTTCTCAGCAGTTTGAGAACTGGACTCCATAAGCACTATTGTGAAGTTTTAGAACTGACTGCAGACAGAGCTGACAGGCAGACTACTTTCTGGCTTTAACTACGGCTTACGGGTCAGAAATTTCAATATAACCTAAAAGGAAGACAATTTTAAGTATTTTCCAAATCCTAACAAAACACATGCTTCGGTTTTGCCAACCACCTGTTCGTTTTGTACCTCGGTTTACAATTTTTAATGTGAGTTCAAACTAAAGTAGTATTAAGATCCTAAATGCTTTAAGGTTTCAATGCTTCTTGTATTCCGGTTTGTTCTTTCTTGGACACACAAAAACAAGACTTGTTTTCAACTTGGTTCAAATGACTACAATATCTGGTGGATCTTCTCAACTCATTAGTTTTTAAAAGACAAAAAAAAAAAAAAAATGTTAATGAAAGCACAAAGAAACCTCTTGCTGTGGACTATAGGAAGGGAAACTTGGGCAGTCTGAGTCTGCCTCGGCAGGTACTCACTTCTAGTTTTTTCTCCTTTTCTGACAGAACATCTTTCTGGTTCTGGGTGTACTCCACCAGCATCCGAGCCAGCTGGCGCCGGTCTTCCAGTTCTGCCGCCAGACGCCCGTTATATTCTGCTAGTAACAGACATGCTTCATCTACCGTTTTTGAAAGACGTTCAGCTGCCTCTTTGTCTATGTACAAATGAGACCAAAAAACAGAGACAATATAGAAATCACACAGGCATGATTGCAAACATTTCTGGGGGAGGCTAACAGTTTCTCTCCCAATGTAGAGAGTCCAAGAATAAGCCAGAACCTGTAGACAAACAATGGATGGGCTGACAGAGAAATCCAAAGGCACTCACTCCTGTTAACAAGACAGGACATCTCTGAATTACCCGATGTGAGGCAACTGTAAAAGGAGGGGAATCTTGCAAAGGATTTCTAAATGCCTATTCCTGAAAAAGCTCTACAGACAAAACAAGCAGAAAGAAATATTTAAGGTCATAGTCATACATGAAATAATTTTTCCTTGCCTCTGAGAGTTTCGAAAGCGTTTTCATACTATTTTGTTAAGAATCCTTCATATGTTCTTCTGAACCACAAAAGCAAGCACTCATTTCTTGGGTATGGAAACTAAGACCAAATAAAAGCTATAGGACAAGTTTGAT
Source organism: Mustela nivalis (assembly GCF_964662115.1). NCBI lineage: Eukaryota > Metazoa > Chordata > Mammalia > Carnivora > Mustelidae > Mustela > Mustela nivalis. Next base: position 123,792,306 of record NC_139027.1, on the reverse strand, counting down.
ACCATGTGGTTAACAGAGGATTTGGGACTCAAAACCATGTCTGTAAAATGGATCTAAAATGTCTCTAAAATAGGACTCTGCCCCTTATACCATGTAGGTCTTGAACCTGGGCAGGAGCTCTCTTCTTCCATTCCAGAAAATATGGGGTCTGATAAGAACTGACCTTCTTTCAAATTCTTTAAACACGACCCACAGAAACACTCTTTAGGCAAACACATAAAAAGAAACAAAAGTTTCATAAAACAATACTTATCCTTACTATGTGCAAAGTGTTCCATCTTCTACTCTGCGTTTGTCTGTCTGTTTTAATTTTCATCATTACTTACCAGTCTTATTTCACATCCAATTAATGAGTTGTAACTCACTGTTTGGGAAAAAACTGTGCTGACGTATCAAAGAATGAAAAAATTAATTTCAGGGGCGCCTGGGTGGCTCAGTGGGTTAAGCCGCTGCCTTCGGCTCAGGTCATGATCTCGGGGTCCTAGGATCCAGTCCCATGTCGGGCTCTCTGCTCAGCGGGGAGCCTGCTTCTCTCTCTCTCTGCCTGCCTCTCTGTCTACTTGTGATCGCTCTATCAAATAAATAAATAAATAAATCTTTTAAAAAAATTAATTTCATGTGGATCTGGTGAAATTAGAGCTCTAATAATATGTACATATACATGTACATATTATATATATACATACACACACACAGACACACACACATATATAGTATTTTTAGAAAGGCTTTTAAGGGTCAAAAGAGTAGATCAGTGCTTTGAAACGAAGAGCAAGGGCATCCCATTCCCTCTTGCTCACTCCAAGATTCTGCTGCTGTGACTGTCCCTTGTGACTCCCCACACCTCTCAACTTCCTTCTCTTCCTCCACCAGCACTATCATCAGCATACAAATACGCTGCTCTACCTTCTGTCCACATGTCACTCTCTAGCTACTGCCCATTTCCCTGCCTCCTTTTCCTGGTACCCACCTGGTACCCTGGTATCCACCTACTCTCCTACCATTGTAACTTAACCCACTCCAATCTGACTGCTATGCCCCAAACCATCTAATTAGCTGAATAAATATGTGGGCTTCTATTATGCCCAACATCATTCTAGGCTCTCAGAGCAAAAGGGGACACAAAGGACAAAAACTCTCTGTCCCAAGGAGTTTACATTCTCAGATAAGAAGAGAAATAATATACTATATTTTACTTGTTCATCAGCTGAAGATCAGAATTCTAGAGAGAAAAAAAAAAAAAGGCAGAGGAGAAAGCATGGGGCATTCAGAGGGAGAACTGGACTTTTAAATGTGGTGGTCAGGACAAGCTTCCCTGAGATGATATGTAAACCAAGGCCTGGAAAAAGTGAGAACAAGCCACATGAATGTGACTATCTGGGGAAGATCATTCCAAGCACAGGAAACAGGAAGTACAAAGCCCTAGAAGGGGAAAGTGCCTGGCAAGGAGCCCATATAACTGGAGTGCTCTGAGTACTGACTTCATTTGAACAGATCATTCTGGTTATTCTAGTTATGTGAAGAACAGAGTGATGGCTAGGGGTCATTTGGGGAAATAAGGAGGAAGCAGGGAGACCAAAGAGGAAACGACTGCAATAATCCCAGCGAAGATGCTGGTGACTTGTGCCAGGCAGTAGCAGTGGAAGTGGTGACCATATCAGACACTGGGGTCAGACACTGGTTTGGGTCCTGATCAACAGGAATGATGAGAGGCTCATCTACCGATAAGGGGAAGACCGTGAGAGCAATGGATTTTGGAGAGAAGATGACAAGTTTGGTTTCAGACAGGGCGAGTATGAAATGGTTTTTGAGACAACCAACTATTAACACTGAGCAGAAGGCTAGATGTAGGAGCCTCAAGTTCAAATGACAAGTCAACAACAGAGATATAAATGAGGGAATGATTAGCCTAAAAATTATTTAAAGTTATCAACCTGGATAAGAGGAACTGTCAGTGAAACTAGAGAAGAGCGCTGAATACTAAACATTAAGAGGTAACAGAGGAGTGAAGAAACTAGCCAAGGAGACTACAGAGCCACAGCCAGAGGGCGGTGAGGAAAGCTAGGAAAGAGAGTCCTACTTTCCTGCTGCTGCCGCTGCTGCAACAGATTTATCACGAGTAAAGTGGCTGAAAATAACACAAATGTATTATCTTAGTATTTATTATCATGGCCTCTTCCTCCACCTTCAAAATGCATCTCAGCAAAGACTGTTTCCAGGGTTCTATCTCCTTCTCTACTACTGCCTTTTGTCCTCCCTCTCAGAAGGACCTGTGACTAGACGGGACCCTCCTGAATCATCCAGGATACTCCTCCCCACCTCAAGATCCGTAACTTCATCACACCTGTAAGGACCCTACTGCCATGGAAGATTACGCACTCACGGGTTCTGGGGATTAGGACACAGATGTCTGGCTCGATCGGGGTGTTTTTATTCTGTCTCCTGCACCAAATCAGAAGAAATGACCAACTGGGCCGAACGCTAGCTACTAAGATCAAGCCACGACAACCACAAGTAAATACTGGGTAAAATTCACCCCTGGACTGGCAACATGGAAGGAAATCATCAACACTGATCAGAGCAGCTTCAGTGAAGTGGAACCACACGAGGATGGGAAGAAGGGAAAGGGAGACAAATAAGCACAGGCAGTCTATTTAGAATGTTTTATTACAAAGAACAGAGAAATAAGGCAGTAACTAGAGGAACATATGGGTCAAGAAAAAAAGTTTTTCCCATGTGGGAAGGAAAGTACGTGTTTTTGTGCTGTGCAGCAGGAGCCAGTAGAGGGAAAACATGGACAACTGCTGGAGCACTGTCCTTGAGCAATGAGAAGGAAAAGGGCTGACAAACAGGCAGGGGGCTGGTTTAGAAAATGGCACGTTCACCCACAGAAGTGGGAAGAAAAGTCAGCTTATGGGTGGTTACTTGTTTTCCCAGCCACATCCCCCTGTGCGGGTCCAGGAAAGAACAGAGGCAAAGCTGGATTTAGGAAAGGTGGCCAAGAGAGGAAACTAAGTTGTTACTAAATGGGTATAAAGTTTTAGTTTTGCAAGACAAAAAGAGTTCTGGAAATTGGCTGCATAATAATGTTAATGTGCTTAGAGCTTCTGAAGTGTACACTTAAAAATGGTTAAAGATTGTAAATTGGGTGTATTTTATTGCAATTAAAAATCAAAATAAATTTCTTTATTAATTTAAAAAAAGTGAGGCGCCTGTGTGGCTCAGTTGGTTAAGGTCCAACTCCTGATACAGGTTATCATCTCAGGGTCATGGGATAGAGCCTTACATCGGGCTCATTAGGGAGTTTGCTTGAAATCCTCTCTCCCTCTTCCTCTGCCCCAGACCCCCCATGCCTCCCCCTGCACTTACTCTCTCACATGCAAATAAATAAGTAGACCTTAAAAAAAAAGAAAAAAGCCTATAAGACATGAGTCCTTTAGGTCAGTGAAAACAGATAAATAAAATCACATACATTACTAGCTTTTTGTTAATTTGCTCCCAACTTTTACAGACTATAATTCTGATAGTAAGAATAAATGAGTTGATCACTATAATAACCTCAAAAGTTGGACTTAGCCAAGAGAAAAGCTGGAGTTTTGCCAGAAGACTAAAGTGAAGAGGAACGAGGAAAACCAGAGACTGAGGGCATATGTAAGGGAGCGATTATAAAGACTCTGTGCTAAGTAGAGAAGAAAGTAAGGCCAGAGGGGAGTGGAGGCTGAGAAAAGGTGGAAGGACTGACCGACAGTAGGGTCCAACTGCCAGAGCTGGGGAAGGAAGAGTGAGCCCAGATGCTGCCTGTAGGATCTAGACTGCCTCCGAGTTGTGTCCTGCAGCTAAGCATGCTCCTGACCTGAAGTCTTTACTCGGCCTGTACCCTCTGTCTGGGTGGCACTTGCTTCCCTCAGATATCCTCACGGCTTGCTTCCTAATCTTGGGGGCCTCTGATCAAAGGTCATCTCATCAGAAAGGTTTTCCCCAACCACCTTTAAAATACAGGTGTGCCTCGGAGGTATTGCAGGTTCAGTTCCAGACCACTGCAATAAAACAAATGTCACAATAAAGGAGTCAAATGAGTTTTTTGGTTTCCCAATGCATACAGAAGTTATGGTTACACTATACCGTTCTACTAAGTGTGCTAGAGCACTATGTTTAAAAAAAAAAAAGTATACACTGTAACCAAAAAATACTTTGTTGCTAAAAGATGCTAACTATCACCTGAACTTTCAGTGAGTCCTAATCACTTATCACAGACCACTGTAAGGAATATAGTAGAAAAGTCTGAAATATTGCAAGAATTACCAAAATGGGACATAGAAACATGAAGTGATCAAATGCTGTGAAGAAAATGGAGACGACAATCTTGCCTGAAGACACCTAACCTCTCAAAAGCCTCTATTTCCTTCTATGAAATATGGGGATATACAGTCAGGGACCTCAAAAGGTCATCACAAAGAGAAGTAGCTGACACAGAGCATTCTCTAGGAATACTAGCTCGTGTTTCACTCCTTCCTTTCAATTTCCCATGCACATAGCGGGAATAATGTCACGTGTCCCTCCCTGTTTAACTGGCAGTGATCATCAAGAGGGCAAAATGACATGACTAACACTATACACCTGGCATTCTTGGCATTAAATACACTGTCATTTATGGGGTGTGTCTGTGTGCAGTGTATAAATCACAAAGCACTGAACCGTTAAGATTTGTTAGTAAGATGATCATGAATTTAATGTCTTCTCTCCTGTCCCCCAAATCACATACAGTTTGCCCTGTGTTTTCAACAGACCTTACTTAAGAGTGCCACAGGTTGTGGCATGCTGCATTCTGCTTAGTTCCTAGAATCACTACTCAAGCATGGACTGTTTCAACAGCTACGCTGTTTGCAAAACCCAATACCACATTGAAGAAATCTGTATCTGCAGATACAAGCATGACCTAGGGTTTGATGCATTAGAGAAATGTCCCTCTTCCTTCACCTTTTGACCAAACTCTACCCTTCTCACCTGTTATTTTTTCCAACAGAGAAACATCCTGCACTTCCTGAGGCAAAGACGCAATCTTCTGCCGGACCGTAGCATCCCCTGATGCAGCATTTTCCAGGTCCTGCAAAGCTTTGATCAGTTCCTCAGTCTGTACAATAAAAGCACAAACAACACTGTCCATTAAGACATACGGGATTTAAAGAAAGGTAGACAGAATTAAACAGAAAAACAAAACAACTGTTCCTGACATTTACAAAAACACTGTGCTCGGTACCAGTCTATACTGAGGTCAGTGGTAGATTGGACAATGGATTCTAAGAGAATGTACACAGTCAATTTTTCTAAGTCGATAGCAGAGCGTGAAGAAATTCTACATAACCTGGAAAAAACCCCAAAAAACAAAAAATCCAAGCTTTTTAAAGGAGCATGTTTTTGGCAACTTTAAAAAAAAAAAAAAAAGGAGCCTGGTTCATACTGCTTAGTTTCAAATAATGTTATGATTCCTAATACAGAATGGTCTGGTCTCCAGTATAGCATAAAGGCGTGTGTACCAGATGTTGAACAACTGTGTGCTGATTAAATGAAATGACAATGCCTACTTCAATTCTTTCTTGGATTTGTTTTACAAAATGAGTGTCACAAAGAGGACAGTTTCCATTTTTGGCAGCCACTCCCCAAATTAAATGTGTCAAACTCATTAATTACAAACAAAGGGGAAAAAGACGAAGAAAAGAGCAAACCAAGAACGCATACTTTGTACACTAAAAGGATAATTTTAAATCATCAGAAAACAGGATGCCTGGATGGCTCAGTCAGTTAAGCATCTGACTTCGGCTAATCATGATCCCAGGGTCCTGAGATCAAGTCCCACAGAGGACTCCCTGGTCAGCAGGGAATCTGCTTCTTGCTCTCCCACTGCCTGCCACTCCCCCTGCTTGTGCTTGCTCGCTCTCTCTGACAAAGAAATAAATATAAAATTTAAAAAAATCAGAAAACAATGAGTGCTGACAGGTTCGCCAGTTGATCATGACCCAGGAGTAAATAAGTGGCAATGTAGACAGTAGTCCAATTACTCTAAAAGTTAATAATTCAGGCTGGCCCCCTCGGAGGTTTTTAAATGCACAGCTATATGGCCTAACACTGTTTTCGCTTAACCCCCCATCTCATTCAACATTTTAACATAACACAAACCAGAAATGCTTCCTATTTACATAGGTCTTAGCCACACCTATGTTTGATAAAGTAAAACTTTTAGCCAAAATGAGAGGCCATGTAACTCAGTAAAGAGCACGGTCTCTGAGGTCAGTCACACCCAGAGTCAAATTAAGACACTGGGCAAGTTATTTAATATCTTCTTGAGTCTCACTTTCTTTGACAGTAAGTAAAATAAGTTAAGTAAATAAGTAAATAAGTAACAAAAATTAACCAATCACACAGAGGTCATGAGCCAATTTATATGAAGGGCTAAACAATGCAAATATATAATCAAAAACTCATCTCTATTTTAATACTTAAATAGGTGATTGTGTAGCAAATTTGTTATAGCCACACAGACTATCCTATAAAATAACCATGCTACAGGAGAAAAGCTATGGCAGAGGGCATTCAAATATCTTTGTAGCATTATCTACCCTTTCACAAATATCTACTTTTTTGGAAGTATTTTCAAGTCCTAGGAGTAAAACAAAACCAAGTCCAAATACTGTGAAACACATAAATCCATCCAGACTCATGGCATGCAAAGACAAAGGCGAGCTGCTGTCTGGCAAGCTTTACTGGGTGGATCTTGTGCCCAGTTGCCCTAAGAGCTGCCCTCTGGTGGTTCCCTACTGTTGGTCCCTGGCGCCACCCTGTGGCCGTAATCTTCAATGAGGGGACCCTCCACCAAGCCACTGTGTCCTCCTCTCTGGGAGTTCTGACATACCAAGAGGGGTCCTGCAGAAGGATCTTGGGGAGAGTAGCTTCCAGGGTAGTCATCATCCTCCTCGTCTTGTATCTGCTGAAAAGTTCGCTTCAGAGATTTCTTCTCCTCTGTTGCTAGAGTGAAGGAAAAGGGCACAAAATTTGGGTTAAGAGGGCCCGTGCAGGGAGGAGTCAAATGCTATGCACAATGGGCCACATGCAAAAAAAAGGGCAAAGGGGTGTACATTTCCAAAGATGGCTTAATGTTAACCTAGATGTTAGTTATTTTAAATTGATCGTAGTTCCCTACATTACTGAAGAGTCAAAAAATGGTCTCAGGTCTATCATCTCGGATTGACTCACTGGAAAAATACTACCAAAAACCATCATCTAAAAATGAAACTTACCAAACTTAATACATTTAAGTAAAAAGCTTATCTCTTGAAAATATGTTAACAAGAGACTCAAAGTGGTAAGAAACCCATGAGACAATATAATGAAGCAAGCCAATGTAGGGAAGGTGCGTAGAAAATACACTGCATATAAAATAAAACACTACACGCTCTGCGAGATATGTCAGAAAGTAAAAACAGGTATTCCTCACTTTTCTAAAGCTTGCTTTTATGAAAGACCTACAGTAATAGTACCGGTTTTCACTAACCAAAAGAAATTCAAAGAGGATTTTCGCTTTCACAAAGAAAGGCACAAAGTGCAAAGAGTGGTCAGCATGTGTGCTGCAGGGAGTGGCTATGGAGGTGGCAGGCACCCCACGCGGCCGGTGTGGCCCTGCTGAGCTCCTTCCCAGTGACTACACTCAGCATCAAGCCACCAGAGCTCTGAGCTGTATCCATGAGCATCTATGCTTTATCTTGATTTATTTTGTGCATCTGTTAGAAAGATGTGGCCTAAGGTATCAGAAAAGCCTGAGAGAGGTTATTTTGGGGTCTGGGAATGCTCAAAAATTTTTCCATATAAATTAATGGTAACTGCTTCTTCACTTTATGCCATTTCAGCTTAGGAGAGGTTTCATAGGAATGGTCTGATTTCAGATAGCAGGGAAAACCTGAGGTAGAGAGAAATCTATCAATAAAATTACATCAGAAATTCCACACATTGTTTCCTTTAAACTCTCCCTTTAAAAATAAAACTAACCTTATTTTATCTTAAAATTAAAGATAACCATTGCTGAGAAATATGACTGATACAATTCAGAGAAGTTACTTTAAGTTGCTATTTTAAAATTAACCGTTCTGAGGCAAACCGTTTACATTACATTTATTATTTGTATTTTATGTTTTTAAATGGCTATGAAAATGTGCCCATTCCAAAACCGTTCCTTTTGTATCAAATTGGACAATACAGGGGCACCTGGGTGGCTCAGTTGTTAAGCATCTGCCTTCGGCTTAGGTCCTGATACTCCTGGGATCGAGGCCCGCATGGGCTCTCTGCTCAGATGGAAACCTGCTTCTCCCTCTCTCACTCCCCCTGCTTGTGTTCCCTCTCTCGCGGTGTATCTCTCTGTGATTAAAAATAAAATCTTAAAAAAAAAAAAACAAAAACAAAAAAACTGGCCAATACAAAATAAATGCCAAACATCTGTGGGATATAAGTCTAAATGACAGAGTTAGGCTTAGGAAGTAAAGAAACGATGGTAGCGTGTGGCAGGCACGGCAACAGTTTCTGTGCAACTGAGATATGGCATCTCCAGCTTTGCAGGTGAGAAAATGGAGGCCCGAGAAGTTCAAAACTCATCTAAAGGCAGGACTTTCAAAATCTGTACTCTTTCCACTGTAGTCAAATTCTTCAGCAGCACACACTCTCTCATCTGTCAAAGGAGGAGTCACCATGCACCTGCCTCCGAAACTCTGAGTTATAAACAGAATAACGTACACTTCTTAATTAAACATTTTCTCCTGGAACCAAGGATGTAGCTCCTGTTCCTACGTTACACATTAACTGACCAAACTGCTTGACATGAAAGCCAAGTCAGTACTTCGGGTCTTATTTTTTCTTAGTGCTTTATTCCTCTGTTCCACTAAATAAAGGAAAACGGCAACATTTGCATCAAGGCAGCCCTCACTTTGCGAGATTCTAGTATACACAGATTTTCACCAAGGTTGAAACAACACCAGTCCCCCAACACCTTGGTTCAAATTGCAGTTATGGTGGCATATTCACCCCGAGTAACTGCATGAAGGACAAACTTTGCTGCTAACTTCGCTCCACAAATCACTGAGTAAATAATAGAAATGCATCACGATCAGTGACGACATCGCGCCGTTCAGGTCACTGGATGGTCACTGCACAGCTGTTATTTCAGTTCACAAATAAACAGCAAAGTGGTTGTGTTGTCTCCCAGGGATCAAATTCACATGACATTTCATTAAAATGAATAATCAGAACAGGGAATTGAGTGAAAATGACAAAGATGAAAGAGGAACCCAGAAACTAAAACTAAAGCTTGTGTTAGAAGTGAACGGAATATAAAGGGAGCTGCAGAAGACTTGGGGGGCTGCGGGGACACCGGCTTGCCACCCATTCCCAGAAACTCTAGGTCCCCAGGCAGAATCACCTGGTGAAAGCCAACTTATCAACATAAGAAATCGGTTGTGATGACAAGGACGACCGTGTCCCGAGGAAGTGATACTGACAAAACTCTTCACATTATAGGAACTCTCCAACATACCTCCTGACATGGAGAGCACGAAGGGTAAACCACTGAAAGCCGATCTAAACATCCAGGATGCTTGCTCTGTACCATGGATTACACCAGAAGGCAAGCTCTGGTCACTCCTATCGTGCAGTTCATTTCAAAGAATAAAGCACTTTAATTCTCAAAGTTTCTAACGTTTTATGTTCTAGCATGCTAGGTAATGATCAGTGTTGCTATCTTTTTTGTTCCCTATGGATTTGTAATCAACCATGAGTTTTCAATTCTTTGATAAAAAATTTTTTAAAGTCATGGAACAATCGTAACTCTTCCCCTCGATTATTAAGATCATTTTGCATGGTTTCGGCCTACATAGTCATTTTTACAGTCCTGCACTATGCAAAACAAGGACTGCTATATTTGTACAACAGAAAATCTAACAGTATATAATTTGCATACGAAATATCTAACAGTACTTAGCACCACACTAGCTGCCTAATTAATGTGCAGTGTGTGTGGTATGACCCTCACTGACACTTAACCACCATAAAGCATCAGAGTGGCAATGTGTTAGGAGTAGCCACTAAAATATAAGCATGTAAGTGAAAACAATTTTTTAATATTTTTTGTCCATTTCCAAGCACCCAGAACAATGCTCATGAAATAATTGTTAAATACACTAAAGAAGGTAGAAAATTACAAAACATGAATCCTTCAGTTTCAAACTCTCACACAGAAGCTATTATATATAAAAACCGCACAGCACTTAACACCTCAGGACCCGCAGAATCACTGAATTTGGGCAGTTGAAGGCCTTAGACAGACCTAGGTTGTTGCTTTCCTTTATGAGCATATATCCAGGCCCACAAGCTGCAGTCTGTCCAAAGTCAAGGAGCTCATCAGTCTCCGTCTGGGCCCTATAGCCAAAGTCACCCACCCCCTAAACGGGAGTACTTTTTACCACTTCCTACTGGCACTCACTCATGGCATTACAAGACTGAAATCAAACTAATGAAAATAATGCAGGCCCATTTCTGTCTTGGCCATCCTGATGGAAGTGGGTGTAATAAGAGAGAACCACCGTCATCCTACTTCAGTTCTCTCCTATTTCCACTGGAAATGAATTATTCATCATTTTCTTCATAAGGCTTCTCCTTTCCTGAGCTACCTACTTACACTATGAACACTTCCACTGGACCCATCTTCCAAAAACAATGCCTTGGAGACCACCAGAATCTCTCCTGAAGTTCCAACTTCCAGCAGATTCTACACTTCTGAGATGTAGCTTACAGATCTCTCCTCTCTGTTCCTTCCCATCACCTCTTATCAGAAATGTGCCCTTTTCCATGCCTTATGCAGACCACTGTCCCAACCGGTCTCCCTGATGCTAGTCACTCCTTTTCCAACTTAGCCTACACTCTTAAGAAATGAATTGCCTGCAGGCCTCTACTCAAAAACCCAAAATGGCCTCTCATGATTTACAATGTCCAGCTATGCTCAAAGTCCACCTGTAGTTAACAGCAGCAGTATCTTGAGCCAGCATCTTCCTCTACTCCTGCAGCACCCGGCCCTGCTATGCTGTATGGCGCCGGCAGGCACATGCCTTACCTCTCCGATTGAAACATTAAGTATCTTATTTCTTTGTATCCTTAGAATACCTAGAAAAGTGTCATTAGGCCTGAGTTGGAAACTTCTTTTTTTTTTTTTTTTAAAGATTTTATTTATTTATTTGTCAGAGAGAGAGAGAGAGAGCGAGAGCAAGCACAGGCAGAGTGCAAGGCAGAGTCAGAGGGAGAAGCAGGCTCCCTGTGGAGCAAGGAGCCCGATGTGGGACTCGATCCCAGGACGCTTGAATTATGACCCGAGCCGAAGGCAGCTGCTTAACCAACTGAGCCACCCAGGCGTCCCAATTGGAAACTTCTTGAAAGCAGAGGTGGCACAGAGTCTGGAAAATACCAGCGCTATACCAAAAATGACCATATGCCTCCATTTACACAAACAGGACAGCCTGCTCTGTTAACTGTCCCCTGACTCATTTGTACAAAGTCAGCAATTATAATGGCCAGCATTCTCAATCTAGTCAGGCAGCTATTAAAAATAGCCAAGGAAGTCTGTCAATCCCACTTCTATCACTCAATTTAAGATAAGGTACCCTCCCACTATCATTTCAGCTTCTGACCATACCATTTAAACTTGCTTCTTGACTCAACCACTCTGTTTATAGTCTGTTTATAAATTACAGGTGGCCCCAGTCTGCCTGTCCTCATATTGTACACTCTCTACTCTATCCTCCAACCTGTTCCTGTGTCTCTAGCGGTCTTATACTCAGCTAACATGCAAGTAATCCTGGTTCCCTAAGCATTTCTAATATGCCTCTTGGATACCTTGGAATTTCAGACACTACAGCAGACTACAAAATTAACTTTGAGGCAAAAAGTTGGCCTGAAGGTTCCTGAACACTTTATAAAATGCAGCCATCTACTTGTAAAGCTAGGTCTTTCAAGAAATCCACTTGAAATTTTCTGGGATTAAAAAACGAACAAACAAACAAAATAAAACAAATAAATAAAAATAAAAAAAAGAAAAGAAAAGAAAAACCCCAATACCCACAGGTTTTATATTACTTTTATTAATGAGAAACGAATCGGGAAATTTTTTTTTTTTTTTTTTTGACAGAGAGAAATTACAAGTACACTGAGAGGCAGGCAGAGAGAGAGAGAGAGAGAGAGAAGGAAGCAGGCTCCCTGCTGTGCAGAGAGCCCGATGAGGGACTCGATCCCAGGACCCTGAGATCATGACCTGAGCCGAAGGCAGCGGCTCAACCCACTGAGCCACCCAGGCGCCCCCGAATCAGGAAATATTGTTTGCAATAGCTCCTGCATTCTTTGTTCTCTCTCTACCAAATAAAGGCAACTGTAAAACAGAACACATTAAACTTTACTCACGGAAAGAGAGAGCTCTGCAGCCAAGGTCTGATGCTGGATGTACCGTTCTGAAAGCATTCCACCAGTATCATCTCAAACTGAGTGCCCAGCGCCAGCACCAGACTTAAACCTGGGGAAGCTGGGCCTAGAGCTTGTGCACTTAACCACTATGTGAGCTAATCTTGCACAAAATCTGGGGGACTAAAAATTCTAACAACCCTCCTCCTAAGTTTGCCACTGGATCATTGAGAAACTCAGAATACTGAGTATCAGAAACAGGCAATAGGGCTCAAATAAAAGTCATGTCATCACTTCATTATTAACATTTACCCATGTTATCTCAAGTAATCTCAGGACAACACTGTGAGGTGTTATTACTAATAGCCATATGGCACAGTGAAGAACCTGAAGCTCAGGGAGATCTAATGCTATGCCCAAGGTCACACAGCTTAGAAGTGACAGAGCTGGGAGTCATCCTCTGAGACCTGGTTTCAAACCCCTGCTTGGAAGAGTTAAACTAAGTATACTAAGGCCCAGGAAAGCTGGGTGACCTGCTCATGAATTCATACCCTAATTCAAATCTACTGAATCCATGTGCTTCCAGGAAAAAAATACGGTGTGAAGAGCACAGGCTTTAAAGTCATATAGACCAGAACATGAATTCTCTACTTATTAATTATATCTGTTTGGACAAAATTAACTATACCTTTTTGAGCCTTAGTATCTTCATCTGAAATACGAAAATAATACCAAATTCATAGAGGAGTTGTAAGAATTTAAAATAAATTAACATGAAAAGCAGCCAACAGGCAGGCTGGAACATAATAGGTGCTCAATAATTGCTATTTCCTTTGCATCTACCTTTCTTTTCTAAATCCTTCTACAACGTAGGATACTATGTCACTCACGTATGACTTAAGTAAATAATGAAATTCCATTCAGTCCAGTGATAGAACGAGTATGCCCAAGAACAGACAACTTAGGAATCCTGGGTCCTATACAAGGGGAAATGGGTACGTACACCCAAGTTCCAGTTTTCTAAAACGGTATTTTTAAGCTCGTTTATTCTCTACTGTCAAAGTTCCACAAGAAAATTTTTATTTCAAAAGTAAATTCTAGAGTTGTCTCAAGACAAAGAAATATCCATGAGTCAAACCTGAAATATAAAAGGACTATATAATTTTAGAAATAAACTTCTGGAGAACTCATCAATATTGTCAAAGGACTGACGTAAAATATTATGGTAACTCAGGTCCAAAGAAAATGGCGAGGAGACAGATGGAATTAGCTCAGACTAACACACATGTTGGAACCTTTGGTATATGTTTCCATCTTTACAGCACAAGGATAGAGAAATCACCTTACATCAGCTTTATCCTCCACACGGAGGAATACTGCCTCAATGGCTGTTAATGTCTAGGTGCTCAAAAAAATCAGAAACCCAATGGAGCTATTTTCAAATCTACCACTGCCACAAACTCCCCAAATTGCCGGACTGCTCCCGAGGGGCGAAACTATTTCCCTACCCTCTGCTCAGTCCTATAGCATCTAGCATAGCCATTTACTCAAAGCACATGTCTGGCAAATGCTTGTCGAATTGAAATTCAACACTTAGCTTCCAACATTGTCTTTCAGAGTTCCCCTACCTGCCCAAAGGTGTTTTAAAAAATCAGCACTGTTTACCAATGAAGTCTCAGAGTAGAGAATGCTGAATAATTCTCCAACACTGTCCAGAACACCTCCAAAAGATACAATACAAACACGACCAGAATCCAAAGTAGGGAACACTTTGCTTTTCAGAAGCTACATCCAGAGTGACTTCAAAACTGTTTCCCATCAACTCTAAGTAAAACAATGACCTACAGGGGCACCTGAGTGGCTCAGTGGTCATAATTTCAGGGTCATGGGATCGAGCCCTGCATTGGGCTCTCTGCTCAGCAGGGAGCCTGCCTCCCCCTGCCTCTCTGCCTACTTGTGATCTCTCTCTCTCTGTCAAATAAATAAATAAAATCTTTAAAAACAAAAACAAAAACAAAAACAAAAAACAATGACCTACAGTTGAAAGCACTTACGTCCTTCTTACAAAGCCTCTAACCTGTAGTTTTACGGGAAAGTTGCCCCATCTTAAAATGCATGTAAACTCAGACCTGGAAGATCTCATGAAAGGTACAAAATAAAGGGTTGCTGAATGAGTGATATTATCAGGTAAACTAACCATGGCTAAATGCCATAGCAGAGGCATATACAAAGTACCAGAGGAACATGGAGGGAAGGGCTACATGTGCCTAGACAAGGGAAAACAACAAAATGAGAAGAGCATTCCTAAAGACTGAGTTCACCACGCAGTGAAAACAGCAGAGGAGACTTTAGGCAGAGGTAACACCAGATGCAAAGGAAGAGGTACCCTGAGAGCACCCAGAAAGGAAACTGCTGGGTATGGCCAAAGACCATAGCATATGTGAAGAAATGGAAGAAGAATCTGGAAAAGTATATGAGTTCAGATTACAGATGATCCTAAGTACTACCTTAGTACTTAGACTTATCCTTCTAGACAATGAATTCGTGTGCAGTCAGATCAAATTTGTAGCTCAGAAACACACCATGCCAACTAGAATTAAACCGCGCCAACTAACCACAAACCCACAAACCAAATAATGTTTGATCTGACTTCTCTTTAAAGAAAAAGCAGCTCTTAAGAGGACTCCGTGAGGTCACACACATACATGTACATACTTCTAGAGGATATTCTGGGTTCAGTAAAGACCAAAATCAATTACAGACAGCAAGCTGACAAACATCAAAAGCATGTTCCAAAACCACACCGATATTTATTGAAACCAAGCTCTAAAAGGGCTAAGGGACATATTCAAGACCCCAGAGTGGTCAGTGGTAGGGCCAGGGCAAAATCTTAGTCCAAGGTGCCTCCTAGCTCCCCAAAACTAAACAATGTTGTTGTTTCTTTCCCTTGTGCAAGGAAACTCTCTGCCAAGGCAGAAGAGAGCCACAGAGAATACACAGCAAAGTTAAGGGTGTGAGATGATGGATAGCATGAATACTAGAACCAGGCTTACACGCTGCGAGCACTACATAAATTCTCACCATCATTTATGATCATCTCTCTGAAGAATCATACAATCGCTGGTGGTTCACAGCAACCCCCACTGCAGCTTTTCATATGTGATTCGAAAGTAGGCAAAGACCAAGAGCTGTAAACATGTGGTGATGTTTCTACCTTTGGGGGGAGGGCTCTTGGAGTCCTCCATAGACAGCTTCAGCTGCTGTATGAACTCGCCGCCATACACACTTCTTTCTTGCCAGATGTTCAGCAATCTTTCTAAAGGTTTTTTACAGCCTTCATCTGCCTCTCTGCCCAGAAAAGACGAAAAGATAGATATAAGCTTAAGATTTTTTGTGTTTAATTAGGACAGACCTACTTTAAAAATAACAACTGACTAAATGAGTTACATATTTAAACACAGATGGAAGAGTACGACACATTGTGATAAACAGATACCCAAAATTTGACCCAAAACTACATTCTTCCTGTGGTGTATAGGGAAGACAGAGGGAGTATGTTATAGAAGTAATCTGTCCTTATCTCCTTTGAAAGATGGGGCAAATAGGGCAAAAAGCCAATCGCTGATTGTTATAGAGAATTATCAAAAATCGATCATTTCAAATGTGACAGCTTGCTTTATAAGAAGACATTAATCGAAATGTAGGGCCAGACATTCTGCTGGAAATTAAAGGGGGCCAAAACCTTTAAAGGTAGGAAAAAAAATGATTAAAAAAAATGGGGAATAAATTCACCATGACCCATCAATGCTAGCACATCAACACCTCTACATGTCTTACAAATACAATCATACACACATACCAAGACTGATCTCAACTGAAATTAACTACTTCATCATTATTTTAATTCTGGGTTAGGTATGTAGTCCCCATTCTCACAAAGGTGTCTAGTGGGTAATCTTAGAACACACTGAGCATAACATAGCCCTTTGTAATTTATATCTGAGAGAAGCTATACCGTTTTTTTTTCTGACCTAACTGTGCTCTGGAAACAGAGTATTTTCAATGAGATAACTAGCACTAGCACTCAGTGTGCAATAGCTGCTTACCAGAAAACAACAGACACCAAGTGGAAGAGGGTGGGAAGACTTTCTGAAAGGAAAACAAATTCTCTCACCATCCATGGTGTTACTATGACTTGTTCAGGTTTATAAAGCTGTCTGGATGTCAGTGATCTTACTCTGAGTGACTGCCAACAAGAAGGGATACACTGACACCTTAGTTTCTAAGCCAAGATCTTTAACAGGAACTTCAAGAAGAAAGAGGTACAAAGGAAATATGCCCTGATGGCACTTTTCTAAAATTTACAGTAACACTCAAGGTAACCTAAGGGTTCAGCTTGAGCTGGTCAGATGCATCATTTAGGAAATAGTAGTGGCAAATTTTACTGCATTGGAGTCAAAGTACTAAATCGGAGCACAAAAAAATTTTTTTTTTTTTTTTTTGTTGGGTCACACTTTTTTTTAGTCAGAGGTGAAGGGGGAAAAAGGGGAAAAAAATATCAATGGTAGTTTATAAAACTTAGAGCTAAGACTGAATCATTTGATACTGGTGATAAAAACACTCCACCTCCAAAATATATCTAGAAACAAACTGCTTTTCACCCCTTCCTCTCTGTCAAGCTGGTCCAAGCCACTATTTTCTCTTGCCTGATTTCTGGTCTCCCTGCTTCCACCCCTATCCTCCTATAAACTAATCTCAAGCTTCAAAAATTCTGTTGCATCAAGGCAGATTATGTCACCCTTTGGCTCAAAACTTGCAATGGTTCTTCTCATTCTCCCCCAAAATAAAAGTGAAAGTTCTCATAAAGCCTACAAAGCCATTCTAAACATTATTTCTCTGGCCTCACCTAACCTCTCCCTTCTTCACTCCCTAATAGTTACTCTGGCCCTCTTGACTCCGGGCCTTTGCCTGGAACCACATTTCCTTACAGGGCAGCATGGCTCAAGCACCCCTTCCTAATTTCCCTATTTAAAATTAATGCTCCCCACCCCTATGCTTAATTTTTCTCCATGCAATTTAGCTTCTGATATGCTATTCAGTTTACTCGTTGTTTAGATTCTGTTCATCTGAATGCACCTTCCGCAAGGGTAGTGATCTGTCCTTTCCCCCGACACACACATGGCTACCCACCCTAGAATAGGCATAATATTGGCCTCTTTGTAATCTTTCTAGAAAATTTTTAGTTAGATTTCGATAGGCCATACAATTAGTTACCTTTCAAGAATCATCTTCCCACAATAAAGCCATTTGAATCATGCATCAGCTAAACATTCATCTGCTCATTCAATGAGGTTTATGAAATACTGTGCTTGTAATACAAAGAACAAGGCCTAGAGCCTGACCCAACAGCCCCTTCCTTTTCCACACCTCAACCAGGGCATTCAAACATATTTATCCCTTGCTCAGAACTTGCTCTCTCTCACACATGTGCCTTTGCTCATACTATCTCCTCTCCTTTGAATGGAACCCCTAAAGGAGAACAAGATGAAGAGGGAAAATTTGGGAGCAATGCAAGTGGCTTAAGTAGATACAGGGTATGTGGAAATAGCAGAAGAATCTGGAGGGACAGAGTAGAATTAGATTATGAGGGCCCTGAACACCATATTTAAGTATGTGGCCTTTATCCTGAAGGAAAAGGAAAGTCTCAAATGTATGTCTTAGAAAATAACTAGTATAGCCAAATAACAACTTACCAAAACTTAACTGGTTGATACTTTTAATATATAACCTGTTCTCTGCAAATTCTCTGTTCACTTAATATAAAGAGAAACCTATCATGAAAGGGTGGGGGACATAATGCAGACTAAATATTTGGGACTCGATTTAGACCAAGACTGATTTGGAGTAAAGATTCAGCCACATTACTGTATGCGATGGAAACATACACAAACTGATAACAAATGACACAAAGTCATTTTCAAAAGGCTTTTACCATGTAAGGCAAAAGTCAAATAGGAGCTCGAGTTTAACTGGTGAATGTAATTAGTCAGGATAGGCTAATTCCTGGAGCAATATCATAAAAGTCAAAGTTTTGCCAGGTAGGTTTCAAAGCTACAGATAGAACAGTCTAGAAGTCTTTTTACTCATGAGGTTCTGCCTTAAGTAGCTCCAACGAAATGAAATCCCATTAGCACTTGGAAGTGGGTACAACTAAAGCAATAAAGTAGTTTTATAACAGACGGAATTATCTTTCCAGGTTGCACTAACTCCATCCTGAACTGAAAAATCTTTAAGCGATAAAACACCAAAAAATCCTTGCCATTAATCAGTGAGTAAACAGAAAATGATAAGTATAACTTAAACACAATATAATTAATTATAAATTCAATCACTGCAAAACTGATCTGAAAAGTATAAACTGCATATTATACACACAGAATTGCTGCTTGAAGTGCCAGCTGAGGCCTCACCAAGCTTACTTGGGGGCCTTTTCTTCCTCTCTAGTTCTAATGGCATTTCCTTGGAACACCCACTATAATTTGTGTGTTTCTGTCTTATCCCATGCACAGTAGCCCTGTGATAAGCCTACTAAAAGTAGGAATTCTTTCTAAATATCCCCAGCACTTCCAACAGAGCCTCCAGTGAAACTGAAGCAGAAATGGTCTGTTGCCAACCATGCAGAAAAGAGCGTAGCAAGCCTGAGACTGCCACCCTTAGAAAGGCCTGCTCACTGCACTGGCCCTTGGCTGGCATCTTGAAACTTGGGTTTCAGAAGTGTTCCTCCAGTTTCCTAAGTGATAATCAGGGTGGTTTACTGTGCCTAGACTGTTTGTGCAAACAATATAATTTATGCTGAATACTTGCTTTCTTTCTGAGAGTTGGGAATTTTGGCAGAGGGTACCTGTGGCCAACGCCAATAAAAACCCTGGGCACTGAGACTCTAATGAGCTTCCCAGGTATACAACACTTCACCCATGTTGTCACTACTCAAAAATGGAGGAATTTAGTACTTTTGTGTAACTCCACTGTGAGAGGACTCTTGGAAGCTTTTATGTGGTTTCCTCTGGACTGCACCGATTCAACTTTTTCCTTTGCTGATTTTGCTTTGTATCCTTTCACTGTTAATAAATCGCAGCCACAGACACAACCATATGGTGAGTCTTGTGAGTCCTCCTAACAAGTCACCAAACCTGGAAGTGGTCTTGGGAATCCATGACACAATAGTAAATAAGTGTGTATATGGTGATAACTCCAAATTTATGTCTCCAGAAATTAATTTCCTACTAAGCTTCAGACTATCTATCTACATCTACCTATCTGGCATCACCCCCTTGGGAAATCTACTAGCCACCTCAGACTTAGCATGGTCAAAACAAAACTCCTGACTTCCTCTACCACATCTTTTCCCCAAACTTCATCTCAGCATATAACACCAGCAACCATCCACTTAGTCATGTCAAAAACCTAGAAATAATCTGATTTCTCTTTCCTTCATTACCAGTTCCACTAAGCTCTCCCAACTCCTATCAGTTTTAGTGGGGAGGTGAAGCAAACCCATTCACAAAGTAAACATTTCATAATCTGGAAGCTATTACTATCTTCTCACTGCCCTGAGTCCTATCCAATGTCATCTCTAGGTTGTAGTAGAGCAATACCCTTCATATTCCCTTGGCCTTTATAATTCATTCTCCATACCAAGCCACAGGGACCTCTCAGCAATGTGATGGAATATATCGTTCCACTGCTTAAAACCTGTCACTGACATCCCTTCAGAATAAATTCTCTCCCATGGCTTTTAAGACACATTTGACTGGCACCTGCCTACCTCTCTGATCTTACCCAGATACAGCTTTTCCCTTTGCTCAACACATCTGTTTTAACCATGGTGGCATTCATTCTGATCCTCTTAACATGCCAAGATTATCTCTACCTTAGGTTCTTTTTAATAGCTGTTTGTTCCTACTTCGCATGATTACCTCAAATGTCATTTCCTTAGAGAGGCCGTCTTTCACCACACTAGAAGAGATCCAACTCCAGAATGTCCTTCTATTTCATTATGTTCATATTATCACCCTCTGCAAGTATCTTGCTCCTTTATTTGTCCTTGCCTGCCTTGTTCACGGCTGCTACTCTAGTGTCTGCATCAGTTCTTGGCACATGGAAGGCACTCAAATATATGTTGAATAAAAAACAAAGTGCACACAACTATCTCCAAACTCAGGAGAAAGTAAGAAGGCATCTGCGTGGAAAAAAAGTTCAAAGTCGAGGTAATTAAACTACTATTCAAATTAAATCTAACCTATGAGCTTGGTGGCTTCCTCTGACTTGAGAGGTTTGGTTTGGGTTTTTTTTGGGGGGGGGGTGGTGAGAGAGGAGGTAGAAAGTTATCATAAAAAGATTCCTCATCAACTTTGGTCAATATTAATGGGTCCACTACCTTTGTTCATCAACTGGGCACAGAAAGCCAGAGAGAATACTTCTTACTATGGAGAGGGTACATCAGGAGTGAAGTCAAGTAGCTGGCTTTTCTAACAATGGCAGGAGGAAAGGGCTTAGAAACATGGGGATCCTGAATCTAATACCAAAAAAGGACCTTGAGAGAACAAGAAGAATGCAAAATATTTAAAAAAAAAAAAAAAAAAAAAAGGAATTAGAGCTTTTTTTTTTTCCCTTCATTGAAAAGGACCAGGTTTACTTTCCACATTAATGCCATACACAGAATCTGCCAAGACATTTTTACAGCGCCTCCTAGATAGGCTTTAAGATGTTAGACCAAACAGAAAATGAATTTTCAATCCCAGTACTGCCCATTCACATTCCCCTTCTCCTATTCCTTCCTACTTACCCTTTCTGGTTTGGTGGGCAGTTAACGATTATTGTTCAATTTTAAATAAAAATGCTTTGTGTACTAATCCTACAGGAAATTATTTTAGTCAATTTCCTATACCCTAATTAATTGATTTAACAAATATTTACTGAATCCTTACTATACCAGGGTGGACCACTCCTATACCCTAATTAATTCATTTAACAAATATTTACTGAATCCTTACTATACCAGGGTGGACCACAATGTTGCCCAATTCCTGGAACACCAATCACATCAAGGCTACATAAATGGTATTCCCTAAAGCTTGAAACCTGACAGCTCTATGCCAGACACTTTACTAGGTGCCTGGGATACTGTGAAGAACAAAAAAGAAACGGTCCTTCTTGTCACAAAGTTTACAATTTAGCATAGTTCTATAACTGAGCAAAGACTGGGGACTGGGCACCATACTACAAGTTTTCAAACAGACTGGTGTACTTCTGCCCTACAACAACTTTAGTGAGGTAAGTGGTGTTGTCCCCTTCTAACCAGTTAGGAAACTTGTAACTGAACTGTTAGTAAAAGCTAAGTAATACGTCCAAGGTCACTGAGACAGTGCTGGAGGCAGAGCTACAGCCTAAGAAACTGAACCACATCTCCTCAAAACAAGAAAATGCCCAGCTCCAATTTGAGATGGCTATCCTAGCAGTCTGTTCAGGGTTCAGGACTGTTTCCAGCTCATAATGCATTCTGCTTCTTCAGTGTCCATGTTCATCTCAAGTTAGGGCCAGCTACACCGCTGACAAACAAAAATCTTTTTCCCATCTTTAGAAAATTAGGTATCATTTCTTTCTTTCAGATTTTTCATTTTATCCTTCAAACTTTCCAAATCTTTCATGGAATGCTGGGCTCATTGATACATTTGAGGCCTTTCACATAGACTTCAGATCTTAGAACAACTTTGTTTAATGAACTGGTTTCCTTTTTTTGGCCTTCCCAATTTCCTTCTGCAAAGATGTTTATTATGTGTTTACTAAGTAATATTCTAGTGGAAAATAGTTTTTCTTTGCTCCTCCTGGGCAACTAACTTGTGTCTACAGAAAAGTAATTTGTTTTTAAATAAATAAAAGTGATTTATAGAAGTTTTAATCAAATGAATTTCATGTGATATTAGTTACATGTGTGCTCTATACTCTGGTCTTCTTGTTCACAAAACACAATAGTGACAGAGATTTAGTATCTACTTTCCACACTGGCAATTATTATCTTTGCAGTTACAGTAATGACCACTATTTTTAGTAAACGAGACATCTAGACATCTAGAAGGAAACAAGTAAAAATGAAGGCATAACCAACTACTATCTTGCTATTAAGGTTTTGTTACTGGAATGTTTCCTGTTACTATTTAGCTTTGTGTTCCGACCATAAGATAATGAGACAACTCAGCCAAAACAAGGAAAACACCATATTCAAGAAATGAATTTGATAAGTGAATACAGCTAGGAAAAAAGGTTCTACAAGTGTTAGACTCAACCCCTTCAATACATCAAAATGTTTACACGTCTGAGACAGCTAAAGGGCTCAGCAGAATATAAAACTGTAATTTGGCCTTTCCAACACTCTGTAAAGCACACCCCTGTAAAATATAAAGTTGTCAATTTGCAAAGGCTCTCCCAGAAAAGGAAAGAACAGTAAGGAAGAAAGGGTAATGCATTTAGATACCAAACCAAACAAAAAATCCAAACATACCTGGCAACATGAGAAAAAGCATCCACAAGGACAGATTCAAATTCTCTAGTGAATTCAGGTCCTTTCCTTTTACTGTTTTGGATGACATCATTGGCTAAGTACAGAAAAGTAAGCTTTCTATTTGATTTGGCTGGAAAAAAAGAAAAAAAAAGATAATTTAATTTACACCAAGGAAATTCTCAATGCACAATTCTTCTGCCCTAAGCTACTCCTAAAGAATATTAAGACAAGTATTATTTACTTGAGACCAGGCTTCCTTTACAATTGAAACAACAACTTAAATAACTTGTTGACATCACTAACAAAAAAGGTTTGAGAATACAAGTTTGAAAAACAAAATAAAACAAGAATGGGCCATCTTCATTTCTGTAATATTTTAACCAGAATAACTGATGGTAAAATAAAGATAATCCAAAGAAAACTCCTAAAGGATAAGCAGTCAATATCCTCAAGAACACATAATAAAACCAAGGTTTATTCTATTGCAAAGATGAGCATTTTTAATTCACTATTAATTACCAAATACTGCAGAATGAAGACTGAGCCAGGTTTCAGTTTTAAAATAGATTCTTGTAATTTATGTTCCTACACTGAGAATTTCTCTGAACATTCCTATAACAATCACCAATGATAGTAACTCTACGATCCAGATAAATCTCTAAATGCACCAATGGACGTTTATCTCAAATACAAATATATATTAATACTACATTATTATTGAAAATTTAAAGATGTCTGAATTCTGGATATGCAAAATTATGGCTCCCACAGAAACCATAATTCTTCTCTCTTATACATACTAAATGTAGTATTTCCTATTACTCTGTATGGCATCATATATTAAACCATAAAAACCTCATGTACTATGTCTGAGTTACAGTTGCTTGGGGGAACATTACTGAATTTCCTGGCTTCTATGCACATAACTTCTCAACCATAAAGTTACATCACTATCATTTTTGGTCCCAGTTTTCTTTTAAAAGAAATAAATAAGAACACAATCAGACAGTCCAAAACACTAAGTTTTCTCCAATGCTAAAATACCTAAAAAACTCAAGCAAGCCTTATATCAACCTTTACATACCTGAAAAACTAGTCCTTAACTCTATTCCTCTCAGAAACCACTTGTTTCTTTTGATATGCACACAGCATGTATAAATTCTGACACAGCAGGCATAAGATGTGACATTTTTAAAGGTAGCTACAGAAGAATAACCCAAGTTAAAAACAAGATTTTTAAAAGCATTTAATAGTTTAAAATGATGACTTAAAGTATTCATAAAATTAAATATGGATATCTTGAGCTGTATTAACCTTCTGGTAATAACCTAGTTTACATGGCTAACTGACGATAATATTTAATCTTTAACTATTTTAATTATTATTCAAAAGCAGATCAAAAGTGTCAATAGTTACAATATTCTACCATTGCTACAAAGGTATCTTATAGCAAAGGCTTTTTTTTTTTTTTAAGTAAACCTTGTCTGGGATGTTGCAACAAGTAAAACTACTTGTCGATAATGTTATGAGTTAACAGTTTCCAAAGTACAACAGAACTTCACTAAGTGATGCTTTACAAATGCCATATATTTCATGTTTAAAAACCCAGACTCCATTGTATAAAATATCAATTTCGACAATTAAGACATGATACGTTTTTTTCAGTGCTGCAAACATGATAGCCAAGAGGCCAGAGAGCCAAAGTTTTCACTATCTACAATGCCAATTAATTTTCATCATCCTCAAACTTTGCAATGGGGTTTTAGTTAAAATTTATCCCTCTACATCCAGCATCCTGAAGCCAACATGAGTACCACGTGTGTAAAGGTGATAAGACAAAGCCCAGAGCACTTAAATACTCATACCCTCTACTCTAGTCCCAGGTGACAACTCACTTAGTCAGATGTCTTTCCAATATGACACAGTAGATCCTTTCACTCCCTATCTATGCCCATTCCAAATGGGATGGAATAGTTGCCAGGTAAAATTTATATAACTAGCTGACAAAAAAAACTCAATTTGTTTAGCTGGTTTTGACATCTAAAAAAGCTGGGGGTCGGGGGGTGGGGGGGGAAGGCCTATTTAACTGCATTCAGGCCAACATACAAAAACATTACTAAAAAATACTCATCCAAGGAGCATTTTACATCAAACTTCCCCATAAAGAAAGGAAGTTCTACCTAAAACAGAGCCCAAAGCGATAAATTAAGAATTATTCCTAGTGGAAAGACAGTAAGAATAAAAGTAGCATTGAATAAAAGTAGCATTTAAGCAAAAAATAGTCATTTCTGTAAACCCCGTAAATGTTTTCAAGACGATTCAGACAGAGTCTGTAAACATCTTAGGGAAATTTGAACATAATGGCACAAAATCTTTTTCCACTTCTGTGTGGGAGCATTCTCTATTCATCAATGAAGACTGGGTTATTAGGAAGCTGTATCCTGATGCTTGGAAGAGCATCTCTACCTTGGCACTATCCAACATGGTAGCCACTAGCCACATATGGCTATTGAACACTTGAACTAACACAATCATTTAAAACTTTTGTTCCTTAGTCACACATTTCAAGTGCTCAACAACCACATGTGGCAAGTGGCTACCTTGTTGGGCATTACGGATATAAAACATTTCACAGAAAGCTGTAGGTAGTGCTGTTTGGATCCTCTACTCAACCATGAAAATGACACTGAAAACCACAATCAAACTCCTAACCTATTTTTAAACTGTGTTAAAAGGTACCATGCTAAATGCTATGGGCATTACAAAGAAACAAGAAGACTCAGTTTCTCACACAAAACACAAATCTAGTGAAAACACAGAACTACTAAGAATGAATAAATGCTAAATTACTGTGGGATGGGGTGGGATACAGTGATTAATTCTCACCAACAAAAGTGCTATGGGTTTGGTTGGAGTCAGACAATCACTTTAACTTATTAAAGGGGACTGAGGCACTGGGTACTTGAAAGCACAAATTTTGGCATTGGAGGGCGCTGGGCTAATACTCCAGCCATACACCCTAAACAAAGCACTTAATCTCTCCTTATCTTTACATTCTCATCTATAAAATGGGAGATAATAATGCTGGTCTCCTTAAAACATAAGGTTTCAGGAAACTAGGATCATGAGATTAGGGTTAAAGGAGCTTCACAGATGAATGCAGTCTCTGAATTGTTATTTTCCATAACTCAAATAGGGTACAAGGAGGAGGATTTGTGGGCTCTAGGCTCTATTCCCCAACTGCCCAGAAGGGATCCCTATCTCAGAATGGCACATGCTTGTGGAAAGGGGAGTCTGTGCTAAAAGGCTAGAACCAGGTCTCCTCAAAGAATCTTGGATTTTCCTGTCTGACAGCCTGATGTAGTCTAGCCTCACTAGCTGTAAGGCAATGAAAATACCACTTAACCATTCAGGTGGGAGTCTCCATCTCACAGATGGTGGAAAACACACGTAAAGTTACTTCCTATATTATAAAGGGCCTACTACACAGAGGCTGCCCAAAGTGGTTCTAAGCTCCATTTCCTCAGCTTTCTGCTATGGAATCATTAAGGGAACAGCTGTGAAGGTGCCTACCTTCCCTAACATGAAGGCAAAGACCATGCCTCACACTGAGTAATCAGTAGTCCCATTTCACCATTATTTATGAAACGCCTATACTGTGCTTGACACCATGCTGGATGTTCGTTTGGATTATCCTGTTTACTCCTTACCACAGCAAGTTGTTTGAGCCTCAGTTTTTCCTCATCTGCAAAGTTCCTACTCCAGAGAACTCTGAGAATTTAAAAAATGACAATGTATGTAAAGATATCAGTACTGCACCTGGCACATAATTAAAGGCACAGTAAATACCAGTTTTCATCGCCTCCATTTTATAGGTAAGGAAACTGAGGGTCAGAGAGGCTAGGCTGCTGGGGTCAGTGAATGGCAAAGCCAGGCTTAAATTCCAGGCAGATGGCCTCTGGAGTCAACGTATTATCAAGCATCCAATCCAGTGCCTGGCACATAACCGGCTGAGCTCAATGAACGCCTGTCGGATCCCAAGCAGGGTCTCGAATCAATGAAGGATGCACTAGAAGAGGAGCCTGAGAGGTAAGGTCTAGGTAGTGTGGCCCCTTAACCTCTCCATATGGGGGGTAACCGTACCCACTTCACAGAGCCATTCTGAGGACTAAAATGTGAGGATATTCATAAAGGTCTCAGCATAGTGACTGGCACAGAATAAAGGCTCTGTAAGTGGCAGCCATCCTTGTCTCGTTTTACAGATGAGAAAACAGAAGCACAGAGATGAAGAAACTAACCCAGTATCACTCAGCTAAATAAGTGGCTAAGCCAGGACTCGATCTAGGCAGTCTTACTCCAGAGTCCTTTGGCTCTTATTCCAAATGCCCAGCAAAGTGCCTGGCACACAACAGCCTAGGGCCAATGCCCTCTGCAAAGCTGTCCAGATAATAGTCACAAGTGTCAGGAGTAGTCTGCGGGGGGGGGGGGGTGCTGAACTGGGAGTCTGGGAACCGCAGACAAGTATCCTAAACCTTCCCAGGCCTCAGTTTCCTTTTCCGAGAAATGGGGATAACACTGTCCCCAACCTCAGAAGCGCAATCAGAGGCCCGGGCTTGGAAAGCAGGCTTCAACTAAGAAGCTAGAGGAGCCTCGGGAATGGGCTGGGGAGAGATCAATCCAGGGGAGGGCCCAAGGGGCTGCACTGGGGGTGTTTACCTTTGCGGAGCTCGCGGTGCCACACAGAGACGATGGGTCCCGCGTGCTTGCGGTGGTGGATGAGCCACAAGGACAGGGTCTGCACGCTCTGTTGAGAGTTGCTCAGCTCCGAGAGCTTCTTCTCCAACGCCGACTCGGAAAAGGAGGACATGGTGGCGGCGATGGGGCCCTGCAGGGAGCGGCCTGGGCCGCCCAGTGCGGCGGGAAGAGCGACGGCACGAGGCCGGGGCCTCACCTGACTGCCTGCGAGGCTCTTTACAGACTGACAGACTGCCAGGGGGGTAAGGAGGGGGAGGGGATGGGTCTCCGCAGTAACAGCCGCCCGCGCCGCCGCCACAAGATGGCCACCGACCTCTCACCCCGCCGAGAGCAGGGTCAAAGGGGAAGGGCCGGAGTAGCTGGGCACCCGGAGGTGTCAGAGCTAGAGAAAAACGCCCCTCCAGTGGCGGTGGCCTCCCTGAATCTCGCTCAGGGTACTTCGAAAGGGACAGACCGGGAGGGAAACGCAGTTCGGCGGCCTCCGGAAGGCGCTTGGACCGCTCGCGCCCGCACGCAGGCGCAGTGAGGCTCACCGGAACCGTTTCTCCCGCTCCGGCAGAACCTTTCTGGCGCTGTACGGCGCGCTAGTTAGCACGCCACTTCCGGCGGGGTGGAGGAGGCGGGAGAGAGGGAAAGGCTGGAAAACGAGGTAAGGGAAGAGTGGCGGGAGCAAGAGGGAACCCAACAACTGGGACCCCCTAAAGGGGAATCTCGAGGGGACGCTGATGCTGCGTGATCAGGATATACGGGAGGGGGGGCTTTCTCCCTCATCTGGCAGACCCCAGTCCGAACTCTTCTCTGTACACGTCCTGCTCTCTGGCTGTCCCCCCGCCCATCCCCCGCCCGCCAAAGCTTCCTTTTAGTTGTGCCGAGCCACCCACGTGCACTTTTCACGCCTTGGCTCTTGCTCTGTTTTTTCTCCAAAGGTGAGGCCTCCCCCCCCCCCCCCACTTCTCACCTGGTGTGCTCCCACTCAGCCTCCAGGACCACCCTTTAATATCCTGTACTGACGTTTAGTCGGCGACAGCACTGCCATAAAACACACCTTTGTGCCCTTAATTTGGTTGTTTCATTCAGGGAATTACACGCTGCCCTTGCCCTCTGGGGAGTCCATTTAATCGTTCTGAAATTTAAGCAATGTGTTAACTTTTTTGAGAGTTGGGGCAGGGAAGTCAATGGTTCCCTTGACCTTTAAAACGCCGTTTGAGACTGCGACCTCTTTACCTATGTTTAATAAAAAGTTTTAAATTCCAGTTATCAAATCAGAGAAATTTGTCTTTCCAGCTGCTGTGGGGTTGGTAGTAGGGAGTTAGGTTATTGTAGACAGCAGTTTCAAAATTTCCCGATTATCATGGCATTTACCAGTTAGGGGCAAACTCCAGTTAAGAGACATTTTCCTAGTTGATGACTATTTTTTCTCTCACTGCATCATATTGTAGTTCTTTGCCTTGATGCTTTCACTCCTCTTCCAGACTAGAATCATCGTAATCAATATCGTAGCCAATATAGTGAGCAATTTCTAAGGGCTAGACATTGTTTTCACATAGTAACACATTTAATCCTCTTGACAAAGCTATAAGGTAGTTACTATGTTATTCTCATTTGAGAATAACTCTCTATGTTATTCTCAATGAGGAAATGGCACAGAGAAGTTAGGCGATCTACCCAAGATCACATAACTAAGATTAGAGGGAAAGGACTGC
Organism: Mustela nivalis; assembly: GCF_964662115.1. Taxonomy (NCBI): domain Eukaryota; kingdom Metazoa; phylum Chordata; class Mammalia; order Carnivora; family Mustelidae; genus Mustela; species Mustela nivalis. The sequence goes on along the minus strand of NC_139027.1, from coordinate 123,762,813 downwards.
ATCTTAAGCATTTTTCTCATCCCACCACATTATTCATAGCTGATGGAGTGAATTAATATTAAGAAGGTAAATGCCCTAAAATTACACAGTCAATATCTAGTCATAATTTTAACCGAGGGCCTTTGAGCCCCAATCTTGACCATGTTTCTATATTAAGTAGCACTGTCATCTACTGAACACTTAACACCAAGTCACTCTGTATTAAGCACATTACGTACTTTGTTTTATTTAATCCTTAAAATAGTTTTGTGTGATGAGGATTATTATCACTATTTGAAAGATGAGAAAACATAAAACATAGGTGAGTAATCTGTCCAATATCACTTGGATATAGAAAATGACCGAGCTAGGAGTCAAATCAAGGTTATCTGATGTCTGATCCCAAAGTCTTCACTTCTGAGTCACAGATTCATTCTTTCAGCTAATAATTTTTGAGCACTATGTCTCAAGCACTATTTTAAGCAAAAAGAATCTGTGTCCCCAGAAGCTTACCTCCTACAAGAAGAGGTAGATTTAAAAAAAAAAAACAAATCACGTATAAAACAAGTTAGAAAATGATACCTAATTTAAATAAAAATCAAGGAGGATGAGGAATGCATTTGTGGGAGAATAGGAGTCTATTAAATATGCTGGTTAGAAAAGGCCTCATTGGCAGGGTGACATTTGATTAGAGCCCTGAAAGAAACGAGAGAACAAGCCATATGCCGTATGGTAGAATGTTGTTCAAGGCAGAGGGAAAACTAAATGCAACTGTTAGACCATTGTTGGCATTTTTTTTTAAGATTTTATTTATTTATTTGAGAGAGACAGTGAGAGAGAGCATGAGCAAGGAGAAGGTCAGAAAGAGAAGCAGACTCCCCATGGAGCTAGGAGCCCGATGCGGGACTCGATCCCGAGACTCCAGGATCATGACCTGTACCGAAGGCAGTCGTCCAGCCAACTGAGCCACCCAGGCATCCCCATTGTTGGCATTTTTAAGGAACAGCAAGAAGGATGGTAAGGCTGGAGTGATATGAACCAGAAGGCTGGGAATGAGCTCAGAAAAGTAGTCAGGGACCACATAACATGGACCATATCACATGGGGACTTGTAAGCCATAGGAAGAATTTTGGATAATACTCTGAACAAAATGAGAGTTCACTGGATGCTCTTGAGCAAAAGAGGAGCATTGTTGGCTCTTAGGCCAAGAACAGTAAGGCTTCAAGGGTGGAAGCGGGAAGAGCAGTTGAGCAGCTGTTGTAATAACCCAGGTGAAAGGATGATTCAGACCAGGGTTGAGGTGGTGAGAGGGGGTCAGATTCCGGGAATAGGAATCCCAGGATTCTGTCTTTAAGAGGTAGGACAGTATTTGCTGACAAATTAGGTAGGAGATGTAAAACTCTAGGTGGCCCCAAAGATTTCAGCCTGAGCAACCATAAAAATGGGACTGTGCTTTTTCTGAATTGCAGAAAGAGATGGCTTAGGGAGTAAAACAGGAGTTTAGGTTTGTACATGTCCACGTGGAAATACCTATCCAAGTAAAGGCTTCTCTCATAGGCAGTTGGATTTATGGGTCTGGAGTTCAAGGAAGAGACATGATAGAGTTAAACATATAAATGTGGGCATCATAAGGGGGAATAGCTGTAGAAAGAAGATAGTTTGGGGCGCCTGGATGGCTCAGGTGGTTAAGCGTCTGCCTGGCTCAGGTCTTGATCCCAGGGTCCTGGGATCGAGCTTCTCCCCCCACCACGTAGGGCTTCCTTCTCAGCAAGGAGCCTGCTTCTCTCCCTCTCCCTCTCCCCCTTCTCTCTGCTTTTATACGTGCAAACATGCCCATGTGAGCTCTCTCAAATAAATAAATGAAAAAAAAAAAGAAGAGAGGCCCAGTGACTAAGTGCTAAAACACTTCAACATTTAGAAGTCTGAAAGATAAGATGATGACAATCTGATTTTTCTTCTTCAGCCCATTAATATTAATTACACTGATTCATTTTCAAATATCGAGTTAGCCTTCCATCCCTAGCATAAACTCTGCTTTCTCACGGCATATAATTCTTTTTACATGCCGCCAAATTTTATTTTATAATCTTTGTTTAGGATTTTTGCATCTGTGTTCAGGAAGGAAATTGGTGTGTAGCTTTTTTATTTACATATTGTCTTTGGTAGGTTTGGTATCAGGGTAGTACTAGCTTTATAAAACAGGTTGAAAAGATTTCCTCCTTTTTCTAGAAGGTTGGGTAGGATTGGTGCTAATTCCTTAAATGGTTGGTAGAAGTTCCCAGTGAAACCTTCTGGGCCTGTGGATTTGTTTTCTTTTTCTTTTTTGAGTTTTTAAATGACAAATTCAGGTTTTAAAAGTTGTAAGGCTGGTCAAAGGTTAAATAATTTTTCTCATATTACGTAAGCTGTAGTAGTTTTTGAGGAATTTGCCATTTGGTCTAAGTTATCAACTCTATGTGTGAAGTTGTTTGTGTTGTTCCTGTATTATCCCTCTTGTCTGTCTTTCCCTCTTGTCAGTCTTGCCAGAAGTTTGTCAATTCTACTATCTTTTTTTTTTTTTTAAAGATTTTATTTATTTATTTGACAGACAGAGATCACAAGTAGGCAGAGAGGCAGGCAGATAGAGAGTGAGAGAAGGAAGCAGGCTCCCTGCTGAGCAGAGAGCCCGATGTGGGACTCGATCCCAGGACCCTGAGATCATGACCTGAGCCGAAGGCAGCGGCTTAACCCACTGAGCCACCCAGGCGCCCCTCAATTCTACTATCTTTTTGAAGAACCAGTGCTTTGTTTCATTGATCTTTCTCTATTTTCTCTTTCCAATTTCATTGATTTCTACTCTGCTCTTTATTATTTTCTTCCTTCTGCTTCCTTTGGTTTTATTTTGCTCCTCTTTTTCTAGGATCTTAAAGTGAGAGTTTAGATTATTGATTTGAGACCTTCCTCTTTTCTAACATGCATATTAACTACTATATAAATTTTCCCTTTCAGCATGGCTGTAACTGTGTCCCGCAAATTTTGATATGTTGTATTTTTACTTTCATTTCTGTGTATCTTTTTTAAAATTACCCTTGAGATTTCCTCTTTGATCCATGAATTATTTAGAAATGTGTTGCTTTGGGGCTCCTGGGTGGCTCAGACATTAAGCGGCTACCTTAGCTTCAGGTTATGACCCTGGGGCCCTGGGATTGAGTCCCGCATTTGGGGGGGTGGTTCCTACTCAGTGGGAGCCTGGTTCTCCCTCTCCCACTCCACCTGCTTATGTTCCCTATCTAATAAATAAAAATTCTAAAAAAAAGAAAAGAAAGAAGGCAGGAAAGAAAGAAACATGTTGCTTAGTTTCCAGGTCTTTGGAGATCTTCCTGTTATCTCTCTGTTGTGAGATTTCTAGTTTGATTCCATTGTGGTTGGGGAAGCTGCCGTATTCACTGTGTCATGGCCTGAGATATGATCTATTTTAGTATAATACTCTGTGGGCACCTGAAAATGTATTCTCCTGTTGGGGGTTGGAGTGTTCTTTAAATGTTGATTAGATCCTGTAGACATAGGGCGCTGTTGAGTCCTGTTATCCTTGTTGATTTTCTACCTGTTTTATCAATTGTTGAGAGAAGAATGTTGTAGTCACTACCTGTATTTGTGGTGACCACCCCTGCTTCTCCTTTCAGTTTTTTTTTTTTTTTTTTTTTTTTTAAAGATTTTATTTATTTATTTGACAGAGAGAGAGATCACAAGTAGGCAGAGAGGCAGGCAGAGAGAGAGAGAGAGGAGGAAGCAGGCTCCCTGCTGAGCAGAGAGCCCGATGCGGGACTCGATCCCAGGACCCTGAGATCATGACCTGAACCGAAGGCAGCGGCTTAACCCACTGAGCCACCCAGGCGCCCTCTCCTTTCAGTTTTAATGAATTTTTGCATTACACATTTTGGGGTTATTTTGTATTTGTATTTTGTGGTTGATTTGTGTCTTAACATAATCCACTTAGTATTGCTATGTCTTCTTTTTTTTTTTTTTTTAAGATTTATTTATTTATTTATTTATTTGACAGACAGTAATCACAAGTAGGCAGAGAAGCAGTCGGGGGAGGGGACGAAGCAGGCTCCCTGATGAGCAGAGAGCCCAATGTGGGCCTCCATCCCAGGACACAAGGATCATGACCTATGCCGAAGGCAGAGGCTTTAACCCACTGAGCCACCCAGGCCACCCTACTATGTCTTCTTGATGGGTTTACCCGTTCATGGTTATAGAATGTCCTTCTCTATCTCTGGTAATCATTGATTTTTCAATTCTAAAATTTCCATGTGATTTTTCTTTACATCTCCTGTTTCTTTGTTGAAGCTTCCTATTCTTTCATTTACTTCAAGCAAGCACATAATTGTTCCTGGAAGCATTTTAATCATGGATGCTTTAATAACTTTATCAGATAATTCTCACATCTCTGTCATCTCAGTGTTTGATGTATTGATTTTTTTTTTTCTTTCAGTTTGAGACCTTCCTGTCTCTTGTTATGATGAATGATTTTTGATTGGACATTTTTTTAAAGATTTTATTTATTTATCAGAGAGAGAGAGGGGGAGAGAGCGAGCACAGGCAGACAGAATGGCAGGCAGAGGCAGAGAGAGAAGCAGGCTCCCTGCCGAGCAAGGAGCCTGATGTGGGACTCGATCCCAGGACGCTGGGATCATGACCTGAGCCGAAGGCAGCTGCTTAACCAACTGAGCCACCCAGGCGTCCCTGATTGGACATTTTTGCATTATGTTCTGACACTCTGAATCTTATTTAAGTTCTCTGTTTTAGCTGGCTTTCTCTGATACCACTTTGGCAGGAGAACCAAGTGTAGGTAGAAGTTTAAAGTCTTCACTCAGTCTCCTTTGACACCCAAGGTGAAGGGCTCGTCATTACTTCCCAGTAGAAGTGAGAGTTCCAGTACCCCATTTGGTATCTACTGTGCTACACTAAGGGTGGCCTCGTTGCAAAAGGGTGGACAGTAGCAAAAGTCCTGACTGGCCATAAGCCTCCTCTGACACTACCCTGAGGGTGAGGGAAAGGAGTGTATATTCTTTTTTTTTTTTTTTTTTTTTAAGATTTTGTTTATTTATTTGACAGACAGAGATCACAAGTAGGCAGAGAGGCAGGCAGAGAGAGAGGGGGAAGCAGGCTCCCCGCTAAGCAGAGAGCCCGATGCAGGGCTCGATCCTAGGACTCTGAGATCATGACCTGAGCTGAAGGCAGAGGCCTTAACCCACTGTGCCACCCAGGCGCCCCTATATTCTTGATATACACTCTTTTCTAAGTTAAGAACCACTTTTCTAGGATGTACTGCCTACCAAAAAACTTCCTGTCTGGTAGAAAGTATAGGCTCATAAATATTAGTGTAATACAGGGCACCATTTAACAAATATTCTATAGAGGACAGCTAGAAATGAAATGAGCCTAAAGTACTTTGGGGAAGGATTTTTGGGAAGTCTTGATTCCTTTCCTCCACTTCTATTTTGTATATTCCTTTGTGGTTTTTGTTTGCTTGTTTTTAAGATTTTATTTTCTTTTTTATTTGATGGAGAAAGAGATCACAAGTAGGTAGAGAGGCAAGCAGAGAGAGAGGGAAGCAGGCTTCCCGCTGAGCAGGGCTCGATCTCAGGACCCTGAGACCAGGACGTGAGCCGAAGGCAGAGGCTTAACCCACTGAGCCACCCAGGCACCTCTCTCCTTACTGTTGTGTTGCATACTCCTTCCTTGCAGTGTTAGACCCTCTAGGTAACTTTGTATCTCCCTTTCCTTGTCCAGAACTTAGCCTGGTGCATGACACATAGTATATGCTAAGGAAACATTTGTAGGTAGAAAAAAGAATGAGTAGGAAGCTACAAAATTTCACGTGTACTGGAGGTTTAAGGTTTATCCAGCCTCTCTTACTCATTTATTAAACAAACAGTGAGTGGGAACTGCTTGGCAGACACTGTACCAGATGCTGGGAAAAATCACAAGGAAAGCTGTAACACTAAAAAGTATCCTGTTCAGTTGAAGAGGTACACAAATAAACCAGTCACTTCAACCCAAGGCAGCAGCCCTCCAGTGCACTCTGCACACTACTGCCAGATGGATCCTGAGCGAATACTCCTTTCATCACCTGGTGCTTCAGAAGACAGAGTTTGTGTAGAATGTGTACAGTGTGGGATTTCCATGCTCTGTGGGGGGGAGGGGCATCAGACTGACCTTGCAAACATTTATTGATTGATTTATTTATTTATTTAAGATTTTAGTTATTTATGTGACATAGAGAGAGAGATCACAAGCAGGCAGAGAGGCGGGGGGGGGGGGGAGTGGCACAGGGAAGCAGGCTCCCTGCCGAGCAGAGAGCCCAATGTGGGGCTTGATCCCAAGACCCTGAGATCATGACCTGAGCCAAAGACAGAGGCTTAACCCACTGAGCCACCCAGGCGCCCCAGCCTTGCAAACTTTTAAAATAGATTCACAAGCATACCTACCATCTCCCCTACTCCCCCACCACCCATAGATTCTGATTCAGTAACTGGTGTAGGGCCCAGGAATCTCTGCTTCCATTGATTCCCCCTTGATTCTGATAAACAGACTGAGGGTAGCCTCTGGTCTAGGGGAAAGTGTGCATTCAGCCTTTGAGATGAATTCCAGGTCTGACATCACTTGCTGTGTGACCAGGCGTCACTTCACCTCTCTGAGCCTTGAGTTACTCAGCTGGTGGATGAGGAACTTTTATTACATAAAATACCTAGTACATGCTTGTCATTTGGTGGGTTTTTTTCCCAGCAAGTATTAATTCTCTTCCTTCTGTTCAAGAACCTGTATTAGCAATTCTTATGTCTAAATGCTTGTCTGTGGAATCTATGCCCAGTTTTTTTTTTATCCATATGCTGGTTATTCAGAGTTAGAACTTTCGGGAAAAAGTCTTATGTACCAAATTTATGTTAGGTTGAAGAAATTGAAATTCATGGAAATTGTGCTGCCAGGTGTAGAGCGAGGACTCGAATCCAGATAGTCACATTTGTGTTCTTATTCTGTCCCTGTCCTAGAAACAGCCTAAAAGTAGCCCAGCCAAAGTCTAGAGCTATGATTGCCCCTTAAGAATGAATCTAGGGACACATGGGTGGCTCAGAGGGTTAAGCTTCTGCCTTCACCTCAGGTCATGGTCTCAGGGTCCTGGGATCAAGCCCCGCATCAGACTCTCTGCTCAGCAGGGAGCCTGCTTCCCCCTCTCTCTCTGCCTGCCTCTCTGCCTCTGCTTGTGATCTCTCTCTCTCTCTCTGTCAAATAAATAAATAAAATCTTTAAAAAAGAGAGAGAGAGAGGGAGACTCTAACAGGATCCTCCCATAAAGGATGATGTCGGCTACCTGTAGGAATTACCCAAGAGAAGAAGAGTATGGCAGTTTTTACCCAGAATCCAGTTCAGGCACAGCTGATCTTAAAGCTCTACCAACAAGAGAACCAGAGCTTAGAATATGGCTGTTGACTCAACAGGCATTTATTCAATATTTGCTGTGTGCCTGAAGCAATAAACAAACCTGTCAATTATCACTCTTCTAGAGCCTATATTCTAGTGAGAGGAGGGAGACAATAAATAAACAGGTAGATAATCTGGTTTTATGGATGGCGCTAAGTGCTCTGGAGGAAAACTTTAAGGTCAGGATGAGGAGATAGTGCAGGGCTGGGGAAGAGGGAGGATAGATTATAGTTTTAAACAGCAGTGATCAGAGAAGGCTCACTCAGAATTCACGTTTGAGCAAGCCCTAAAAGTGATGAGAGAGCAAGTCATGAGGAAATAATGGTAGAAGAGCAAGAGCAAAGGCCCAGGGTTGAGCATGTCCGCCCTGGATGAAGAGTGGCTCACTTGCTGTGATGGCATCTCTATCTTGTCTCTACATTTACAAGGTGCTTTGGTTTTTCTTCTTCCTGGCCTTTGCTTGTAACAGCTGTTTTACCTTGAGCAGCCTTCCTGCACAGCTCTAAACATGGAATCCTCAAATTCCAACACAAGTCCCCCTCCCTCCACGAATACTTCCCTGTTGAAATTCATTCTTTTTCCAAATGTCTTTTGTACTTCTTTCCTTTTTTCTCCCTTTTCCACTTCTTGATTGTGTGATATAGTAAGTGCCTTGTGGTCTACCTTCTTATCCTTTTAAGTGTCTGTAAGGTATAGCATCTTTTCCGGTGCCGATTACCCCATTGGTCTTCACCACCTATATGCCATGGCCCGGGGATGGTCTCTAGCCCATCCGGTGACAAGGCAGAGAGAGAAGGGTAAGACAGGGAGAGGCGATGGGTTCACCCGTGGACTACGATTGTGGATCTCTTCCCTTGCCTCTCAGTGACGCTTTCCGTGACCACAGCTTGGGTGTGCTGAGCTAGAAAATAGAAAAGACATAGTTGCCATCAGCAATCAAGAACTGGTTATTCAGGCTTATGTTTATTGAGTCACTGTCTGCCACAGTTGAACTCTGGGTGGTTTTCTCTACTCAGCCAGAGAATCCACCCTTTCTGAATGCCTCATCCCCAGCGGGCCAGAACGCCCCTGGAACCATCAGTTACAGAAACATCGAACTTTGCAGCACCACTTTCAGTAATCAGGGCTGCATTTTATAGGAATAGAATCTGAGACTCCTCAGTCTCTAAATCTCTAAACAATTTCTTTTGTAATTGACATATTGTCACACAAGTGTGATTTCATGGCCAACCCATAAAGGTATATGATTGCCTTTTATAGTCATGTCAAGCAGCAATTTGGTATACTCTCTTCCCTGCAAAAAGCTGGTTTATATATTTCTGAGTCTATAACCTGTTCTTTTAAAGATCTCCAATTATGGTAAATCTTCATCTGTATAATACTCCATTGAGAGATTATACTACAATTTATCCATTCTCCTGGAGATGGGCATTCAGGGGCAATTGTGGATAGTATATTCTTGAACACACCTTTTGATATGTTTATGTATGTATTTCTGTTGGGGATTTATTGAAGAGTAGATACTAGGTCATAGGGCATGCATGTGTTTACCTTTAGACTATTAGATCCTGCTGAAGAGTTTTCCAAAGTAGTTGTACCAGTTTACATGCCTACCAGCCTTGAATAAGAGTTCTAGTTGCTTCATTTCCTTGCTAACGACTAGTATTTTCTTTGTCTTTTTTTTTTTTTAATATTTTCTTTATTTATTTGACAGAGATCACAAGTAGGCAGAGAGGCAGGCGGGGGGGTGGGGAATGGGGGTGGGGGCGGAAAGCAGGCTCCCTGCCAAGCAGAGAGCCAGATATGGGGCTCTATCCCAAGACCCTGGTATCATGACCTGATAAAAGGCAGAGGCTTTTAACCCACTGAGCCACCCAGGCGCCCCTCTATCTTTTTTTTTCCCCCCTTTTTTCAGCTTAGCCCTTCTGGTGGATGCATAATGACATTTTATTGAAGTTTTGAATTGCATTTTCCTGACTTAATGATGTGGAGAGTCTTTTTTCATACGTTGATTAAGCATTGGATATCCTCTTTTTTTGATATGTCTGCTCAAGTCCTTTCCCATGTTTTTCCTGGGTTGTTAATGATTTATGAAAAATATTATCAATATGAGTGTTTTGTCAGATATATAGCAAACACCTTTCCTCCCTTTATGGGTTGTCCTTTCCCTGTCTTAATGGTGTCTTTTGAGGAACAGAAGTTCTTAATCATAATGTAATCCAATTTATCCTTTTCTTTCTTTCTATTTCTTTCTTTTTTTTTTTTTTTAAATGGTTGGCCCTTTTCTATATCCTGTTTAAGAAATATTTGCCTACCCCAAGACCATAAAGATGCTCTTTTCTGTTTTCTTACATTTTCTTTACATTTCACATTTAAATCCAGTGTCAGATGGAATCAAGACATACATATTTTTTCCTATGGATAACCAAATGACACAGCACCTTCTGTTAAAAAGACTGTTCTTTCCACCAGGTCATTTCAGCTTTTGCCTTCGTGAGGTATGTGGATCTCTTGCATTTGAGGGGGCTATTCTGTTCCATTAGTCTGTTTTTCGATCTTTATGCTAATAATGCACTGATTTTACTTACTGTACATGTACCTTAAATCAGATAGTGAAATCAGATAGTGAAAGAACTTACACTACCACAACTTACCAATCTAATTTCTCTTGAAGATTGTCTTTGCTGGAGTGCCTGGATGGCTTTCTGTCAGTTAGGCGTCCACCTTCAGCTCAGCTCATGGTCCCAGAGTCCCAGGATCGAGTTCCACATCAGGCTCCCTGAACAGCGGGGAGCCTTTTTCTCCCTGTGCCCCTCACCCCACTTGTGCTCTTTCTCTCTCTCTCTCTTTCAAATAACTAAAATCTTTTTTAAAGCGGCGGTGGGGAGCACCTGGGTGGCTCAGTAGATTAAAGCCTCTACCTTCGGCTTGGGTCATGGTCTCAGGGTCCTGGGATTGAGCTCCGCATTAGGCTCTCTGCTCAGCAGGGAGCCTGTTCCCCCCCCACCACCCCCTGCCTGCCTCTCTGCCTACTTGTGATCTCTCTGTCTGTCAAATAAATAAATAAAATCTTAAAAAAAAAAAAAAGGTTGTCTTTGCTATTTGAGGCACTTTGCATTCCCATATCAACTTTAGAGTCATCTTGTTACTTTCTACAAAAATCCTGCTGGGATTTTGATGGCTACACCAATGATTTTCACCCAAGGGCCATTTTTACTTTCCATGGGGCATTTGACAGTAGCTGGAGAAATTTTTGGTTGTTGCACTTGGAGGAATGCTACTGGCACCTGGGGACAGAGGCCTAAGATGTTAGTAAATATCTTACAATGGATAAGACAGCTAACCACTAACAAATGATTATCAAACCTAAAATATCAAAGGTGCCACCGTTGAGAATATCTGCATTAATGTAATCATTGTTTCAGGGAGCTCTCTACCATTTTATTATTTGTTTCCTATAGGACCACTGGTTTTGCTTCTCTTTTTCTCATTTTTTACCTTTTTTTGGATAAATTTAAAAATATTTATTGTCCTGCCGTCTGAACTTATTAAGTATATATTCTTTTACAATACTTTTGGCGCTTACCCTACAAATTTCAGATTATTGTACGACCTCCTCCAACTACTAGACTTTTAATACACGTAGCTCCTTTTACATCCCTCCCATGCACCTTTGTTTCTACATTATTGTCTTGCACTTTGGTTTTATGTCTATACTTAAATTGCAACAGACATAATCATTTTGTATAGTTAGCATTATTTTATACTGGTATATTCCATTGTTCTTCAGTCCCTTCTACAAAGCCGTGCTTCTGTCTAGGATTATTTTTCCCTTTATTTTTTTCCTTTAGTGCAGACCTGATAGCAATGAATTCCCTTGGTTTGTTTTATTGTTGTGTTTTTAAAGATTTTATTTATTTATTTGACAGACAGGGATCACAAGTAGGCAGAGGTAGGCAGAGAGAGAGGAAGGGAAGCAGGCTCCCCGCTGAGCAGAGAGCCCAATGTAGGGCCAGATCCCAGGACACTGGAATCATGACCTGAGCCGAAAGCAGAAGCTTTAACCCACTGCCTGTAACCCCATTTGGTGCCCCAAATTCGCTTAGTTTTTATCCAAAACCATCTTTATTTCACCACGTTCAATTGAACGCTGGCTTCATAGGGTATAAAATGCAAGCCTCATAGTTATTTTCTCTTAGCCCTTTAAAGATGTCCCTCTCCTTCTAGTGTCTTCCAGATTTCATCGTTTCTGTGGAGAAGTATCTGTCAGTCTTACTGCTCCATTACTTTTAAGATTTTTCTTTTTAGTTTCAGTTTACAACAGTTCAGCTGTGATCTGTGTGTGTGTCTTTGTCTTTGTACCACCAACCTGGGTTTGCTGAGCTTGAATCCGGGGGGTTGATCTCTTTCATGTGTCTGGACATTTCTCAGCTGTCTGTCCCCCAGCAGCAGCCGTCTCCCAGAAGCCGTGTATTTTGAGAGCTCTAAAAACTTCAGGTTTCTCCCCCCTCCACCCCACATAACAACATTTTATTTATTTATTTATTTTAATATTTTATTTATTGACAGAGAGAGAGAGATCACAAGTAGGCAGAGAGGCAAGCAGAGAGAGAGGAGGAAGCAGGCTCTCTGCTGAGAAGAGAGCCTGATGCGGGGCTTGATCCCAGGACCCTGAGATCATGACCTGAGCCGAAGGCAGAGGCTTAACCCACTGAGCCACCCTGGCACCCCCATAACAACATTTTAAAAGCGTTGTGGTTTCTCTTTCCTAAGTGACAGCCTTTGGCCTGGGCCACACTGCAATCCTGAGCTCATGTCAAGGGTCGGCAAATGCAGCAAGGGCAATAAAACAAAATGAAGTGAAATGAAAAAACAGAAAAATAAAGAGAAACCGCTATCAACCGATGACTCACTGAACATTCCCCCCCTGGCGAGAGTATCCATCCACCTAGTCCCTGTTGCTTCCACAACTACTTATGTTTTAAGAAATTGTTTTTGTAATTTATCTGGCTTTTTGTAGTTGTCAGCAGGAGTATTAGCCTGCCAGGACCCAACCAAATCCAACTTCAAGGCAGAAGGGGCCCGATGTTTGTCTTGTGCCAGATGCCTTTCTGGGTTCGATGTACAGGATTGCCCCGTCTAAAGCAGCTAAGACAGAAGGATAAATCCTGCAGCAGACGGAATTCCATAGCAGCAGTGTGCATGGAGGGGACTGAAACGGGACAGAGGAGGCGAATGTGAAGGAATGCCACCTGCTCGGGAAATTGCAAGTTTTGTCATTTCATGTGGCTGCAGTTCCAGCTGGAAGGGTTGAAGCTGAGGTTGCTGAGCTAGGCAGGAGCCCGATGGCCAGGGGCCCCATGTGCCATGGTGAATAGGCGGGCTAGGGAGCGCGGTTGAATTCTAAGCAGCGAAGAGTGATCAGATTTTTGTTTTGAAAGATTACGTACACGTTATTGTGAAATGTGGACCCAAGAAGGGCGAGCCCGCGAGGCCAGGGGCCCTGGAGGAAACAGTTCCAGGCAGTCCAACCTTCAATAGATGGTTATCATCAGCAACAGATTTTAAAAGATGTTGAAGGGGTAGCATTGATGAAATTGAAGAGAATGGGGGCATTAAGAGGGAGGCGGGAGAAAGAGAGGCTAAGCTTTCTAGCTCAGGGGAAGGCCGTACATCACCAGGGGGGCACCGACAGTCGAGCTGAGTTCAGTTTGGGATGTACTGTGTCTTCCCACTTCATTGGCTCTATAGTTGTTTGTGTCATAGAATCTGAGAGCGTAGTTCCGGGGGGCCCCAGGTGGTGTTCTTGAAACTCCTGAGCTAGATAAGAGAGATGTAGAGCCCCAGGCCATTGCCTCCGCTCGGGCTTCAACCAGACCCTCTGATTTATTCTACCTTGGGTGGGCTTCCACTTCAACATTCTATTTGAAATAAGTTTTCCACACTAAGAGAATGCTAACAGGGTTTCCTTCCTTGTTCATCTTCCCGTTTTAGGTCTCTGTTTTGAGTTGTTCATTTGAATGGAATCCATTCTCAAGTACTTTCCTTCGGAGGGTGTGTGGGTCGTGCCCTCTCTGCATCCTTGCTCTTGTTCATACAGTCTGACTGGTGTCTCTCTTGGCTGTGTATAGGACTTGGGGGCCACAGGCCTTCCTTTGCAGGCAGTAGATGCTATTCCGTTGTCTTCTGATGTCCCTTGTTGCAGATGAGAAAGCCAGAGCTGGTCTTCTTCTAAGTTATTTGTTTGTTTCTTCCTGAAAGTATGTATAATTTTCTTCTGTCTCTTTTAGCATAGAGGAATTTTACCAGAGTGTGATTAGGTGTGTGTCCTTCTGTCTTTTCAGTCTCCAGGTAAATCTTTCTGCAGCTCAGGGAAATGTTTCATTTGTTTATTTGTTCTGGCTCCTCCATCTGGTCCTTTCTCTCCTTCCAGAATTCCCTGCTATTTATTTACGTGTTGGTTCTCCAAGTCTCATGAGTTCCGTCTCTTTGTATTTCTGCTCTGAGTTTTAAAGTAGCTGTCCTTGATCTTCCAGGCCGCTGATTGGATCTCGGTAATTAACCGTCTTTTTTTAAAAAATACCATCACTTGAGCTTTTTCGGTGTGGAAAATTATGTTTTTAAAATCCTAAAAGATATCATTTGCCTTGTGATCAGACTTTTTTATTGCTCTTATTATTTTTTCCAATTTTTGTCTGTCTCCCTTAGTGGTTCTGTTAGTCTAAAACTCACCACCTCAGACAGTGCTCTGCTTGCTTTTCCTGCCTCCGACTCCTGGGTTGCGTTAACTGGCTATCTTCCTTCCCTTCTGGTGTTCCAACTACAGGACCTCAAGCAGGGGACGGCACAGCGGCCTCTAGGTCACGTGTGTGTGAGCTGGTGCCAGTGGGATGACAGTAATCCCTGGCCAAGCCTTCTGCCATCAGTAGCCTGAGATAGGGCAGATTTGAGTTTTCTCCCTTGGTGGGGGTCACAGAAACCAAGAGATATCCCCTAGCAAGCTTCACAGTGACCAATATTGTCCTCCCTTGCAGAATACCATGAGGCTCCGTGGACCAGACTCTCTCCTGATTGTTGCCCTGGAGCCCTCTCCTGACCCAGGAGGAAAATCCAGCACTGACTCTCTCTCGCTGGGCTGAGCAGGTCTTGCCCACACCCACCAGGCACCACTTGCCCGTCAGCCCTGTAGTCAGTGGGGCTCTGGAGGGTTCATCTGGAGGAAGGGGCATCATCTGTTCAGAAGCCCCCAGTAAGTTGAGCCAAAAGAGAGAGAAAGAGATTGGGAGACACAGACGGACTGACAGACCCCACCAGACTAGACGATCTCTAACCTCCCTCCAGTGCCAGCGTTTTACAGTTGTACTCGTTTATGGTCTCCAGCTTTAGCTCAGTCCTCAGTACCCTTGGGCCACACTTTTATGTCTTCCCAGCATGCTCTGCTTCCCCAAAGGGAAATATTGGAGACTTTTATTTCTCTCCTCAAACCCTCTGTTTACCCCGCCCTCCCCCTTCTTGTTCACTGTCAGCTTATGACTTTGAATTTCTCCTCACAAAGGAAAGAGACTCTCCAGTATTAAGTTGCTCAGTTCCTTTGCTCACCTATAAACCTATCTCCTTCCACTGCCTGCCTGCTGGCCCGTCTTTCCATCCTGCTGGGTTCTGTCTTCACCCATGATTTCTGTGACGGTGTGTGCTCCCGATTTTCCCCTTTCTCTGGCCACTCCCTCCTGTCTTGTTCTGCTCTTGGTCTCACCCAGCTCTGACTCTTCTCCCATATCGTTGGCTGCCAGGGGGCCTTCTCCGTGCATAAAGCTGATCCTGTAACTTCCACTTAAAACCTCTCCATGACAGGAGCAGACAAAATGAACCCGTGATCATAGAAGTCAGAATAGAGGTTACCACTGGGCAGGGGAAATCAGAATCAACTGTAAAAGGGCTTGGGGGAGCCTTCCAGGGTGCTGGAAATATTCTGTCTTGTTTTGGATGATCGTTGTGTAGATCTCTACCTCGCAAGAATCCACTGAGCTGTACATTAAGACTAGTGCATTTTACTCTATGAATCTTATACCTCAACTTGAAAAAGAGAAAACTGGGATGCCTGGGTGGGTCAGTCAGTTAAAAGTCATGATCATGAGTTAAAGGTCATGATCCCAGGGTCCTTGTCTAGAGTCCCACACGGGGCTCCCTGCTCAGTGGGGAGTCTGCTTCTCCCTCTGCTGCTCCCTGCACTCTTGTGTGCACATGCACTCTCTCTCTCTCATAAATAAAATCTTTAAAAAAAAAAAAGACAAAACTTTCAGTGGCTCTCCACTCCTACCACAGGTTACGAACCAAACTCTGTTAGGGTAGCCTACAGATTGCTATTGTTCCTCCCTCAAGTCTGGCTTAAGCATCTTCTTCCTGTGACCCCTCCTCTGGCTTTTGCAGACTTCTGACGCATGCGTCCCCCGCACTCACCCAGGACCGTGAGCACCGGCTGGTCCCAGTTCTTAGCAGCCTGTGTCCTAACCGTCAAGCTGCTAACCCTCCCTGGACTGGCCCCCACCCCCACCCCGAGAAGAGCAGTCAGCCACCTCTCTCAGTTCTGCTGCTCCCCAGGCGCCTCGTGCACTGCCTGGCCCAGAGGCCCCCACGAAGTGTCTGTGGTTGAATGAAAGCAAGTTCGCCTTGTCTTTGCTCTGAGCTTGACCTTCACTGAAAAGCCTTCTTCCTCCGGCCTGCAGGATGCTTCCGCAGTGAGAAGGAGGCTGCTGCGCGATGGCCGTTTTCGACACTCCCGAGGAGGCCTTCGGGGCCTTGCGCCCCGTCTGTGTTCAGCTCACCAAGACGCAGACGGTGGAGACGGTGGAGCGCCTGCGCGCGCAACTGCAGGCGGTGAGCGACTCGGCCCTTCAGGAGCTCCAGCAGTACGTCCTCTTCCCGCTGCGGTTCGCGCTGAAGACGCCGGGTCCCAAGAGAGAGCGCTTGATCCAGAGCGTGGTGGAATGCCTCACGTTCGTCCTCTCTTCCACCTGCGTGAGGGAACGAGAGCTCCTCCAGGAGCTCTTCTCCGAGCTCTCCGCGTGCCTGTATTCGCCCAGCGCCCGGCAGCCCGCGGCTGTGTCCGAGGAGCTGAAGCTGGCCGTGATCCAGGGCCTCAGCACGCTGATGCACTCGGCTTACGGGGACACCATCCTGGCTTTTTACGAGCCCTCCATCCTGCCTCGGTTAGGATTTGCCGTATCTTTACTGTTGGACCTCGCAGAACAGGAGAAATCCAAGCAAATTAAAGTGGCTGCCTTAAAATGTCTGCAGGTTCTCCTCTTCCAGTGCGACTGTCAGGACCACCCGAGGTCCCTGGATGAGCTTGAACAGAAACAGCTGGGGGATTTGTTTGCTTCTTTTTTACCTGGAATCTCAATGGCACTGACCCGGGTGATCACGGGAGACTTTAAGCAAGGGCACAGCATTGTCGTGTCTTCCCTAAAGATCTTTTGCGAGACAGTGAGTTTCATTATGGCTGACAAACATCTCGAAAGGACCTCCGACACCCAACCAAAGCCTGCCTCCGTGGAGCCCAGAGTCGCAGAGCTGATGGTTCACAGGGAAGCCAAGTGGGTAAAAAACACCAGCGACAAACTGATCGTCCTTATTAAAAAGATAACTGAGTGTGTTTCCATCCATCCACACTGGAAGGTGAGGCTAGCCCTGACAGAACTCATCGAGGCCCTTCTCTTGAAGTGCAGTCAGTCCCTGGTCGGCTCGGCCGGACACCTTCTGAAGGCTTTGGTGGGTCTAGTAAATGATGAGAGTCCCGAGGTCCAAACCCAGTGCAGTAAAGTTCTGAGACATTTCGCAGATCGGAAAGTAGTGGTCGGCAACAGAGCCTTTGCGGACATCTTGTCAGAAAACCTCCATTCCCTCGCCACATCACTGCCCCGCCTCATGAACTCCCAGGATGATCAGGGCAAATTGTCTACTCTCTCCCTGTTACTCGGTTATCTGAAACTCCTGGGCCCCGAAGTGAACTTCGTCCTCCGCTCTGCGGCCCATCTTCAGCGCCTTTCCAAAGCGCTCATCCAAGTGCTGGAATTGGACGTGGCCGACATCAAGGTCGTCGAAGAGCGGCGCCGGCCTTCTGGTGGTCTGAGCTCGTCTCCGGAGAGCGCGGCTCTGCTGCAGAGGAGGTACTTCCGCTTCTTCACTGACGAGAGGCTTTTCCTGCTTTTGCAGCAGCTGTGTCAGCTCCTCGGGTTTTATGGGGACCTCTATCTGCTCGTCGATCACTTTATGGAGCTCTACCACGAGTCCGTGGTTTACCGGAAGCAAGCTGCCATGATCCTGAATGAGCTGGTTGTGGGGGCTGCTGGGCTGGAGGTGGAGAATCTTCATGAAAACCACATTAAAACAAGCCCGGAGGAACTGAAAGAGATCGTGACCACTATACTTGAAGAATACACGAGCCAAGAAAACTGGTATTTGGTCACCTGCATCGAATCTGAGGAAGGGGGAGAGGAGCTAACAATGAAGCAGTCAGGCCTCCAGGCCATCACATCTGCTGCACACACCTGCCAAGTCACATCTTTCCCAGCCTTCTCAAAGCCAGGTCCCACTATCTGCTCCATGAACAGCAACATCTGGCAAATATGCATCCAGTTGGAAGGGATCGGCCGCTTTGCGTATGCACTGGGAAAAGACTTCCGTCTGCTCTTGATGTCAGCCCTCTATCCAGTCCTGGAGAAGGCTGGGGACCAAACCCTGCTCATTAGTCAGGCAGCTACCGGCGCCATGCTGGACATTTGCCACGCCTGTGGCTACGACTCTCCGCAGCACCTAATCAGTCAAAATTCGGACTATTTGGTGAATGGGATCTCTTTAAATCTGCGTCATCTGTCTCTGCACCCCCATACCCCAAAGGTCTTGGAAGTCATGTTGTGGAACTCGGATGCTAGCCTGCTTCCTTTAGTGGCAGATGTGGTTCAGGATGTCTTGGCCACTCTGGACCAATTTTATGATAAGAGAGCTACTTCCTTTGTGGGTGTCCTCCATGCCTTGCTGGCAGCATTAGGTACAGTCAGAGCCCTTTTTAATGCTAATCTAGGGGAAGGCCTGGTATCCTTGTTTGCCTAATCTTCTTTTTTGTTTGTGTGTGGTGATGCTATGGAGGACATTATTTGAATAGTTGTTGGTCCAGCCCTACAGGTTATGCCAGAGTTCTACTGCCCTTTTTTTTTTTTTTTTTTAAATGTGTGTGTATAACACACACTTAACCAGGGTCACACAGGTAATAAGGAGTAAAGTCAGGAATTGTGACAGTCTTGTTCTTTTCTGTATCCCAAACTGCTTCTGACAATACGTGGGGTTGGAAGTATCTGTGCTAATAGAGAACGGGAATAACAGGAATTACTCAGTCCGCAGATGAGCTAGAGCGTTACAGCCCACTAGAACTTTCTGTGATGATGGAAATATTCTGTATATGTTCTGTCCATTGCAGTAGCCACTAGGTACACATGGCTAGTGTAGCTGAGGCACTGAATTCTTTATTTTAACTTAAATAGCCACATGTAGCTAGTGACTACCATACTAGACAGAGGTCTAGAAACATTTTTTTTCTTAAAGATTTATTTATTTATTTGACAGACAGAGATCACAAGTAGGCAGAGAAGCAGGCACGGGGGCGGGAGTGCAGCAAGCTCCCTGAGCAGAGAGCGGATGTGGGGCTCCTTCCCAGGACCCTGAGACTGTGACTCGAGCTGAAGGCAGAGGCTTAACCCACTGAGCCGCCCAGGCGCCCGTAGAAACGTTTTTAACCTTTTAATTGTATGAGGTGGTTTGAGTTTCTCTCCTTCCTTTTGATCCTGTTGGGTGTCTGTTGGAGGTGTTAAAAACCATTAAAATGGCAAAGTTTGGGACAATAAGAAAAAGAATCTCTCAATGAGATAGTCGGTCTTTGAATGAAAAAAATAACGAGCTATCCAAAGACCGTATCTCTAGAATTTATTCTAGTACCAGGAGCCTCAAAGGTACATGGAAATGTTCCTGACCTCATTTTGTCAGCCAAGAAAGCCAAGATCATGTAAGAAAGTTTGTCGCAGCAAGGACGGGCGGCTGGGACAGAGACCGTCATCTACCCTATACCTCACACTATTTCCAGTGTTTGTTCATTCATTCGTAAACACTCGCCGTGCCGTCTAAATGTTCTTTTATTCATTCCTTTGCTAAAGCGCGGCTGCCATGTGCCAGACATTGTGCTTCGGCATCAGGATATAGCAGTGAGCAAGGCAAATACAGTCATGCAGTTTTCTTGCTCCTGCAAAAGAGATGGCAAGTAAATTATTAAACACGTTCATTTCAGAGTCTAATAAGCACTGTGAAGAAAACAGACAACCTGACGCCAAAGGAACACGGCTAGGATACTTTCAGTCGCGTGGTCAGGGAGGGCTTCCCTGAGGAAGCAACAGTGGAGCTGAGACCTGAAGGCTGAGAAGGGCCCCCCGATACATGTGGAGCTGTCCTATCCTTTTTATGTTTTTTAAGAACCTTCAGGTCAAAGAAGCAGGTGCAAAGATATGGAGGAAAGAAAGGACTTCAGAGCCTGGGAGAGAGGCCACTGTGGAGAGAGTGATACGAGATAAAGCTGGCAGGTGAGGCGAGGCAAGGATAAGCCCTGTGTGGCCTTTTAGACCAAGGAAAGGAGTTTGGATTTTATTTTGCAACGACTTGGAAGTCTCTGGACTGGCCTACTCACTGAGACGTCAGCAGTGACTGAGAAGGATTGGGTATTGCCCTCGCGGCAGCGCTGCTGAGACTGGCTAACAGCTTCCATGGTCTGAAGCTAGCGCAGACTTCCACTTTTAGTGCTTTGGAGAACTAGACTACGCGTCCGTTTGAAATTTAAAACTATATTAAGAGGGGCACCTGGGTGGCTCAGTGGGTTAAAGCCTCTTCCTTCGGCTCGGATCATGATCCCAGGGTCCTGGGATCGAGCCCTACATTGGGCTCTCTGCTCAGCAGGGAGCCTGCTTCCCCTCCTCTCTCTCTGCCTGCCTCTCTGCCTCCTTGTGATCTCTGTCAAACAAATAAATAAAATCTTTAAAAAAAAAAAAAAAAGCTATATTGAGAAAAGGCCTATTAAGTATATGCTCTCAGGAGGTAACTCAGTTGGGGCCTTGAAAATTGAATTGTCTTGGGTTGCTGATGTCTTTGGTCACCTCGAAAGAAGAAACCCTGTGTAGCACTTTATTTTTATTATTATTTTTTAATTGAAGCGAAAGGGGAAGGATCTCCACTGTAGAGAGAAAAGGAAGATGGTTAACATTGACTTGAGGACATCCTAGGGAAAGAAGCAAGATGGAAGATGGCTTTCCTGAAAGCGTTGAAATCACCCCAAATATACTTGCATTTGGAATGGTGAGCAGTGCTGAAGGAGAGTTGGTCAGTTGCACGTGAATCACTCTGTTGCTGTTTCTGTTTGCCTTCAAGTTGTCTAACTGATAGCCACTCTCTTCTTTTTTTATTTTATTTTGAGAGAGAGAGAGAAGAGGGGAGGGGCTAAGGGAGAGGGAGAGAGAATCTCAAGCAGAGATTCTGACGACCCTGAGATTTTTTTTTAAATATATTTTATTTATTTGACAGAGAGAGGATACAGCAGGGGGAGTAGCAGGCAGAGGAAGAGGGAAAAGCAGACTCTCCACTAAGCAGGGAGCCCAATGCAGGGCTTGATCCCAGGGCCCTGGGATCATGACCTGAGCCACCCAGGCGCCCCAACCCTGAGATCTTGACTTAACTGCTGGCTACTCTTTTAAAATGGGAATGGAAGTGTGGTCTCAGAGACCGTCTAGAAAGTCTTCAGAGGACCCAGCACATGTTTCAGGAAATGGAGTCACCCTAATTAGCAGTGTTCACTGGCTAGAAAACATTGAGTGCCACAGTGAGGGCAGGAACGATCAGCGTGGTTACCGCCGAGCACCTCCGGCCAGTTGCTGAGGACCCATAGCAATGAGAACAGGGTAGCTTTGAAAGCAAGGAAGAGTCTGTGCCACGCACCTTGGCACTGAGAGCCTGTGCCACAGCCACATGTGGACGGCTGCCACCTGGTTTTCGTGGCTGCCTAGGATACTGTTGTGCAGCTGTGCACAGTTTGCTTAAATGGTCCTTTCTGGGTGGAGATTTCCACAAAAAAAAAAAAAAGAAAGAAAATGCTGCAGTGATTGTCTTTAGAGGTCATTTTGAACATGTCAGAGTATATCAATAGAGTAACTTCCTAGGAAGGAGTACTGGCTTAGAGGACAGTACATTTAATCTGGTTTTGTTTTGTTTTGGTTTGTTTTGGTTTTTTGTTTTGTTTTGTTTTTGTAATCTCTGTACCCAATGGGGCTCAAACTCACAACCCTGAGATCAAGAGTCATGTGCTCCAGACTGAGCCAGCCAGGAACCCCACATTTCAGTTTTGGATGGAGACTTTCAGGGTGCTCTCCAAAGAACTTGCACCCATTTAAACTCCTGTCAGCAGTGGAGCAGAGAGCTGATTTTTCCACACCCTCCTCTCGACTGTATTCCTGAGTCTTTTGCTAATCCTTGCTTATCCAATAGGACAAAAATAGCACCTTATTATAGTTTAATTTGCACTAAGAGTGAGGCTGAGCTGCTTTTCCTATGTTTAAAAGCCATTCATAAGCAAAGACTTCAGTGTCTGGTACTAGCCTCAATGTAGAAATCTTTGCAGCGTATCTACTTTGATCATGGTAAATGCTAAGTCCTGATTTTAACAGGTCAGGAATGCAATCCCTTGGAGTCTGCTAGGGCCCGACCTACGTGCGGGGGTGGTGCATTGAGGAAATGGCCTAAGTGGTCCCCTCCATGTAGAACCTCTAGGCTCTGGAGTCAAAAGACTCTCACCCAGCATTCGTTCTCTGTGGTTCCCCTTTGCCTGGTCCTGGCATCTCCCGTCTGCTGTTGCTCTGTGCACGCGCTCCTTGACAGAAATGAGATTAGCGGGGGCTAAAGGTTATCGGAGGCATTTTTCCTGCTGTCTGTAAAAGGGTGAACATTCACACTGGGGTTTTCTGGGGTTTTGTGGTTTTTGTTGTTGTTTCTTTTAAGTGTTTAGAGCCTTTTTTGAAATGAAGCCCTAGGGGAAACCCAGTACATAAAAAGAGTTGAAATCAGAGCTGCTGGGTTAGAGGGGGGTCAGACGCCCTGGGCCCACCCCCTTTAGCATGCTGTCCCTCGGGGCCCTCCCTGTTGTGGCCCCGAGACTCTCCTGCAGAACCCTTAGGGCTCCTCAAGGCACAGTTTGAAAACCACTGACTGGTTCAGTGATGTTTAAACCTTATTCTGTGGTGACACATCAGAAGTATTGGAGCAGCCTGAAGAAGGAAAAGCTTTGGAGAGAACATGTATCAGAAATACAGATGAGGGGCTGTGTCTATTCCAAGACTATAGAGCCGGTCTTCTGCTAATGAGGAGTGCACCCTGTACTCAGAATTCTGTCACTTGTATGTATTCTCTTGCATATTTTCTCATTCAGCATATATATTTGGGCACACCCACTCCATGCTGGGCATGTTGGATTCCAGTGGCAATCAGTGGAGTGTAGAGTCTAGAGGGAGATGCAGACACTAAACAGTATACTCAAGATAAAGGTAATTATACATCATGATGAGTTAATATGAAAGGAGAGAAGATAGTACTCTATAAGAGAGCCTTTAGGGACCTATATTGGATTGGGAAGCCAAGGGATGGCTTTTCTAGGCAAGTTCTATGTATATTGAGACATGAAAGGTGAATTGGAATTAGCCAAATGTGATGTCGTAGGGAAAGTAGTCCAGACAGCAAGAAGAGTATATGCAAAACATTCTGGGGTCGGAAAACACCTGCCCCATTAGAGGAATGGGAAGATGCTCGGTTCACGGGCAACTGGGAGGAGCTGGAAGAGGAGGTTGGAGAGATGGACGGAGGGACTGGATCGTGTGGGGACATGCAGGCCATGGCAAAGAGCTTATTCTGCTGCTAGAGTGCTAATGCCTATTGTCAATGACTGTGGTGATCATTATAACACTTTATTTTCAGCCCAGTGGTTCCCAGACACAGGTGATCTCGGGCAACCCCAAGAGCAGAGTGCAGGGGAGGAGGGAAGTCATTTGAGCCAAAAACCAGCAGCTCCTGAGAATACCGCCACAGCAGAAGACATTGAACAATTTTTGCTGAACTACCTCAAAGAAAAGGATGTGGCAGATGGCAATGTCTCAGATTTTGATAATGAAGAAGGTAACTGTTTATTTTGGCTTAGCCAGTTTTTTTCTTTTTGAAGCAGATTATTATAAGAATGAGATCGCATTACAAAACGTTTGGAAATCAGAAAAGTCGCTCCTAACCCCACCATGCTCAGCAGAATCACCCTCTTTTTTTTTTTTTATTTGAAAAGTATATTTCATTTATTTGAATGTATAAATAAAAGTCTGGGCTATTGTCATCTTTCAAGAATCATGCCCTAGGTGGTGCCCAATTTGGGGATGCATGATTTTCAGCTGCAGGCCTACCTCTGTCTCTCACTTAAACCAAGCTACCTTTTCCCTCGACTGTATGCTGAGTCCTTTTACTTCTGATTTCCTGACTCCCCTGTGGGCCCCTAGCAAATCACTGTTAACTTGTGTCAGATCAGTCCTGAGCTGATCTGATACATACTCCTCCCTGAAACCAAGGTAATCCTTCTAAAATGCAAGTCAAGGATAAACTAATGATCAGGACTGATTTTGCTACCATCCTGCTTTATTCAGTTCAATGACTTCCTTTCTTTTTAAAAACAAGGTCCCTCCTCTGGTGACCTAAAGATCCTTCAGAGAGACACTGAGGATTCCTTTGCCTTCTTTCCTATTTCATCTCTCGTCACTTCTTCTTCTTTTTTTTTTTTTTTAATTTTTAATTTTTTCAGCATAACAGTATTCATTATTTTTGCACCACACCCAGTGCTCCATGCAATCCGTGCCCTCTCTAATACCCACCACCTGGTACCCCGACCTCTCACCCCCCACCCCTTCAAAACCCTCAGATTGTTTCTCAGAGTCCATAGTCTCTCATGGTTCACCTCCCCTTCCAATTTCCCTCAACTCCCTTCTCCTCTCCATCTCCCCATGTCCTCCATGCTATTTGTTATGCTCCACAAATAAGTGAAACCATATGATAATTGACTCTCTCTGCTTGACTGATTTCACTCAGCATAATCTCTTCCAGTCCCTCCCATCCATGTTGCTCCAAAAGTTGGGTATTCGTCCTTTCTGATGGTGGCAAAATACTCCATAGTGTATATGGACCACATCTTCCTTATCCATTCGTCCGTTGAAGGGCATCTTGGTTCTTTCCACAGTTTGGCGATGGTGGCCATTGCTGCTATAAACATTGGGGTACAGATGGCCCTTCTTTTCACTACATCTGTATCTTTGGGGTAAATACCCAGTAAGCACCCTCATTTTTTGTGCCATCTTATCCCATTCTTTTTTGTTGCAGATCTATTGCTCTGTGGTTCCAGCTACAGTTTAAATACATTATACCCTTTTTGCACTTAGCTATATAATCAGCAACTCTCCCACGTTGCTATAGAGTTTTCATAATTAATGTTTTAATAGCTGCTACTAAGTACCCATTCCCCTGTGGGAAGTTCGAGTTGCTTCTAGCTTTTCACTCTAATAAACAGTGCGGCAGTGGATGATTCTGTGCACGTGACATTTTCCCTTTTTTTTTTTTTTTTTTTTTTTTGCATATTTCTTTATAAATCCCAGAAGTGGGATTTCTGGGTCAAGGATATGAACATTATTTTATGCTTGCCAAATTGCCTTCCAGAAAGGTTGTGTCAATTTATACCTTCCCTCAGCAGCGCGGGATTAACACCGGTGGTACCACAGCCTTGCCAACGTTGGCCATTCTGACTTTCACTTCTTGCTGAATTAATAGATGGAAAATGGTTCTCGATATTTGACTTTGTGTTTCTTTCGATTACAGGCAAGGTCAAACGTTTTCCTATATGTTCCTTTCCCGACGATTTTTCTCTTGTGCCCGTTGTCTGTTCATATGCTTTGTCCATTTATTTATTGGCGGGAGGAGATTTTAGTGTTTTTCTTTCCTATTTATATGATAAAGGAGAAGGGAGTTCAGGCTAGTCGAAGCTCGGGCCTGTTGTTTTATTCACAAGCCCAATCTGGAGCTTCAGGTCACGGAAGGATTAATAAATTGTTAGAATCTCCTCTGCAAATATAAAATGCCAAGTCATAATGAGCTCGGTGGTCTCAGAACTATCCTAAATCGCACTGAGTCCCAAATTAGTTTGTTAGGGTGGAATGGAGCAGGATTCTTTTTCTTTTTTGGTGGTCTCCACTCCGAGACTCTGGTGAACTGAAACCAGTACTTCCAGGATAATAGGAAATAGTCTGTTCAATGCATCTAACTACTGCCAGTTCCTTTAGTGTGTCAGGGAATTACCACAGGGCCCGGGGAATGATTTATGCGGAGTGGAGTTCTTGCCCTCCCCAAGGACAGTTTTCTGATCAGACGTCTATTGCGAGGCCTTTTCTTCTCGGTTTTATTTCTTAAGCCAACCCAGTCTTTCTTTTCCTGACCTGCACCCCACACCAAAACCCAGAAACTCAGAGGGAGGGGAGGCATCATGATCCCTCGTAATCCGGATTTGCCATTCTTGTTTGAAATTCTAGTATTGTCTGTGAATCCATTCTTTCACGATTAGGATCTTCTGGTTCTAGTTGATGTTGGCTAGGAGCAGACTGAATGAATCAACCTTTCTCCCAGTAACGGAAAAATCCACATCCCTCAAATAACATTGTGCAATAGGTGAATTTCAAACAACAAATCCTCCTCTGGGAAGAAAAGCACAGCCTTATCATTCTTATAATTATCATTCATCAAGTTCACACCACAGACTTGGCATTATAAAGAATGTTTGGCTTGATGTTGGTCTGACATGTGTTTTTTGTTTTAGCCACAATGAAAGCACCTCGTGTATCTGAGGACCCTTTCTTCAAGAAATCCAAGCATTCTACAAATGCATTTTCATTTATCTTTTCAGCATCTGGTAGAGACAGGTGTGGCCTCTGCTATAAGATTCTGTTTTTTCCAGTAGAGGAAACAGAAATGGAAAAAAGTGAAGGACACAACGTTCAGCTCAGTGGAAATGAGCACAGCTAGTAATGGGAGCTTGGTGGAGGGGCTGCATGTACATAGAGGAAAATTTTCCAGGGTAGGGATTTTGGCCTGGGTTTCATGCAATTCTCAGGTCTTTTCATTGTTGTTTTAATTTACAAACTTTGCCCTATCGTGTGCAACACAGCACTCTAGGCAGTGGAAGAATGCTGATAGCTGGTGGCATTCATCTTACTTAACTCTCAAGCAAATGAGGTGTGCGTGCTTTATACCTTTTTTCCGGATGAAGTAGTGTAGGATGAGAAGGTTGCTAATAGGGGTGCAGTCAGGACTTGAACTGACCACCGTTGACCAAACCCCCTCCCTGGGTATTCTACCAGGCTGCCGCGCTGGGATCTCTCATGCAGACATCAGTAAGGCCTGATCTTGGCCATCGAAAGATCCTACAGGCTGGTGGAGACAAACGAGCCTCTTAGTCAAAGAATGAACCAAGAAGAAAGAAAGGGTAAAGGTCAGAGCAGAGGCCAGCTGGGGAGCTGCCAGTCTCGGGTATCCAAATTAAAATGTTGCCCTCTTACATTTTTATTTGAAATACTTATTAATGGAAATTTAGAAAAGACAGAAGGTATAGGAAGAAAATCAAAATCCTACAGCCAGGGTCCTTCCTGTTAAGCGAGAAATTTACATAATAATCTCCACCTGTGTATGCAATTGTATATACTGCTTTTCTCTTTTCAACATAATATTCTTTCATAAACATTCTCCCCTGTTGTTAAAGCCCTCGGTAAACACAAATTTGGGGGCCCCCATGATAACATTATTGTATGGACGTAGCATGGCTTATGTAATTATTCCCCCTTAGGTGGCAATGGAGGGGTTCTCCCCACCCCCACCCCCAGTTTATATAGTTAATGCTCTAGTGAATATCCTTTTTTTTTTTTTTTTAAGATTTTATTTATTTGACAGAGAGAGGTCACAAGTAGGCAGAGAGGCAGGCAGAGAGAGAGGGGGAAGCCAACTCCCTGCTGAGCAGAGAGCCCGATGCAGGGCTCCATCCCAGAACCCTGGGATCCAGACCTGAGCCGAAGGCAGAGGCTTTAACCCACTGAGCCACCCAGGCGCTCTTACCCAAATTTTTTATGGTTTCCTTAGGATCAGTTCCTTGTAAACGCCATTCCTTGCGTCTGAGGTTGGGAGAGCACATTGAAGTGGGGCATCTCTCATAAAACACTGTCCCCAGTTATGCTTTTTCTCCAGAGGAGCAGTCAGAGCCTCCGAAGGTGGACGAGAATGACACTGGTCCCGATGTGGAGCCCCCGCCGCCAGTGCAGATCCAGATAGCCAAAGATGTGATGGAGCGCTGCATCCACCTGCTGTCCGATAAGAACCTGACGATCCGCTTGAAGGTCAGTGTGCAGCCCTCTCCCCGCGTTTGCACGGCAGCAGGACCCCGGGTCGCTCTGGCTGCCAGGGACGGCATGGATGAGCAAGAGGCTGCCCTTATCTCCCGGTCCATGTGTTGTGGCCAAGGGAAGGCATCAGGAAGAATTTATCTGTGGGATGACAGCCTTATGGCCTTCTGTATCAGCTCAGATGCCAAAAGGGAGCCAAGTCCCCTTTGTGGAACTAAAAAAACACAAAGTTTTGGACATCCGTTGACTCTCCAAGGGAAAGAAGGCCCTATGCTTTGGAAAGGATATCATTTTCTAAAGTGACTTCATGTGGGAGGCGGGTTTTGTTTTTTTCTTTTTGGGAGGCGGGTTTTAATCCTTGGGAGCAGTCATTCTTCCACGCCTGACTCTGGCCCCTATCTCTGTGTCTGTTTCCATGTTCATCCCCGGAAAAACACTCACATTTCTTAATTGTACTTCCTCACTTCCTCGTTTGCCGGCAGTTTCCCAAGTATCATCCCCATCAGCAAGGACTTAAACGATGCAATCGTGAAACTGGACAGTGGGGCGACTGGGCGTGGGGACAGGGCTTTCAGAATCACCTGGGAGAAGCTTTCACAGGGAGGGGCCTGGACCTCCCCACCCCCGAGCAGATGTGAGAAACACAGCTACCTCAGTGAGTTACTATTAGCCATGAGAGCACGCTGTCCTGCTCGGGGTGGTGGGCTCAGAAACCCCACTCCAGGATCATCTCAGATCCCGGGGTCTGTGCTTTGTGGAATGCACTTCATTTCCTCAGAGAAGCTTCTTAGCATTCATCTCTTGTTGCATGCAGCAAGTACTGTTTGAGTGCCGACTGTATGCAAGGCTTGATGGTAGGTGTCTAGGCAATACATTAGCCCGAGTGTCTTCCCTTTCACGGAGGCTCGGTAGCAGCCGTGTCCACACCGTGTTATTGAGATCACCGGCATTGGAGTCAGACCTGCATATCTGAGTTCACATCCTAGCTCTGCCTCTGTGACTTTGAGCAAGTACTTCACCTGTTTAAGCCTCTGCTTATTCTGTAAAATGGGCGTGATGGGACCTGCCTCACTGTGTTGTTGATTATAAATACGAAGCACTGAGCCTCGGCTATAGCCGAGTGTGTGTTGCGCTCTGCTGCAGGTCAGGCAGAGGCTGTACAGACTAAAGTGAAGCAGGCGTCCCTGTCCTCGTGGAACTTCCTGTCTCTCGCGGGGAAATACACAAATACACACCTAGAAGGCGAAGAAATCTCTGCAGAGAATAAGCAGGTTCTGTGATAGAAAATAGTAAACCCCCATCCGTGAACGTGCATTAGGAGCCTTCTCTGTGCCAAACCCTGTTGCAGAAGACAGAGCTTCGGCCCCGGCTTTAGCCAGGTCATCAGGGAAGGCCTCTCCCGAGGTGGTGATATTTGAGCCAAGACTTAAAGGCTCAAGAGAAGGAGCCAACCATGAGAAGGGGCCAAGGCAAAGAGATGAGCGTTTTAGGCAGAAGGAGAAATGTCTGACTTGGAATCAGGAGTGTCTGATGTAACTTGCCCAGTTAGTGACAGAACTCACTCGAAGCCCACAGTAGCAGCACCCTTTCTGCTGGGCTGCCTTGCTGTGCGGTACACGCCCAGGCTTCTCTTCCTGCCCTGCCTGCCTCTTTCCCCTCACGCGCGGGCCCTCTTTTGTTCTTTGTTGCTGTTCCGGCCTCCGTGTGACCAGCACATAGCTGACATCCAGTGGGGTTTACTGCTCTGTTAGCAGACCTCAGTCTCTCTGACTCAGCCGTGCACCCTCCCCTCTGCTCTGTGAAGGCCAGCCCATCTCTGGGAGGAAAGGCCACACTGCTCATCGTCCTGACCCCTGCTGGGGATACTGAGGCAGGCCAGTAGTAGTCTCCCTCTGAACTCCAGGTCAGGACCTGTATTCTCGGGGAGGGTAAACAATCCAGTTTACGTCTAGGCCACCCCGAACCCTTCTGAGGTGGACCTATACCTCGGCTGCCTACTTGGCTTCTCCATGTAGAAGCAAGGGAACATGCCCTCACCCAGCCTCTCAGCCTCTCAGCCTCTCAACGCCCTCCCCTGCCTGCTCCTGTCTCAGCCAGCGGCACCTGCATCCGTTCAGTCGCTAAGCCTGACTCCAGGCAGTCCCTGTCAACACCTCTCTTTATAACCCCGATGTCAGAGGCCGTCAGCGTCTACACAGCTTGTGTACACGTTCAGTACACACACACCTCCAGGACAGACCTCAGACCCCTTCATGCTGCCACCACCCCGCGGCCACATTCCTGCCCTCTCCTGCGGGCATGTGCCTGCTTGCTGGGGGGCCCACTCTCATCTCTCCTGCCCCTCCCCCACTCAGCAGCCAGAATGACTTTTTTCAAACATGAATTGTATCATGGCCCTTTGCTGCTTAACCCATTCTGATGGCTCCCCACTGCACTCGGTACGAACTAAAAAATTCTAACGTGACACCTTCACGGCTGGGCCCCTCTTACTCCTCCTGTGTTGCGCTGCCCACGGCCCTGCCTTAGTGCCCTGAGCCCTGCTCTGGGTCTTCCTTGCTGCCATCTCCACCTCTAGGAACTTCCAGGAACGCTCTTGCATGCTTCCCGCGACGAACTCCCGCCCTGCTGAAATCACATCCTCTCTCCTTTCAGGTCTTGGATGTGCTGGATTTGTGCGTGGTTGTGCTGCAGTCGCACAAGAACCAGCTCCTTCCCTTGGCTCATCGGGCCTGGCCCTCGCTCGTGCGCCGACTCACCAGTGACGACCCCCTGGTGGTGCTCAGAGCCTTCAAGGTACCATGCTGATGTCCCACCGCGGTCAGCCGGGCGAGTGGGGGTCGCCGGCGCAGAGCGCGGCGGCGTCTTTGGGAATCCCCGCTCGTTTTAGCTGGTCCTCGAAGGAAGCAGAGCAAAATAAGGAAGGCACAAAGAAGAAAGTAAAAGTCAGTCCCCTCTTGAGTTAGGAGCAGAGGGAACTAGCAGATGAAAAGGACTGCCAGTATTTACTGAGCACCGTGTGGGCTTGGCGCTGCTTCCCACGCAAACACATCTCCTCACAACAGCTTTCCAAGGTAGTTTCTGCTCTCCTCATTTTTTTCAAAAGATTTTATTTATTTATTTGAGAGAGAGACAGTGAGAGAGAGCATGAGCAAGGAGAAGGTCAGAGGGAGAAGCAGACTCCCCATGGAGCTGGGAGCCCGATGCGGGACTCGATCCCGGGACTCCAAGATCATGACCTGAGCTGAAAGCAGTCGTCCAACCAACTGAGCCACCCAGGCGCCCTGCTCTCCTCATTTTTGACAGAGGAAGAAATAAGCTCAGAGAAGTCAGGGATTTTCTCAGCATCACACAGCGGGTAGGTGATAGAACCCAAATCTGTGTTTGTGCTCAGGTTCTTTGCACTGCACAGGAGTCAAGATGAAGGGGCCTGGGTTCTAGCAGTGAGCATCCTCTGCCCATCCAGGTGACTCTGGGCAAAACCCACAGCCACCCTTTTCCAAGTTGGCCTTAGGAGCCCGTGTTCCACCTTCCTCATAGTATTGTTGTCAAGGCTACAATGGGACTGTTTGGTGAAATGCTTTGAAAAGTTAAAAGCCATATATATGTGTGTGTGTCAGGTTTCATTCTCCCCGACTTAGTTTGGCTTATATCAGCACATGTATTTTGGCTTATTTATTTATATTCTTCCTTATTCTGAAAAGCACTTAAGGCAACCTACAGAGATATATTTCCCAGGGCAAGCTAACATAAATTAGGAGTAGGCGAGCAAGATGAAGCAAAGCAAAAAGATGTGTAGGGACATAAAATGAAACCAGGAATGCAACCAGTACACTTGGCAAAAGTATCTTGGTTTTCTGCAAGATTCTTCAGCATATACTGGACCAAAGTAGGAGCTTATGTTTAAAACATATAAAATTGTTAATGTTTTTTTTTCTAAAGCAAAATATACAAAACCACACACATACACACACACAGGGGAGGAGGGAGACTTAGGAAGAAAGACAGGGAGGTCTTGCCAAATCTTATGCAGATATGCTGCCTTCCTTTGTGGAAATGAATAGGTAATCTGAAATGACAGCAGGCGTAGAAAAAGGGAGAAATTGGGGCACCTGGGTGGCTCAGTGGGTTAAGCCGCTGCCTTCGGCTCAGGTCATGATCCCAGGGTCCTGGGATCGAGTCCCGCATCGGGCTCTCTGCTCAGCGGGGAGCCTGCTTTCTTCTCTCTCTCTCTGCCTGCCTCTCTGCCTACTTGTAATCTCTCTCTGTCAAATAAATAAATAAAATCTTTAAAAAAAAAAAAAAGAAAAAGGGAGAAATAGAAACATGTTTGCACCGTAACTGAGGCCGCTTTTCCACCCTCAGAGATGCTGGGGACATCCGAGGCCTGGAGGGCCTTGTGCAAGCCAGCTGAGGGCCCTGTGGAAAGGACCTTATTCTCCGCAAAGTCGGCAAACACTCTCCGTGCTGGTTATGCCTTGCTTACCAATTTTTAAAGAAATTCCTATTATCCTGTATATTCAGCCTTGTGCAACGGGGCAAAACATTTCAATATGTTCTGCTAGAGAAAGTTTAAAACAAGACGTGTAAAGAAACCGCCCGTGGTGGAAGATGGGACGAGGGTGACGTACATGCGAGATGGTGTGGTGGGACAGGCAAGGCTCTGCTGGTGCCCTGACCGCTGGGCCCGTGCCTGGACCCAGGCGAGGGACCACAGCCAGCCACTTGCCCCCCCAGGGCCTCCGCACAGCAGCCGCTGGGCCTCACTGTGTTTGTTCAGCTAGCTGGAGTTCAAAGCACAAGCCTTCTCTCAAGGGATGTTAGGAAGAGTCAAGAGATGATCTATGTGAACTGCTTTAAGCTCTTTTTTTTTTTTAACCAAAAAAGGGAGGAAAATCAAGGTATTAATCATATTATCCATCCAACCCTAGATTCCTTTGAATTATTCCCCGTGTAATCTGTATTTATGGATAGAAGCAGCCATGCCTTGGGAGCAGAGACCTCCGAATTCATAACTGTCAGAATCACAAACCATGGGCAAGGAATTAACAGCAGTAATTCTATTTTTTTTTTCCCCCAAGAAGAAATTGAATTACCACACATTCCTTAGCTCTGTGCTGCCTGGCAATGTGCAGTCACCAGAGCCGGGGCTGTTTCTACAGGTCTTGCGTACCCTGGGAGGCAAGTGTGGCGACTTTCTGAGGAGCCGATTCTGCAAAGACATCCTGCCCCAGCTGGCCGGCTCCTTAGTCACCCAGGCTCCCGTCAGCGCCCGGGCCGGACCGGTGTACACGCACACGCTGGCCTTCAAGCTACAGCTGGCCGTTCTGCAGGGCCTGGGCCCCCTCTGCGAGAGACTGGACCTCGGTAGGTACCGGCCACCCTCCCCTCGGGACACACAGCCTGCGTGCGATCTGGACAGCACCGTGGCACCCAGCACCCAGTTGTGCTCCCACCTCTCCCCTCGTGGGTACCTCCCTCAGTTTTACTTTGCTCTCATTTTCCCTCCTGTCTTGATGTGCTTTTCTGACTCACGGGACGGAGTCAAGAGCCCGGGGCCTCTCGCCTCACTGTTCCAAATCCAGCAGACGGCAGTCGGTTCTGCTTGTCCCAGATGAAGTCTGAGCCCCGATGCTTGTTTTGTTTCTCCCCTCCGCAGGTGAGGGTGACCTGAATAAAGTGGCTGATGCCTGCTTGATTTACCTCAGCGCCAAACAGCCCGTGAAATTACAAGAGGCTGCCAGGAGGTACGTCTGCTTGATCACCCGCATCTCTTTACGTTTGCTCTAAATTATAGATGATTTGCTAATGGCGAGCAGAGTCAAGGCATCTCTGCTCTTTTTTCTCCTCACTCTTTTCGCCGGGTTAAGATGGTTTCTTTAACTGGGCCAACTCTAGAGATGGTATTTTTACTAGACGCATTTCTCTTTGCAAGTAACCTTTTCCTCTGCTGCAGTGTCAGCAGCAATTCCAAAGGGGCAAAAAGCAGAAAGGTGGTGTGCAAACGGGACAAAGCAGTTCTCCTGGGAGGAGAGAGATCTGGTTCTAGGCCCTATTCTAGTGACTGAGTGACTCTGGCACCTGTCTGGACCGCGGCTCCTTCTTCTGCAAAGCATAAGCATTGGGTTACTGATCAGGCACACCTTGACGCCCCACAGCATCTCAGTGGACATCAGGTGTTCTGAACCCTTGCACATTGTACACAAAATGGGGCGTGTACAAGCAGACCCTTAAACATTCCTTTTTCTGGATCAAGTCCATGGCATTTATCAGATGAGAGTAGGCATCTGTGAACTGAGGGACATAAAGAATCACTAGACTGATGGTCTAAAGGGCCTTTTCCAACTCTGAAGCGAGGTGATTGTGATTTCTAAGAGTTTTACTTATTCTCAAGTAGCTGTGCCACCGCTAATGGGAGAAACTATGTCTGGTTCCTTGAGCCCCAAAGGATTTTTCTCAAAAGCTAAAATTCTGAGTACAGCAGCATTCCCCAGACTTGAGACCAAAAATGCACTGTGGCCCCCTTGCTCCAGCTGGATGGAGAGCTGGGGCAGGGGGCCAGAGTGGGCCTGCCATCCCACAGTGTCTGCTACTGGAACAGAAGTTAGCTTCCCTGGCCTGGCCTTGTGTACTCCCCTGGGTGCTGTTGCTCCCGTGTCCCAGGGCAAATCAACAATCCCTCCCACCTCTCAGGCTTCTAGAAACAAGTCCCCGTTCTTCCGTGGTGAGGTAGGAATCCTCCCATTCCCTGAAGGCCTGCAAGGCCGCCCAGACTATGAAATGAGGAAGCTACTTGCTCCCTTATAAACCTTGCACTCTCTGGGAGTGATGGAAATATCCTTTTGGATTGATTTATTGTCCCTTGCAATTTTTTGCTCTTGATTTCCCCAGTTCCCTTTTTTCTTTCTGTCACTTTCCCGTCACTTCCCCTAGGCCCAGAATCAGTCATGGTTTCTTGAGCACAGGGGCGCATCCCAACCAGCTTCTTACCCTCAGACATTCTTGTTCCTTCAAGAACCAACTTCAGGTGAAAACAGCCCTTCCCCTCCGGGTGGTGTTCCAGAAGCTGCTCTCACACTGATTTCAGGTACAACTCAAGAAGGTAATGAATTCATCTTGAAGTAAATTCTCTGTGTGCCTGTTAACAACCAAGAGTCACAAATATCTGACTTTCCCATTCTCTGTCCCATTCTTCTTTTCCTCCACCCACCCCATACCCGTCCTTCCAGTTCAGACCCATCAAACAAGCTAATATTCGCCATTCATTATCTTTTCATTTCTAATTTTCTTTTGTGCCGCTAAAAGCAATTAAACCTGGAATTGGACCTTGCTGAGTCTTGAGTTGGTATTCAGGGTGCCTCTGGAGGAGGAAAATGCAGCCAGACCACTTGACTGCTGCGCCTTTGTTTGCTCTAGCGCATTCCATTCGGGGTTGAGTCAGATGACCTCCCTCTTGCCAGCCTGGGAGGGGAGGAAGTGCAGGGTTGATTGGTTCACAAACACATCATCTGCAAACTTATTTTGAAGCCAAGGGAAAAAAAAAAAAAAAACAGCGTTGTCCTTGATCAGGAGCTGATTTGGCATCTTGATTCAGAAATTAATAAGCTCCGTAAATAGGAGAAGAATCCGGAGACAATGGGAAACCTGGTCTCTTTGTGAGCCTCGTTATTGAAGGAAGGGAGGGCGGTGGGGAGGGGGTGGTTTGGTACTGAAACACTGCGTGCCTGGTCCCCTGGCTCAGGGAGCGCTTACACCCCATATCCATTCCAGAAGGGAAGCCTGTCCACCTGACTTACAGACTCTGTCTTCAGACTATCCGCATCTCCTCGCCGGCCCCCTCCCCCCACTCCTGCCCCTGTGTATCCCCCACGCAGCAGGCACTGACGCCCGCCACATACTCATGGGAGAAGGGAAGGTGGTTGTGTTTGTTGTTTGTTGCCAGGGCCCAAGAGGGAGCCCCGTGGCTTAGTGTTCAGCCTCCGGCCTCGGCTAAGTGTTCAAAAGAACCAGTGAGAGAGCCAGAGCCGTCCACAGATGCCCTGGCTTCCTCGGAGCTAGTGAGTTGCCAATGCAGGAGGGATGTCTTTTCCGCGTGACAGGGATGGCCAGGGAGGGCCAGTGGCTGCTCTGAAAGGAGACGGGGGAGCAGCCGTGGGAGGGGTGGACGAAGTTGCCTTCCATCTTACCCTTCTAGGTTCTTTGGCAGACAGATTAACGGGAGGAAAACACATTTTTTATTTCATACCTGAGGGCACCTTATAAGAACATGAGACCCAAAGTCAAGTGGGGCAGTTGAGGCCTTTTTGCCACCCTGAGCTGAGGAATGGCCTAGGGGTCTGGGGCTTCAAGAGGGTGATTCACAGGACCTAAGAAGAGCAGGTGTTTGGTGATTAGAGGCTGGCCCAGCCATCCACATAGGTTAATCAGATGAAAAGTTATCTCTGGTAATAGCTCTTTCTGGGCGAGGCCAGATTCAGATTCAGATTCTTCCAGGCAGTTAAAGGAGAAGTAAGAGTTTTTCTTGAATCTGCCCGGTCTTGATTGCCTCCAGCTCAATCCACACGCCGAAGTGGCACTCTGCTCCCCTTCACGTCTCTTGGGTCCGGCGAGTGGGGGCTGGAGCCTCCGAGGGGCAGCCTCCTTGGCTAGGGCACAGAGACACTCACTCAGCAGCTCCGTGAAAGTTCCTCTTTGTGTGCATTACCGCTGGCTTTTTCCTCCCTCCTGTTTGCTTCTCCTGGCTCCAAAGAATGACCAAGACTGTGTTTGCTTTTTTAATTTGTCATATTAAATAGAGCCTTTGTGGCAGGCTTTTACATCCAGGCTGTAAACTCTAGAAATGGAAATTGATCAGGGGGTGGTTGATATAACCAAGGCTGTAAATGCTAAGAACAGAAATGCCATTCCAGTTTAATGCTTTTATCTAGCGAATGTGCCTTGTAAGGAGGGGCATAAATCTTGCAACTTGGGGGAGGGGCGGGGGGGGGTAGGGGTAGGGTAGAACCTCGCCGTATGTCACCACTAGGTGTCACTGTTAACTGAGTATGCAAGAAAATACCAGCTCCCCCAAAGTCCATCTAGTTAAATAACTTCAATGGATAACAAACGAGAAAATCCAATTTGGCATGTGGGAGGAGGGGTCAGCATATCACATGCTGTAAACCAGGCTGGGTCCCTGAGGGTAAGCATTAGCTTACAAAGAACAGGTCAGCCATGCCCCCCACCTCAACCATGGCAGAGGCCCACTCAACTGATTGAAATTCCCCAGTAGCCCTGGACGCCTCCGAGATCTCTCCCAGCATGCAGTGGGCCTCCACACTTCTGTGCCTTTCTGACCATGGAGCTCTTCCTTCTCACACTTGAAAGGAATCTGAGATGAGAGCACATACCCCAAATTTCTGTGTTTTTCCTTAAAGCCAGTAAAGTCTGTCAGCTTGATTCAACTCAACTCCGTTGAAACCACGCTCCTTGGGCCTATCTCTGAGCAGCGTCTGAGGCTCCCTGTCTTTTGCAGGGAGGTCTTAAATCATCCAATAAGCCTTCCATCCTGGGGCTAAAGGGAACAGACGAGGCAATACCTGTTTTGAGAAGATGAAGTCCATGCTCCACGGGTCTCACGATGGAAGAATAAGACTTTCAGGCCCCTTGGTCTCTACCCCAGGCCTGCCACCACCTGCCAACCCCAGGACCCAGGCGGGGATGCAGGGTACCAGCAGGTAGTGACTGGCCGGTGCCCCTTTGGGTTGTGTGGCTGCTGATTGCTGCAGTCCTTGGCATGGTGGTGGCCGGGGAGGGCATGCTGTGACCAGGGGGCTCTCTCCCAGCTTCTGCTGCCTAGCCGTTGTACACGAGGACAGAGGGCACCAGCCGTGGAGGTGAACAGACCTAGGTTCAGACCTTACTGGCCCTGGGACTTTGAGCAAATGACTTCCTTATGTCTCGTTTCCCTGCTCTGTAAACTAAGGGTGGTGGGAATGAATTGCATTTCTCTGTGAGGGAGGCCAGTCCGCAGGTCCATTCATTCTCCTGGCCAGCCGAGGAGCTGCGGCCTGCCAGGCACCGTTGTAGGCACTGAAATGAGAGGAGAGCAAGAGAGAGGAGGCGTCTGCCCTCACCGGGCTTGCACTCTGGAAGTGTATTTGTGTGTGTGTGCACGCCCCGGTGAGGGATATATATATATATGTATATATATATAAATGTGGCAAATAGGAGATAGAGCATATACACATCCTCTGAACATCTAGGCACTTGGGCGTGGTATGTCCTACTGTAAGTCTGCCCCATCTTCACCGAACTCCGAAGAGAGTTTTTTACCGCGGAATGATCTTTTCATGTTAATTGTGCCACCTCCCCCTACCACCCTCTGCGTGAGAAGTCAGGCCCAGGTTTCAAGGTTCACTTACTGGCTGACTGCCCCGCTTTCTTTCTAGCAGTAGGATCCCAGCCCATCAAAGAACCAGACGGTGCCTTCAAACCCTGGACGAGCGCGCGTTGGCACGGGCTCGTTCATTTCATCCCCGTCAGAGCCCGGCTCCTCTCTTTACCCACACGTGGGCCTATTATATTTGAACAGATCAGGAGCCACAGAGGTGATCCGTTAGTTCAGCTGAGCTTGAAATTAGTAGCTCATCCCCTCAAATGTTGTGGGCAGTGTGTTTGAGCTTGGGCTGCAAAGCTGTTTCCCCCTCAGATCACACCCAGCATGGAAATGAAGGCGCTCCTAATATTTTTCCTTTTGACATTTGATTAATAGTTGACAAATCCAGACCCAAGTAGTTAGCTTTCCTATTATCCATCTTTTGACAGGCATTGCTGCTTTTCTTTTCCAGGCTCATTGTTCTAAAAATACACTCAGATCTGAAGCTGTTCACCGTGCATATACAGGCATGATTTCCTGGTGTCAAAGATAAGAGACATCTGCCATGCAGATTATAAACAAAGTGGGCTGCTGGGTTTCAGATCTGAAGGCAGGGACCTCCGTGCTACTTAAGCCAAATGTTCCCTGTCCTTCCCCTGCTTCCTTGGCGCTGTCTTGTGATTGATAATCTGCCGGGGTCTAGCGTTTTACCACCCAGTGGAAAGGCAGGTGCGGGGCGTGCCTGCGTGTCTGCACACCGCACTGGGTTGGGAAGCAGGATGCACTTGATGCTCCAGGGGGCAGGACCACCTGCACAAAGTGGATTTCACATGTCAAAAGCCTTGGCAGACCACAGGGCACCTGCTTCATCACTTCGCAGGGTCCGTGGTCTGTCCTAAGCACCTAAGAGGCCGCCGTCAATGTCGTGACCTCGGTACCGAGTAAGGTAGCCAGGAAAATGGCCTTGATTATCTTATTATATGTGTGTTTATTCACAAGATTTTTTTTTTTTTAAATTAAGAAGCCAAGTAACTGTGTTGAGAGTTGAAAGATTGCAAAGATGTCAACCAAGTTAGAGGGGGCCTCGCGTGGCTACTCGGTGGCGGCATCACCAGTGAGCCAACCAGCTTACGTCTCTTAAGTCTTCGCTCCCTCATCTGCAAGACTAGAGGGAGCATATCTGTTATTTTCCACCTAATCAAATTATTGCCAGGATTCGGTAAACTCATGCTTATTATTCTTCAGCACAGAATGTCAGCACAGAGGAAAAAGTAAGTAGTCATTGTTAGCATTATTACCTTCCTCCTGATTCCAAAAAAAGACCCAGGTCATCTTATCAGTTAAGTGTATGCAACAACAACAACAAAAATAACAAGAACGGAAAAAAAAACAAGGTGAAGGCAAAGCAGAGGTTGCGCTATAAAGTGCGCACTGAGAGCTCCGCGCCCTTGCTGGAGATGGGCCTTCAGTGCGGCCCTCGTCTTCCTCACAGGCAGAGCGTCTAGTGCACACCTGCCCAGCATCCCCAAAATAAGAAAAGAGAGCTTCGCAGAAAGAGGCACAGCTTTTCTTGGTTCTGAACCCTAAGAAAATTTCTTCAGGGGTCATCTTAGAACACGGGGGACTGTTGTGACTAATGTCTCTAACGTCCTTGCAGTGAATGCACAAGTACACTTCCTCGAGTGGCCGCTTTCCTGCATCCATCAGCAGAGGCTGCTGGCTTAGTGCCAAAGCGTGGGTTCCAGGAAAACAGACTGGGGGGAGGGGGACCAAATAGGTAGGTTGCTACAAAGATGTCTTTATCTTCAAGGGTATGCACCTTTGGGGCGAAAGGGTGGATGTGGAGCAGGAATCACGGTATGGGGCCTGGGCCAGACACCCCCACCCCCAACCCAGTGCTCTGGCACAGGGCCCCTTTGAAATCTGCACCTAGCAGAGGCCTGGCCAGGGGTGGGGATATTGCGGTAGATCTAGGCCTGCGGGGGGCCTGGAGGCAGGAGAGGCAGCCAGATGGAAGGGGCTGCTTTTAAATCCTGCCCCAGTGGGATTTAAACCCTTCTAGGTTCTGGCTTATTTTTGAATTGTCTGTGACAGATTGGTCCTCTCAGTGCCATATCTTTTTAAATATGCACAAAGCAATGGAGTCATTCCGCTGCATTTATGATACTTTGTCTTGTGGTACTTTGGGGGTGCGATGAGCAGCATAAGCTGCTACTGGTGTTTATGGTTTTAAATTCTGTCCCCGTTGCATTTAAATATTTTTATTATCAGTCTCTGTGTGAGTATGCGAGGTGGAACCAGATGGATAGATGGATGGTTTTGAACAGGTAAATGTAGTTAAGTCTAACGAGTACATACAGCCGCAGAGGCAATTGGTAGTATTTATTTGGAAAGTAAATCGTTGCTCCAAGTCATAATCCTCCATTTCCAACATTTAGAAACAAAAAAACGACCTCCTCGCAGGAGAAGATAGCTAAATTGAATAGCAAGAAAGGACAGGCTTGAAATACTGGTTAACCAATGAACCGAGACCTATTAGAGTAAATTACCAAGATAGAAACATCACCCCACTGCTCGCTGGCTGGGACACGTCGACACCCCCAAGCATCCATTTGTTTAAAAGGAAACACACAGCCTCATTGGTAGCATCGGCGCGCACCGCGCAGCGGGAGAAGAGATGGCCAGAGAGGAAAAGACTGTACAAGTTCTGCCAGGAAGGAATAGCAGGGAAGCCAGAATAACTTTGTGGGTGTGCCTGCTTTCCAACAAGTGAGTTTGTTTCCCGATTACATTTCGTCATGGCCGTGTAGAGACAGCCTGTATCGCGTTCCTGAGACATCGCCGAATAACTTCTTTAGAAGCCCAAAATAAATAAATAAACAGATCACAAGGCCACAAGTCCTTTACCACTGGCACTTATGTAGACAGCTCATGAGAGCGTTTTATAAATCCAGAAAGAGACAAGGAGCAGCACATCCCTCCAGCAAGTAACTGACAGAGAAAGAGTAGCCTGTCACCCAGGAGAGCTGGAAGCCTGCATTTTACTTACGGTTTATTTAGCCTCCCTGGGCCCGGATTGGCTGGCGGTTTTCTAGAGCTGTGTTTGAGCAGATGCCGGCTAGACGGAGGTGGTGAGGATGCGCTCTGGAACATTTGCATCTGCAGCAGAGCGGTTTCTGGGGGTGTTGCCACATTTCAGGGCGTGAAGGAGCTGTGCTCCAGTGCCCGTGCGTGGGGATCCCTGTGGACCGTGGACGCAGGAAGGGGCCTTAGAACTGGTATTTGCAGAGAAGCAACTTGCCGTGCCCCTTCCTCAGGCGTCCTTCCCCAGCCCCACCCAACATGTGCACTGTGGGCCTCTCTGCTGGGTCCCTTCTCCCTACCAGAGCCGGAGCCCGGAGGCTGGAGCCTTCCTCGGTCCGTCTTTGTATCCCACACACCCGGCTCAGTGCCTGGGCTGGAGCAGGTGAACCACAGGGAGGTGGGACCCAAGCCCTGCTGACCGGGTTCTAGGAGCACATTTCCTCCTGCCCCACCCCCCACCGCCAGCCTTGTCACTCGGGGCAGGCCATGATTGACCATGAAGGGATGAGCGGCTTCCATTGGTTTGGTGTCTGGAGTTTATTAGGGACTTGCTGATGCCCGTCAATTGTAGATAGGGCTGGAGTGCAGGGAAATGGCTGCCTGCACGGAGCGAAATTCAATAAAACCGCATTTTAAGTGAAAAATCAGTATAAACACCAGGCTTCTTTGCCATGGAAACAGAGGTTGCTTAGAAACTGCCTAACGGCGAGTTCTAAATTTTTTAAAGTCAAGTTATCATTTAAGCTACACGGCCCTACAGGTTATTGAGAGATAATCACTCGCCTCAGGACACTCGGAGGCATGAGGCACAGCCGAGTGCCTCCCGAAACTCTGGGGACCAGATAATCTCTTGATAACTGTGCTCCCCGGAGCCACTGATTTGGGCCTGGGGGAAGGAGAGAGAAATTTTTGTTCAGAACTTAAATGGTGTACATACATATATTTTTTTAAGTGTCTCTCTTTGGTTTGAGAAAACATGGAGCCGGCCATTTGGTACGTTCAACAACCATCTCTGCCATGTCTCGTGATGTATTAGGAACATTTTCCAGGCAGTTACCCCGGTCCCTTCAAAGCGGAGGTCCTCTCTTTGTCTTCTGGCTTTGGATTATGCAAAAGGGCTTTTAAGGTCTTCAGCCTCGGGCTCTTCACGTTCTGGGAACCGCCCCTTCCCAGCTCAGGGTGGGCAAGAACTGGCCGCAGGACAAAGTGGCAGCCGAGTTTGGAGCAAAGCTGGGCCCCCGAGCTCTCAGACAAGACCTCCCGGGCCTCCATTCCCCTCGCTGGAGGGCTTAAAGCGAACAAGGGTTCGGGTTCAGAATGTGTCCGTGTTCAGAGTTCAGCGGGTTGCGTGCCTTTTGCCAAGCCAGAGCACGGGTTACACCTGCCAGCACCTGGTTGCCCAGCATGGCATCCGCTGCCAGCCTCGAGCACGCAGAGGACGAAGAATATTGCCTTTGTTTCTTCCCGAAAATAACAGGCGAAAGGAAAGCACCATTTGCGGAGGACTGGGACCCCCACCAAGTCAGTATGAGGGAAATTGCGAGTGAAACAAAAGACAAATGTTTTGCCCTTTTCGGAGTGTCTAAGAAGTTTCCGCGGTGTGGCGGCGCTGCAGAGGTTGGTAGTGATAATTATTCCTTAGACACACACATACCCTCTGGAAGGACCAGTGTTTTCATTATGCACTTCAAAGTGTTTTCCTGCACCTCATCTCCTTAGAGCCTCGCCACAAACTTGGGAGGAGGGCGGGGCGGGTGTGATCCTCTTCCTTTGGAGAAAAAGGAAACAGGTTCACGGAGGCAAGATAATTTGCTCCAAGCCCCAGAGGCAGGAGAGGGAACATGGATGGCTGCCTGCCGTTCTGGGGAGTCTGCCCCTTGAAGAGCTAAGAAAGGAGACCCAAAATAATTCTTGCAAGAGTTTGGCTCTCACTTAATACAAGAAGGTGGGCTTCGTACACACATTCTTTCTTGGCCTCCCTGTGAGCCCTGTATTTGGAGCTCTCACAGGGTGGGGCGCCTGGGGGGCTCAGTTGCTTAATAGACTGCCTTCGGCTCAGGTCATGATCCTGGAGTCCCAGAATGAGTCCAGCATCTCATTCCCTGCCCAGCGGGGAGTCTGCTACTCCCTCTGACCCTCCCCGACTCTCATGCTCTCTTTCCTTGTCATTTCTCTCTCTCTCAAATAAATAAATAAAATCTTAAAAAAAAAAAAAAAAAAAAAAAACTAGTTCTCACAGGGCAAGGAGAGTGGCTTCTTCCCTTTTCCTTTCCTGCCGGCGAGTACAACATCTGCATTTAGCATGTTAAAAAGGACTCAGAGTGAACATTGCAACATGTTCTTGCTGAGTTAAGTCAGAGCGGAACCGTGACTGAGGTGGGCCACAGCCTCACTTTGCTGTTGCCCAGATCAAAATATTCCTTAGTGCGCCAGGCTGTAGCCTGAGAAACCGTTCCAGTTCTGGAAGGGGGGAAAAAAAAAATCAAATGAAACGATTTGCATTCTAACCGTCTTTGGCACCAGGGAAAACTGTCAACTGTGTCACATGTAAATAGAAATCAGCTTCCCATTTTTGGTGT
This sequence comes from Mustela nivalis, assembly GCF_964662115.1. Taxonomy (NCBI): domain Eukaryota; kingdom Metazoa; phylum Chordata; class Mammalia; order Carnivora; family Mustelidae; genus Mustela; species Mustela nivalis. The sequence goes on along the minus strand of NC_139027.1, from coordinate 123,718,813 downwards.
GTTTTTTTTTTTTTCATAATTTCCCTTGCCACTCTAATTATCAAAGATATTTTTGTTTTTAAACAAAAATTGTCTCCCACGCAGGCCCCATCTCCTTTCTGCGGCGAAGTGGAAAGGATGAATTAGAATATTCTAATCACTTCTCCGGCAACCACCGCTGAGATTATAAGCACAAGATTATCCTAAGTAAAGAAAACTTAAATTGTTTGGGCACAAACCAGGCCAGGAAAATTTTCAAAGGGCCCCCTCCCACCTGCCTCCCTTGCCTTCTTAGCAGATGTCTATTAAACCCAAGGAAGAAAGCAAAACTAGCTCCCCCCACCCCAGGTAAGACCCAAATCTCCGAAGGGCACAGGGTTTTCAGATTAACAAAAATAAAAACAGAATTTAGCTCCATTCAGCAAGCATTTAAATTCCTGATGGTTGTTCAGCAATATGAAAGAGGCTTCTCGGTCATCAAGAATAAAATGTGATTCATCAGATACGTACCGTCCACCCTCTTACTTGGTACATACGGATCGCCTGGGCTAGACACTGTAGGGCTGGATCTGTGTTTCCTCATTTAAACCACAGCAAAACTGCAAATTAAGTACATCCCTTGTCTCTAGAATGAGGAGACTGAAATCTCCTTGATTTCAGGACTCGAAATCATCTCCCACAGCTACCGAGCAGAGGTGGCCGAGATAACGTGAATCCCGTGGGGAGCCTGCACTAGACTGTTCTTGGGAATGAACAGTCGACCTCTCCTTCAGATCCTTTCATAGGGTGTAATTTTCCAGCTGTCTTAAGCTATTACCATGTAGTGTCATAAATCACTTGTTAAATATAAGAACCAAGGGCGTCTGGGTGGCTCAGTGGGTTAAGCGTCTGCCTTCGGCTCAGGTCACAATCTCCACGATCTTGGGATCAAGTCCCGTGTCAGGCTCCCTGCTCGGTGGGGAGTCTGCTTCTCCCCCGCCCTCCAACTCCGCTCTTTCCCTTTCTCACTCTCAAATAAAGAAAATCTTTACCAAAAATATAAATAGATAAATAAATAAATAAAAGAACCAGTGAGGTCAGGTGTTCGTTGAGAGCTTACCGTGTGTCATCCCAGGTGCAGCAGCAAAGCAGAAAGGCGTGGTCACAGCCCTCGGGAGCTATTTCGTGAGAAAGGGAGGTGGTCAGTAGACAGTAGGTGCTGGACAGGTATCCTGGAAGAGAAATAAGGGGCAGCCGCCTAAGCAAAATGGTTTAGGAAGGCCAGCCTCTCTGAACAGGTGATATGTGCCAACAGGGAGCTGCCCATCCAGGGGAGGGCCTCCTCCTTCCTGGGATGGAAAAGCCGGACTCTGAATCACTGAGTCAGCCAGGTGGGTGAAATTTGTGGTGGCCCTGGGCACATGGTTGGTCATGCAGAAATGGCATATGAGCAGAGGAGAGTGACCCCAGAGTCATTTGGTTGGTGATCCCAGAGTTCAGGCCAGGTTGAAGAACCTCACCCTTAAGTGGGGCATATGGTGTCGGGTGACCCAGGCCCTTCAGCTCTGTCCCTGTCGTGTGTAGGACACCAGTGCACTGGCTCAGTCGGTTCCTGCTGCAGGAGAGTAACTGGGTCTGATCCTGGCGTGAGCATGTCCAGACCACCAGGAGCCCAGGGCTCTTGGTGGCCAGAAAGGGCTGAGCTGCAGAGTTCAGCCGCAAGCTAGTAGCCCGGGGATGAGGACCCGGGGACTCAGGAGTGCAGGCTTATTACCCTGTGAGCCTGGAATGAGGGGTGGGTCCTGTCAGTTTTCTTTGAGAACTCTTGCTCGACACCCCAGAACTTGACTGGTTTCTTTGCCAAGAGCTTGTTTGATGTCAGTGTTGTTCTGCTCAGACTTTCTCCTCGACATCAATGGATATGATGTGGGACCATCCTCGTGGCCCTGTCTTAGGAACGACAGTGGGTTTGCTCTGATGTTTGAAGGGATTTGATGTTATTATCAGGTTCTCCCCCCAAATAACCCACTAAGCAGCTTCTTCGGGAGAACAGTGGCCACTCTCCCCTCTTTCTGCTCCCTTGAGACACCAGCCACCCTCTTTTCTGTCTCTCCACAGGGTTTTCCTCCACCTGATGAAGGTGGACCCCGACTGCATCTGGTTTCTCCTGAACGAACTTTACTGCCCTGAGCAGCTCACACCTCCCCACCCGAGCCTCCACCCTGTGCAGCTGCGGGGGACCGCCGGGCAGGGGAACCCCTACGCAGCCAATGTGCTCCACCTGCTCCAGGAGCTGCAGTGACCCCCCACACACACACACACCTGGGTGCAGCAGGTTGGTACCTCCGTCCTGCAGGCGGGGAAGACCCCACCCTGGCCCCAGGCGGTGGCGGAGAAGACTGCGACAGTGGATCCGACCGCCAATCGATTAATAAATTGATCGATCACACAACTGCTTAGAAACTGGATGGAAGGAAAGTGGCTGACTGTTATTTATACTTCATACCTGGTGTTTTCAAATGACATTGCCTGGCAGCTCTAAGGGTTTAACTCCTTCCCTTACCATCTCCTCGCCCCCGGCTGCCCTACAGGCCATCCCCACCACATACGCCCCGCACAGTGAAAAGCCTAGGGGCACACGGAGGGAAGCCTCTCCTAGGCACCGAGTGAGTCTCCTGAGCACCCGAGGGCCATGTGGAAGTACCACGACTCAGGGATCTTCAGGATGCAGCCCCGCGCACTCCCTCTCCTGGAGCAATAAGCTGGAGCTGTTACTGGAAGAAACCTGTCAGTTTGGAAGAAAATGAAATAAAGGTGCTTCTTGGATGAAAACTATGATCAACAGCTCACTTTAAAGTTTGTTATTTAAATCGGGTGCTTTTTAAGAAATGCGTTTATGTTCTTGAATGGGTAACAGAGAGCCATGGCCTAAAAATCCAAGCAGGACAAAACAGAAATGGTGAAAAGTTAGTCTCCCCAACCTTGCTCCGCAGACATCTGGTTTCCCTCCCCAAAGACAACACATGACAATTTTTTGCATACCTGTTAAGTGAGAGATTGATTCGTTTTTACTTTTTATTATGGGCAGTAGTACACAGCAAGCCCCCTGTACCTGTGAACCAGCGCCCCAGGTACCAGCACATGGCGAGCTTTGCTTCATTCTGCCTCATGCGTTTACCTTCGCAGCTCACCCGTCCCCTGAGTATTTTGAAGCACATCCCAGATGTCCTGTCTAAACCTTTTTTTAAAAACGTACAACCACAGGGCACCTGGGTGGCTCAAGTCACTTAAGTGTCTGCCTTTGGCTTGGGTCATGATCTTAGGGCCCTGAGATCGCGCCCCGTGTTGGGCTCCATGCCTTGTGGGGAGTCTGCTTGAGATTCTCTCCCTCTGCCCCTCTTCCCCCTGCTGGTGCACTCTCTCTCCCTCTCAAATCTTTTTTTAAAAATAAATAAAATGTACAACCACAATAGCATTATCACACCTAAACAAATTAGCAGCTGTCCTTTCATATTGTTCGCAGGGAGTGTTTAAATTTCCCCAGCGCATTGACTCAGGATCCAAATAAGGTATATACACTGCTGCTATCTCTATGTCCCTTAATAAATCTCTTGTAATTTCTAGATTCCCTCTCCACCTCTCTTTTTCTCACCCTGTATGTTTTTTTTTTTTTTTTGAGGAAACAAGGTCATTTATCCCACAGCAGTTCCCACAGTCTGGATCTACTGATTACATCCCTGTGGGGGTCATTTCATGGGCTTCTCCTGTCACCTGTATTTCCTGTAAATGGGGAGGCAGAACAAGAGGCGTGATCTGGTTTGGGTTTTTTGTTCTTGTTGTTTTTGGCCACACTCCTCCGTAAGTGGTATTACTTACTTCCATCAGGAGGTGTATATTTGCTCTCTTATGAGAGCAGCGGTCCTTGGCGATTGTCACCTGGACCCACTCCCTCATTAGGACACGCGGAGAAGAGCAGTTTGGTCCCACCGCGCCGGCGGCTTGCTGTTCGCGAGAGTACTTACGTGAAGGGAACATTCCTTCCATCAGCTATGCAGTAACCTTGAAGGAGTTTGTGTAGAAAAGCCAGGATAAATACTTGATTTTTTTTCAGCTAAGGGATTTAAAGCACAGATTATGTAAATGTGGGTCTACCCCCCCCCCCCCACACACACACGCTAAAGGATCCTAGGAGTGACGAATTTCCTCACCATATGCATGGTGAGACTCCATCCGGAGAACTCCTCCTGTGCTGTAGATAACCCCACGCTCTATAAAACCGAGAAGGCAGCTGGCATGGGGATATACTGGCGCCCCCAGCCAGTTCTGGAGAGGCCCACTCATCTCCTACTAGGGTCTTCTCTGCAAGGGCATAAGATGTCTAGCTGGGACCGCTGGTGGCAGCAGCCTGGGTTCTGGTCTGGCTCTGCCACTGAGTCATCGGAGGCCTTCCCTCTCCTTGGGCCTCAGTTCTCCTCCCTGTAAAGTGGAAACCATGCACCAGAGAGACAGCTTAATCTGGGGGATCCTGGGTCTCTCCAGGAATCTGATGACATGACCTGCTTCCCCAGAAACGTTCCTCCTCTTCCCCACCCCCCAAGACTGCAGTCATCCACTATCTCATCTCCCGCTGGGTGGGTCTGCTTAGCTGACCTCACAAATTCTATGGACAATTCTAGAGCCTTCATCTATGAGCCTGCAGGGACCCCAAGTTACGAACCCCTGGAAGAGAGATAATCACTTACCTCTCTTCTAGTTTTAAGATTCTGGGATGATTTCCTTGGGGAAATGCCTTCTAATTGAGAGGACTGTAAGAAGATTCACGGCACTGTTCCCAATTCCACGGGGGACACAAAGTGCTAGGCTAATTGAATGTCTAGGTCCGGACAAATGAAAAACAGGTCAGAGAGGTGGTGGGACTTACCGAGTATTACCTGGCTTCCAGGGTAATTCAAGTAGTCTGCCTTCCCAGGGTGCCTGGGCATGGCAGGCCGTAATGGTGTACCAAGAGGCAAGGAAACACACACACACATCCTGCACCATGGTGCAGCTTGGGCCCTTGGGAGGCTCTCCGGGAGATAATCCATGTGGGAGGATTTGCCACAGTCTTCCAAAAACCCATCTCGTCCTCAAAGAGTAAAGTTGCTTTTGGATTCCTGCAGGCAGATTGTTGCGCTTGATTTAAAAAAAAAAAAAAAGAAAAAAAAAAAACTAATTAGAGTGCCTCTCCAGTCATTATTATATCCAGGCAACTTTAATTTGAACCCATCCAGCTGACTCATTCTAGTCCTTGTTTACGTGGGCTTCTCAAAATGATTGCTTCCCCCTGTTCAACCCAGCTGGTGCAAGTGAGGGTTTCTCTTTTCATTCAGGGTTTCTGAGTGTTGGTTCGGCTGGAGTTAAGGGTAGGTACTGAAAGGCCTTGAGTTTGAGGTTCAGACATTGAGCTCTGACCTGCAGGCAGTGGATGCCTCCTGGGGGGGTTCAGGAGAGCACAGAGATGGAACTGGGGTTCCTGCACAGGGTTGGGCGTGGTCCTCAGGAGGCTCGTATTGTAGAAGGAGCTCAGGTGACTCAGAGCTCCATCGGCACTGGGCTTGGTTTCGGACTCTGCCCCTTAGTGCCTGTGTGACCTTGGGCAAGTGACTTTCCTTTGTTTTCCCTTCTCTAAAATGGAACCGCTGCCTTTGCCTCTTTGAATGGCTTCAGAGGGAAGAATGAGTGCTGTTGTGTACACAGTGCCCATGGTTTTGATGCTCTGCATCCCTTCCCTCCGTCCAAACCTACTGCTCACGGCTTTGGCAGGATACAATACATTTTCCTCTGGACAGTTCGCTGAAGGAAGAGATGGTTAAATCTCGGAGCATAAGCCCCCCTAGAAACTAAGGAGGACCCTGATGGAAGATGGTAAGATCCTGGTAGGACAGGCAGACTGTTGGCAGGAAGAGAGGATGAAGGGCAGTCCAGGCAAGGAAAATGACATGACGAAGGTATCCGGGCATCCCTGCCAATATCTGCATTCATCAGAACTCCTTTGGTTGCAACTGACAGGAGACCCGACTGAAACTGGCTTGAGCAGAAAGAAATGTCCGGGCTCAAGTAAGCAGCAGCACACCATCACCACCCCCTGCTCCAGATCCCACAGCCAGGCTCTGCATTTTAGCAGCCTTTCTTTATCAAGTGTCAAGGTCGACCACTAGTTCTAGGCTGAGGTTCTCTGAGTTGAACAAGTCTAGGAGAGTGTGCACCTCCTTCTGGCAGCTCCAAGCTCAGATCCTAGGATTAGTGCCTCCCGCTTGCTCAACAAGTCCTTCGCCCCAACCCAAACCAATCCTTGTGCATCCAAGCAGCTTTCGGGAAAGTTTCTCTGCACAGGGCCAGGTGGTGAATATTTTAGGCTTTGCAGGCCATAGGATCTCTGTGCCATCTTCTTGGATTTTTTTTTTTACAAGTTTTAAATGTGTAAAATCCTTCAAAAATAGGCCGTGGGCCATTCTTTTGCCCTTGGACCTTAGTTTGCTGGTTCCTGATCATTGCATTCTGCTGGCAGGCCTAGAGACAGGTGCTCAGATCTGCTCACCCAAAGCATATGGAGGCAGAGCTAGGGTGGAGTGGTTTCCTCCAAAAGGAAGCACTGCATTTGGTGGCCAGGCAGTGGGCAATGGTAATAGACAGCCACCACCCCATGCCTGTGGCAGGTGACCGGTGTGGCTCAGCATCCTGGGCGGGTATGTGTGAGCAGGTTGTACTCACTGAGGCCATATTTATGAAGGGCATTGAATGCCAACCTAGGGATTCCAGCCTTAACAGATCAAGTGGCCTTGGAAGGTTCTTGAACAGGTGAGTAATGCTCTGAAAGCAGCATTTTAGGAATATTCATCTCGCGGCAGCATCCAGGAGCAATCGGAAGGAGGAGAGACCAGCGATGAGATTGTGTTTTCCAAAGTCCCAGGACGAGAAAATGTACCTCTTCCATCAACCCCAAACTGTTTGACATGCCGTGGTTCATGGGCAACTTGAGGCACATAAATATGTGCTTTAAAGTTTAAAAGTAAGAAGTGAGATGAATGGAGCCTCTGATGAGACTTCCTCCAGCTCGTGCCGGAGAGTTGAGAAGCCCTAGAAATGATTTTCCGCAGCTCCAGCCGTGATGAACAGCGCGGGGGCCCCTCTCCCTTTGTGTGACTTACCCCAGCCTCTGTGTCAGGCTTGATTGGAAGCGAAGTGCCCATACTGCCTTTCCTCCAGAGTACGGAACAGAGGCCAAATTTCGGAAAATAATTCTGAGTGATGGCTGACTCTGTCGAAGCGTTGATTGCTTTATAAATGGCATTCTCCTCTCTGTGCCCACCCCCGCCCCCCGCCACCACTGAAGTTTTGGAGGCAGCGGCTTTTCAAATTACGCTTGAAAAGCAGCCTGATTTCCCACAGGAATCATCTCCTAGATTAGGAGCTGTTCTACCTTTTCCGACAGTTTTACCCAGAGTACAAAGCCTGTCGGCAAAGGGCGAGGAGGGAGCGATGCTGTCCTCCCTTCAAAGCCTTCAGCACAAACCATTTATGAAAATGTCTCTCACTGCAGCCATCTCCGAGCCCTCTGTCCGGAGCTGCCTGCATCTGCAGCAGGAAAGGGTTAAAAAGCACTGATGAATGGCTGCCTCCACACCCCCCCACCCTTCCGCTTTCCCTCCTTATATAATTTACCATTCTTTTTGCACAACAGCTCCTGGGTCTCAACCTGCTCTCTCAATCAGTACCCTCACGTCCTCAGCTTCCTCCCACACAGGCAGGCTCAGAAGTAAGGAAAGCACCTTTCAGAATCTCTGAGGCCGTTTCCAAGGGAGAAGATGTTGGTGGGGGGAGAGGTGGAGAGAAGTAGTGGAGAAGAGTCAGAAGTTCTTTCATGAAATAAAAATGTGGCATTCCCCAAGGCAGAGGTGTGGAGTAGACGCAGATCTCTGCACACCCACCTCCCCTTTGCCCCATATCCGTGTCCTCTCTCACCTCATGGAACCTTTCCAGTGCACCCACACATTCCACCCAGGACACTGCCCAGTTCCCTAGAAAGGGGCAGAGAGGCCCCATATGCTAATTGAATTATGCTATAGCTCACAGGTGACCTTGGGCACTCCTTCCCCATCCCTGGACCTCAGTGTCTCTGTCTGCTCCATAAAAGGTTTGAACCAGTCACTGTCCAAGCATTGTTCCCCTCCCTAAAACATCTGTGACTTGATAATAAAGTGTTGGCAAGTATGTAGGGAAACGGGCATGTAAGGTGGTATAAGCTCTTTGGAGGTCAGTCTGGCAGTATTACCAAATTTGAATGCGTGCACCTTTTGACCAGCAATTCTGCTTCTAAGAATTTAATGCTCACACATGTGCACAAAGATGTACGTGCATAGGCAATTCACTGCAACATTGTAATTTACAGAAACTCACAAATACCGAATGCCAGGTATGTGCCAAGCATTATGCCTAATGCTTTGCATTAATATCTCAAGAGACTGGGTGCAAAAGATAGAAAAAAAAAACCCCAATCATAGGATAGAAACATCCATCCAAAAGAGGCCAAAACACCCCCATTCCACCCCCGCCTCACAACACAGAAAATTCTGGCGAACTGTACATACTGTAGGATGATCCATCACAAGTCATGAAATGTTAGTGTTCACTATTTCCTAAAAGTAAATATAGAAATCGAAAAGAAAGCAGGAGAAGAGCTTGGGGAGGGAGGGATGGATTGGTTAAATAGACTATGGTACAACCCTATAAAAGAATGAATAAAACAGCAATACTATCTAAATGCAGAATCTAAAATGCACATCCCCTTTGACTCAGCAATCCTGCTATTAGGAATTTCCTTTTCCATGTGCAAAAACGACAAAGTGTTCGTTGAAGCATTGTTTGCATTAACAAAATGTTGGAAACAACTTAAAAGTCCATCCAGAGAGGCCTGGCTTAGTGGGTCTGTGACTAACATGTAGTTTGCCATGTGGCCTTTAAAGGAAAGAGCTAGTTCTCTGTGTGTATCTCCGGGATACATATTAAAGAAAACGGCAAGTGGAGCAATGCAACTGTTTATGGGGGATGAGAGTACCTTAAGTGTGGAATTTCTCTTAAAGAACACCCAAGTGACAGGCTCTAGGAAGGGTACAGGATCAGCAATAAGAAGTCTTTTCACATTATACCCTTTATGCTCTTCACATCTTTAAAAAATATACATGTGTAACTTGTCCACTCACAAAAAATTTATTATTAGGGGTGCCTGGGTGGCTCAGTCGTTAAGCATCTGTCTTCGGCTCGGGTCATGGTCCCAGGTCCTGGGATCGACCTGCTCGGCAGGAAGCCTGCTTCTCCCTCTCCCGCTACCCCTGCTGTGTTCCCTCTCTTGCTGTGTCTCTCTCTGTCAAATAAATAAAATCTTTAAAAACTTTTTGTTATTAAAATAGACATCTGTGAGTCCATAATGCTATGATAAACTTACATTTTGGTGACAGGAGTCTGATATCATCGGGATTTCCTCTCCTGTGCTTTGCATTTCTCAAGTAGAACCAGGGCTGGAGGAGGAGGAGGCATTGCTTAATCCAAAAATGCAAAGGGATCTCGGAGAGGATCTCTTGAGGGAATGGCCAGGCACTGGGCAGGCAGCCCCTATCTCCACCCCCACGACTCCTGTGTGCATGTAGGAAAACCATTTCCCCTCTATGCCCTAGCTACCTGAGTCGCTTAGAACCCCCAAGAGAAGCAGGTCGAGCCTCAGAGACTTTCGTGACTGCCCAGACAGAAATTAGGGCTCATGCTTAGTGCTTTCAAGGCATTGCATGATGCCCTCTGTCCTGCCACAGCTTCGTTTGGGGCTTGCCGCCTTTTCCCCATGGAAGGGTCACCTTTCTTACCGCATCTTCAGCACCTTGGACAGGACTGGGGTTTCCACCGTCCTCTCAACATTAGGATGACTGAGCTCTCCAGCGCTGGGCCCCAAAGCATCAAGTAAAGGGCAAACATAGGATTCGAACCTGAGGCTACTAACATCACATGACCAGTTATATCAGATTTATGCAACAGAATCCAAACTCTGCAGGTTGGAAACCAATTCAATTCAAAAAGCATTTGCCAAGGCTTTCTATGGGCCAGGCCCAGAGACAAAAAGACATAAATGCTGCCTCCTAGGGGCTAGGCTCAAAGGAGAGCTAAACAAGACATGTCATGAGGAGGCAGCTATCTTCTGTATTAGGAGGAGGTCAGGAGCAGCTGTTAAGAGCATGGGCCGGCTGGGGGGCTGAGTGGATTAAGCCCCTGCCTTTGGCTCAGGTCATGATCTCAGAGTCCCGGGATCAAGCTCTCCGCTCAATGGGGAGCCTGCTCCCCCCACCCCCTGCCTGTCTGCCTACTTGTGATCTCTGTCAAATAAATAAAATCTTCAAAAAAAAAAAAAAAAAAAAAAAAAGCATGGCCTCTGGAGATGGACAGCCTGGCTTTGAATCCTCACCCTGCTGCTTTGGGCAAGTCTCTTCATCACTCTAAGAATGGAATGACATGGGAATAAAAATAATACCTTGATGGAATGATAATAAAAATAATACCTCCCAAGGCACCTGGATGACTCAGTAGGTTAAGCATATGATTTCAGCTCAGATCATGATCTCAGGGTCCTGGGATCGCGCCCAACATCAGGCTCTATACTCAGTGGGGTGTCTGCTTCTCCCTCTTCCTTTCCCTGTGCCCTGCCTCTGCTTATGCACCCTCTCTCTTTTTCAAATAAATAACTAAATAAATATATGTATACATATATATTTCATTAAAGATTTGTATAAATATATATGTATACATATATATTTCATTAAAGATTTTATTTATTTATATATACATTATATAGATAGATAGATAGATAGATAGATACCTCCCTGAGAGCATGTTGAGAAGTCAGCCAGTAAAGTGCTGGACTCAGGGCCTGGCCACTGAGCAGTGTGCTATAGGAGCTGGTCATCATGATGCAGACGATGGTACCTTAAAGGTATAAATAGCATCACAAAGGTTGAACTGAAAGGAAACTGGGAGACTTCATGGATGAGAAGCCAACCAAGCTAGCTTGCAGTATTTGCCTGTCAGACACAGAGGGGAAGGACCCCTCTGGGTAGAGGAAGCAGCACATGTACAGAGGCTCACAAGCACATTCAGGGCGTTGCTCATGTCAGTGGGAGGTAAGAACCATTAACAGTGAGACTGAAGAAAAGGAGGAAGCTTGGGGAAGGGAGGCTGGTCTATTCAATATCCCTATGAAAATTAGTAATGAGAAACGTCACTATAATGGAGTGGGGAGGTTTCTGCAGAGGGAGCTCTCATGCCCTACCACTCATAGTCAATGTCAGACCCAGCAGGAAGAGACAGACTTGACCTTGGGCAGGCTTGACCTTGCACGTGGATACTACTTCACTACCCCAAAGTGGAGAGAGATGTTTTCTTTACCCGCCCCCCCAGCAACAGCTCAGCCAATGAGAAGCCATCATACTTCAAATTCCCAGTTTACTCCAGTGGATTTTTAGTTCCTAACAGCTTCCCAACTTACCCCTTTTCTCCTTATAAAAGTGTATCTCTCCTCTGTTCCCAACTTGCCTATAGTTTTGTTTGTCCCAGATTGCAATTCTCCTTTATTTCCGAATAGAACCACCTTTTGCTGGTAAAATAACTCATAATTTTACTTATAAGGTTAACATTCCAAAGGTGGACCTGGGCTCCCCTGCCAGTGGGCACCCGAAAGGTGCCTGAGGATTGGCTTGGTATTATCCCCCTGGGAAGTTGTTTCCTGGGACTTTTCTGCAGGGCTTCGTTTGGGGGAGGGCAGAGCTTACCCTTGCCATGTCATCCCCAAGCACCTCTCTTCCCTGTCCACAGTTTCTGAAGCCTGTAGTGTAGGCAAAACAGTCCTTCCAGAAGTGAAATGCATGGGGCTCTGAAGGCAGACTGCTTTTGCCATTTACATACTTTGCAGTGTGGGGGTCAAGGACAAGCCACCCCAAGATGAGCCGCTTTTGGCATGAACATTATTTTGAGTTAAAAGCAATCACATCCCATTCAGGAAAACTTTTTACCTTCTCCTCAACGGCCTGCTTGTACTGGGAAGAGAGCTATTCACAGAGATTCCTTTTTACCTCAGGAACTTTACCTGCACAACAGGACAACCTTTGTTTTCCAAACATCTCCGCTCACCTTCCTACTAATGGCCTTTCTCTCCTTTGTATCCTCAGACCCCTACCCTCACTCTCCTTAGCTCAAATAAGCATCATGCTGCTTCACTGTCTTCAGAATGTCCATGTCTGTGTGGATTCCCTGTGTGCACACTATTAAATTTTATTTTTTCCTATTAATCTGTCTCCTGTCAATCTGTTTCTTAGTCCAGCTAGAAGGATCTTGAAGGGCAGAGGAAATTCTTTCCTCTACAGCACTAACCATGTGATCTTTGAGAAGTCGGTTTCTTCCTCTGTAAGATAAAGATGATAATAGTAGCTCATCCCTGTAGCATTGTTTGAGAACTCCGGTAATTTAATGCATGGCACACACTGAGCCCTGAAGCTAGTTAACACTCAGACAAACATAGCTGTTTCTTTTCTGCAGAGCTACCAGGCTCCTGGGAACATTAGGATGAGTAAGACCCAGGAATGGCAGACCCACCTAATGAAGCCCAAGACTGGGGAGAGCAACCATTTCTTCCTCAAGAGTCAGAGATGGCTTCCTGAGGAGACGTGTCAGCAAAGAGAAAAGACCCAGGGCAAGACCCCTCCCCTCCAAACCTCAGTCTCCACACCTGTAAATACATACATACAACAATGGCCACCTGGTGGCTTTGGCTGTGAGGATTAAATGACTAGTGCAAAGCAAGTGTGACCTGGGAGCACCCTCTGTGCATAGGGAAAAGGAAAGAGGAACCTGTTTGCTAACAAGACCCAAAGAGTTCAGACCTGTAGGGCTGCAGGGTAGCTACATCCTCAAAATAGACTCCCTCCCCGCATAGTCTTTCAAGGAGGATAATATCGAAGTGTTGACATTCCCGACCGCTCAGCTCCTTCTAATCTTCACTGCTAGCCATGAAATTGAACGCTGTGCCCATCGTACAGGGGCAGAACCCGAGCTTAGAAAGCTGGAGAAACAGGCCCCTCCTGTGAGAAAGGACTAGGGTCCTCACCTAGGGTATTTCCAGCTTGTGAGCACCTGCTTTGCTGACATCTGGGAGGTCTGTACAAAAGAGGGGGTGCAGCCCTTGAATTTACACTCCAATGCGGGAGGCCAGACTTCCCTGAGAAACATTTTCATTTACTAATGGATTTAATGAGTGCAGAACTTCCCGTTTTAAACAAACAAGTGATTAGCATTGACTACAGAAGTGAAAATGGATCCTAATGAATTGCTAATTAGCCTCCTCCTCTTCCTGGGGTCTTTAGCTTGTAAATTCCCTCTCTGGCTACTGGGAGTCATAGTCAATCTGACTGGAATTCGTTCATTCACTTTTTCATTTTTTTAATTCATTCATTTTTTTCACTCACCATACATTTCTTGAAGACCTACTGTGTGTTGACAAGACAAGCAGGATCACTTCTTTACAGTCCAACAGGGAAGACAGGATTAACTAACTTCACATATAATGGCACACTTATAGGGCAGGGAGCTGGGACAAAGTGCAACAGGAGGACTGATTCTTTTTTTTTTTTTCTTTTTTAAGATTTTATTCATTTTAATTTGACAGAGAGAGAGAGAGAGAGAACAAGCAGTGGGAGCAGCAGACAGAGGGAAAGGGAGAAGGAGGGAGCCCTTGATCATGACCTGAGCTGAAGGCAGACACTTAGCCAACTGAGCCACCCAGGCACCCCTTGGAGGACTTATTCTTACTTTGGGGTAGTGATGGGGTGTTCCTCAAAGAAGGTTCCTTAGAGGAAAGGTCATCTGAGCCAAGATCTGAATAATAAGTAGACTTAACTAGATGAAAGGGAATGCGAAAGAGTTAGAAGAGTGTCTCAGACAGCTAGAACACTATATGCAAACGTCCTATGGTGAGAAGGAAGCAGGGTAAGTCTGAGGAAAAGGAAGAAGCCAGTGCGAGAAATGTACAAGGGCGTATGTGGGGTGTATGTGGGGGTGTGTATGTATATGCATGTATGAGATGAGGCTGGGGCTAAGAATGTTGGTCTTGTGGGGTGTCTGGGTGTCTCAGTCGTTAAGCTTCTGCCTTTGGCTCGGGTCTTGATCCCAGCATTCTGGGATCAAGCCCTACATTGGGCTTCCCACTCAGTGGGAAGCCTGCTTCTCCCTCTTCCACTTCCCCTGCTTGTATTCCCTCTCTCAGTGTGTGTGTGTCTCTCTCTCTCTGTGTCAAATAAATAAAACCTTAAAAAAAAAAAAAAGTCAATCTTCCTCCTTTGTAGCAGACAGTGCTGAGTTCGCAGCCCATATCCTACTCAACTCACTACTCAAGTAGGCTCCAGCCAACTTCCAGCTGCCCCTTGTTTGCATCTCTTTGCCTGAGGACTTCCTACAGGTAAGGAAGGCCTTCTGTCTTTATACTTTGTAGGCCAGAAGTGCTGGTGAATTAACACCCAGAAGCAACTCTCAGTCAATGACTGAGGAAGTTGAGGTAGAAAAACCACAGGTCCCCAGGCCTTGGCAGAATGACTTTGAGGTGTGTGCTCTGCCCTGGCTCTCAAAGCTCCCAGGTAGGATGAGGCCCCACTTGCTCATAATGATCACTTGCATGACTATGCACACTTTCCCCATCTCATTTCCCCATCCCTTTACTGGTACTTCCTGGGATCACCTCCCAAGTAAACTCCTTGCCCTGAATTTTTGGCCCAGTATCTGCTCTGGAGGAACCCAGGCTAAAACGACTTTAAACAAGACATAGATACTTCCTACAGCTCTATACTCTAGTCATCCTTTCCTGGAAGCCTTCCCCTCTCTCATTTGTTCCCCGGACAGACTCTGGAGCCCAAAGACCATAGTGGCCCAGCTGGGGTCTGCCTGGCATAGTGTAGACCAGCCCCATCAGCTGCTCTCCTTCTTGGTACTCTGCCTCTGTTAATATGACCTGAGATGTCATCCTCTGCAACAGTGCTAGCCAATAGAACCTTCTTCAGTGATGGAAATATTCTGTATCTGTGCTATCCAATATAGTATCTACTGGTCACATGTGTCTACTGAACATTTGAAATGTGTCTGGTATAACTGAGGAACTGAATATTTTATTTTATTTTCAATAGATCTATGCAACTGGTGGCTACTGTATTAGATACTCAGTTCTGGGACATGCCTTACCCTCTGTAGACTTCTAAGTTTCCCAGAGCCCAAGCCTGATGAACTGTGAGAAGGGCGACCACGTGGGCCCAGCTGTCTGCACCCAGTTCAGTGATAGGATCCACCAGAGCTTCCTCAGGAAGGCCACCCAGGGTGCCAGGGAGCTCAGCAGCGTAGGCTCCCCTACAGAGCCCATCATTAACGTCCCCCATCTATAAATGCACCATCCTCCAACTGCTCCCTCCTGTAGCTAGAGCAGACAACCTTGAGGGAGGATCCAGGGTAGCTAATATGGATGGAGCCAGGGGCTTGGGCCTAGAGGTGCTGAGTGAGACACCTCCGATATCCACCAGTCTGTTCTTTTGCATAGTGAATTGGAAGTTTCTCCCCGGAGTTGAGGAATAAACATGTTTTTTAAATAATATGGTGTGTTGAGCCTAAAGTGCCTGGAGTTCAGGACAAAATCGGGCTCGCAGTGTGGCCTCCAGAAAGTGATCCAGTGTCTATCTTCCCTCTCCTCTGAGTAAAAGAGCCCTGCTATTTATCTAGGCACACAACTGTCAGAATAAGGACCACATTTCCCCATCTCCCTTGCAGCAAGATGTGGCCATGTGACTAAGTTCTGTCCCATGACGGATAAGCAGAAATGATCTTCATTGTCCAGCAAGGGTCTTTATTTTTTTTTTTTTTTAAAGATTTTATTTATTTATTTGACAGAGAGAGATCACAGCAGGCAGAGAGGCAGGCAGAGAGAGGGGAAGGGAAGGAAGCAGGCCCCTGCTGAGCAGAGAGCCCGATGCGGGACTCGATCCCAGGACCCTGAGATCATGACCTGAGCCAAAGGCAGCGGCTTAACCCA
Source organism: Mustela nivalis (assembly GCF_964662115.1). Taxonomy (NCBI): domain Eukaryota; kingdom Metazoa; phylum Chordata; class Mammalia; order Carnivora; family Mustelidae; genus Mustela; species Mustela nivalis. The sequence goes on along the minus strand of NC_139027.1, from coordinate 123,702,720 downwards.
CTGAGCCACCCAGGCGCCCAAGCAAGGGTCTTTAAAGAGAGATGTGCCCTTCTCACCCTTTTCTCCTGCCAGCTGACTGAAATGCATGCTCCATGCAGGGAGGTGGGGTGGCCTTCTTGAGCTGTGAAGAGAAGCCTGACTGAAGGGATGGTAGAGCTCAAGGTAGAAATGCCGACTAGCTCAAAACAAGGGTTTTTGTGACATTTAAGGAAGGAGAAACAGGGCTCCCCCAAACCTCCTTTGATTAGATAAGAGGCAGTAGGTCCAAACTTTGGCCCAACTCTTATGCGCTGCTAGTGTTTGTCAGAGACAAATCTTTATCTGTTGATTCATTTACAGAGTGTGTGCCGTCAACCCAGACTGGTGCTAGGCGCTGGGGATGCAGCAGTAGACAGGACACTTAAGAGTCTGTACCCTCACAGAGCCTTCATTACCATTCCTGGCATTTTATAACTCAGGATACATTCTAAAGTGTTTTTACGGTCACCTCCAGTCAAGATGGCATTGAATTCATGCTTTAAAAATAACCTGCTGCTCAACCAGAACCCTCAGACATTGCAGATGGAAATGCAAAATGGTGCGACCACCTTGAAAACCAGTTTGGAAGTTTCTTGTAAAGCCCAACATATGCTTAGCTTACCGCCCAGTAATCCCAGTCTTACATATTTACCTGAGAGAAATGAAAACACGTGTACACAAAGATTTGGATATGAATGTATGTGGACAATTTTTATATAATAACCTCAAACTAGAAACAGTGCAAATGTTCATCAGTAGAAGGATGGGTAAACCGATTGTGATAAACCCACAAACAAAATACTACTCAACGGTACGAAGGAATGAAGTATCGGTGTATATAATACGAGTAAATCTCAGAATCGTTTTGCTTAGTGAGAGAAGCCAAACACAGAAGAGTATCTACTGTCTGATTCAATTTATTTGAAATTGTAGAAAAGGTGAAACTAATCTACAGATAGAAAGCAGATCAGTGATGACCTGGGCTGGGATTTGGGGAAGAGGATTGATAGTCAAGGGGCACAAGGGAAGTTTGGCTGGGGGTGATGGAAGTATTCTTTTCTTGATTATAATGGTGATTACATGATTATGGATTTATCAAAACTCATTGACTTTTACACTTCACATTAGTGCTATTATTGGGTATAAATCATACTTCAATAAAACTGATGTAGGAAAGATTAACCACATTGTCCCGAATTAGTGGGGAAAATATAACCTCTGTTTGTACACTACAATAATATATAAATAATGTTTTAAAAATAAAATCACATAGACACATTCACAGATATGCTAAGCTTCTCTTTGGGGTGGAAAGAGATGAGAAATACAAAGTAAATGGAGGCTGAAACCTCAGATCCTCCAGATTCAGGTTCCAGAAGTGACTAGGAATTCAAGTCCTGAAGAGTAAATGGGACCACATAGATTCTTTGAGACCTGGAGGCCTAGCATCAGACTCACTGCTTAAAACTGTATCTTGGGTAATGAGGGCACAGATGCAGATCTGGAAAGTGGGACCTGAGCTAAATCACCCTGACTCAGTAATCTTTTCTGTGACATCTATGATATGACCCAAAACTAGGAAGCTTGGTTTGGGTAGGGTCCCAAGGGTCTGGGTTTAGACAAGGACAAAGAAAGAGAATGGACAGAAATATTCCTCTTAAAAATAAGCCTGTGAAGAAAACTGACAATGAGACCAGCAGTAAACTCAACTCTTAATGAATGGATTCATTTGTGATATGTGCAAATGTTAGAGCAATCTGGCAATGACTCTAAAATAAGTTTAAGACTTTAATAAAGGTAAAAGAAGGAATGACTTCCTTTCCTATAGAAAGGAAAAAGTTATGAAGTAAAACAGAATTAACTATTTTTTTAAGATTTTTAAAATTTATTTCAGAGAGAGAAGGCATGCCTCTATGTGTGAGGGGGTTGGGGAGAGCAGAGGGAGATAGAGAGGGAGAGGGAGAGAATCTCCAGCAGACTCCACACTGAGCATGGAGCCCACAGAGGGCTTAATCCTATGCCCCTGAGATCATGACCTGAGCCAAAACCAGCAGTCAGATGCTTAACCAACTGAGCGACCCAGGTGCCCCAAAACAGAATTAACTATTTTTTAAAATTTATTTATTTGACAGAGATCACAAGTAGGCAGAGAGGCAGGCACAGAGAGGAGGAAGCAGGCTCCCTGCTGAGCAGAGAGCCCGATGCGGGGCTCGAACCCAGGACGCTGGGATCATGACCTAAGCCGAAGGCAGAGGCTTTAACCCACTGAGCCACCCAGGCACCCCCAGAATTAACTATTGATGTGAAAAAGAAACAATGAGAAATATTAAAAATGAAAAGTATCATTATTGAAATGAATTCAAATGGAATAAACTCTAATCAGATACATTTGAAGAGACAATTAGTGAATTGATAAATATTTCTGAGTAATTCACTCAAAGAGAGAGAGAAAGAAATGGAAAATATGAAAGATCAGTTAAGACATAGTAAATAGATTGAAAGATTCCAATGTATGTGTAATAGAAACTCTAAAAGGACAGAATAAAGGATGTAATGGAGTTACAATATTTAAGATATGGTGACTGAGAGTATCTCAGAACCGAAAAGAATGTCCTCAGATGAAAAATACACACTAATGGTTAAAATAGGATAGTAAAAAATAAATCTAAAAAAAAAAAATCTCAACCAGAAAAATTACAATGATAGAGCAAAGTGTCAAAGATAAAAAGAAAAATCTTAAGAGTTACAAAAGAATAAAGACAAATTGCCTATGAAAGAATGCCAATTGAACTGACAGCAGATTTCTCATCAACAGCAATGGATGACAGAGGTGAGAGAGTAATATCGTAAACATGCAGAGGGAAAACATAATCCAGGGTGCCTGCATGACTCAGAAGGTTAAGTGTCTGCCGTTGGCTCAGGTCATGATCCCAGGGTCCTGGGATCAAAACCCAAGTCAGGCTCCCAGCTCAGCAGGAAGCTGGCTTTTCCCTCTCCCTCTACTGCTCCCCCTGCTCAAATAAATAAATAAATAAAATATTTTTTTAAAAAGAAAAACATTTAAAAAAAAAAAGAAAAAGAAAAGCATAATCAACCTCTCTCAATACACAGCTAGAGGAACATTGAAAAAGAAGAGCAAATTACAACTTGTTCAGACTTTCATAGATTAATAGAGTTTACCACCCATACCCTCATTGAAAGGATTAATAGAGCCTGTACTTCAGCAAAACAGAAAGTGAAAGAAGAAAATCACGGAGTCAGAAATTGGACAACTATATTGGTAAATATTAATTTCTGATCATATAATATTAATTTTTGTGAAAAACAGTATAATTAAAATTCTAGACAATAACAAGGAAGATGGGGGTGCAGGGCAGTTCAACTGGTAGTTACATTGTGTTAAAGGGGTTGTCCTTTTTATTTTTTTAAGATTTTATTTATTTGACACAGAGAGAGAGACATCACAAGTAGGCAGAGAGGAAGGGGGAAGCAGGTTCCCCACTGAGCAGAGAGCCCAAGGTGGGGCTCGATCCCAGGACCCTGAGACCATGACCTTAGAGGAAGGCAGAAGCTCAACCCGCTGAGCCACCCAGGTGCCCCTAAAGGGGTTGTCTTGACAGGAAAATAGAGATACTGAATAACTTTAGACTGTTAAGAAAACACATAGTTAATGGGGCGCCTGGGTGCCCCATGGCTCAGTGGGTTAAGCCTCTGCCTTCGGCTCAGGTCATGATTCAAGGGTCCTGGGATCAAGCCCCACATCTGGCTTTCTGCTCAGCAGGGAGTCTGCTTCCCCTGCCCCCCTGCCTGCCTCTCTACTTGTGATCTCTATCTGTCAAATAAATAAATAAAATCTTAAAACAAAACAAAACACATAGTTAAATAAGTATGTTAAAACGAAAATAAAATCACTAAAAGAAAAATGACTTATAGCCTTCAAATAAGTGGGGAGGAAAAGGGATGGAGTTCTAAAGTCATCAAAAGTCAAGAAAGAAGAAAAAAAATTAAACTAACCACACATGCTCTTCACCCTGCCTCCCCCCACCAAATCTCATGGTAATAGGAAAAACACAAATAACACACACACAAAATAAGATGGCAGAAAAGAAATCCAAATAAATCAGTAATCACAATAAATGTAAGTGGACTAAACTTAGCTATTAAAGACAGAGACTACCAGATGATTTTTTTTTTTTTTTAAATCAAAATCTGGCTATAAGTAAGCTCTGTATAAGAGATACTATACCTAAGACAAGGACACACAAATGTTCCAAGCAGACAGAAAAATATCTCCCAGGCAAATACTAACCAATGAAAACTGGTCTAACAATGGTTAATATCAAGCCAATTAGAATATAATGCCAAAAGCACTGCTAAGGATAAAGTGAGTCATTATATTCATGATGAAACCAAGAATCCCATCAAGAAGGTGAAAACTCGTGAACATAACACCTTCCCTAGAATTTGAATGGAATCCTTTTTCAGCTACACTTATTCAAAGATTGATGGTTCATTAAATGCAATCTTTGCGCAGGCTTAGGTCCCTTAATGTGGAAAGAGATGAGGCATGAGGACAATGGGAGATTAAAAAATGAGGTTGCTTACTAAATTATTAACCATAAAGCTATGGGCTAAATCAACATAACTGCAACTAGAACAATAAAGGCCTCGCACACCCTCAATCACTTGTGGTGCATTTGCATATTAAATGAGAACGTTTAAGTAACTGTAGCCTAGAAAATGGTCTTTATTAAAATGTGCCCACAGTTAACACTTTCAGAAACGAAACTCATGTGGCTCCAAATGCAACCCAGCAAGCCTAAGTCACTCTTTGCGGGCAGGAGTGGACACAGTGAAAGGGCTGAGTTGTGGGTGAAGGAGATATTGCAGGCTCAAGAAAGCTGGGGCATTTGACAAAAATCACATTTGACAACCTTGTAGACAAGAAAGATGAATGAGCTGGACGAGGCACAATTAGGTAAATTTATCTTGGGCCCCAAAGGACAGCTGATTAATGGATGCTATAAAGCAGGAGGAGAGTTCTTCATTGTAGAGTTCTGTAAGCCAGGCTCAAATCCTGGTTCCCTCCTTTATTGACCAGCTAGGTGACCTTGGGAATTTTTTTATTTCTCTGAATATTAATCTCCGTAGAGAGAGATACTGCCCATTTCAAGGATTATTGTTTTTTTGTTTTCAAGGATTATTGTAAAAATGAAAGGGAATGGGGTGCCTGGGTGGCTCAGTGGGTTGAGCCTCTACCTTCGGCTCAGGTTATGATCTCAGGGTCCTGGGCTTGAGCCCCATATTGGGCTCTCTGCTCAGAAGGGAGCCTGCTCCCCCCCACCCTGCCTACTTGTGATCTCTCTCTCTCTGTCAAATCAATAGAATCTTTAAAAATAAAAAAAGAATGAAATGGGATAACTCATTAACGCACTCGACACATAATAAGCACTCAAGTGATGCTTCCCATTCTCTAGAATATGGAGACTGTTTAGGAGCCCTCTGTATGATACAAATTTCAGAGTTCTGGTGGCTTGGAGTTCAACAGTATAAAACAGCAGTTTATATATTGGGCTACAGTAGCAGGAGCATACTGTCGATATTGAGAGAGGTGATAGTTCTGCGTAATACTAGTCAGACCCAGAGCACCTGGGTGGCTCAGTGGGTTAAAGCCTCTGCCTTCGGCTTAGGTCATGATCCCAGAGTCCTGGAATTGAGCCCCGAGTCGGGCTCTCTGCTTGTCAGGGAACCTGCTTCCTCCTCTCTCTCTGCTTGCCTCTCTGCCTACTTGTGATCTCTGTCTGTCAAATAAATAAATGAAATCTTTAAAAAACAAAAACAAAAAAAACCCAAACTAGTCAGACCCCAGCTTGAGTAGTGGTTTCTTCTGGGGAAGCCATGCTTTTATAGGGACCTAGAACAGTGGTTCTCAAACTGTGGTCCCCAAGACAAGCAGCATCAGCGTGATAAGGGAATTTGTTAGAAAAGCCAATTATGGGGACATTCTCCAGCCTTACTGAATCTGAAACTCTCAGAGTGGGACTTTGAAAGGTGTGTTTTAACAAGCTAATCTTAACAAACAGCATGATTCCGATGCATGCTGAAGTTTGAGAACCACTGACCTAGATCGACATACATTTGAGATCTGTAGATACAGATCTCAAAACCATGTCTCTTGGGAACAGTTGAAGGACCTGAAGATGTTCAGCCTTAAGGAAAGGTGATGTGGCCAATCTAAATAAGGATCAGAAAGGACGAAGGAGCTGACTTGTTTCTCCCTGTCTCTCCAATGATGGTCCTCATCAAGCATGGAAAATATGAGGGAACAAAAATAATGGTAGGTTAAAGAAAGTGTTTTTGTCTGCAAGTCATTGACAAGTGACACAACTGGCCTAAATCATAAGAGACTTATTCACCTATGACAGGAATCCAGGGATAGGGAAGTTCTTATCTAACTAATAGACCAGATCAACCACATTCTCAAAGACCCAGGCTTTTCCCGACAGTTTCTTCTACATCTCAAGTGGATCAGCCACTCTCCACACGGTTGCCCAACGGTAGAAGAAATTCCCAAGCACACACGTTTTAGACACTAAGAAGCAGAGGAAGCAAGTATGACTTCCTTGTACCTCCTTTGAAGAAACCTTTCCCAACAGGGGCTCCACTGTCCCTTCAGCAGATGTCCCTCAAATTTCATTGTGAAGGTAACACACCAACCAGGTCACATGACACTTCCTAAGCTAATCCCCAGCTAGCTTAGATAACAGAATTGCCAGCGTTGGCTTAGACCAGGGTTCATCCACCTCTTCTGTGCCGTGGACCCCTTGGGCAGTCTGGAGAAACCTATGGACCCTTTCTCAGAAGACTGTTTTTGACTGCATAAAATAAAATGATGGGATTACAAAGGAAACCAATGATATTGAAATACAGTTTCTGAAATATATTTTTGAAAACGTGTGGTAGAGGAATAAACTCGCTTCTTTATTAGTGCATTAAATAACAAATTCTAGCAGCCGATCTAATAACAACCATAATTTCAAAGTAGTGATGAGTGTGAACAATGTTCCGAGATACTGTAATAACTTCTGTGATATGAAAACATTTGTGATTTCTACTGGGGACAAAGTCACAAAGTTACGGCTAACTGTGGTTTGTTGCTTATGTTCATAGCAGGAGGAAATGCTAAATTTCCGTTGGAGGGTAGTGAAGATGAGATGGATTATTACTTTCCCCCCATGCAAGTCTGTGAATCCCACCCCTCACTGGGGTGAGCTGTGGACTCCCCGTGAAGTGCCCCTCGCTTAGATTAATCAAGATTCACACGGTAGGGCTGGGAGTGGGCAAGTCTTCACCGAGACAAGTGGCCTCAGACAAGCGTGGATTCCTAAGCTAAATCACGGCCAAGTCAAGCAAAACAGGAAGTGGGACTGGGGAGGGGATGGCGGAGCATCGTGGCAGAAGAGTGAGATGGCTATGGCTCCAGCGTTCCCTCCACGTAGCACCGGGGACTCCTTCAGAAGGAGAACCTCCTCGGGACGCCTGGGTGGCTCAGTTGGTTGGGCAGCTGCCTTCAGCTCAGGTCATGATCCCAGCGTCCTGGGATCGAGTCCCACATCGGGCTCCTTGCTCAGCAGGGAGCCTGCTTCTCCCTCTGCCTCTGCCTGCCATTCTGTCTGCCTGTGCTCGCTCTCTCCCCTTCTCTCTCTCTGATAAATAAATAAAATCTTAAAAAAAAAAAAAAAAAAAGAAGGAGAACCTCCTCACCACCGCAGCGAGAGACCTGGCAAGACCACTCGGACCCCACACGTGGCACATACCAGGATTCCCTTCATTTTATTTACTTAAAAAAAAATTTTTTTTTAAGATTTTATTTATTTATTTGACAGAGAGAGAGATCACAAGTAGGCAGAGCATCGGGCAGAGAGAGAGGGGGAAGCAGGCTCCCTGTTGAGCAGAGAGCCCGATGTGGAACTCCATCCCAGGACCCTGGGATCATGACCGGAGCCGAAGTCAGAGGTCCAACCCACTGAGCCACCCAAGTGCCCCCCTCTTTTTATTTACCTTTGTTTCCTCACTGGTTTTTGAAAAATATCTCTATGCATATCAAGTTACAGGTGGAACACTTGCCCTTTGCAAATATTCAGCCTACTGGGGTGTGTCCCTTCCATTCCACTCCTTAGAAGTGACCGCAGGTCTCAGCGTGGCGGGTGTCTTTTCAGACAACTTGCTAGCCATGCAGGGCATCCCAACAGCTCACAAGGGAGCCTGTGCGGAAGCTTGTGAGCAATGCAGATTCTTGGGAATGAAAGCAGCTTCAGTGTGCCAAATGCTGATTTCACGGTGTTCCCTTAAATTCCGCACCCCTCTCCGTTTTTTAAGTTTGTCAGTGTTGTTTGGGGAGAGCAGTTTGTTAAACTGCCTCAGACTGAAAGTGTAGATTTCTCTACCTGGTGCCGGTGATCTCCCACACACCTGAAAAACCTCAGGTGTGCCAAGCAGGTCCTAGAACCATAGCTAGAGACTCATCACCTGTAACGGCAAATCACTAGAAATAACTTAGCTGTCCATCCATAGGGGAGCCCTTAGGCTAACTGTGCTAGAGTATGCATCCATGTGCTGGAAGGCTCTTTGGTTAGCAGCCCTAGACCGCGCTGATGAGAAGCAAGGCCTGTTGCATGTGGGTGAGTGAAACAAACACCCACTCTTATATGAAAAGTTTTTGGTTTTTTTTTTTTTAAGTTACGTGTGTCTATCTCTTTAAGGGATCATATGGTAAAATTTTTCTCAAACTACCATCCATTGGCCACCTCCCTTGGAATCCTATGGGGCATACAGATTCTTGGGCTCCACTCTGGAACTCCTGGGTCAGAATCTCCAGGGACGGAGCCCCCAAACCTGGGTTGCTCACAAGCTCCCCAGACTCAGAAGCCCGGGTTTGGGCAAAGTATGGGCCTGGGCGGGTAGGAGACTCCACTCACTTCCAGGGTCCCTGGTGGGGCTCTTGAGTCCCTCCCCCCTCCCTTGGACCAGGCCCCCATCATCCCCTGCCCCTGACCTCATTCCTTATTCAGGTGCCGGGATGATTTCCGAACTGACCCCGGCCCTCTTAGTTAGCTAATCACATAGCCAGCCCTTGTCAGGACTAGGAGCATAGTCAGTCCTGCCCTGAACCAGGAGGGCCAACCCCTGGGTTGAAACCTAGTGGCTACACTCTTACCTCCTAAGATGGGGCATTCCTGCCTCATACTCTGAATCCTGGGGTAAAGGACCAAGAAGGGGGAACAGAAGTCTGTCCTTACTGTCAGTTAGCCATCCCCACCCTGCACAGGGCAGAAAGAGAAGCTCTGGGACAGGGTCAGCAGGGGAGCCCTGATAGGGGCACACACTGGGGGGCGGGGCAGGCATCCAGGGTGTGGAAGGGGTTGGGGCCAGAATTCAGGGCCTTGGAGACCAAGGGAGCTGGGGGCTAGAGATGCAAGAGTTTGGGAGCAGAGCGAGTGTAGGGGAGGATGTCCCTGGTCAGAGGTCTGGTGCCTCTCAGGATCATGAGAACCACCTGGGGTTACTAGCTACCGACATGGGCAGAGATCTAAAGGCCAAGAGGGGGCTGGGGACATCCGAATTTATAACAAGCATACCACCTCTCCATTCTTACAACGCAGCCCAAAGGGGACCATGGCCCACAACTAACCTGGGGGTGTGCAGAGGTTTACCTGCACATTCTAGAACAGGATGAGCTCTAATTTATATGAACTTCCCTGCCCCAGGACTCATGTTTCTCTCCTGTCCTTGAGGGGGAGGGCACAACTTGGCTCTGGCTTCCATATAAAAGTCACAGCAATATTAATGGGAGCCAGAATCCCCTGGGGGCCTTCCATGTGCCTGGTTGGGGCCCTCAGGCACGGAGCTATAGTTAGGAGTACTCTCCTTTCCCTCAACAGATTTACTGAGATATAATTCATTCACCTATCCAGTTCACCCAGGGAAAGTGTACAAGTCAGTGGTTTTTAGGATTTCCACGGAGTGGTGCGTCCATCACCACAATCAATTTTAGAGTATTTCAGTCACCCCCAAAAGAACCCCATACCCGCCCATTAGCCGTCCCTGTCCACTCTCCTCTCCCCTGGCCCTGGCAACCAGCAGTCTGCCTATTCCTATTCTGGACAGTTCATATAAATGGCATCATACACTGTGGGACCTTTTGTGTCTAGCTGCTTGCTCTTAGAATAATGTTTCCACGGTTCGTCTATGGAGTAGCGTGTGTCAGGACTGCGATCCTCTTTATGGCTGAGTAATATTCCAGCGTCTGGAGACATCACAATTCTATCCACCTGTTCTTCAGTTGATGGGTACCTGGGTTGTTTCCACTTTTTTGGCTATTATGCAAAAGGTTGCTGTGAGCATGCATGCACATGCTTTTGTGTGGACATAGATTTTCAGCTGTCTTGAGTATATACACAGGAGCGGAATTGCTGGGTCATGCAGTAACTCTCTGTTTACCATTCTGAGAAACCCAGACTATTTTCCCAAGTGGCTGCATCACGTTATAATCCCACCAGGAGAGCATGAGGGTCCCAGTTTAGCCCCATCTTTGCCAATGCTTGTTATTATCTGTCTCTTTGATTCTCGCCATCCTAGTGTGTGCCAAGAGGTAACTCAGGATTTTGATTTCTATCTCCCTGGGAGCCTCCCCATTTTACAGAAGAGGAAACTGAAGCTCAGAGATATGAAGAGCCTGGCTGGAGGTCCTGAGGATGTCCCTCTGCGTGTAGGGACAGTGTAGGTGGTGTTCGTGCTTCCTGTAGGTGCCAATGAGGGATCAGCTGGGTGTGAGGGGCTCACCTGAGAACCCCAGAAGTACACGCCCTCAGGCAGATCCTCAGCAGGACCATGGTGGGTGGGACTCTCGTCAGGGATGAGCCAAGGGGGATCCGAACCCAGGGCATGATGGGAGAGGCAGTGAGATTCGAGGGGTAAAGGAGCGATGGGGGGGGGGGCGGTCCAGTTGTAGCAGAGCAGAGTTCAACAACTGGGTGACCTTGAGCAAGCTACTTAAGCTCTCTGATGCTGTTTCCTCGAATATAAGAAGGTGCTGGCAATCCCTGTTGAGGGCAAATGGGATCCCTAATGGGTCGTAACTCACCCTCCCGCCCCAGAAACACACCCCGGAATCTCAGGGTCGCACGCGCTGGGAGACATGGGTGAGAATACCCTCAGCAGTGTTGCCGAGCAGATGGGAACACACCTTCTTGTCAACAGTAGGAAGAATCAGTAAGTTAAGTTGTGGGATATACATGCACTCATAAAAATGGACAAATTACAGACACGCAACAACATGGATGGATGTCCCCAGCAGAGGCGTGAGTGCAGGGATGGATGGGCTGTGACTCCATGCATAGAAAGGTCTAAATGATAGACAAAACTCAACTCCATTGCTAAAGATGACGTATATTTAGGTAGCAAAGCTGTAAAAAGCACATGAAAAATGTGCCTCCCAAGGAAGTCAGGGTGGTGATTCCTCTCTGAGAGGGAGGAGAGGGTGTGAGCAGGGAGACACACAGGCTGGGCTGGGGGCTTCTGTTCTGGAGTGCTGAGCTGCATAGGTGACAGGCTCACCTTGATCTGCTTTCTAAGGTATTTATTGAACAAACAGTGTAAACATGTCTTATGCACTCCTCTGTGTGTGTATCTCAAAATCTAAGAATAAATCAAGCACCCGGTAGCTGGACAAAGGCCGGTTTCCCTTCGCTCTCTATCTGTGCCCAGCCAACTTCTTGTTCTGTGCTGGGGTGGGGTGGGGCGCCCAGCGCAGGAGTGAGAAGCTGCTGAGTGAGGCCGGCCCCTCCCCCGCCACACTGCTCCAGACACAAATGTCCCAGAAAGACACGGCCCAGAGGTTTCTTGAAACCGCTTTATTCAGGTTGGCTGGTAGTCACGGATTGGATCATGTGTACAGGTTACCCACACACCCCTGGGCAGAGCCCTCGGCCTCTCCCACATCCCAACTCCATCACTGAGGGGCGGCCAGAGGTTTGAGCCAGTTCCCAGGGGGTGGTGGGCCCAAGAGAAATATTTACAAATTACCAGGGGGTGGGTGTCCCCCTAATCAGAATTGTGAGGGGATTGGTATTGGGGGTCCTTTGGCTCCCAGCAGCCCCAGGCCCTTGGGTGGGTGTGGCATGGGCCCCAGGAGGGGGCTGGGATATACGGAGCTGGCAGAGGGGGGCTCCTGGGAGAGCCTCGAAGACCCTTGAAGGGGTCCTGCTGGTGCAAATCTCTGCATAGGGCCACTGGGTCAGAGGGGAAAGGCCCTCCTTCGGACTTGCCATGCGAAGGGGCAGATTCCTGGTTCCCCCACCTCTGTGGACAGTGGGACAGTGAGCTGTTTCTTAGGTATAAGGACGTTGAACGTGAAGAACCCCCTGACTCAGGAGGCCGTGGGGTATCTCCCTCTCCTCCCAGGATGCCTGTGAGTGACCCTGTTCACAGGCCATGGGCAAGGAGATCCAGGCTCTCCTGGGGGCTCTGTGCCTCTGTTCTTCGCCAGGGTAGAGGCCCTAGTTCTGCTCAGAAGATTCCAGTCCAAATTCGGGGAGGGGCCATAGTCCACACCCCCAGGTTCAAGCGGAGGATGATGGGGAAGGAGGGAGAGGAAAGCTGGGAGGCCCCGGCTCGGGACAGGACGGGGGACAAGCAAGCAAAGCAAAACACTGGACTCCACGGAAGCTGGTGACAGAGAGGCAGCCTGGCCCCGGCATGGTGCCCGCCCCAGCATTTGGGGTGGTCGTCCCCTTGGCGCACAGAGCCACCTTCTCCGAGCCAGGTCACCGCAGGGGTCTGAAAAGGAAGGGTTGGGCAGGGTTTACATGCTGAGCGAGGGAGTGGTGGGCAGAGGGCCGACGTGGTGGCCACAGGCAGTCTTGGGGATGGGGAGGCAGCTGGACCCAGGCAGTCCCGTCCCCAGCGGTCCAGCGGCTCCTCATGCACTCTGTACAGCTGTAGGTAGGGGCGTGGGGCAGGTGGGTGGCCGGGTAGGCATCAGTCTAGAGGCTGCAGGCCTCCTCCTCCACAGAACGCTTCCGCAGCTCCTTGCCTGGCTTCGGCGGGGGCGGGGCGGGTGCGGCAGGTGGGGCTTCCGGCAGGTGCAGAACCGAGTTCTCTCCGGGCTGCACCCGAAGGTAGGCCTTGACCTTGTGGTGCCGGGCCTTGCCGTCACTGAAGTCGATGACACGGCACTCGTAGGTGCCTTCGTCCGTGGGCTTCACCCTTGACAGACGCAATTTGTGGGAGATGTTGCTGCCCACCACCTTGACCACCTGGAGAGGGGGAGAGAGAGACCATGACCTGGCCATCAGGCAGCAGCTGGGAAGATGGAGAGCATCGGTTCTGGGAGCCCACTTGTAGCTCAGGGGCCCCAGAGACACTCCCACAACGGCACTGAGAGGCTTGCGGGAAAGTGAGTCAAATAGCAAAAAAAGCAGAAACCACTTCAGTGTCCATCAACAGCACGAATAAGTAGGCGGTGGTTGATTGCATGAACTACTGCCCAACAGTTAAAAAGCCTGAGCTAGAGCTGGGCTCCCAGACACGCGGACGCGGGGAGGAAGAAGATCTCACGGCACAGCCCCTGCGGGGCCAGGCCAGGCCGTTTCTGTAAACAAACGCATAAAAACACTCGGTCCTGGCTTTGGAGACATGTGTGTGCAAGTGTGGAAACAGACTGGAGGGAATGCGCGGGGGTCCCAGAACAGGGGCTGAGTCTGGGCTGGAGCCTGGGGGAGGGCCGGGGAGCCGCGGGACATAGCAGGGTCAAGTCTCAGCTTTGTGTGAAAGGTCCTACTGCCTCAAACACAAAACACACAAAAAAGGAGGCTGACCGCAAACCTATCAGCATGCTAATAACCTCACACCGTTCTCAGGGATCAAGAGTGTCTGTGCAAGTTGTCTTTGTACTTTGGCTCTTTGCTTCTTTATTTATTTGATTAGGTTTTTACATTTTTATTTTAAAACTGAAATATACCTTGGAGGCAGTAAAGAACATAGAGTTTGATGGAATTGTATCCATGCACACCTGTGTGACCGCTGCCCAAAGCAAAGCATGGGACACTCAGAACCTTCTAGAGCCCACCCTTGTGGCTCTTCCTCATCAACACCCCACCCACCCTGACTTTTGTCACTCCAGACTAGTTGGGTCTGTTCTTGAACTCTTTTGTTTGTGGCCACTTTCTCAAAAGGGAATATTAGTGAGACTGCTCCATGTTGTTTGCCCAAAACTCTGTGCTTTTTCACTGCTGAGTAATATTCCATCGGAGAAATAGCGCACAATTTGTTTATCCAGCCACCTGGGTGGGCACATGTGGGTGGTTTCCAGATCAGAGCTCTTAAGAACAAACCTGCAGTGATTATAATGCTAAAAGTTTTTCTTCAATGAAAAGAGAAGAGGCAATTGGCCAGTTTTATAAGATACATGGCTGGGGAAGCCCGGGGAAGGGCACAGGGGACTCTGTGATCTATCATTGTAACTTTCTGTGAGTCCGCAATTCAATGTAGGAAGTTAGAAAGTGGGAAGGGAGGTGGTGGGCCTGGAGAGGAAAGGTGGGAAGAGGCTTCCATCCTTCCCTGGCCCCTTCTTATTTGCCACTGAAAGGAGACCCCCGCCCCCGCCTCCTGCAGCCCATGCCCTGCCCACACAGAATGGGGAGATCGGTCCCCAAGCCCGTGTCCCTGACCTCACCACCTGCCTCCCCACCTGGCATTACTGTAGGCTTTCCAGGCCCAGGCTGGAGCTGAGTGGGTGTCAGCCCTACAGCCCCAGCCCTATTGGCCCCTTACTCCCGAGTGGGGGGCGGGCATAGAAAATCAGCTGGAGGGTTGGTCCCTGCAGGTCACCCTTGCCATGAAGAGGCCGGGATGCAAAAGAGGACAGTCTTCACATCTGCAGTGCGGGGCACATGCACACTTGACTTACAATATCTCACTGACCTGCTCGGACCTCCGGCCTCCTTTCAACTCCTCCAAACGCCAAGCTCTTTCTGACCTCATGACCTTTGCGCGTGCTGGTCTCTCTGCCCTGGTGCTCTTCCCCACCTGTCTTCACCTGTTTGACTCCTGTTCATTTTCAACATCACCTCCTCCAAGAAGCCCTCCATCACAACCCCCTGTTTAACTTCTTCATAGCAGTCATTACAGTTTGAGAACCAATTGTCTTGTCTGTCGACTTGCTTTTTGTTTCTCTCCCTGGCCAAACTATAAACACCATGAAGGCAGGGAAGGTATCAATTTTGTTCATCTCAGTGACCCTCCAGGGCCTTGTGCCCTATAAATGACAGCGACAACATTTGTTGAATGAGTAGATTCCCTCTAGGTCCTTCTTCCTCCATGTGAAGTGGTACCCAGATATCGTGCTTTCTAACTTGAGGTCACGTACACATGACTATACCCACTTTACAGATGAGGAAATGAAGTCTCGGAAAAGAGGAGAGGCTTCCTGCGGGCAGTGAGTCAGCGAAGGGCAGAGCTGGGAACTAAACCCAGGCCTGACTCCATGCATGCTACGCCTCCAAATAGTATGACCGGTTCATCCATGGTCACCCAGGCTGGCAGGGTCAGAGGGGGCATGTCCCAGGCTCCAGAAGGGAAGAGGAAAAGTAGGTGGGCAGCGGCAAGGAGCCTGCCCGTCTGAGATCTCCAGCTGGCCATCACTTCCACGAAGCAGAAAAACTGTGGGCTTCTGGTGGAGCAGGAGGCATGAGGTGGGACACAGACAGAGCTCCCTGAAGGAAGCAGCGGGAGGCTCCCCCCAGCCGCCCCTCTTGGCGTGGGGCTAAGGAGGACCAGCCTCCCCTGCCCAGCCATGGGATTGGCCCAGCTGGAGGCCACAGGCCCTGCTGATTCCATCACCTCTGACCAAGGGCACAGGGAGGCCCCGTGGCCCTGCCATGCTCTCAGGCGAGTTAGGAGATGCTGTTGCAAATGCACAGCGGGGAGCGAATTACCTCAACATCTGTTTCCCTCACGGATATTAATTATCCTTCATTTGTCAACCCTACAAGGCGCTAATGGAGTAATAATGCGAAGCACTGGGAGAAGCCGCTGCTAGGGAGGGAGCACCAGACACAGCCCACCCCTCCTGCTCCAGACCCCAGGCGAGGCCCTCCCCCTGACAGTCTGCGCCCCACCCCCAGCCCCTGACCCTGTTGCCCCCTCACCAGCAAACAAGGTGGCCCTCAGGAGACGGGAGGAGGGAGTCGGGGAGGGAGCTGGGAGGCTGTGTCTGGCCTGACTAGTCACCAGCACCCAGGCTCCCCGGATGCGTTCTTCCTGCACGTGGTGGACATTCAGCAGACGCCCGCTCTAAGCTGGGTGCTGGGTCACTGCTGGGAATCAGCCAGACCCCAGCAACGCTGCATGGACTCACAGAGAGCCAGACCCCACGCTGAACCGGTACTTCGGGAAGAGTCAAGCATGAGACACGGCTCTCTCCGGCCCTGGTGTCTATCCCCTGAAGCACCATCGAGAAGGCAAAGAAAAAACCCACAGCAGCCGTAACAGCAACACAGGCAGCCAGTGTTTACCGAGCCCTCGACTGCGGAGAGGTAATGGGCTAAAAGCTTCATACATCTTTTTTAAGTCCTGCAATCACCCCGTGTTATAGGCTCTGCCAGGATACCCTTTGTATGGTGGGTCAGGAAACTGAGGCTCAGAGAGGTAAAGTACTGGGCCCAAGGCTACCCAGCTGGGGACAAAGATATCTGAGGCACCTCCCATGACCAATAAACCACAGGGCTACCTTTCACTTCCTCCTACCTCCTTCCCCAGCTCCCCAGCCTTCCTTGTCTTGGGGGAGCCCGGCCCATCCTCAGAGGCATATTCAGTGGGAGGGCAGCATCCTACGCCAGCTTCTTGGATGGGAAAGGAGCAGCCTCTTGGATTTCCTCATTCACACACTGAGTGGAAAACTCTATGGCCCAGCTGTCCAGGAAGACTGGAGAGGCCAGGAGGAGAGGAGACCCCGCACCGAGGTCTGGCTATAAATCATAATCACCTGGGCACAGGCATCGACAGGCCTTCGCGTGTAATTAAGCACCTAATTATGCTGAAAGAGACACAGCGAGTCCATGCCGTGACCAAGCCCAGCCTCCTCCCTGCTCATCCTGGACCCGGGCCTTTCTGGGCATGGCAGGGGCACCCCGGGGCCCTCAAGGTTGGGGTCTTTCCAGAGCCAGGCCGGAAGGAATGAGTCATGCTGATATATGTTCGTGGGGTCAGACCTCTTTGACATGTGGCCTTATGGCTGAGACTGCGAGAGACAGGGAAGGATGGTCCCTGCCCCAGGCCAGGACCTGCTCTGAGCTCTGCCGCTCCCAGGCCTCCATCAGCAGCTTCCAGACACTTCCACCAGCCCTCCCTGCCCCACACCGTGTGTTCACAATCCAGCTCAGGGTCCCTCTGAATCTGCACCCCAGGAGGCCTCACCCACTCCAGCCAGACCCTTCCAAGTCATCTCTGCCCTTGCTCCTTGTGCACGCTGGCACAGTCTGATCCAGAATTCCACGCTCTTCCTTCTCACCATCACCGGGCCCCTCTCTTCCCCTCCAGAGTCCAGCCCCCTTGCACCGACTAGGGACGCAGCTTCTCCCATCTGGTCATCGTCCCAGCCTCCTCCCAGGCTCCCTAAAGCCACCGTGGTCCCTTCTGATCTGCTCTCCATGACAGCCAGACAGATCTTTACACATAGAAGTTTTCACTCTAGTAACCACTGTCATTCAGATAGCTGATCTCTAGGACTTCCCAGGGTACAAGGTGATCTCGGTACAGGGATGCGAGGTGCCGGCCCCACTGTGTCCTCAGCACTGCTGACTCGGATCCTTCCCAGGGTTACCGCTGCAGCCCCAACAGGCCACAGAGCCCTCCTACACCAGGCTCTGGGAAGTGGAAGGTATTTCCTCCCCCAGAGCCTGAGGTCCCACGGCACCCAGGACACCTCGCTAGTACGTGACATGAGCTCAGCTCCCATGGTGATTTTCAAAGTAGGTCCCAACAGTTTAAAATCAGGAGCTGTCCATCGTCATCAGGACTTTTAGAAGACAAGGAGTTACGGGGCCAAATTCCTGCCTGGCTCAGCTGCATCCTACAGATACAGGGCCTGGGTTCTAGGCTCTCCCCATGAGCCACCTTGTGCCTTCAAGTCACCTGTATACATACGCGTACAGGCACAGATGCACGGTGTGTTGGCAAGTCTGCATACCAAAATCTGTGTCTGGATTTATACCACTGTTGGCCTGGGTGCGTGACAGTCATTCAGTTATTTATTGGGCACCTACTATGTCTCAGATGCTGTACTAGGCTCTGGAAATGTAACAATTACTCAGGCAGGTCCAGTCCTGGCCCCACGGAGTCCGGGGGTGACAGGGGATGGATATAAAACAAATTCACACATGGATGATTGCAGATAGAAATGCAGCCAGGGCAGAAATGGGATGCCGGCTGAGCCACAGGGTTAAGGGAGGCATCCTGAGCTGAGCTCTGAAGGAAGAGAGAGGGACAGTTTTCTGGGTGGAGGAACTGCCCGTGCAAAGGCCAGGAGGTGGGCAGGAAAGGGATGGTGGCAAAGCAGCCAGAGCTGGGAGGGGAGAGGGAGTTAGGTCAAGCAAGATGAGACAGCCCAGTGGGCAAGCAGAACGAGTTGAGCAGAGCCTTGAAGGCCATGGAGAAAAGTCTGAACCTTCTAGCCTGCAGGAAACCGGTCTGTGCATCTGTTTCCAGGTGTTGGCGGACTCCACGTCTGTGTATTTAACAACTGCCGTGTGTGTGACACTGTCTGGACAAGGAGGTAGCCGATGTCTGTGTGTGAGTTTCCTCCCCAGACCCCCGGAGCCCCAGCTGGAGCAGGAATTGTGGGGGCTGCGGGTCGAGAGTGATTGCACCATCACGCGAGCACATTTATTTTATTTAACTAATTAGCATCTTCGCATTCCCCTCACGTGGGGCCTAGCAGCCTCGAATTCTAATCCTCTAAGTCCATTAGATTATTCTTCCCTTTGCCTGAGACACTCCTTAAACCCCAAACAAAATCCCAGGGGAGAGAGCTGCAGGCGTGTTAATGTATACACAGACCTCTACCCACCCAGGCTTAACCGCTGGGTGTCTGGGCAAGGAAGGGGGTATTGCCGATGGCTGTGCCCTTGGCAGAGGGGAAGGGGCAGGGGTGTAGGGGGAGCTGCGGCTGTCCTAATCTGGAAGTGGCTGGAATTTCCAGACTCCAGCTGGGAAGGGCCTTGGGCAGACTGCACAAAAGTTGCTGTAAAGGCCCTTGTTCTCTAGTCTGCCCACCTCCTGTTCGGATGGTTGTAGGAGCCTCCCTGCCTCAGTTCTCCCATCTTCATTACCCAGCATGGAACCCCCTTTGCCTGCTGGGGCTCGGTCTTTGCGCTGTGACTTCTGCTCTGCGGCAGAACATCTGTGTCTCACTGGCCTTGGGGTCCGGAGCTCCCCCACAAACCCTTGAAAAATTGTGGAAGAATCAGCAAAGAGTGAATTTGGAGGTCACTCCCTGCCCCATACTCACTCATACCCCTGTGGACACCTGCATTTCTGATGTTGTTAGTGGACTTACTAGCGACCTGGCGGACCTGATACCCCATGCACTGATCCAGTCTTCCTGCACAAAAACTGGCGCTCCCTGAGCCCCCTGGGTTCCCACATGAGGCCCCAGCAGAGTCTAGGAACAAGGAGCTCAAGCCCTGAAGACAGGTAGCTCAGACACATCATGGCAAATCTTTGAGCCATCTAAGCCTCAGTTGCCCTACCTATAAAATGGGTGAATGCTTAGCTGTTCCCTACAGAGTTGTAGCAATGATAAAACAAGTGCATGTAGAAGACCTGGCCAATCCCAAAATCCTTCGGTTGTAGTTCTCAGCCCCAGGAGAACCTCATGTCCCATCTCAGCCCTGGGAGCCACATGACCCAAGTGACCGTGACATGACCCCAGTCAGTCATGATGGGCCAAAAAAAGTCAGCTTGGTCCCATTAGACCCTGTTGGTTCCCCAAATTAAAAATGCTGCTGACAGAGCCACAAAGCATCCGGGCCACCCACAGCCTTGGTCGTGACAGGAGAGAATGTGTCTTCTCTCCCCCTGTCATTTTTTATGCCTGTCATTCAATGAACCTGAAAAATCTGCATCTTTTAAAAAACAGAACGAAGCTGGTTTTTCCCCCCTTTCTTTTTTCTTCTCCATCTTCACACCCAAGCTCCCAGCTGAACTGGACCCTTTTTTTTTTTTTTTTAAATTACAGCTGTGTCCTCCATTAGAGCCCTTGCAAGAAGTCATTACCAAAACTCACACTTATTTTGGTGGCGTCCTTCCCTGTGTCTTCCTGCTGAGATGCTTTTAGCTGTCGGGAGGGAGCAGGAGGGGCAGAGAGAGCAGAGACAAGGCGTTAGCATCATGGGGCGGGAGCACGGACAATAGCTAAGATTGTAGCTTCCAGGAGGACGAGCGATGCTCAGGGGGTCTGGAGTTGGGCATGCCTCGGCTCTGTGTCACCTTGGGGTGGGCGTGGGGGGTGAGTCTGAGCCAAGGACGATGCAGAGGGTCCCTGTAAAGCTACGTGTGCTGTGCATTTAGATAGGTGGGTATCTGTGGGGGTGAGTGAATCTGCCTTCTGAGTCTGTTGGAATGTCTGTCTCTACACTTGGGTCTCTGTCTGTGAACGTGTTCGTTCCTAGGTGTATCATACCCGTGGTCATGTGTTTGTGGCAAATCCCAACAGTGTCCTGCTCACACACTACTCCCTGCAGTCCGACCGCCCATGCAGCCAACTGCAGAAAACCCACAGGCTCTCTGCCTCCGGGCTTCCTTGGACCCCCACCCTCCCAATCTGCCTAGTCCTCTGAGCCCCGTGAGGCAGACTGAGAGTGTTGGAGAGTCGACAGCCCCCAGGAGCAAGACAGAGTTTAATAGGCATTTGTGAGGGGCACCTGGGTGGCTCAGTGGGTTAAGCCTCTGCCTTCGGCTCAGGTCATGGACTCAGGGTCCTGGGATCAAGCCCCGCATCGGGCTCCCTGCTCAGTGGGAAGCCTGCCTCTCCTTCTGCCTGCTGCTCCCCCTGCTTGTGTGCTCTCTCTCTCTCTCTAATACAGGCATACATAAAAATCTTTAATATGCATTTGTGAACAAATAGAGGCTATTTCATGAACACGCAAGCATATGTGGGCACGCCCATGTGTGCGCATGCAGGTGTGCGAATGTCCGTGCTCGTCGGGGAGCGAGCGGGCAGATAGGCACGTGCTCGTCCATTATCTGCATTTACCCCCGTGTAAGAATGGAAGGGACTTTGTTTGGGTTCCCCCAGAAGCAGACCTTGTGACAAAGATTCAAGTGCAACTGGTCTCCCCAGGAGGGGACCCCAGGGAGCATCAGGAGGGGAGTGGGCGGAAGGAAGTCAGTAGTGTGCGTGTTATCCAGCCGGGACCACCGTGGGCAGCCAGAACGGATTCCCACAGCCTCCTTCACCCTCCCCCACCGAGGGAGAGAATGTAGAACTCTCTTGTCACCCCGGCTTCGGGCGAGGCCACTGGGGGATGCGGCCTCCAGCTCCATCAGTCATTGCTGGGCTGCCTTGCAGGCCGGTGGGCTCTGTCACCCAGAGAAGATTCTGAGGCAGAGTGGCAGGGCTAGGGGTCAGTCGTGGGGTTGGTGGCAGGCGTGTGCACCTGGCACCAATAGCATCCGCTCCAGGGAGGGCGTGTGCAATGATGGGGGTGCCTGCTGTGCCCAGAACCCTTGGCCTCAGTTTCCCCACCTGTACACTGATGGGAGGGCCTCTGTGCTCTTTGCAGGGCCCTCCATGCCGCCGCCACCCTGAGTGTTCAGCCTAGTTCTGCCTCCTGCTCAGGGCGCAGCAAAACGTCCGCACCCTGGAGGCCAGGGTGGTCCCAGCCCCGCTCAGGGGTCTCCCCAGGGGCTGTACCTGGTTCGAGGCCCATGCCTGCTTGTCCGTCCAGTCCCTGTGGCTCCGCACGTACCACCACTGGATCTCCAGCGAGTAGGAGGGCGAGCCGCTGCCGCGGAAGGAGCAGGCCATCTCCACATCCTCGCCCGTCCGCGCCGTCATGTCGTGGGGCGTCTCTGTGAACAGGGCTGTGTGGAGAAGCGGGTGAGGAGTGGCTGGGGCTCAGGAAACAGCAAGGCCCGTCGGCGCTGGGCTGGCTGTTCGGGGAGAGGGTGGGAGCAGCCGGCTGGGAGTGGGAACGGCCCGGCTTCACGAGGGGCCCCTGGAGGAGCTCTGCGAGGCCGGACAAGGGTTGTGCGATAGCAGCTGGCAAGACATGGTACGACGGGGCAGGTCCAGGGCCCTGAGGGTCCCACATGAGCTGGGTCTCTATCCCGGAGTCTGTGGATGCCATGGGAGACCCACGCAGGGCAGTGAGGGATCAGGGCAGGGCTGGGTTGGAAGGCGGGAGCAAGGAGGCCTCGGAGGAGGTTGTGGTTTTCATCAATTCTTCCAGATTTTTCTAGTCACCCCCACTGGTCTCCCTTCCAGATTCTTCTCAACCCGAGGGCCCAGGAGCCAGTGCCGCAATTTTTGTAAAACCAAGTCAGACCAGGGGAAACCTCTGCTCAGAACCTGCTCTAACTCCCCACTGCCCCTGGGATAAAGCCCACCAGGCTGGGGTTCGGGGCCTGCCCACTGCCCCGTGCTCTCCTCTCTGTCCTGTGGGCATGCCTCGCTTTCCCCTCACTTTTGCCCTGACTGTGCCCAGTGCTGGGATGCTCTATCCTTGGTCTCTCTTTGCCCAGCTGGCTCCTTCAAGTCACTCAGGGCTCTAACATGACCCCTTTCGTCTTTGACCACCCAGAGCAGGAACCCCCTCACCCGACCTCCTGGCACCCCACCCCCCCATCAGACCATATATCTGTTCACTGCATGCAATGCCTGCTGAGCTCCGTGAGAACAGGGACCTGGAGGGTTTGGGGCTGTGCAGTGCCCAGCACCCAGCAGGCTCTCCGTGACTAGATTGAACATTCTCCATCCTCTGAGGGCCCCCAGAGTGCGCTGGGAGCCACATCTGCCTCCTGTCCTCCACAAGGCCCAGCTCCCCAGGAAAATTCCGAGGCAGGTGGTCCCCCCTACCCCCCACCCAATGACCTAGCAGGAGCCCCGCCCCCTCCCCCCCCCCACCGCCAGGTAAATGAGAAAACAAATCCCCATTTAATGTGGCCCGTACCCCTCCCCGCCATATGTTCTGTCTCTCCTCTCTCCAAACAAATATTGTCCTGAGATGTAATGAGAATCCTTTCCTCTTCTCAGGAGAGATTATCTCGCCCGGGAAAGACGCCTGGCAGCATGCAGGTCACCCGGGGAATGTGTCCATCAGTGCTCCCACCCCCGGCCCCTCCTGGATGCTGCAGCCTGCAGGGGGCCCGTCCTCCCCAGTGGCAGATGTGCCCCCAGCCAGTCCCAAGGGTCCCCCCTGTACGGCCCCTTCCCCGAGCAGCTTGGGGCGGGAGGAACAGGGGGCCCTGGGCTGGGAGGTGGGGGTCCTGCTCCGGGGGCCACTTGCCTCCCACCCCTCCCCAGGATTCCGAGGGCTTTGAAAGCATCAGGATGGACAAGAACCTCCGTCGGGAAGCTTCTGCTTTTTCTGCTCTACGCGTGGGGTTTCCATGTGGAGCTTGACTCCAGGAACTGGTTTCTGGACTAAGAGAAAGTTTGTGAGGTCCCTAACCCCTGAGGTTAAAGGTTTATGAGGCGCTTTCTGGAGGCTTCCCACATTCCGCGAGGCTGGGAAGGACTGGCCACCGTCCCATGGACACAGCCTGTTTAATGAGAATGGCTGAACTACTGAACACAAGCCCAGTGAGGTGCGAGGTGCCCTCACGTGCAGTCGATCTGAAAGTTGGGACTGTCCTTATTCCCACTGGGCAAGAGACAAAACCGGCCCATGCCCACTTTTCCCTGCTGGGTGCCCAGGCCCCAGAGTCATCCTCGACCCCCCTCACCCTCCCTTCTAGCCCACATTCAGTCTGCAGGGAGCCCTGGGGACGCCACCTCCTGAATGTCTGCAGAATCCCACCGCCACCCCTGTGCTGGGCCAGTGCCACCACCTCCTGCCCATAGCAGCGCAGTGGCCTCCCACTGGCCTCCCCACGGCCATCTGTCCTCCAGACAATATCTTTGCAACTGGTCGGTGAGAGTTACCTCCGCAAAACATAAACCGATGCCGACTCCTTCTTTCCTCAAAACTCTCCTATGGCGTCTACCATGAAAGGGAAGGGCTTCCATGTTTGGGTCCGTCCCCTCTGGTGTCAGCTTCTGCTTTTCCTCTGCTTATTCTGTTCCCGCCACCATGGCTTCCTGGCTGTTCTCTGAACATTCCAGTTGAGATCCTACCTCAGGACCTTTGCCCTTGCTTGGTATTCCCTTTGGCTGGAACACTTTCCCCTCGACCCCAGATTCCCACATCGCTCCCACCCTCCCCTGCTTCAGGACTCTGCTCAGACGTCACGTCCTCAAGGAGGCGTACCCTAACTACCTCATGTACATTACGTCTCTCGCCCAAACCCATGCTTCAAATTACTGTTCCCTTTTAAGACTTTATTGGTGCCGTCTGACAAACTTTCTGCAATGAGGAAAATGCTCTATATCTGAGCTAATCCAGAAACCACCAGGCACACATGTCTACTGAGCACCTGAAGTGTGGCTAGTGCAGATGAGGAACTGAATTTTAGATTTAATTTCATTTTAATTCATTTAAAGTTAAACAAATAGCCACTTGTAGGTAATGGCTACTGTACCAGACAGCACCGTGAAAATGCTTCTTTTGTGTTTATTGTCTGCTCTCCTGGGAGAAGGGACTGTCCCTGAGCCTGCCTTATTCACTGATATATCCTCAGCTCCTAGAACACTGCCTAGCACCTAGTAGGTGCTCAGTAAATACTTGCCGGGTGAACAAAAGGACAGATAAGACTGGGCGGTGGTGGAGCAGGGTCTAGAGCCAACAGGTCCCCACCTTGAGCATCCTAGGCCAGGCCCAGCCCCCGACACCTTCCCTGATGCCAACCTGCCAGCTCAGGTAGGACTGCAGGGGGCCATGGAGGCTCTGAGCCATCAGGAGGGACTGAGAGGGATCACAGTGAATGCTTGGCCCCTTCTCCTGGAACAGCTGAATTTTGATCCAGACCCAGTGGCCTTTGTGAAGAGGGGAGGAGGAGAGTTGGATCCAAAGCTGCCAACTGTGAGACCTGGCTGGCTAAGGGACAGTGAGAGGGACACAGCTGTGACCTTCTCCAGGTGCAACTACTGAGCCACAGGAATCAGAATGTGCTCACCATTTTTCCTCCTGCACCTGGGTAAAAGGGGTCCAGGGCTGTAGGACAACAGATTAGGAAGGCCGGAGCCGGCCCTGGAACCCGTGCCTGTATAACTCCACCCCCCGCTTCTCCTCCCCTAGAGATGTGTGAGTGGAGGAAGCATGTCTGGCCAACAGGTATGTGGAGGGTCTCCTGGGTGGCAGGAAGGGCAGAAATGGGCTTTCCCTGGGTGGGAACTCCAACGGGGGACCTGGAGAAGGGCCAGGCCTTCATCCATCCTAGCTCAGCTTCCCCCGCCCACGGGCACCCCCAAACTGAAAAGCCAATCCTGGCCCACTGGTTCTTTTTACTGATGTATCAAGAAAGGCTCAGAGGGGGTGGGGTCTGGCCTGGCATCACACAGCAGCCAGGGGACAGCAAAGTCAGGTGCCAGGCCCTGAGTCCTTCACCAGGCCCTTTAACTCTCAAACACACTTGGGGGACGACCCCTTCACCCAGGGGGCACCTGTCCTCTCCCTTGTCCCAGCAATGGCCCTCTAGAGGGCGCTGTCCAACAGCCCAGCACGCAAGCCCAGAACTGCAGACACATGCAGAAATTGCCATTTTCTAGTAGCCACGTTTAAAAAGTTAAAAAGAAATTTTTTTAAACAGATGAAATTAATTTTAATCATGTATTTTATTTAACCCAAGATATCAAAAAAATTATTTCAACATGTAATAGAAATGATTAATGAGATATTTTACATTCGCTTTTGCTCTAAGTTTTAGAAATCCAGCATGAATTGGACACGATTATAGTACATCTCAATTTCGACAAGCCACATTCCCAGTGTTCAGCTGTCACAGGGGCGGGGCGCGTGTTGGCAGGTGAATCCTTCCTCCCCATCACACGTCCCCATTGCTCAAGAGAGGCAGCCAAGGCCAAGTGCAGGGCAATGACCCTTCCAAGACCACACAGCAGAGTTAGGATTTGAACCCAGGCCTGTCTGACACCCACGGCCATGATCTTTCCGGGGTATTTAAACTCTGTCTGGCTGCAGAGGTCTTTCTTAAAAAGTAACAGTCTAAGATGGTCAGCCTTATAGGGTCCTGTGGGGCAGGCTGGGGTGCACAAAGACTTGGGAAAAGCATAGAGGAGGCATTTCACCCCTAAGGCAATCAGGGAAGACTTCTCAAAGGAGGTGCTGTGCTCCCTGCCCACCCACCCCAGCTCCAGGTGGGGACATGGTTTGGGGCCAAGAGTGGGGAAGGGCTTTGGGGAGGAGGCAGGATAGAAATCTGACTGCAAGGGCTTCTGGAGCCAGGTGAGTCATCTGTGTGTGCAGAAACCAGCTCCCTCCCCCCACCAAAGTAGACTCTTGTCCCAGGGTCTCTCTGGTCCCCTCAGATCCTGCTAGGAACTGCTTAGTTGGGATGGGGGAGGGCCCTCAGGATCCCGTTGTCTCCCAAATCAGTGATAATAGGGGCGACGTGTCTGCAAGACAAGTGGGGAATGAGGTTCCAGGCATTTGAGGGCATAACCCGAGTCTCCCTGTCCCCGGGCCTGTCCCAAGGAGCCCCTGATGGAGAAGCGGCGTATGCCAATGAGCATCCGGGGCACAGGGCTGGAACCAGAGATGGAGGACTGAGCCTCTTTCTGCCAACGGACGGGCCATGTGGTCTAGGGAGTATCTCTCCCCTGTTCTGAGCCTCAGTTTGCTCCTCTGTTCAATGGGGGTGGGTGCTGAAGATCCGAGAACCCCACCAGCTCAGACAATCTGGGGGAGAAGGTGATGTACTAAGAGCAGTGTCCTGGGCACTGGGAAGGGGAGGGGTCACTGCTACTTGGGGGAGGAGGAGCATGTCAGCCGGGCCCTGAGATGGGTGAATCCTGATAGGCGGAGGCAAGGAGAAAAGAAATGGTGTGAGCCAAGGCAAGGGGGAGGGAACTCCAGGAAGCTTTCTCATTGTTTTTAAAAAGAATCCATACCATTTATGAAGCATCTACTACATGCCGAGCACTATGCAGGCACTATCTCTAAGACTCTCTAATCTGCTCATCCCCATCCGACAGATGAGGAAAATGAGGCTCAAAAAGGAGGCAGGACTTGTCCAAGTTCACACAGAGCTGGGTTTTGAACCTGGGTCTGACCAGCAGTTGGGGCCAAGCCCCGGGGCTCCATCAGCCCCCATCAGGATTTAGTCCAAATTATCAGGAAAAGGTCAGCCACCAGGCTCCACACCTCTACATCCCACTTGCATACCTCCAGAGATGGGGAGCTCAGCTCCTCACACCTCCACTAGAAGCAGGCAGCTCTAACCACCAGCAAGAGGTTCTTACTCCCTGTCCCAGGTCTGTGAGAAAGGGTACCCCATCAACACCAGAAACTGGAAGGCGGCCCGCACTAAGTTTGAGGATGATGATGGCACGGTAATAACGTCGAAGAAATACAGAGTACTTGTGTCAGGCACTGTGCGAAGCTCTGCACGGACATTTGTCCCCACCACGATGCTGTGGGAGCGGGGGGATCATTATTATCCCCATTGTTCAGGTGGGGAAGCTGAGGCCCAGAGAGGTTAAGGATTTGCCCAAGGCCACAGAGAAAGCAGTTGCATTTGAACCCAGTTCCAGAGCACTTAAGTGTGGAGCCCATAACTTCTAGACCTTGCTCCAGCGGCCCCTCTTCCTATCCCCTGCCCTATGTCCTTCCCTTCAGCCACCCAGACCACCCCCCCCCCCATACCCTGCCCATCTCCAGTTAGCATTCCTGCTGAGCTTGGGACATAAAATCCATCTCTTCTCTTTGACGTCCCCCTGTCCTGAGCCCTGCCCCCCTGCTCAGGTAACTCCCCATAGCCGTCTCAGGGGAGGCTGGTATAATTATAGATTTTTGAGAAGGAAGCAATTGTGTTCTCCTGCCCCAGGGCCTGAGCAGGGCTGGGCTTGCTGGGAAGACAATTAAAACCGATGTCCACAAATTAGGATTCTGCAAGAGAAGGAGAAAGGGGCTTGATTGAATGCAACTTCTTCTTCCTTTCTGCTTTTAATTGGGGGAGCAATGTAGTCATTAACCCTAAGCCTGGTAATCAGGGCATGGTCTGCAGGAAACAGCTCCGGGGCCCTGGCCCGAGTCAGTGGGTTTGGCTTCTGGTAAAGGCAAAGGAGGACCTGGAAAGATCTTGTCTGCCCAGGACCAGGGCCTGACCTCCTTCCTAACCTTCCAGACCCCGATTCGATACCACATCGAGGGCTCTGTCTTCAGGCCTGGGTTCGAATCCTGTTTCTTCTACTCCCCAGCTGTGTGACCTGGACAAGCCCCTTTGCCTCTCAGAACCCCAGTTCTTCATATGAGAAAAGGAGAGAAAGAGAGGGGAGGATGACACAAGACAACCCGTGCCTCATTCCTGGCACAGAGTCGGTGCTTGACAAGCATCATTCTCTTCGCTCACATTCTACCTCAAAGTTCTGTCATCGCCAGAAAGATTGTAAAGATGCTTCCTCTTAGCTTCATCAGATCAAGCAGGAGTACAGTGTCTCTACCTCCCTCATGCCTGGACCATGTGAAACCTCTTGTCCACCAGTCCTGTACCTCTGCTCCTTCCTCATTGGCTCCCGCCAGCCCCCTGCCCCGTGGCAGCCGGTGACACACAGGCAGGCCACAGGGGACTTGTCCACCAGAGGCAGCCTCAGCCCAGCCCCACCCCCCGGCTCCCTCCACCTCTGAGGCCAGAGCCCACGAACCCTGACCCTCTGATCCAGCCCCATATCTCCTCTCTCCCTTCACACAGCCTTCCTTGCCCTTCTCATCTTCAAATCTCTGGTTTGAGGCTGCCTCCTCCATGAAGCCTGCAGGGACTGGATCCTAGGCCACCCATTAGTCTCTGCCAGAGTGAGAGCAGGCTCCCCGTGGTCCCCGCTCAGCCCATCTCTTGCCAAGTCCTACTGTGTTGTGGCCCATTCCAGCGATGAACGGATACACAAAATGTGGTTTCTCCGTACAACGGAATATTATCCAGCCTTAAAAGGAGGGACATTCCAACGGGGACGAACCTGGAGGATGTGACGCCGAATGAAACAAGCCAGAAGCAAAAGGACAAATACTGTCTGATTCCGCGAGGCCCGGGGGCAGCCAAACTCAGAGAGAGAGGTGGCAGGGTGGCTGCCCCGGGGCAGGGGGAGAGGAGGAGGAGGACGGGGAGCATTGAATGGATGGGAGCACAGCCTCAGCTGGGGAAGATGCCAAAGTTCTGGAGACGGATGGTGGGGACGGGTACACAGCAACCTGAATGTATTTGACGCCATAGAACTGTACACCTAAAAACGGTGAAAATGGTAAATTTGATGTTGTTTTACAATTTTTTTTAAAAGCCTCTTGGGCTTCCCCGGCCCGCAGCAGTGGCTTTCACACCACAAGCCTCTCCGTGGACTTTGTGCCGGGAGTGCTCCCCAGTGCACGGTGGCGGGGTGGGGGTGGGGTGGCGCCAGGAGCGGGGAGGGGGGGGGGGGGAGAGGGTAACACCGCCCTCAATTCTTAGCTCCAGCGTCACTGCCTGAGTCTTCCCTACCCCGTCTGTCTGCCTCTTCCCTACTTCACGCTTTTCCCTTACCACTTAGTTCTCTCTGACTTCCCTCACCCGCTAGCCCTCTCCCACCCTGAGTGTAAGCCTCCCCAAAGGCGGGAGATGGGAGTCGGCTTTGTTGACCGCTACGTCCCGGCAGCTGGGACACCAAGCACACCAGGCATGCGGTAGGTGTTTGCGGGACACTGGCTGCTGTGACA
The DNA here is from genome assembly GCF_964662115.1 of Mustela nivalis. NCBI lineage: Eukaryota > Metazoa > Chordata > Mammalia > Carnivora > Mustelidae > Mustela > Mustela nivalis. The sequence goes on along the minus strand of NC_139027.1, from coordinate 123,672,625 downwards.
CCAGACACACACAGTGGCTCTGGCAGAAGGCAGAGAAAGGATCCCTTTCTCTCTTCTCAGCTCTGGGCCACCTGGGAGCTCCAGGAAACCCTCACACTCAGGATGCCCCATGGGAAACTGCCAGCTCTCAGAGCTAGAGTCAGGCTCTTGGGCTGGGCATCCAAAGTCTGTGGCTCTGGTTCTGCTGGACCCCAGCTGTGTCGGCCCCTCCTGTCTCTCCCGACACTTCTAAGAGTCCATAACTGAACCACCCGCCCTGCCCGCTGGGCGCAGTTCCCAGAGTCGTGGCTCACGGGGGGGCCCTGGGCCTGGAGGTGACTTCCCTGCCCAGGCAGGTGTGGAAGCCATCGTTGGAGCCCTGGATGGCCCCCCTGGAGCGTGTCCTGTGACGGACACTAAGGTGTCTGTGTCTCCCCTTGCCTGGGAGCCCCCCCCAGCTCCAGCACTGCCCAGCTGTCCCGCATGTGCTGAAGGAGTGAACAAATGCGCGAAGGGAGGAAGTTCACACAAAAACCCAGAGGAGTTCAGTTCTTGGAACTATAAGAAACAAACCGAGAGAGACAGACATCGTTCATTTACTAGGCACCTACTATGTGCCAGAAGAGAATTTCAGGGGGGGTACTGTGCCCAAAAGAGCAGGGATAGGCACAGACAAATGAACAATGTGGACACAGGCATCCTGGGAGGCCCTGAATGGGGCCCCAGCGGCTGGACCCCTCCCCACCCTCCCTCCTTCTGTCCTGGCCATCCAAGCCCAGCCTGAGCGCCCCGAGAGGGCCCCTAAAGTTGTCATATGAAATGTGCCCAGAAATGAAATGGGGCAGAAACACGGGTCAGCAGGGCCAGGAAGTGCTGTGGCGGCATCACGGGGAGCTCTCTGAACCCTTGAGGCCCAGGGCCGGCACCAGCCCCCCTCTGGGCTCACCTTTCTCATCGGGAACCAGATGAGAAAGGCACCCGACAGCTGAAGTGTCTGATCCCACGTAAGCCTCAGAGTGACCCTGCAGGTCAGGGGTCTTTGACTCTTTACTACAGGTGGGGAAACTGAGGCTCACAGAAGGTCATGGTAGGTTGAGGAGGTGGGATTCAGACTGAGGCCTTAGGAACCCCAAATGCCGAGTACCCTCTACCCCCACCCCATTCTAAGCAGGAAGTAAGTCCACCTGAGGGCTCTCGCAGCGCCCCCCCACCCACCCCTTCCAGCCACCTGAGCTTTTTCCAATGACTTGAGCAACATCGCTCAGAGAACCTGGGGGCCCGCCCCAGGGACTACAGGAAGCAAGCTCCTCCAGGTACCGTGCACGGGACCCAAGGACTTGAGGAGGTGGTGTTCTTTATCACCTGCCCAATCTCACAGAGGGAGGTAGCCTGGTTCAGAGAGGGTGTGTCAGGGCCTGAGGCCACACAGTATGACGGGACAAAGCCAGATGTCAGCCCCAAGGCTGGCGGAAGGGATCTCCCATGCAGAAGCCCAGTCCTCCCTGGGCCCTCGTCTCCTTCAGCTTTATGCAGTGTGACTCCTTGGGGGTTATTTCCAGAAAGCCTGCTCTGTGTCCAGCTCAGCTGGGGGTCAGAGCTGCAGAAGACCCATGGCCACCTTAACTCTCAGCTGGGAGGCAGGACAGGGAAAGGCTGCAGAGGGAGTGTTTGAGGAAGCCCCAGCTCAGCCGTGAACCTCACCTTGCTCCTGAAATCAGGAGATGTAAAATGTCCCTAAGAGGAAAAACCAGATAAACTGAATGACAAAGCCCCTGCGGACTGAGAAGCCAGGCTTGTAGAAGGAGCCCTCTCCTCCCTGGGGATGGGTACAGCGTCTGCTCTGGGAGGGGCAGGGCCCCGGGGAGCATTCTGGCCAGCTGCCTGGAGGGAGAAGGATCGAGGTGTGAGTCGATGAAGGTTGTTTGATCTTGGAGTGGACAAGTTTTCCTCTTCTCAAGAAGTGCAAGGAGCCCGTTTGTACAAAAGCTTGGGGAATTGCAGTGTGCCTTGGTGGGAAGATGGCAGCCTGGGCGTGCAGAAGGACCTCAAGTCCTCCCTGCAAAAGCAATGAAGATCAGCCTTCATGGACCCGTCCCTGTGCTGGGCTTCCCAGGATGCACTGGCCAGGCTCTGGCCCTCAAGGGGCCCAGAGTCCACAAGAAGGGCAGATACACAGACCTGTGACCACTGTATGGACAATGACTGGAACTGAACCTGTATGTATCGCCATGTACAGTTGTTCAGGGTGTGCACCATTCACAGAGCCATGAATCGTGGTCTCCCCTTGTCCTCCCCAGAGATATGCAGAAGCTCAGAATGGAGGTGCAAGTGTTAGGGAAGATGAAGGCATGCCCACATCTGCCTGGACTCAGGGATAACTTCTGGAAGGTGGGCCACGTTTGGACTTGAAGGCTGGCTGGGGTTAGCACGGTTATAAGGAGCTCTGAACAGGAAAGGGCATGCCCGAGGGAGAGAGTCTCACAAGTCCAACCTTTTGTGGACACCCCCTCACCATTTCTGCAGGATCCCTGAAGCACCTGCACTATTATTTACTTAATATTTATTTTCAAAGCACCTTTCCCTTTTTACTTAAATAAATTCAGCTTAAAAGGAGACTTTTATTGCTGCCATAAACGGAAAATCAGCATCACTTGCCATAAATAGAGGGTAACTGTAAAAATAAACACCATGAGAACCATACAGTGTCTATAAATTCCAGCCAGGGAAGGCAGCTTGCTGAAGGCTATGGGTCTCATTGTCCATTTTCTTGCAGGAACAGGGGAGGTTGGCGAGAGTTGTGCATTAAATTCAGGGGAGGACCAGGTAGAGATGCTTCTCAGTCAGAAAGGCTTGGGATGCAAGGCTGCTGAGGGGCGGGGATGCAGGGCTGCTTAGAGGTGGCCTGGCTTTGGCTTCCTCTGCTATTGACCCTCTGTCACCTTCATCCCCCGTCCCCACCTCCCAGCCCTGGCTTACCAAGAGGCCCAGGAACTGGACCCTCCCTGCCACTCACCTGTCACAACCCTACCGATCCCACCAATCCTGCCCGACGGGGCAGCTTTCTGTCTGATTTACGGCATCTTGCACGTGGGGAGGACTGATGCCCATTTCAGGCTCAACGAGGCCCGTAGGAGGCCTGCTTGCAGAAGGAGGGAACAAAGAAAGGAAGGGCGGATGCCCTCACGGTCTCTGCTGCTTAAACCAGGGAAGCGACCTCCTGAGGCGTGGATCCCCGCCACGGCCCCAAATGGGGAAAGAACATTATTTTTGTATTAAAACAAACATAAATATATTATGAAATAGAATACGGAATTCATGAATTTTGAATGACACAGGAGAACATCAAAGAAACGTTGCCCCTCATGGGGGTACTGTTCGCTCTGCCTCGTGGGCTGATCCCCCCAAGTCCATGGCCCTCTGCCTGGTCCAGTCAGAGGCCTCCTTTGTTTCCACCGCAGGAGTACTGATGTGTCCCTAAGGGGGCAGATGGGGGAGGGGAACCAGGAGGAGGCAGAGGGATGGGGGGGTGGGCAGTGAAACCTAGGACTTACGCGTGGGCATGCAAGCTGCGGTTCTGCCCTGCCTTGCTGTGTGGCTTCGTGTAAGTTGCCTGCCTTCTCTGAGCGTCCGTTTCCACGTGGCTCATTGTGAGGATGAAATGAATGCAGGTGAAGAGTGTCTGCATGTGCGGGAACCAGGAGAGCCTCCTTACGTGCCGTTCTCTGGTGGCAGCTGCTCACTGCTGAGTTACATGCGCACACGTGCACACACACACACGCATGTGTACACACACACATGCAGAAGGACACACGCCCAGGGGGGGTTGGGGGGGGTCCTTGCCCTGACCCACTAACTGGGAAGGAGGGCCGCCTCAACCAATAAAAGTCAAATAGCTGGGCACCTGGGTGGCTGAGTTAGTTGAACATCGGCCTTCAGCAGGTCAGGATCTTGGAACCCCAGGATCAAGCCCTGCATGGGGCTCCCTGCTCGGTGGGGAGTCTGCTTCTCCCCCTGACCCTCCTCGCTCTCGTGCTCTCTTCAAATAAATAAATAAAATCTTTAAGAAATCCAAATAGCTGACATTTTGAACACCTGCTGTGTGCTAAGTGCCTGGCGGTGCTGTGCCTCGGTTTACTCATCTGTAAAATGGGGATGATGGTAACAGCAACCTCACGAGGCCCCTGTAAGGATTAGGTACGCTGACAATTATAAAGTGGCTGATCTGGCACAGAGGACTGCTATAGAGATGGGTCCTTTCTACTTAGTTTGTCACTGAGGTAAAATTCACACCACAAAATCGACTGTTCTCATGTGACCGAGCCGGGGGCTCTGAGGGCATTCCCAGTGTTGTGTCACCCACCTCCCTCTAGTCCCCCCACATTCTCATCCCCCGAAAGGGAAACCCTGTGCCCCTGAAGCAGGTATGCTCCCTTCTGCCATCCCCTGGCAACCACCAATCAATGTCAAGTCTCTGACTGGATCTGCTGTTCTGGAAAGTTCCCACAAATGGAAGAATATAATACGTGGTCTTTGGGGACCGGCTTTTTTCACTTAGCATCATGTTTTCGAGATTCGCCCACACTGTCCCATATATCAGATTGCGTTCCTTTTTATAGAGACGCTCCTTTCATCAGATAAAATCTCACACTGGTTCCCCACACAACATGGGAAGTAGCCACTCTGACTCTCCTCTTCTTGGGGACGAAGAAACTGAGGCACAGAGAGAGTGGGGGGGACTGGCCCGGTCCCTCGCCCAGCCCTCCTGACACTGCTGGGCGGGCAGTGCCGTTGGCTGCAGCTGGGGGCACGGTGCCTCCCAAGGCCACGGGCACATATTGAGGGAGACAGCAGTGGAATTACAAATCTAGGGAGATTTAAGGAGAGTGAAAATATTCTGGCACTTGCAGGATGTGGGAGCGGAGCAGGTTTCCCCAGTGGAATTCCCGCCTCCTCTTCCCACACATCTGGGCCACAGGGAGAGAAAGGGTTGGGAGGGAGGGAGGCACGGGTGGGAACGCACAGGAAGGCAGGGACAGGGCCGGGACCGGAATGGGGGAGCAGGGGACGGGAGAAGGCCAACAGGCATCCTGATGGTCGTGCCCACGGCAGGTCTTTTTCTCCTCACCTGCACAGCCTGCGAAGCCGGCGGGGTGAGGCCACTGCTCAGACGGGTAGTCAGTCTTGGAGAGCTCGAGGGAACTCAGGATCTGAGCCCTAGAGTCTGACCCCAAAGCCCAGGCACGCACCATCCTTACTGCCTGCCAGAGGCAGAGAGCGGGTGAGTGCGGGAAGCAGAGGCAGGTTGCAACAGCCACAGCGGAGCAGCTGCCTTGGAGCCCAGAAGGGAGCATCCCCAGGTTCACTGAGAAGCAGAAGGCAAGGGAGAGGGGTGGGGGGCACCAAGGCAGGGGCCAACAAGCTCCAGGGCCATGAAGACCAGAGCAGAAGGGGAGAGGGCACAAGAAAGCCAAGCACAGAGACCAACAGGAAGGGGGAAACTGAAGCAGACGCTGGCAGCCGTGTCATGTCCCCGCGACCTAGTGTGGGGCCAACGCAGCCCCACGTGGGACCCAGGGCCTGCCCTGCCCTAGCCTTCCACACCTGCCTGGCTGTGTGTGGGAAATCCAGCAGCCCAGCCATTAACGTATGAACTCTGGAGTCAGGCTGACCCCAAAGTGAACCTGAACTGTACCTCCTTGTGGTGGGCAAACCACCAAGCATCAGTGTCCTCACCTGGAAAATGGGTATCGTGGGGACCCAAGAGGATCACCCATGTCTGTAAACATCCAGCACCTAGTGGGCTCTGTGAAGCATTATTAGACTCTCACAGGCTGGACTTTTCCAGCTCCTCTTTCTCCAAGGCTCCCACCTACCCTTTCCTCACCTAGAAGACTATACTGGCCTGGCCTCTTGAAACACAAGGGCTATTCAGGAACCAGAGAATCTCTAGCTGAAGGGGTTCTGGCCCACCCCAGGGCCTTTGTACTTACTGTCCCCTCTGCTCGGGAGGAGATTTAATGGAAAGCAGAAGGGCCAGGATGGGGCTCAGGACTCCCAGTGCCTAACTGGGTTAGGGACCACTGCTGGGGCCTCTGGGGACACAAGGAGACCAGCTGGTGAATCTCAGGGCCCCTGCCCAGAGGTCTTCCATCAGCTGTCAGCCAGCCTGCCTTCCCCCTCCCTCTCCTCTGCCTGCCAGGAGACCATTAGTGTAGGGTTGTTTTGAACGCAATTTCCACTACCATGCACTCTGGCCGCCGGGCCTCCATTAGGGACCCTTTCCTGGGGCCAATGACAGGCGGCAAACAGCTCCCCAGTGAGCCAGCCCTAATTGCCGCTGCCTCTGAGGCTGGAAATAGTTTTTTTAGAACCTCACAAAGCAAAACAGACACCCTGCAGTCTGTTCGCACCTTCCCTGCCCTGGGCTAGGAATCAAGCCCAAGGGCTGTGAGAAAGGGGGCCTCGGTCAAGATCCCCAACCCCAAGTTGGCTAGTGAGGCTCAGAGAGTCTGAGTGGGGGCCGGGATCTGAACCCAAGAGTGTTTGACCCCGAAGCCCAGCCAGGCACCATCCCCTACCACCTTAGTGCGCGTGGTTAAGGGAAGAGAAGTTTGGGTTCTGCCCCCCTGGCTTTGGCCGAGTGTGGGCCGTCAAACGACTGCACCTCTGAAGCCTGTCTCCTCCTGTGCAAGATGGGCGTGTTGATGGGGGCCGCAGGGTGCCTGCTGGGGTCACCATGGTCAGGCTCTGACAGGTGGTGGGGCCCCATGAGGAGGTCTGCAGAGCATGGAGAGAGCTAGAAGGTGGAAGAGGTGGGGAAGAGCCTGCCAGTCAGGTGAAATCGCTGGGCTGAAGTCAGGAGGGATCCTGGAGGTGGTGAGCATTAGAAAGGAAGCAGGGTAGGTACACACATGCACACACACACACACACACGCACACACACATGTGTGCTCAGCTCCTTTCTCCTGCCCAACCCATGTTTCCTTTAACCCCTCTGCGGCCAGCCCCAGCATCCTGCGAGCCTGCAAACTCGGACCTAGTCCAGGAAGCAGCCTCTCCCCCTCCCCCTCCAAGAGCACCCCCCCCAGTCTCCAAGTCCTGTTTGACCCCCACTTCAGTCCCACCTGCACGCCAGCCACACCCCGCGCCTTCCCCTTCAGAACCCCCCCCGGGTTGTGGGGGCCGCACCAAGCTTGGCCTCTGCTTCGCCTGATACACATGCACGCTCTCTAGATGAAGCCCCTGCCAGACCCAGGAAGCTCCTGTAGCCTCTGGAGTCCCCACTCAGCCCCAGCAGGCCCTAGAGACCAGGAGCCCACTTCCCCCAGGAAGTCCTCCTGACTGCACTGGGACAGAGCCACCACTCTGGTGAGAGAGACCCCTGCGGGAGAGTTCACCTGCCTGAGCCACTTCCAGGGCTCCCATCTCTGGTCTGCTGTCCTCCCTGACCTCTCCCCCGTGCCCAACCGCTGAAGACACTCACCCAGAGCTCGCTGGGGAAGGACAGGAAAGCTTGTTATGGAAGGGCTGCAGTGTGGAGTTGTGGGGGGGACTCCATACCCGCTCCTGGCTCTGCTGCGCACTGACCCTACATCCCTGGGGCCCGGCCTGGCTCCACCCTGGGCCTCAGTTTCTTCGCAGATGAAATGAAGACCGCTTCCCCTGGAGCCACAGGTGAGCCTTGGGGGCCTCCCCGAACCTGCTGGAACGAACCCGAACCCATGTAGCATTTTTCTGAGGCAATGGTCCAGTTTTCATCAGATGCTCCAGAAGACGGCTACCTCCAAGAAAATTAGGAACCATGTGTCTAGGCAAGCTCCAGGGCCCCCTGGAGCCCCTCCCCCTTGGTCATTCATTCCTCCACTTCATTCATTCACCTGGCATCTGTCGAGTGCCTGCTCTGCGTGGGTGTCACGATGACACACAGAACAGACGCATGTGTAATCCTGAGGTGTCACCTGGAGAGAGGAGTGTGTGTGTGCGTGTGTGTGTGCGTGTGAAGACAGAGAGGGGGAGGTGGGGCGACAAGAAGAGGGAGGGAGGTGGATGCAGCAGACACAGGGAGAGGGACAAAGAAAGATGGAGAGTTTGAAAGAGAGAGAGAGAGAGTGAGAGAGAGCGCGCGTCTGACCCTGGGAGAGAGTGAGCCGGAGAGAGGGGCAGGCAGAACACTTGCCACAGATGGGCACTGCCAGCCCCCTAATTGATAGCCCTGAGTGAACCCCCCCTCCAGCTCCAGCTCTAACCTTCCAGATGCTCCCAGAGCCTCCATGCCTCATGTCCCACGGGCACCTGCTTGCAGGGGCTGGGGAGGCAGGTCTGCATGCCGCACGGAGCAGAGGGCCCAGTCTGGCCCTCTCGGCTGGGACGCTACACGGCCACCCAGGTTCCTTCCCGCCCACAGTTCCTCCACTGCACATGACCAAATAGCCGAACACATACACTCCAGACATACGGTCAGGCAAAACCACCAGCCCCTGGCAGAATACCCGAGCAGGTGCACCCAGGGCCCCACGCGTACTCACAAGGTCCCAGCACCCCCACCGACACGGCTGGGCTTGGATCCAGGAGCCTAGGCTCTCAGATCATGCTCGTGCAGCCAGACCCAGGCCTTCCCAGCATTTTGGCATCCTGGACCCTGAGAGAATCCAGTAAAGCCAGAGTGCCACTCCAGAACAAAGCAACCGTCCCCACGCCCTCCAGGCTCGGTAGCCAGGAGCGGGACAGAACTCCAGCCCTGTAGCCCCACAAGCTGGGCTCAAGCCCGGCTCTGTCATTCAACAGCCGTGTGGCCTCAGGCCGATCCCAGAGCAACCCCCCCCAGCCTCCATGTCCTGGTCTCTAAAATGGGAACATCCTCCACATGGGCCTGCAAGAGGCTGAACGGAGGAGGTGAGGAAGATGCCAGGGAGAGAGAAAACGCTCCGGGGATGCTGTCTGGCATCTTGGTTCTTAGAGCCCTGAAGGCCACTGAGACTAAGCACCACGTGCAGGACAGAATCCCTCTCCGCTCCCTCTGCACCTGTCGCTAAGAGGACAAAGGAAAGGGTCACAGAGGGAAGGATTCTGGAGGCTTAGAGCCTGGGTGAACTCACCATTTTCAGGGGTCACTGAGGCAGGCCCAGAGGAGGGCAGAGACCCGCCAAGCCTACCCAGGTAGACAGAGGCCGAGGGAGGATCAAGGCTCAAGGTCTACTTCTCTTGCCCAAACTTGAGCACTTTAACCCGGAGCTGAAGTGAGTCACAAAGGAGCCACTGCCCGCACTTCTTCACACAGAAGACAGCAGAGGCCCTCACCCCTGCCATGGCCTCCCTGGTTGGAGGCGGGGTGGCCAGGCATCCTCTGAGTTGGGAGCTCTGCCCCTCAGGGCCCATCACTAAATTACTGTGTGACAGATTGCTATGAGCACCCACAGTGTTCTGACTTCTCTGCCCACTTCACCAGTCTGTGCTCCTTGGGGAAATAAAACAGGGATTCTCCCATAATGCCCCCAGCTAATACATGGTGGGCTCCGGCTTGCATCTCTTGTATGACAGGGAGCTCACTACCAGTCACCCTCGCTGCCTCGGGAGTGCCTTTTCGGGGCTGAGCGTCATCTCTGCTTCTTCACTCTTATCACAATTTATACTTATATTTTTTTATAGGTTTAGTTGTCTGAGCAAGAACGTTATCTGTCTTCTTCGCTGATATGTCCCCAGTGGCTAAAAGAGCCTGGTACATGGCAGGTGCTCAAACACTATTTGTTGAATGAATGAAGGAATAAATGAATGCTCACTTCCAATAGCTGACAGCAGCCTCTGTTAGGCCAGCAGCTCGCGACAACAGCACAGAGTATGAGGCAGGAGGGGCAGACCCTGGGCCAAGAGCCCCCACGTCCAGCCATTCCTGCCCACAGACCTGCCCGTGTACTGTTCTGTCCTTAATGTTTTCCTATAAACCAACCTACTATTTTTGAATATCCCTGTTAGTATCCTCCTAAGCAATCATATCTGCGAAACCACAGTTTTGATGTGCTGGGTTTATTTTTCCAATCCACATTAAAATAAATGCATAACTATTAAAATGTAAGAGGTTTTGTCTGGGTTCTGCCTAAAACCATCTCTCAGGTAGGACCAAATCCTGCCGAGGATCCTGGGGGTTCTTAGAGAGGGGTTTCCACTGGGTGTGATGGGGCAGAGTCTCAGAGACTCCTCTGCCCACTTCTGGGATGGGGAGGGGGCCCAACCGTGGAGAGAGCGTCCTGGAGGAGCAGGAACCTCTCTGCTTCGCCAACCGCCCCCGCTGCCCCACAATTGAAGGTGCACCAGAGGGAACTCAGGGTTGCCAGCAGGTAGAGGGGTAAATTTCCACCCTCTGTGAGATCACGGCCCATTTTTCTCTTAGAAGATTCTTGCCTCCCCAGGGCTGCAGAGAAGAGGACAGACCCTAGGACCCCATCACCTTAGGGTCTTAGCATATCATATGCGCTCCAAGGAGCCCGGTCCAGGTCCGCCCACTGCAAAGTGAAGTCAGCCTTGCCCACCCCAGGGTGTCCTTGTACTGGTCCCTAAGGATGAGGGAGGGATTGTGATCTTGGATCATTCCACTAAAAACATGGATTCCTTACGAAATTAAAATCATGGGAATGTTTAAAACTATAATAACTTAGAATACACAGAAGTTTTAGCATTTGGACCTCAGACTCCACCCCTCCCCTCTCCAGGACTCAGCAGCATTGTGAGCCTGGGCTCTGGGGTCATGTTCCTGGGATGGAATGCAGGCTCCAACCCTTGCTAGGTGAGTGACCTTGGGCAAGCTGTAACCTCACAGAGACTCAGTTCCCGATGAATGGATGAATGCCGCAGGCCAGGGGAAGTCCCCTCCTCTGAGGGTTCTTGTGGGGGTCAAACGCCATTTAAGGCTCCGGCATGACAATAGGTCAGCATTTGCTTCCCTAGATCTCTCACCTTATTTGCACAGAGTTGAATAAGGGGACACCACAAGCCAAGCGCTGGCCTCCCCACCAATTTGGGTAAAATGCACCCTTGCCTAGGACCTCCATCTCCTGTCCCGGTGGCTGACCACTCTCCCTCACCCCAACCCTGCCCACTTGTTTGTCACCAGGAGACTTCCCCCCAGCACCCCTGCTGTCACCGTGTCACCGTGTCACCGTGGAGATGAGCTGAATTTCTGTCCTGCTGGCCGCCCACGGCTCCCGTTGCTCCGGGAAAAGGCCGCCGGAGCCGCTGATAGGCAAGGTGTCAAAACCAATTGGTGTGAAGGACTCGGGGAAAACCGCTTGTGAGAGCCAATTCCCCACAGGAGGCCGGGAACCCTCAGCCCAAGGCTGAGTGTTTACGGGCGTAATTGATAGAGTAATCACCAACACCCGAGACAACGCGAACACATTTTTAACATCATAACCTTCGGAAGACAGCACTCAATTTTCTCCATCTTCCAGCCACCAAACTGGCTGCCTTATTGATGGCGAGGTACCCACGGCTGGGTAAAGAATGAGAGAATGCCGGGGTGGGTGTTCGGCGCATGGGCTGTTGGCCAAACGGCCTGTGGCCCCCGCCCCTGCCTCCGCACCCCGCCGCTCCCTCCTGGCAACGGAGAGAACCTCAGGACAGCAAATCACTCCATGGACAAAGCGCCGGGCCAAGCCAGGATCTGTGTCTGCATTGGGGTGTATTAATAATTGAAGGTGCTGGCCGAGGGGTGTGTGTATGTGTGTGTGTGTGTGTGTGTGTGTGGACGGATGTTTGCTGCAGTGTAAGGCTTCCTGGGGATCCTCTCAGGGTCCACATGCCTGCCCCAGCTTGGTCCTCTCCCTATCTCGTAAACCAAACCAACCCAGCATCCCCTGGCACCAGACAACGTTCCATCGCTACATGTGTCCTCTGGCTTGGCTGAGTGTGCAAGGCCAAGGCTCCCAAACTCCAGGCTGTGTGGGAATCATCTGGGGGAGCTTATAAAAGGCAGATTCCAGGGTCTCATCAACAATCATTTTGGCCCCTGGGTCTGGGTGGGAGTTTGCTCCCTGGGGTTTGCATTTTAACAAACCCCCTGGTGAGTCCAAGGCAGGAGGTCTGCAAAGATCCTCGCAAAGATCCTGCCTTCCGGTCCCCTGCCCTGGCCAAGATCTGGAAAACGGACCTGAGAAAGAGTCCAGTCCAGCTATCTTTTTCTAACTTGCATGTGGCCGCAGCAAGATCCCGTCTAGCCGCCGGTTCCTCTTGGGGCCCCCCCACAGCTTTACCAGTTCTCTGGGGAGCTGGAAGGAAGCGCTGCGATAGAAAGAACAAGTCCTGTCACGTGACCGGCCAAGCTTGCCTCGAGGTCATCCTAGAGGAGGCAGGCGCAGCTCTCTGGCTCTCTGTACAGACTCAGTGACCTTGGGCAAGTCACTGGCCCTCTCTGAACCTCAGTATTCTCATATGCCCAACACCAGCCCTGCGTGAATAACATCAGCCTTAAGGAATTGAACACTGGCAAGGGGTTTAGCAGCACAGAGCACACAGTAGGCAGTTCATAAATGCTAGCCCTGCCACCTGACCCCCCCCCAACCTCTGCTGGGCTGAAGGCAATGAGCTGACCCTTTCTCCTAAGGAGTAATCAAAACAGCTGCCATTCATTGAGTACCTAGTAGGTACGAACACGGACCAGTGCAAACCCAGCCTCCAATCCCTTATGCCTCTCCAAGGAGCACGTACCACTCACCCCCCATTCATTCCTCATGCCTTTAAAGGCGCTCTGAGAAGTGGGCTGAGTGGAAATAGCAGGGAGACGGGAGGCGAGCCAGATGTCCTTGCCAACCCATCTGACCACGGGATCTCCCTGTGACAAGTCCCGGGCGGGCACAAGGCATCAGCCTGGCTGCTGGGCTGGGATCAGATTGAGCTGGAGAGGTGAGGCGCCACCAAGTGGTTGGGGTTCATGGGCTCCTCTGGAGGAGCCCCCACTTCCAGCCTCCCATCCTCACCCCAGACACAGACATCTCCCTAACCCGGCCACATCTCCTGAATCAGCTGAGGACACGCGGAGCCCAGGAATAATGAAACGATCAGGCTCCAATCTGCTAAACAGCAATTTCTGGGCTTTTTCAGCACACACAGCTTTTATCAAATTGGTATTCTCCTCCTGAACACAAATGGCTTATTAGACATGACCCACTTATTCTCCGCGTCTCACTATCATTAATAACAGTTTCTTTTTGTGATTAAGTGAGTGGCTCCAAAACCTTCCTGTGGTCGGGCGCTTGGCCCAGCAGAGGGGCAGCCATGGGGGCTCCTTGGCATCCACTACTTGGTGACTTTGAACCTGGCAATGGTGGGAGAAGGCAGTCTGGCCCCTGCAGAGCAGGCTGGTCTCCTCATTTCAGGAGGGACAGAAGGAGCCCCAGAGGGCTGACCCACTTGCCCAGAACTGCACATGGGGTCAGTGAGAGAAGTCAGGTTCTTCTGCAGTCGATGCTGCAACTTCTCTGTCCAGCCCCTCTTCTGGGCCTTAGCGGGACCTAGCTAGGGTTCAGAGGTGACATACAGCCGGCAGGGCAGAGCTGTGCCCCTACTAAGCATACCTGGTACCAGGGGGCAGACAGAAACTACCATGCAAAGGGCAAAACCTGATTTCCTATGAGGGGGCCCCTCAGGGCCGCAGGAATGACAGAATAGCACCCAAATCCTTGGGGCCTGCTGCTCCAGGGACAGGATGACCATAAAACTCAGAGCCCCAGTCCTCGTATCTCTTGGGACTGCAAACTCAGGGAAACCCTTCCTTGGAAAACCCTCCTAGTCTAAGTTTTAACCGTGCCAAGGAACTGAGCAGAGCGAGGAGGGGAGGGAAGGAGGAATTCCCAGTTTCCTTTAAATGGGAGGGAATCTGACAGGGAGATGAATATCCTGGAAAATGATCTGCCTTTACCCAACAGACCCTGTGGCCAGTCCCAGCTCAACCACTCACTCACTGTGTGACCTTGGACAAGTCCCTTCACCTCTCGGAGCCTTGGTTTCTCCATCTGTGAGTTGAGGGTCAAAATAACCCTTCGCCTGTTCACCAGTGCTCCAGCCAGGTCAGTAGAAATTCGATGAGGGATATGAAAGATTCAGAGATGAAACACAGAGCACTTACACTAAACGTGGTGAGGCAGAAGGGTGCAGGGAGTTAGGCTTCCCAAAAAGCAGAGACCCTGAGAAGGGGTTTGGAAGCACCTACACCCCCTGCAACAATCCTACTCGTGCGTCAGTCCCCATCAAAGCCTCCTCTAATTACCTACATCCCCCCACTTTCCCACCAAAATAAATCACACAGTTCTCTGCTCTTTGTGCAAACCTCCCCCTGCACCCAGCTCTGGGCTTACAATGCCCAACCTTGGTCCTGCAGCCTCTCCCACCAGACTGGAAAGGGACTGATAGAAGAAAGGTCTCCATTTTCATTTATGCTCTGGTCCCCATTCTGGAGCCTGGCTCACAGGGGTAGGGGAAGCCCCCACAGCTCCCACCTCAGAAGCTACAACTCTGCTGCCAACTTGGGCTCCTTTGGGGCTGAACGGAGCCTCTGACACTCAGGCTACCCATGTGGGATTGCTTGCTTGCTCCCTGGCTCCCATGGTGGCTGAGTTGATTTTCCCACCTTTCCAGTCCTCGGGGCCAAGGATGAGGATGGGTGGGTACCCGGTAGAAGGATGGCAGGGTCCTTCTGTCCACCCCCAGAGACAGACAGGGAGATGAATATCCTTTTCCTGGCATCCTTTTCCCCCTTTCACGCCCGTGGCTGGAAGCAGCACGGGAATTGCATGGGAATCAACTATTCCAATGTCTTTGAGGGGCTCCCACCAAGCTTTCGTCACCCACCCTGCAGGGACACTTGCAGCCCTAGACTACTGGTTCTCAATAGGCAGGGTTTGCTGTCCCCTAGGACCTTTCCCAGTGGTTCCCAGTGGCATAAGGGGCAGGGGAGGCGTGGGAGGGGATAAGGGCAGCTGCAGGGTTAAGCCCACAAAAGGGAAAGGCAGATGGGGAGAGAGGAGTGGGCGAGCAAAGTGTGTTCACAAGTGTGTGTGTGTGTGTGTGTCTGCAGGCAGAAGGGCAGGCAAGAGTTGTGCAGAGTGTGTGCGCCTGGGCACCAGCTGGTAGGGTGTGAGCCCCCAACCGTAGTGCCTGTGTGTGTGTGCAGCGGGCATACGTGTGAGTGTTTATGAGTGAGGAAGGGGATCTGGAAGGTGTCTGGAGATGTATGAGGGCAGGAGTTGTGAGTGTGAGAACAGTGAGTGTGCCCCTGGCTGCAAATATCTGTGTAGTCCTGGAGGTGGGTGCATCGGCGCGAGTGTGTTGGGGAGTAGGAGGCTCTCCGCGAGGGCGGGATCGGATTGCACACAGGGTGCCCCCTCCTCTGCAGGGGTGGTCGGGGTGCCAGGGTGGGTCCATGGACCCGGCAGGGGGCGCCACTGGACTCCCGCCAGGGCCGGCGCGGGCTCCAGCCCCGGGGACGGTCAAGTTGGAGCGGCGCAGTCCGGGGTGGGGTTGGGTGGGGAAGTCCGCGGAGGCGGCGACCGAACTCACCGTGGCCGGAGACGTGGTTGTCCCAGGGCGCGTGGCCCGCGGGCCGCGTGGCGCCTCCGAGTTGCAGGAAAAGTGCCAGGTAGTGGAGGGCGCCCAGCGCCACGGCGAGCGGGGCCCCCATGGTGCGCGCTCGGGCCGGGGCGCCGCCGCCTCACATCGGGGCTCAGGAGACCGCAGACCCCGCGCCCGTCGCTCCCTGCCCGATGCGGCCTGGCTGCCCAGCTCCGGCCGCTGCCCCTCGCCCGCCGAACCCGGCCCGGCCCCGGCCCCAGCCCTCGCCCGGCTCCGGCCCAGCCCCGGCTGCGGGTAGCGAGCGCACGCCCAGCCGGCCGCCTCCGACTGCGGGACTCTTCCCTTCCGCGGAAGGCCACTCCGCTCGGCGCTGCTGCCGCCGCACCCCCTCCCTCCCACTCCCTCCCGCCCGCCCAGAGGAGGCGGCGGCGGAGGGATCTGCAGCTTGATTTATCATCAAAGTTTTGCCCAGGCTGGGATTTTTAAAGCGGTACCCGCAACTTCCCCTGCCCGAGAGAGTGCAAATGGGAGAGCGAGACGGGGTGGAGGAAGCCCCCCTAGGGACCTAGTTCCCGCAAAGCATAAGACAGCTGGCTTCAGAAACAGATATACTATCCAGCGGGATAAGGAGAAAAACCACTCCACCTGCCGCCAGACCCAGCGCGCTCAGAGGGACTCCCAACTTTGCTAGCAGCGCGGTGTTGGGGTCAGGGGGTCGGAGGAGGTGGGGGTGAGGTCGGGCAGGAACCTGGGCTGAGGCACAGGGGACCTGGTGATAGTCTTTAGTTCCCTGTGCGGACGTGTCCTTATGTCTAACCCCGTCTGAGCCTCAAAGTTTTCATCTGAGAAATGGGAAAAGCAGCTACCTGCAGGGGTCCTGGTGAGGATTTATGAAATCGTGTATGTTAAAGCGCTTAGCATAATGCCGTCTTCATGGTAGGAGCTGGATAGATTTTACTGTTGTTATCCTCTCTGTGTCTTAGTTTTCCTGTCTGCATAATGGGAGTGAGGCTGGCCAGTTGCTCGGGCTCCTTCTAGCTTAGAGATGCTGGGCCCTACGCGGTGGATTGGATCGCCCCCTTCTGGACTGTAAATCTCCGTTCCTCGGATCGATGGGCCTAGATGAAATGTTGGAGAGGCGGGCAGGTAACAAAGACACTCCCATTCCCAAGACCAGGAATCCAACGAAAGCCTCCGATTCCGATTCCTTCCCTGACGGTTTTCCTGGAGCTGTTGGGACAGACCTTCAGTAGAGACAAGAGGGCCGACCGGTGGCCTCCTTTAAATTTAATTTAAATTTAAATTTCATTTAAATCGGAGAGGTAGATTCTCCGAGGTCCCACAGAGAGGTCCTTTCCTGCCCTCATCCCTTATCCTTCCTCAGGCCTCTTTCCCTACACGTCCATGTCCGCCGCGGTTTCAGCACTACGGAGGACGACAGCGTCAACTCCGACCCCCATCTTTTTGGCCTCAAGTACCTCGCCTAGGCCGGGCTCTTAGATTCGAGGATTCAGCACCATGGACAGACCTTCCAGTTTCCTCTCCTGCCCCGCGGAATGGGAGTGAACGCTGCAAACAGACCACTCCCTTCTCCACAGACTACAGGTGGATCCAGCATTGTAGACAGAGCCCCAAGTTTGAGAATGAGGTTAGAACCCGAGGGACAGCTCCCCACCCCATCTTTACTCTGTCCTTGCATCCCCCCGCTTCCCAGTATTATGGTGGGCAGCACACTGGATGGGGCCTCTGGTCGCCAGTAGCAATCCGGTTCGTTCACATCTATGGACAGCCCCTTGAAGTCCCCAATTACAAATGCTATGTTTCAACACAACTGAGCCCCAACGGGAAGCTACTTTCAGAACTGCGGACAGATCCCCGCCGTTGACCCACCGCATTCACTAGAGGAAGGGGTTGGTTTTGTCGGATTGGTCCCCTTCTTTTCACTTCCTTCCTACACAGAGATAGCACCTAGGTTATCCTGGGACGGCCAGGTGTCTTGGACTCTACAAAAGTGTTTTCTCATTCATTAACTTGAACCTCACTCCCAATAGAAATGGGCTCCAATGCCCCCATTATAAAGATGAAGGAAAAGAATCTTTGAAATCACATAGCAGCACTGAGACTGAAACCCAGACTCTTAAGTTGCAACCTGAGACCTCTCCAGGACAATGTGGTGGTAGAAGTCAGTCTCAAAGTTAGGGCTTTCTCCTCTTAACCTACAGATTGTAGGTGGGGGCGGGGGCACAGACAAAGGGAGGGGATTAGAAGAGTGAAAACAAGAGACTCCACTTGGGGGCTGCCAAGGAAGAAGGTCAGAGTGGGACCACAGCCCACTGCTGCTCTGACAATAACCCATTGTTTGACCTTCAAGAATCGTTTCTCCTCATAGTCTAGAACAGGGTTAAACACAGTGACCTCTAAATCTCCTTCAAGGACAGATATCCAGGGATTGTCTGACTTTGAAAAGGCTTACACTGTGAAGACTCTGCCCAAAACCTTCCAATGGCCTTGTTTATTACAGAAATCCCAGCTTCTCTAGCTTGTATTCCAGGTCCCAGTCTCACCTTCTGCACATGCCCTTGGTCCAAATACCATTTCTGCCACGTTTCCTCCCTCAACAAGCCTGATCTTCATTATGTCCTTACTCTTCTCAGTGCTTCCCCCTCCTCTTGCATGCCTTCCCCTCTGTCTAGCTAAGTGTCCCATTGACCAAGGCCCAGTCTAAGTCCCCCACAGGGAGAAATGAATTTTCCCAGCCCCCAAGCCTCTGTTGGCTCATCACTCGTACACACCACTGTGCTAAGAACTTGACTTATCCCACTTAATCTTCAGAACAACCAGGCCAAATAGAGTAGAATAGTGTGGTTCTAAGTGTGGATACTAGTTTTGAATCATGCTACTTCCTAGTTGTGTGACCTTAGATAAGTTTCTTAGCCTTTCTGTGCCTGAACTTCCTCATCTGTAAAATAAAGATTATTGTGGGGGCTAAATGAAAAGCACTACATAGAAAGCCCTTAGTGGTACAGAGTAAATACACGATACATGTTGGCTATTATTATTATCACTACTACTATTCTTATTTTCAGATAAAAGCAGATGCTCAGAGAGGTTAGGTATCTTATCGAATGTCACACAGAAGGCAGTTATACAGCCAAAACATGTTTGATTCTAGAGCCCATGCTCTTAGGCATAATACTGAAGCACCTCTAATGCAACCATCCTTTTTGAGGAAACGTAGGAAATTAAGACCCAGAGAGAGTAAGTGACTCCCTCAGAGTCACACAGCCAGCCATGACAGAACTAGATCCAGGTGCCCTGTCTCCCAGCTCAGGACTCTCACACTATATCAGACTGTCCCTTCTATTTCCTACAGCACCTAAATTGTAGTTTATAAATCACATTCACATCCATGATCTCATATAATTCATGCAACAAAGCCTGAGGCCAAAATTATTACCTTCCTTCTTTTACAGATAAGGACACTGAAGCTCAGAGAGATGTGGTAACACGCACAAGCTGGCACAGTGAGGCAGGGCAGAAGCTGGAGGTGAAAGAAGACCCCCAGCCCCTACTCCAGCCCCGTGTAATTCTGTCTGTTCTGCTCATGGATTCAAGTGCAGGCACTGCGGAAGCTAGATGCTTGGTAGAGGAAGGAGGGAACCGAAGACTATCCCAGAAAATAGTGTCCAGGAATTCACTAGGGTGGGTGATTCTCGTCATTCTGGGAATGCTCCAGGAGAGAGTAAACGTCCCATCCCTGGAGGCACGCATCCCGTGGTGACGTGGATGCCATGAGACAAATATCGTGTTTCCCAGATGAGACTCCGAAGGCAAACTTCATGTTGGGTATTGCAGGTGGGAAGGACAATCCTTTGATTTTAATACATATATTAAATAGTTATTACATATAATACAAATATATATATTTTATAAATATGTGTGTGTGTTTAGATCTTATTTATTTGCAAGAGAGAGAGCATGAGTGGGAGGGAGGAGGAGAGGAAGAAGCAGACTCCCTTGCTGAACTGGGAGCCGGACATGGGGCTCAATCCCAGGACCCTGAGATCATCACCTGAGACTAAGGTAGACGCTTAACCGACTGAGTCCCCCGGATGCCCCAAGACAATCTTTTTCAAGTTCACCCTAGGCAGGGCATCTTGCACTGTCCCCTGCCTCTGACCCAAGCTCCCTGGAGAGCCTCCACCCTCCCCTTGACTCTGGGAGGCCACCCTCTCCCGCCCCTCCTTGAGAAGTGTCACTTGAGCACCATAGCTCTGTCAGTGGTAACAGCGGTAAGATTTGTCCTTTTAATCCAGAATCAATAACAAATTTCATTTAAAAATAAATTAAACCAGGCATTGGAAATCATTCACCGTGTGGGCCAGGGCCCTATATAGCGCCGTCTAAATGGCTTCCTTTCGCTCATCTATCAATGCCAAGAGGGGGGAAATACCTAAGCTGCCTGATTCATGGAGAAACTACTTAAATGTATCAGCCCCTAACAATGAGCAATGTGAGCCCGGAGTTGCGCCTTTTAACACACCAATAACATGTGCAGCACGGCTTCATGAGAGCTTATCAGAGACCCCACGGTCACTGGCTTCGAGGGAGCCCATTTATAAGGGGGAACAATGGCTTCAGTATGTAGCCGCCTAATTTCCAGAATGCATTACTGAGCTCTGAGAAGCACTGGAATTCTATTAGACTCTTATCTGCCATGGGAGGGTGTGAAACCGGCAGGGAAATCCAGACTTGGCTTGGACATGCCCAGAAAGTGCAGGGCCTGACCCGTGGAGGTGGGTGAACAAACCTGGAGGAAGGGGGGAGGCAGGCGAGGTCCCGGATGTGTGAAAATATGTGCGTTAATAGAGCTCGGGTTTCCAGCGATTACGTTTACATCAGCGAATAAAACTTGGCAATAAAACATCGGAGCTGCGTCTCAGACAGCATTTCCTTTTACAGCCCGGTGTATTTCACTCATTATAACAGGAGGCAAGGAGCTTCAGGTGTCCCCGTTTCTCCCCCTTTAATTAAATTTCCTAAATTACTGCCCAAGATTTGGATAAAGCGAAAGACTTACGGCTCCGCTAATCGCCAATGCAAGCTCCCGCCCCTCACCGTGGTGGCCCTGACTGTACCAGGTTCCAATATTATTAAAGTGAAATACTGTGAGCACTGCCTGCCTGGGCTCTGGTTTGTAAAAGGAGATGGAGCCTCGGGAAAGAAATTGGCCCAAGCTCAGGAAAGAGGCCTGGGTTCCGGGATGGGCTTTTCTATCACCTCACTGTGTGACTTTGGGCAAGTTACTTCCCCTCTCTGGGCCTCACAAGTCCTATCCCCCTCCCCCGCCTTTCCCTAAACATCCATCCTGAGGCACTTAAAACTGACCTGGGGCTGGGGCAGCCCTTGAAGGCACACTGGGATGACTTGGGGGAGCTTTAACAATATTAATTCTAAGGCCACACCCCAGAGATACTGACACAATTGGTCTGGGTTGAGGTCTGGGTATCAGGCTCCTAAAACATTCCCCAGGTGACTGATGCCAGCTGGGGTCGAGCACCACTGGCCTTGACACCATTATGAGATGTTAGTGGATAAACGCCTCTGAGGAGTCTAGCTGTGCCTGTGGAGACCCAAGCCCCGCCAGGGGGCTTCTCTCTCAGTCTGGCTGGAACAGGTATCTGGGCCCCAGGGTGTATCTCCTGCAGGGATCCAGGAGGCCACAGAGAGGACTGCAATAGGGTGAAAGAACAGGGCCTCTTCCTTTCCTGTTCCTAGAATTGGGTCCAGCCAGCCTCTGGGGCCAGGAAGCCACCGCTCATCTGGAGGGTGGCACGGGGTGTGCCAAACGGTGACCCCCACCCAGGTCTAGGGGACTCTTCTCTTCTGCTGATGGATTTATCCATTCCCCACAAGAGTGGCAGGATCCAGAAGTGGCCTCCACAGCTGGGCCATGCGCCTGTCATAGGGGCCAGCCTCCAGGTTCTGATGTCTCTGTCCACATGCCCCACCCTTGGTGCCGACTGAGGTGGCCGCCTGTGCGGGTTCAGAGCCTCCCTCTGCGCTCTGCCTCTCTCGGAACCCATGTCCCAACTAGGACAGGCTGAGCGAGCGCCAGGCCTGGGCCAGAGGCCTGGGGCAGGAGGATGTCGTCCCGACAGACTGCGTAACCTCATGAAGACCTGTGGGGCCCCTTGGAGGTACCCAAGTGCACCACACAGAGTGAAAGCATCATCTAGAACCTAGAATTTAAAATGTCACCATTTTTTTTTAACAGAGAAAGGTCATCAAGGATCAGCCCCCATTTCTCCCATTGTAGAGAGAGGGGAACTGAGGCCCAGAGAGGGATGATGACAAGCCTGTGATCTCACAGGGAAGAAACAGCAGAGCCAGGCCAAAGACCGAAACCCCCTGACTCCAGAGGGGTCTTTCCACTGTCATTGCCTGAGGAGGGCAGAGAGGGTCCAAAGACCTTCCACCCCATGACTTCCCATAGGGGGCACCTCTCCGAGGTCCAGAGAGCACTTGTAAGCTCTGACCCTCACGTTGTAACCCAAGCCGAGAAGTTGGGCTCTACCAAGGCCAGTAAGGTGTGCACGTGGTGTGCGTCTGTGTTCTCCCAGCGGGAGGCCTAGTGATAATCTCCATCAAAAGCAATTAACTGCATCAGAGAGACGGGGTTCCTGGGCCCTTCGCCCCGCAAGCTGGGTGCTTATTAAACACGACGGGACAGCAGAGGCTTTGCCAATTCGAGGCTCTGCTTTGTAGGAGTGTTTTTTTTTTTAAGTGCTGAAATGACTTTGATGGCACGCTTCACGCCAGTCTAAATATTCCACGGCTGTGACTAATTAGCTAGACCGACACCGCCCAATGGGAAGCAAATGCAGCCTGCTGGTGTAATTTTAAATTTTCTAGTAGCCACAATAAAAAAACAAAGTAAACAGAAACAGGTGAATTTAGTTTAATAATACATACATACATACCCCAAATATCGTCATTTCAACACGTGAGCAATATAAAACGTTAGTGAGATATTTTACATTTCTTCATTGTACCTCGTCACCAGAATCTGCGGTGTTTTTTATACACGGTGCCTCTCAGTTTGGGGGGCCCCACTTTCAGGGCTCAATAGCCCCATGGGGGGCAGGGCCTCCCCAGCAGACCGCACCAAGCTGGACCACTCCAAGGGGAGGCCTGGGACGAGTATGTCCACGGATCCCGTGCAGGGTGTGCTCGGCGCTGGAATGAGACCCTGGGGACCTGGGACTGGCGCCATCCAGGTGACTCGTCACAGCACCGTGACCAGGGCACTCGCCACACCTCATAAGAGCCATCGTGACCTGGGCTGGACACCTCCCATTAGTCTGCCCTTGGCTCCCCTGCTGTCCCCCTGCCCCCCCTGCTCTGGTTACCCTGGCCTCCTGGTGGCTCTCCAAATGCCCCAGGGCTTTTGCATTTGCTCCTCATGTTCCCTGAAACACGCTTCTTTCAGATCTGGTCTCTGATCAAATGTTGCCCCGACCATCTTACCCAAAATGCCCCTCACCTTTCTCTGTCTCAGCGCTTATCATTATCTGCCACTGTCCCTGTTGATATCTTGACTTTCTGTCTCTCTCCCTGCAGTGTGAACCCCATGGGAACAAGGGCTGTATCTGTCCTGTGCTCCTGCCAGGCCCCAGAGAACAGTGCAGGCTCAACAAGTGATTACTGAAAAAAAAAGTGATTACTGAAAAATCACAAGTGTGATTTTTGAAACTTGTCTGTGCCTGTCTCCCCCGCAGCTTGGGAGACCCTCGAGGGAGGGACCAGGCTGCTTCTGCTCATCCTCTTGTACTGCAGGCCCCGTCACATCCAACAGTGGCCATCCGACCAGTATCTGATCTTGGCTGGGGATGTGATGAGAGCTTGCCCATAGGGTCCAAATCTGAACCCACTGGAACCCCGGGCAAGTGTCCTCACCTCTCTGAGCCTCCGTTTCCCTGTCTGAGACATGTGCTTGCCCTTCCCTCCCCCTAGAGCTGTTGCAAGAGCAGAGGACATAGAATCTGGGCACCCAATTTAGCAAGTAGGCACCAGGCCAGCTCTCGGCATACCAGCTCATTGAAACAGCCCTGGGGGTGGGGGCCCGTGATTCTCCCTAACGGAGACTGGAGAGGTCAGAGAACTTGGCCAAGGAGCCACATTTGCTTGTTCTCGTTCACTTCTACCCACACCCACTGCAATTTTCTCCCCATGCTCCCATCCATGCCCTTCCCCAAATACCACCTGCCCCAAACCCTTGCCATGGCCCAATTTCCTGGGTCACTGGTTTGATTCAGTGAATATTCCCCAGGTGGGCTCCTGTTCTGGTCTGGGGAAGTCTGAGGAGTGAGGGAAGCTCATTTCTCATGGATGACCATGGTGCTGCCTGGAAATCACTCGCATCTCTTCCAGAACTGGCTCCTGTGTCAATTCCTGGAGGGGCCAACCGTCCCCCTCAGGGCTCTCCTCATCCCTTGTCCTCTCCTCAAGGTTCTCGGGGGGCTTCTAGCCCCACTGGCAACAATAGGGATGAGGCTGTCAGCTAGGCCATGTAGCCCCTGGTAGCATTAACAGGAGCATACAGCCTAGAACAAGGGAGGAGATGGTTTGTCCTATTCTTCTCTGTCCGGCTCTGGTCTCCCCTATCCCTGCCCCAACCTCTTCTGCCCCTTTCGGGGAAGGGGGCATGGGGATGGGATGGGCCTGCAGACCACATGCTTTCAGCATCTGGAAGGACTGGCCGGTCTGGCTCCGGCTGTCATCGGCCCTGACCCAGGCATCACCTGTCTACAGCATACCCCCTCCTGAACGGCCCCTCACATCCAACACGCCTCCCTCCAAGGCTCTGCTTTTGCCCTCAGTCCTGCCCTGCTTTAGGCTTCCCTGTCTCAGGCAATGTCCCCTTCCCAATCCCCTGCAGCTAGCCTGCCCCCCAGAGATGGAATCTGTCCTTAAGCCCCTCGTGGAACCCCTCTCGGCATGCACGTTCTCTGAGCTGACAGGTGGGTGGGCACCTCCTCGGTGCAGGAACTTCCCGTGTCCCCGGTGCCCACCCCTCATCCCACCAAAAGTCAGAGGGAGCCGCTTTGACCAATGCAAATCCCATCTCCCTCCCCCACATAGAGTTCTGGATGGTTCCTGCTGCTTAGAATAAAATCCAAACGGCTTCCTTAGGTGACCTCACCTCCCACTAGCTCCCCCTCACTCTTGCTTCCAGCCATTTGGCCTTCTGGCGGTTTCTGGAATGTACCACGCTCCCTCTCACCACAGTTCCCTCTGCCTGGAACATGCTCGCACCTCTTCCAGAACTTGGCTCCTGTGCCAGTTCCTGGAGGGGCCAATTCTCCCGCTCGGGACTCTCCTTACCCCTCGTCTTTCCTGCACAGCGCTGCCACCTTGACGGGGCCATGAGCACCTCCACAGGAAGGTCAGATCTCTCTCCCTCTCTCCCTCTCACATTCTCTGAGACTGGCACAGGATCAGGCCCCAGTAAATCCCACTGAACGAGTAGGGGAGGGAAGGCATGGAGAAATGAAGAGCTGTAACAGTTCGGGGAGTGGAGGCTGTGGGCTCCCGGGGGCCTGATCGCTGTATTTCAGACATGCGGGGGGCGAGCCCCACTGTGACATCAGCTCCCTGTGCCACTCCGGTGTTTTGGTCCTCCTCTGGGCCTCAGTGTTCCCAGGAGGATGAGGGGCTTGGGCGAGACTTGGAAGGCTTCCCCACCCCTTGGGGGTCTTTATTCTGGTATGTGAAGGAGGCAGGCTGGTGGCAGAGCCCTGGAGGTGGGGCTGGGGAGGGTTAGACTAGGTCCACGCAAGGGCAAATGCTCCCCTAGCCAGAGCTGTCTGGCCAAGGGACAGGCTGTCTTGGGAGAAAGTGAGCTCACAGGGCACCTGGGTGACTCAGTAGGTTACAGCCTCTGCCTTCGGCTCAGGTCATGATCCCAGGGTCCTGGGATCGAGCCCTGCATCGGGCTCTCTGCTACTCGGGGAGCCTGCCTCTCCCTCTCTCTGTGCCTGCCTCTCTGCCTACTTGTGATTTCTGTCTGTCAAATAAGTAAATAAAATCTTTAGAAAGAAAAAAAAAAGTGAGCTCACCACTGCTGGAGGCATGTAATCAGGGGGCCATAGGGAAGACCCCTGTATTGTCTAAGCAGCCGGACTTGTGACCGGGTACCCGGTCTAGAACTCAGAAAGGCACAGGCTGTGGAGGTCAGTCTCCGCTCTGTTCATATTAGCTGTGTGACCGTGGGCAAGTTGCTTCAGCTCTCTGAATCTCTCAGGGGGCGTAATCCAGGACACAGAGGAAGAGCTTTGAACGTGCGATGTCTTGAGAAGATGCACGGGGCCACCCCGCCCAGCCTGCAGGTCCAGAATGATGAAAGTTCGGGGTGCACACAGGACCGTTAGGCTGCTTCACCCCTGGAGTCCAGCAAGCGCCCGGCCCCCAGTCACAGGTAGTGTGGGGTGCTCCCTAGCTGGACCCATGTGCCCAAGGGAAGGGCAGGCTTGAGCAGGCCCCCTCACCCTGCCGGGTGGCCTGCCATCCGTGGGCCTGTGAATGCCTCCTCCTGCACCCCTCCCCCCACCCCTCTGTGCAGGGAGCCCCCTCCTTTCCATGCCTCCCAATCACGGCGAACTGCCTCATCAATCATGTTCTCTCTAATTAACTTCTAATTTACCTCTTTAGTCAAATCTGTTTACAATCAGAGACAAGAAAACACGCAGCAGCTCGAGGTGCGGACTTGGGTCCCTGCTCCAGGGACCGTGGCAGATCAATCAGCCCTTGACCGGGGGGGGGGGGGGGGGGGGGGGGGGGGGGGGGGGGGGGGGGAGCCTCGCTTCCCCTTCCCTCCAGGGAGGCCCGAGGGCTCTAAAGGGCAGGGGTGGGGAGGTACAGTGGCCCAGTGCCCTGGCATCCAGCACCCCTGTCCCCAGGGGCCAC
This sequence comes from Mustela nivalis, assembly GCF_964662115.1. NCBI lineage: Eukaryota > Metazoa > Chordata > Mammalia > Carnivora > Mustelidae > Mustela > Mustela nivalis. The sequence goes on along the minus strand of NC_139027.1, from coordinate 123,646,123 downwards.
ACTGCACCCCTCAGTCTCCCCACAGGCTCCCTTCCCTCTGGGCTTTCTGCCCCACCAGGTGGGGAGCTCCTCGTGGGCAGGCGCACGGCCACATCCTGGTTGTGCGTCCTCAGAAAATGCCTTGGCGACTCTGAACTTCTGTTTCCTTGTTTGCAAAGTCAGGGATCAAATACCATCCCCCTCTTTGCGTGTAGGCAATGAGTCCAAAAGGGGTCCCCATCTCCAGGCCGGCCCGGCTAGGCCTGAACACTATGCCCAGCGTGGAAGGGTCATGGGCCTGGCTGGTTTGGTTGGGTTTTGTTTCCACATTTTGAACGTTTAAAATTTTTAAAAAATTTGAATTCGTCTTCAACTCAGGGGAAAGTTGCAAGCACAGCATGTGGTACACCACCGTCTCTGAATATTCTAGCACGCATTTTCTAGAACAAAGACCTATAAAACCATAGTACAGGCACCGGAATCCTGGAGTTCGTGTTGAAGCATCACTACCCTTTCATCTCAGCCGGGCCCTCTTACTGGCCGTGGGCAGAGCCACAGGACCCCGTTGAGGCCCAGTTCTGGCCTCTGTGAAGGGGGTGGAAGAGGTAAGAACCCGAAGTCTACCACGCAGGGCTGCTGTGTGACATCCACAGCCGGTGCATGGGAAGCAGCCTGGGGCAGGGGTGCGAGGTCCTGTCCATGCTGGAGGCGAGAGGGAGGCCCAGGGAGGCCAGGCCTTGTTCTAGGTCATGCAACATGATGGCCACAGTCAGATCCCATGGCCTTGAAGAGACAGAGCCCCGCGTTATGGGTGGCTCTTATGTTCTCCCCCCGAGGGATGGATCACCAGGGGCTCAGAAAGCCCCAAAGCTTGTCTTCAGGCTCCGTGACCTACGCAGAGGACGCAAACTGCTGCCGCACAAAGACAGAAGCAGGGAGGGAGGTGAGGGGTAACGATTATTAATGGCACACCAATAATACTAACAATAAATAATGAGCAGAGTCACCTTAGAGGAGGTCCCTTGTGGGGGTGGCATCTGGGCTCGCTGCAGTGGGGAGGGCCCGGCGCCCGGAGGAGGGAAGGAAGGGCACTGAGGGCGCCGTGCCCTGCCTGCGGGGGACTCTCAGGGGAGCCTGTGACCCCTTGCAGTGGAGAGCAAGGGGACCCCGTGGGCTCCGGGCCTGTCTTCCCACAGTGCACCCCCTTCTGCCTCCCCTCACTCGTCCACATACCCACGCACTGGTTCGTTTGACTTGGAGTCACCTAGAATGTCCCCCCAGCTCTGCCCTTGGCTGCCCCTTCTCATTGTTCAGGTCTCAGCTCAAGTATCTCCCAAGAGAGACCTTCCAGAAGCATCTTATCTCCAGGAGCCCCCACCCCCACCCCCGGGCTGATTTGATTCACTCTTCATTCCATCACCTTGTTTCCTGCATCTCACTTATTTCTACCCAAAGTTACATCATTTAATTCTCTTCTTCTAATTGGCCTGGCCTTGCTCAGTGTCTGTGTCCCCCAAACTCATGGGTTCCTCCCGAGCAGGGGCCTCTGTTTTGTTCATTCCTGTCTCCCCAAGACCAGCACGAACACAGCGGGGATAGGGCAAAATGAATCCTGAAATTACCCAGTCGTTACTGTCTGCTCCAGTGCCTCTTGATGTGGGGGACATGGAAACAGGATCACACAGGGCCCCTGCCCTCCCTAGCTTACAATCCTGCTCAGTATAAAATCACAGGTTATCACAATGGGGGCGGGGGCAGCCGAGCCCGGCGCCTGCACCCAGCACAGCCACAGGGACAGAACCTGCTCGGACAGCCCTCCAGCTGGGAGATGGAGCCCTAGTTCCCAGGCCAAGCCAGCGCGGCTCCAGCTCAGCTCTGCCCCAGCTCGCTGTCCTGCCTGCTGGAGGCCTAGAACGACACCTGTCCCCCACGGGTCCGAGGGGGCGCTGAGACAGGCTCCCACCGACATGCTCTTTTGTCATGGAGCCCTGACTGGCGGCAGCAGGTGGAGTGTGGGGGGCTCTGCCAGGCTTCCTCCAGCTGGGGAGCCCCTTCCTGGGAGCGGGGACCTTATTCAAGGACCAGGAGTTGTGCCCCGTCCTCCTGTCTAGAGGCCTCAGGGAGATGACAGCTTCTGGCGATGGGGAGAGCGCTCTGCTGCCGGCTGCACTGTTTGTTCATATTCCTGTTTCCCTGCCCATGTTTCTCGTTCCAGACTGTGTAATTAGGTGTCCAGGGGTGTCTCTGATTCTGTTCCGATAGAATTTGCCTTGTTTAATCGGTAACAGGATGGCTGCCTCTGACAGCTGTTTTTCCTAGGAAAAAAAAAAAAAGGCAGTTAGGGATGGGGCAGGTTGGGAGGCAGGTGGGCTGGTATCCGGCTCCTTGGCTTGAATTTCCCTTTGTCACCGACTTGGGCGTGAGCCCGGGGCCCCGTACTGTCCCCTTCCCGGGCCTCGGTGTGCTCACTGGTGGAACGACGGGAGTGGGACCTTGCGATCCCTCCGTGGTGACTCTGAAATGGGCGGGTGGGCCGTGCACCCACTGAGCCAGCGGTGCTGCAGCGGGGGGTGGGCTGAGCTCATGGAAAGTCATTTGTGGATCCATTTAAGCCCAAGGTGGCATTTTTATCACTGTGTTCTTAAATGTAATTGCCATTTAATTAGATTAATGGTAATTAATAACGCTAATAATGGACTGTCCTTTGGGATGATGACATTGCAAACCCACCTTCTGGAGGTGGAGCTGGGCCGTGCCGAGTTCCCGTGATCCCTTCTTCTCTCCCCACTCCCTCTGATCACCTGTTCTCCGCACGCTGGGTTGGAAATGCCTCTTGTCACGATGGTCTTCCCATTAGACCGAGAAGTGCTCCAGAGGGCCAGGGACCAGCACAGGCACGTCCGTACCCTGCCCCCCAACAAAGACAGGGACTGGCCCAAGGCAGAGACTAACATATGCTGGACGGAAGGAAGGAGAAGTCGTGGGTTGGTGGCCAGGTGGCCAGAGAGGTGGGTGAATGAATGGCTTTAGTCTCTGACCAGGGGAGGTGACCGAGTTAATTGACGCCCTCGGGAATGTAACCTGTGCTCCCCCGCTTCCACCCAAGCAAGTCGGGCCCACTCTAACTCCATAATAGCTTTCAAATAGGCTCTCTCCTCCCCATCCTCAAGGTCACCACGAAGGCCTTCCTAGACTACAGCACCAGCCCTCTCCTTCAGCATGAAACGGGAGGGTCATTCAGATTCGCTCAGAGCCCTTCCAGGGCCCCACTGTGTCTTCGGAATAGAGTACCACCACTTGGCCTTGGCCTTGGCCTTGGAGCGTTTCCAACCTGACTCCTCTTCACCTCCCAGTCCCGTTTTCTATCTCCTCTCCTCTGCAACCTCCTCCCCACCCATCAAATTTCACCACCCTACATGGTTGAATTCAAATGCTACCTCCATCACGGTGAGCTCCATGATACCCCAGGAAGAATGAGCTGCTCAGCAATGCCTACTCTGTGTGTGTGTGTCTGTGCGTGTGTGTGTGTGTGTGTGTGTGTGTGTGTGTCGTTGACAGTATCGTCCCTCCTGCCTGCCGTGAGGACTCCCAACCCTCACAAGAGTGTTGGGATATGTTTTATTGAGGATTCTTGGGCTTTGAGGTCAAGATTCAGCTCTTGCCCAGAAGGGTCGTGTGGCTATCCAGCCTCTTCCCTTTCCCAAGCCTCGGTTCTCTCATCTATAAAATGGGGACAGCAGCTTGCCCTTCACAGAGTTGTGGTGACAATTAATTGGATTTGGGTCTGTAAGGCCCCCAGCTCAGATCTGGGCTGTTTCCTGCCTCTCTGCCTCTGCCCCTCTCAGAGCCTTTCCCGGGAGACCCTGCTGTCTCCTTTCCTGGTAAAGTTCCTCCTGCCCTTTCTTCCCCAGGCCATTGTTGCCTCCTTCTGGAAGCGAAGCATCAGGAACTCCCAAGACTCGGGTCAGATATTCCCAGAATCAACGCTTCCCACCCTGACTCAGGGTGCCTCTGTGTCTGTCACTCTGACCACCACGAGCCTGGACTAGGTGCGACCACTCTAGACAGTGGGCCAGAAGGGACACAGAGGTTAAGGACAGGAGGGACCCAGGTCCTGCTGCATCCGTGGTGGCATACTTCATGCAGGTAGCCAGCTGGGTCCTTTTCCCTTTGCTTTGCCATTCATTCCTTCATCCTCTCTTCCTTCACCCACCCCCTCCCATTCTCCCTCCTTCACTGGGTTGTTATATTCCACACACTCCTGGGATCATTTTTCCCTCCACTGCTTCAAACCCTTGCATGGTTTTCCACTGTGTGTGGAAGAAAATCCAAATTCCTCACTGTGACCAATAAGGGCCTGTTCAGCCCGCTCCCAGCCCATCTCTGCAAATTCACGTAGCTCTCCTCATTCACGTGGCACCTAGCTGTTCCTTAATAGGCAAATCATGCTCCTGCCCCAGGGACTTTGCACTTGCTCTTCCTTCTGCCTAGAATCCTATTCCCAACTTTCCTTGGCACCTGCTCTGCTTGTCAATTCTGTCTCAACTCAGCATCACCTCCTCAGAAAGCCCTTCCCTGACCATCCAGACAGAAGGAGCTACTCTTCCTTCCTGTCACTCTCTTTTATTTTGTGTATAGCTCCCAGGGCCACCTTGAGCTGTCTTGCTAGTTTGCGGGACAAGGAGCCTCGTTTGTTCTCTAACCCCACCACCGCACATGGGGCCTGGCACATGGTAGGTGCTCAGAAAAGATTTGCTCAGGAAATGCTGCAGGGGCTCGTGCTGAGCACTCAGCAGAGAAATGGAGGCAGCTCACGGGGCAGGTCAGGAGAAGCAGGCTTGGGGAAGGCTCCCTGGGGATCTGGGGAGAGCAGAGAGGGGGTGAAAGAGGAACTAGGGGCTTTGGGGTGGAAGGCAAAGTGCATGGGGTTCTCAGGACCTCTGCTCGTCGTGTTCTGGTTGATGAGGGGTGCATCTGCCTATGAGAACGGGACCCATGCTCCTGTCCCCAGGGAGGGCAGCGTCTGGCCCTGGGTGAGTCTTGAGCGACAGCAGAATCATCACAGAGCAGGAACACAGGGATGGACGAAGACCTGGGGGGAGGGAGCACCAGAGAGGCTGTAAGCAGTGGCTGGGCAGGTGGTCAGGTGGGGCCCACCCACGCCACTCTGGTTCAACACCCCAGCCCCTTAGAGAACAGCTGTGGGGTATGGCACACTCACTCTTTGCTCCTAAAGGACCTTGGCATGAGTGTTTGCTGATAGAAGGACTGATGCCTCACAGGTTTGCTCATTCATTCTGGAAGATATAAATAAAGATGAATCTGCTCCCAGTCTAGTGGGGAAAGGGAACAAGAAAATCCGCTAACATAAGGATGACTGTTAATGATGGTCCGATCCTTGATCGGTACTTAACCGTTGGTCAATGACTTTCTATGTATGAGCTTGTCTCAGGTCGAGACGGCAAGTAGTATTGCTGAGCACTATTCCCATTTTACAGATGAGGAGGCCGAGGCCCAGAGTGGGGATCGCACAACTGGGGAGGAGCAGGGCTGGGTTTGAAGCCAGGGAGCCTGTCTCCAGCACTCATGCCCGGTGCCCACTGGTCCGGGGGCCAGCCCGGTGAAGCTTGCTTGCATATCTTTTCATCTTAATTACAGAGAGACACTGGCTTACAGCTGGTAAAAGCAGAAACCTGTCCTCAGGCCTTGCTCTCAGGAGGGCTGGAGTGAGGTGAGGAGGGAAGGCAGCTGGCCAGGGCCCTGTCCTGTCCTGGCCACTTAATGAGCTTAACTGATAACCACGGGCTTAGGTGGGTTGCCAGCTGTACACCACTGGTAGGGTGGAGGGTGGCCATGGGGCCAGGGGGCGGGGCCTGAGGATCCCCAGCTGTTTGAGCAATTAGCCGGTCTCTGTGACACAGCTGTGTGACCTTGGACACATTCTTTGACCTCTCTGTGCTTCCTTTGCTCATTTATAAAATGGAGGTGAGCATGGCAACATTCTTGGAAGATGCTCCCGGGACGCAGCCAGGGGCAGGGGACGATGGCCTTCAGTTTGGAGACTACCTGGCACGTAGTAGGCAATCGGTACATTTTCTACTCCAGTCTTTGGAAGGTCTCAGAAAAGAACAGAACATTTGCATAAAGGAGAGAAAGGCAGCTATGGTCGGGCAGAGACAGTCTCTCATCTGGCTGTCGCGGACACGGGCGGTGCCCTGGATCCTACTTCTCTCTGGCCCTCACGTGTTCTCATCTGTAAAATGGCACGGCGCCATTTCTTTGCCTCCTCCTTACACACTGGTGATGTGGAGACGAGTGTGGTGGTCTGTCATGGCATTTAGTTGGTGCTCAATAAAGGAGCCCCCGCCACCTTTGGGAGGGCTGGATCTGCTGACCGTGAGTGATAGTGGGACAGTCCCCTACTTCCTTGGGCCTCTTGTTTTCTCGTTTGTAAAACGGTCTGACCCCAGGCATGCTTTCCCTCAGCTCTGTTGTTTCTGGAATTCAGCAGCATTGGTTACTGTCTTCTCTGAAACCCACCTCAACTGCACTAGCGGGGAGGGGGTGAAGTCTCTTGGGAGGAGCTGGAAGTGGAGAGGGGAGGAGGCAGGAATTGCTGTGTCTAATTCCCGAGGGGAGTGAGGTTCCTGCTCACTGCTGCTTCTTGCCTGTTCTAGTGGGGTTGGGGGCGCTGCACTGGGGCAGGAAAAGACCAGACTTCTGTGGTGGGGTGGGGGTCCCAGGAATGCTCGGGGAGGAGGGCCTGGGTCCGGATTCTCCATGGAGCGGGGCTGAGTGGGCCCAGCGTGGAGGCGGGGCCGGGGGGGGGTAGGTGGGCGGGCAGATTCATTGCAGCCATTCCTCTCCCCCTGCAGCGCCTGCTTCTAATGAAATTTTACGGCAGGTGGAAATGATAGGACTCCGCCAGCCCTAAAAGCACTTCTATTTATTCATTAAAGATATTTATATACTGAGCGGCTCTCTCGGGCGGCCCCACCCGCCTCTGGCTGGGCCATTAAGTGGCTCCCAGCCCTCGGTGCTGGGGAAAGGCTCTGGGGGCAGGGTCCCCTCCCTGCATGGTGACCCGCAGCTCTGCCTCAGCCTGTCCCCACAGGCCACCTCCTCCTGGCCCCCAGCACCAGCTTCTCCTCCTTGGGAGCGTGCCCCAGCCTCTTCTTGGAGCTCCTGCTCCTACGCTGTTGTCCACGACAAGTCCTCCATCAAGCAAAACTCAGATGGCGTCCCTTCCTGGCCCAAACTGCTCCATAGGCCTCGGGGCCCTCAGATCTGGCCCCTGTCTCCCTCCCTGGTCTGCTGCCCCAGCAGCCCCTGCCTCATGGGGGGAACAGCCACATGGCTCCTGGCTCTTTTCTGGAGAATGATGGCACTATCCCTTTTAGAACTCCCCAGTACTCATTCTTTGTTTTCCTGTTTATTGTCTCTCTGTCTGTCCCAGGAGCTCCTTGAGGCCAGCAACAACACCTGTCTTGTTCCCCACACAGCTTACGGGGGTGCCCCGAGCTGGTTGCAGGTGGATTTCCACAGGCTGACCCCTCAGACACCCTCTTGTTCAGAATGAAGGAGAGCCGAGACTCTCCTTGGAGCCGAGACTCCAAGAGGTGAGGGCCATGGTCTTGTCTGAAGGAGGCTGGGCTTGAGGCCGCAGTGTCCTGCTCTTCTGCTCCATGGCATTTCCAGTCTGGGACCCTCACTGAGGCCCCACCCACGAGCTGGAGCTTTCTCGGCAGTGGCCAGACTTAGGTCCCAGCTTCTGTAGCCCCTACCTCTGGTGCCTTTTCCCATCCGTGCCCTGGGGGCCTCCTGCAGCCTTCCTGCTGCCTTAGGGGCCGAGGCCTTGCTTGTCGCTCAGCTGTCACCAGCATTATCTGGGGCCTGGTTACTTCCCAGACAAACTTGGGAGGTCAGATCTTGCTTCAGGGGTCAGAATCTGTTTCTGCATCATTCGAGGACTGGGGGAGCCTGCAGGAAGGGGAGGCCATGCGTCCTAGAACAAGCTCTGTGACTAGACATGACGCCAAGCTCCCAGAAAGCAGAGGAATCCACATGCGTGTGATTCTGCCGGGTTCTGCCATGGCCAGGAGCTCATTCAGCCCTTGCCTTGGGACCTCAGAGCAGTCTCAGCATCCCTAAAGGCCCGTTTTACCTGGCCCCTGCCCCTTTGCCTGTGCGATTCCCTCTGTCTCGAAGGACTTTCTACCTCTTATTTTTTGAGACTCATGGCCCTCTTAAGAGCCCTGAATGTCACTCGAGATAACAGATATGGCGCACTGTCCTGGCTTTCCTGATCCCTCCTGTCAGATTTGGGGACCCTCTCTGTCCCTTGAGTCTCTTAAAGCTCGTTATCGCTTCCTTGGGACACCCTGTTGGGCAACATGGGGAGTTAACTTCAGGCTGGGGTTCACGCCCCCGTGCCCAGCATGAGGCCCCGTACAGAGCACGTGTGCAGCAGACATGCCCTGGCCAGGGTTGGGGGGAGTCGGGAGCCGGAAGACGTGCGCTGGGAGGTTACAGTGACATGTGACATGGGTTGGGGGGTGCAGAAGAGGAGTCTGAGCTCAGTGGACAGGTGAGGAGCAAGTAGATGGGGGAAGGTACACAAGGATCCTCACTACGAGCTGCTGGAATGTGGCTCCTCCTCCCCATTGCTGCAGAGAGAAAGCCTAACCTTCCAGATGTTTCTTGGACTTACCCCTTCGCATGGTGGAGCAGCCAGGGCCACACTCAGGTGATTGCCCATGTCCAGCCAGGAAACCTGGCCTTGGGCCCCCCCCTCCCCAGGCAAGTGTTACAGCCAGCTGCCCAGATGTGGGAGCGAGGGGCTCAGGGAGCAGGGACCTGCACAGCCACCATGGGCTCCCGTCACAAGGCCATCAACGGGCTGCTTCTCTGGGGCTTCCTGCACAAGTGCACCAACGGCTTCTGCCTCTGATGCATTCCGTATGGACAGAACGGGGGGGGGGGAGCTCCCCAGAGATCTGCTGCCACTCTCCAACCTCCCTCGAGCTCCTTCTCTGCCAGTTGATTGGGAGACAGGGCGGCTCTGAGGTCAGGAGTATGGAATTCAGAGCCAGTCTGCTTCTGTTCTGGGCCCAGATTTGTCACTTTGCAAGCCACAGGCCCCGGACTGGACTTACCCTTAGGAATGAGGGTGCCATGAACTGATTGGAGAGAAGCATGAGCTCACAGAATGGGCTCGATGAGTACTAGCTAATACGTCCATGTGCGATCAATTCATCCTTCTAAAACACTAGATGACTTTACTTCTGGGAGAAATGCAAGTGAAGACACAACCACTGCCACCATCAGACAGGCAGAGACGCCAGGGCAGGCGCCGTGCTCGGTGGGGGGAGTGTGTGTGGGAGGGTGGCCCAGGAGCCCTCGATGGAGGGCGGGCCACGTGGCAGCAGGTATCACAGTGAAAAACGCGCATTCTGACTCAGCAATTCTGCTTGGGCGTTTAAACTCACACGTGTGTGAAATGGCCAAGGATGTTCACTGCAGCATTTTAACAACTAAAGATTGGAGACACCCGAACGTCCCTGAATGTGATTAGCGGAATCACGTGTGCCCCGGCCACAGTCGAGCTCAGCAACGGAAGGAGCGGGGCCACTGGGTGTGTACGGAGGGTGGAGAGCGAACAAAAAGGCGCAGGACTGAGGGCATGTTATGCTCCCGTTTGTGTTAAATATGTTTTTATTCACTTAAAAACACATCCCTGAAAGGACAGTCTGGCTATTCAGCAGTGGCTGCTTTTGGGGAAGGGCGCTGCGGGGGGTGGGGGTATCAGACATGAAATACCCTCGCGGACCTTCTCAAGTTTACACCAAGGTCACCTGATCAAGAAAAAGGTGGCGGGGGGAGCACCTGTCTTTCCCGCAGCCCCGAGAACGGAGGCCCAGCGCTGGGACAGCAGCCACTTTCCATGTGGACCAAGGAGGAAGACAGGTTGAAGACTGTGGTTCTGCTCTTAACCTTTGCTGTTAGGTAAGAAAATCTAATCAGGAAGTTTTTGCCTTTAGGAAAGTGAGTCTTGCCTCTCTGTCAACACTAAATTGACGCTCTTGGTAATGGCAGAGGATGCCCCCCGGGGCATGGTTGCTCTGGTTGGGGGTGACCCAAGAAGGGTGGCTTCTAGCTCCCCTGACAAAGCGCCCCCCCCCAGATAAAGGAGGAGTGTGGCCTGCCTAACAATCTCTTTAAATTAGACACGACCGATCTCGCTGCCACTGAACTCAGGCGTGCGGACCAGTCCAGAGCAGCAGGCTGTGAGGGAAGAGGTACGTGACATCCTCGCTTCCCTTGTGAAGAAATTCTAATCCTGCTTAAAGGCTGCTTTACTGCCGTGTTTGGATAGGAAAAGGCGTACTGCCCTGCTGGGATGGTGGGTGCTGGCACAAGGATGGCCATGGGGGTTTGGCTTGAAGGGAAGAGTTTGGGAGCCCCAACAGTGGACAGACGTGGAAGTCAAGTTCAGATCTTCATATGGCATGGGCGGCCTTTACTGGATGCCCAAGAAGTCCTTCTGGAGGGGTTGGGGCTGCTTGATGAGGCAGATAGGGTCTCAGCAATGAGCAGACACAAAAGGTAGGCCCACACCCCAGGAGCCCATGGATTAGCAAGGTTAGTAATGAGTATCTTTACCTTGTTCTTAACACCTTTTCTTAGCCCTGTGCAGGGGGTTGTTACAATCAGAAAGCAGAGGGTCAAGATTTCTCCTCATTCCGTCTTCCCAGTCCCTGCAGCACCTCTGAACTACAACCCCCTTCTGAATCCTAAGGGATTATATACCTCATGTCCCCACCCCCCAAAGCCTCCTGTCACAAAACTGATAGAAAAGGGGACCCAATTCCTCATTTGTAAAGTGAAGACAGGAGTTGAAACCTCCTTTTGGCAGAGGGACCTGTCAAACCAACCCCAGGAGGCACCCCCCTGTGGGAAGCAAGGCAGAGTGGAGCGACTGTGGTTGAAGCGGGGTGAGCGGCCCCGAGCCCGGCCCACCCTCTTCTGTGCTGGCTTCTGACGCGCTTCTGGGAAACCTAGAGCCTTGGGAGAAGGCGGGTCTAGGGGTCGGGATGTGGGAGAGGAGATGGCTGGCTGCCTACCTTTCTGTAGAATTTTGAACTTCCGTACCGCGTACAAGCCTCACCTGGCTAAAAACAAAGAGAATTTAAGAAAGAGGACAATGCTGAAGGAATAATGCTCTCTGAAGTATCATCCTTAATTCAAGAAGTCTCTGATTCTGCAGGTTACATCTGGACATGCTTTATTCTTTGTGAATTCATTACACCACATATCGACAGTGGAACCGATCGAAGTGTCATGTCAGTCAGTGATCCGTGGTGGTCTCCCAGTCGAAGCAGCGGGTGGAGGGAAGCGCGCAGCCCGCACAGGCAGGCAGACGCGGCTGTGAACGCAGGTGCTGCTGCTTCTTGGGCCCAGGACCTCGCACAAGTCCCTCACCCTCTCTGGGACCCCCGTCTCTGCTCTCGTGAGTGGGGGGTAATGGTGCCAGCAGGGCTGTCGCGCATGTTAAAAGAATGGATGCACAGCAAGAAACACACAGCAGGTGTTTGATACACGGGCACTACCGTAGTTACAGGAAAGTGAAATAAAAACACCAAACACCTAAATCCAAAACAACACTATAAGGCCATTCTGATTCTGGCTAGGTCCTGGGGCAACACCCACCCCACGACAGGCATGGGCACGCTGTCCTGTTTCCCGCTGGGCTGACGAGAGCACCAGGAGGTCAGGGTGGTCTTACTCGATACCCTCCCAGCTGCCCGACACTGGGCATGACGCAGGTGCCATCTCATTCGGCGTCCCCTTAGGCGGCTGCCCGGAACGGCAACTGGGTCTCCCCCGGCTCGCTGACTGTGGCCAGATGGTGGGGGCGCCCACAGCCCTATACCTGGGGCTCGGTGAGAAGAGCTGGGCCGCCTGGCAGTGTTGGCCACGGGCACAGGCAGGGTGTGCGGCAGCCCCGTAGCCTATGTGCTGACCCTGGGCCATTTTAATGAAATGCCGCTTTTCTGAATTGGCTCATCTTCTACCTCGCTCACGAGGACGCTTTTCTTTGGGACACGCTAAAAGCATGCTAACGGCCCGCTGACTTCTGTAAAGGAGGAGAGCCATTTTCTCACACCCTGTGTAAAATGAGTGGGACTCCAATGCTGAAGCCCCAGCATGTGGGGGGGAAGGACAGGAAATCCTACTTCTAAGGTTCCCACTATGTGCGGCATGCTCAGATGACTCCGCTCACCCCCGCTGAACACCATCCCTCCTCTGCAGAGGAAGGAAGGTAAACTGGCAGGTGCGGCTGGAATTTGGGCCCAAGGCCTGTTTACTTACTTCCGGCAGTGGCGCTCACCCTGACGCATGGAGCTGCCCAGGGGCTAGAGCCCAGCCCGGCACCCGGCCATACCCCAGACCCTGACTCATCAGCCCAGGGTGGGGCCCGATGAGAACGTGTTTGTTCGTGCTCCCCTCCCAACCAGTGGCTCCGATGGATGCCAGGGTCCGGGATGCTGTTCCAAGGTCTGTGCTCTGGGTGGCAGGGGCCTCGCTGGGCCATGGAGGCTTCCAGGGCTGCTTCGGCCCCAGCCACATGGCTTGTGTCACTGCTGGGGTCAGGGCTGGACCAAAGAGGTCACCAGTCCATGTGCTCCCCTTCCCTGCAAGACCACGGAGCAGCTGCGCGGCCACGGTGCGCTGCACCGCTGGCTCACTGAGACGCTCTCTGGGCCTCGGTTCCCTCCCAGGGAGAGTGAGGCCCACCACTGAGCTTCCTCAGAGGTGTCCCCGGACAGCCGCTGGGAAAGAGCTGGGGAAAGAGCAGAGGGTACTGCTCTGCTACAAAGAATGCCAGCCAGGAATACCAAAACTAGCTTTAATTTGTCCAAAAGTCACATTGAGCCATGTAAAAACTTTCTGGGATGGAGGCCCAGAGAGAGTCCATGCTGCCTGAGGCCAAGGGGTTTCTAGAAGTTCTCCAGCAAGCCGAGGATGCGCTTCTGCTCGTTCTCCCGGAACTCCGGGCTCCGGCCATCACCGATGTTCTCTGCATACTCTGGGGAGACAAAGACAACGTGAGGCGTGGATCCAAGGTGCACGGCTGGGTCCCTACATGCCCTTCCCTAAATCTTGCTCCTGCTGAGGCGCGTGCCGTGCTAAAGACCCCGACGCCAACCACCACCCCGCCCCAGGGCAGCTGGGGCCCAACTCCTGGGTCCTGCATTCGAGAAGCTCAGTCATCAGGGCCCAGCTCTCCCGTCCTCACTCAGGGGCCTCCCCAGCCGCACCCCTCACCCGCGCACGAGAAGTGGATGCCTGTAACGGGCACGTTCGTTCCGGCCAGTGTTTGTCAAGAGTGTGACCCGACCAGCAGCAGCGGCAGCAGGCAGCAACTTGTTAGAAAGGCAGACTGTGGGGCCCAACTCAGACCCACTTACAGACCACGCAGTCCGTGTGAACCAGCCCTTCAGGGAATGACGCACAGAAGTCTGAGAACCACCATTTGAGGCCACGGGGATAAAGTAATGATCAAAAGAGATGAAAATCTCTGCTCTTGTGAAGCCTACTTTCTAGTGGGGAAACAACCAGGTAAATAAATAACAGAGACGGGGCTGTCAGAAGGCCTCACAGACATGTGATGAAGACGTGCAGCAAACTCCTGTGGGGAGGTCTGCGAGTGAGCGGCAGAGGGCTGGCCAGTGAAGACTGAGTGGGGAGCTCGCCTGGCTCGGTGGAGGGTGAGTGTGGAGGTCTGTGTGGCCCGAGCTCCGCATGGGGGACAAGAAGGGGCAGGCACAGACCACAGGGCCTGTGCTCTGCTGCAAAGACTCTGGCCTTTCCTCTGTGACCAGAGCTGTGGGAGGGCTCCACTCCAGCGGCTGTGTGGGATATGCCCTGAAGGGGACAAGGGCAGAAGGAGGCAGATGTGATTTGATGGTGACCGGGACCAAGAAGGTCACAGTGGGGGCGAGAAGTCTTCAGATCTTACATGCATTCTGAAGCCAGGCTGGAAGTGGGGCGGCAGAGAGACACGTGGATATTGACACCACCAAGAAGTATGACTGAGTTGTGGAGAAGGTGACAGCAAGCCTCGAACTCCCCCCATGAGGTGACCAGGTGCTGCACCACTAAGGAGGGGTCAGAGTACAGTCCCCTGATGTGAGATTCAAACAGCTGGAAGTTTTTCGGTAAATGGGGAGGTGGGAGAAACAATGGCGTCGAGATGCCCATCCCCTGTCGTCAGTGGCAGGAGGATGTGGGAAAAAAGCACCACCACGGGAGAGGGGGGTTCCGGCGCCCAGAGGCAAGGAGAGGGAGGAGGGTACAGAGGATGGCACTGAAGACAGATCTCCAAAGAACACCATCAGAGTGGCAACGTAGGTCACCGCGTGATCCGCTTAACCCACACACCCCAGCACAATACTTGTAGCTCTCCATTTCATTTTCAGAAGTATCCCCCCTCCAATTATATACTCACGCTGGTTTTAGGGGGTGGGGGCATATGGTGCAGAAATGCTGTGGATCTTAGGGACTGGAGGGCAGGAAATGGGGGCGGGGAGTGGGCTTCCTATAGTGAGTCCCAGGAGGAAGGATACAGAATGTGCCAGAAGGGAAGGGAGGCCAGCATTCTCACTGCCCACAATCCCAGAGGGAAGATGGTGTGACATCGTGGGCTGGGTTTGAACCCTGTCTCCAACTCACAATCCTAAGTGACCTTGGGAGGGTCTCCTCTGAAAATGTATGGGAAGTACTTGGCAAATAACAGATGTTCGAGACACACTAGCTCCTTCCCCGAGGCTCCTTTGCTCAGGCCAGCAGAGTCACGTGTGGAGAGCCCACATATCCTGTAGGTCCCTCTTAAAGGCCATCTTCTTGGTGAAGCCTACCTGGTCCTCTTCCTCTGGCTCCTGTCGTCAGGCCAGGGTCCCCATCACAGGCCTGAATTCTAGACCACCCTGAACTTGTTCTCCTCTCCCTCCAGATGGGGAGTTTCAGGAAGGCAGAGGCATGTGCCTTACTTTTGGCTGAATACCCAGCAGAGTCTGGCTGAGAGTCAACTATCAGTGTGGCGAGGTGCACAAGCTCTCCGAGCAGTGGATTAGGGCGATGGCTTGCCTCCCTGCCCCACTCCTCACACTGGGCAGCTTCAGGTAGAACAGAGAACCCTGGCCAGAGGCTTTTATATAATAAAACATCTGCTGAGCCAAATCAGACAAAGATTGGGGAGAGAAAAGAAAGTGTGCAACTCCTCCCCTGCTCCCTCCCACCCCCACTGTGCTGGGGAATAACTCTGCTCCTGCCACTTCTTCATTTTTCCTCCTTCCTCTTTATTACTTTGGACATGTGCCGGAAAACGGGATTTGGGATTCAGACATGTGCCAGCTGTGTGTCTCCCCCTGGAAATCATCCTCTTCCGTTAGATGCATCCATCACCTCCAGCAGCACATGGTTGTGATGCCTTCTATTAAAGGCCCCTTAAAGAAAGGGCTGGGGTGATGGGAGAACAGGATCCGGGCTGCGGAGACAGCTACGGGGCCATATGTAAGTGTTATCTCTTACTCACGTGTGAATGATCTAGTATTTGATGCCCCAGGAGACAGAGAAATGACCATTATAGCATTTAATACCCCCAGAGGCATGGTCTGGAAGCAAGAGTCTTAATGGATTGAACTAACACTTTGCTCTCCTAATGTATTCTCAGACCCAGGAGGGAGGGAAGTGGAGAAACAGTCTGATCCTTTGGGGCAGTGATTTTCCAACTCAAGCCAGCTTCCCTGTAGGGACTTAATCTCTTTCTAGAGACCTACAAGGTAGAGGAAAGCAGAGCCCGTATCAAGGGGATTAGAAAACACCAAGGCCTTCGAAAATCCAAGCACACAGAGCACCCATCCCACGGCCTGTCTCCCGCGGCTCTCTGTGGGGAAGGAGGAAGCCATCGGATTCGCCCTTCTCTGCGAATGGGTGGTGAATGGAACAGGCGCGATGTGGAAGAGGGGCTGTCTCCTCCGCAGCGCAGCGCGTGCTGGGCGGGTGTGTCTGGTGGCTCATCTGATCTTCGCAGCATCACACAAGGGAGAGAAGCCATTCTGGTTTGCAGATGAGGAAACTGAAGCTTATTAGAGAACTGGAGCAACGTGCCCAAGTCTGGGACGGTAGAGAGGCTGGGATTCAACCCAAAAGGTATAGGAGTTGGGAAAAAGGTACCTGAAGAGCCGGGGGCGGGGGAGCCAGGCCCCGAATTGGCATTGTCTTCCTTAAGCAATATGCTGCCTGGCCTGCTCTCCATCCTTTGGGGAGGAAAGTGCTCTGTGAGTGCTCCAGAGCAGCCCAGCCCCCCGGGGCTTCTGGCTACAAAGTGCTCCAGAAGGCTAAGACTCCAAATGCCATGTCCTGTGGTAAAGGGGCCCCAGTGGCCACAGGTGTGGAGCGGGTCAGAATGTCAGAACCAGCAGGGCTCTCAGAAATGTAGTACAACTCTGAAGGCCGGGTGACCGGCCAGCGCCCCACAGCAAGCCAGCCAGAGCCGGGCCCAGAACCAGGTCTGACGAGGCCCCAGTGCTCTTCCACGACCCCTGGCAGCTGGCACAGCTGTGCCATGCGCCCTCGCCCTCCACCCCCTACCCCTACTCATTCTTTGTTTCCACAGTAGAATCCTATTTAGAGAAAATCTTAGTGGTGCCAGCTACCTCTGGTTATTACAGCTGCTGCAGCAGTTTATAAATATTGAACAGATCCCTCCCAGAGGTCTTGGGGAAGAGTTCTCTTTGCTCTGTGCGTGCGTGTGTGTGTGCGTGCGCGCGCGCGTGTTTGTGTGTGTGTGTGTGTGTGTGTGTGTAAGAAAGGAAGAGAGAATGCAGGAGAAAGAGAGATGCTAGATGAAGGGGGAACTAGGAGTGGGGGAGCTGGGGGAGACGGGAGAGAAGAAGAGGGTGAGTCGGGCTGGAGAGAGTGAGAAAGGTGGTTCGCACATCAACTCCCTTCTCTACTGCCCCAGCATTTTCAAATGCTCTTATAATAAAGGCTTTGATGGAGCTCAAAAACAGGCAGCAGTGCTGAACGCATAAATATTAAAGCAAACTTTAGACAGCAGGTTTACTATTCAGACATGGAATACAAGCTGTTCTGTTTATGTTAAACGGGAGAGGGAGGGCCCCGGGGCTGGCGGAGGAGAACTATCTTCAGGGCAGAGACTTATGCCGCACTCATAAGCCTGGCTCGGACCCCTGAAACTGAAGCCTCAAATGCTCACCCTTCAAGAAATGCCGGAGGAAGAGGGGTGAGGGGAGGAGAAGAATGCCCCTCTCTGTCACACTGAAAACTTGGAAGACGCAAGAAACTGGTAAAGGAAAATGCATGTCTAACAGATTCCTTAATGACAGTGACAAGCCTGGAAGGTCTAGTGTCATACTTCCCTAGAAGGACATTCACCTGTAGCTACAGGACACAAGTCCATCAGAAATTCCATTGAAGTGACACCCATTTAAAGGAAAAGGATACCATCTGCTTCTCATGCTAACAGGGGTCATGTTCCCATTGCCCCGAGGACGCCTGAGTTGCTGGGAAAACACCCTCCCCTCCCCTCCCCTCCCAGGCCCCGAGAAGGAATCTGTCCGGGTGCTGGTCCACTGGCTTTCCTGCCAGCACCTGAGTCCAGGCTGCTGTCACCTCCAGGTCAAAGGATTAGGCTGAGGAAGCCAGGGAAGGAGGCTCCATTCGCTGAGCACATACTGTCCCAGCCGCCCAACTGTAGCTCGACTGAGCCTTCCCAAGGGGCAATATTCACTCTGGGTCTGTGTTTTACCGAGAGGAAACCAAGGCTCGAATGTGTTATCTACCAACTTAGCCAAAGTTGCAGAGAGAGCCAGAATCACGCGTGTCTGTGCATCTCCGATCTGTTTCCTGCCGGAGGAGATCACACATGGGTTCTAGCAGCAGAGGCGCTGACATGTAGCAAGCACGTGCTCCGTGCCAGCTGCGTGTCAGGGCTGTGCGTGCGGACGGCGCCTCCCCGGACTCTCACAGAACTTGGTGAGGCAGGTTATCTCCACCTCACAGATGAACGGCTGTGGCTTACGGAGGGTAACGAGCTGCCCAGGGTGAAATGCACGCCTCTCTCCAGGATTCTCTCCTGCCAGTGGTCGCAGCAGCCATGACCTGGGGCAAGTCATGCACATATCAAGAGGTCATCTAAAAAGAAATCCTGTCAGCTTCTGCAGTTTCAAAATGGCAGAGGCAATGCTCAGGCTACCAAGAGCCCCAAATCAACATGGAAATACATGTTTATGAGCTTCTAGAGGAGACTTCAAGCCATAATGAAAAAACAAATCAAAGGGCCAGGAGCCAATTTCTGAAAGCATTTTGAAGTCTTTGGCTCAGTCTTCTTGCCACCAATAAAAGAGTCTGGGGTTAGTAATCCTCTAAGCTTTCCCCTGCACAACAGCCCAGCAGCCATGCGGTCTTCTGGTAACTTTCGCCAGCGACCAAAACATTGAAGAGACTTGCCAGCAGCTTCCACGGTAACCCCTGGCACAAGTATTTACACTAAACAGTATTTCCAGGTCATAGCTCCCACACCACATCCAAGGAGGTGACCCCTTGATGATGGGCATCTGTGCCTGCCCTTAAGAGGTCAATCATGTGCTTCCAGAACCTCCTTAGTCACTTACCAGCTTCACGGAGACAGAAAGGACAAGGGTGGCTGCCAAGAACCAATGAAATGGGGGGAGGAGGGACAGGGAGTGAGTATTTAATGGGTACAGAGCTTCAGTTTTGCAAGATGAAAATTAAAGGTGTGGATAAGTGGTGGTGACGGTCGCAATGGTTACAATGGTAAATCTGACGTATATTTTACTACCACAAAGAGAAAGTACTTCCTCTGTGCAGCCCCCCTGGACCCTTGTTCCTTTTAATCTGCAGGAGAATGAACCATGCCTTCATGATTCCTGCTCTATGTCTTCACACTGACTTCATGCTGCCTTGTGTAGTGATCAGTCATTTCACCTGTGACGGGACTGTATGCTCCCAGGGGACAGGGACTCTTAAGTGTCTTGTTCATCTTAGGAGCCCGCCTAGTGCCCTGTGATGCCAACTCGGTGCTCCATAAAAGTGGATGCCCTCAATTTTCTTTCTTAAAAGACGGGAGGATTGGGGGCACCTGGGTGGCTCAGTCGTTAAGCACCTGCCTTTGGCTCAGGTCATGATCTGGGGTCCTGGGATCGAGCCCCACATCGGGCTCCCTGCTCAGTGGGAAGCCTGCATCTCCCTCTCTCACTACCCCCTGCTTGAATTCCCTCTCACTGTTTCTCTCTGTCAAATAACTAAATAAAATCTTAAAAAAAAAAAAAAAAAAAAAAAAGATGGGAGGACTGTTTAAGCCAATCGACAAAGTTAGAGGTTTCCTTTCTGCCAGATGAAAGACCGACTGTGTATAGTTCCGAGTTTTGGTTTGGTTTTCAACAGTGTTAGTGACTCACGTGCAGGGCACAAGACTACAGGCAGGAAGACTGTCAGGTCCTCCTGGAGCACACGGTGTGGCCCGCCCTTCCCCGGGAAGAGACCACCCTCTCCTACGTGCGCTCCCCAGTGCTCAGGCCTGGAGCAGCTGCCCGCTCCAGGGAAGGCTGGACTTTGGGAGCGCCGAGTAAGCAGTCTGCAGAAAGAGGGACTTTAATGAGCCATCAATTATTCCCAGCTCTCTTGGCACCCCCCAACAGAAGAGGAGGGAGGAAAATGGTGAGAAAGGGGACTGAGATACAACGGGAAAAGTCCCCTGCTGGGCTTGCCTCATCAGCGTTTTCCTGCGACCTCAAGGGATACATCAGCTGTCATCCTGCCAGCAAAACTTAGGAAATATGTAGGCCATAAAATCAAAGAAAGAGCTTGCATCTAATTAGTATGTTAAAAAAAAAAAAAAAAAAAGGAAGCAACCCAAACTGAAAAACAAAATTAAAATCAAAGAGGACAGACTGATGAGCTGGTTTTCTTTATGGGCCTTTGTTTTCTCATGTTTTTGATGGAAGGAAGGGTGGAGGAAGAAGGGGGAGGGAGTGGAGGCTTTTAAAGGGGAGGGCCTGAGCAGAGCCTCGTCATCCACCCCGCCCCAGCCGGCCTGACCCCTTTTCAACACCAACAGGGCCCTGAGAAGCTTGCTGGCTGCAGACAGGCAGGCCACAGGGCTCGGCTTCCTGGCACACCACCACATGCAGAAGGGCTTCCCCGAGGTGGGAGTGGGAGCGAGCCAGGGCGGGCGCCTGCAGTGCACAGAGAGTCGATAACCCTTTGATGTCCTGTCCTACCCCTGGGTCTCTTCTCTCTCTGCCTGGAATGTGTCTTTACCCCTGGAACACTCTTTCCATTCCTGGGAGGAGCCTCTCCCCACAGGAATGGCCTGTCCCTCCAGAACTGCTCTTACCACTCTGTTAGCAGGCCGTTCACAACTTCAACCAGCACTTAGCATGCTGTAATTAGTTCCAAGTATCTCTCCCCACCAGACGTGAAGTCTCAAAAATACGGCTTATGCTCACTCTCTTTGCCTCTCAAGTCCTGAACCCAGAGCCAGGCACTCGGCAAATGCCAGCTGAGAAGCTGCTGGAGCATGTATTTCGCTTCAAGTATGGCTGGTCACTTACACACCGGTGTCCCCCGGATTATAAACCCCATGAGGGCAGGCGCTGTGCAGCACCCGAGGATAGTATCCAGCACGGTGCTTAGCCCTGAGGAAAGTCTCAGCAAACATCTGCCAAATTCAACTTGCACAAAGGTGGGGCTGAAGTTAACAATATGTAAGATACTCAGTGGGTTCTCCTTCCGTGCCCAGCACGGCTCTGGGGGCTGAGGAGACATGGTGAACAAGCCAGACAACGTCCCTACGTTACAGAGCTTACATTTTCATGTGTGAGACACACAAAACGAGTAAACAAAGCCATAAATAAAAACAATTACAGATTGTAATAAAGGCTAGGAAGGAAATAAACTGGGTGCTATGATGGGAAGTAACAGATGGAGACAGCCGCACGGATTCAAGATGGAGTCTAGAGGCGGATCTGGCGGATTTACTACTCTGTGGCTGCACAGGGCGCGGAGGGAGAAAGAAGGGCTGGCCCGAGGCTCCGGCACAGCTGGGGGGAAAGAAAGCAACAGCGGCCAGGACCAAGAGTGGCGGGAACGCAGGCGGCATCTGTGCATCAGCAAACAAACCTCCGCTCTGCGTCAGTGTGTGCCCGACACCCCACGAGACCCTGGGGGGCTAGACGGTGCTCTGAGGGAGACAGAGCCCGGCTCACAACCACTGGAAACTCCGAATAACCTAAGGTATACATGTGAGGATTTCACAAAGGAAACATCCACCTACTCCGTGTCAGTACCCGTTAAAACACCTTTTCTTCCTCAGAAGATCACTGTTTTGATTGCAGGGACGGAGGTGCAGGAAGAAGTAGAAATGCGAGAGAGAAGAGCTGAGAGTGATAAAAAGTTCTAATTGAACAAGTGGGCGTTAGACGGAAATGCCATTTAAGAACCGGAGATGCAAATCAGCACAGCTACACCCCGGGGAGGAGGCGGCATGCCACGCTGCGCGGTAATTCAGGTGAACGCGACACCGAGAGGGGAAGGAGCACCCGGGATGCCGTCGTGGAAGGCAGGGTGCTGGGCTTGCTTCGTGAACGGTTTCCCTTTCTGCTTTCTCTGAGGGAGAAAACAAGATTCTAATACCTCAAATTCTCCATCTGCAAAATGGACATGATGGCGGTCCCGCTGGCACCTGCCCGGGGCGGCTGTGCTGAACACGGGGCTTCCTGCTCCCATGCCTTCACACACACCGTTCTGTCGTTCTGGGATGTCCTGGCCCCAGCTGCTAAGACCCACTTTGATGCCACTTTCACAAGACTTGCCATAAGACTGTAGCCATGCCTCACTTACAGTAACGATGAAGACAATTATCACCATCGTATTTCATAATATTCATAACAGCTAACATTTACGGAGAACTTATTAAGGGCCGGTATTTCAATCTATCATCTTATTTAATTTTCTCACCTATACTATGAGATCACATAGCAAATGGGTATCTCGCTCCAGGTGACACAGTAAGTAACAGAGCCAGGATTCAGTTCCAGGAGGCGGATCCCAGAGACCATGGCTCTTAATTTCTCTCCACCTTAATATATATACCATTTATCTTCACATTTCATCCCCCTGCCTGAACTGGGAGTTATAAGCCACTTACAGGCAAACCCTTAGAGTAAACCTAGCCTACTCCTTCACCTTGTAAATGGGCAGAATATGGGCCAGAGTGGGAAAATGAATATCTGCTCATAGCGACCAGTCTGTCCTGGCTCTCTCTGACCTCTGGCAGGAGCCATACCACGAAGTCCAATACGAGCATCTATACTGCTGTGTGTGTGAGTCTGTGCTAAGGGGCCCACGGGCATGGCCACAGAGTCCAGCTCTGGTATCCTTGTGAGTGCGAGCCTGCTCACCACTGCAGGCCTCATAAGCCACTCCAAGCTGAGGAAGGTCCCAAAGATGTCACGGCATCTGAGGGACTCCCTGGGGTAACTGAGGGCAGTGGGGAGGCTCACCTGACCAAGCACTGTCTGGGTGGCAGGCACTACCTACCACTGGGCACTAGACTGGACGCTGTCATGCAGTGTCTCCTGAACCTTTGCAAAAGTTCTAGATCACACTCACACAGCTAGGGGAAGGCAGGGTCAAGGCTGCATGGCAGGTCTGCTCTTTTTGCCACACTACACTGCCTCAGATTCACTTCCTGCGGTCTTGCATGATTCTGGGGATTTCCTGTTACTTCCTTGTTTTTTTTTCTCCCAAAGAAAGCCATTTCCTTCCACTACATGTAGTTTGCAACTGGATTTTGTATTTTTTTTTGTCTTCTTTTTCTTTTAAATTCTTAACAAATATTTCTAAGCCTTGCTGCCTCTCGTGTGTTACACGTTCTTTAAATGCTGGAACGGAAGGGTCAGAGGCATAGAATGAATACCTAGGCTAGTCTTCGGCATCCTAACAGAGACGATCTGGACCCACAGTGCACGTGACAACACACTGAAGCCTGCGGTGCAGAGAATGCTGGGCACCAAATGCCGGGAGCCTCAGACACAAGCAGCACCAACTCACCCTTGATAATGTGTCTGACGATCTTGATGGAGCTCCCCCGCATGTTTAGGATCTGGTGAACCCTCTGGCGAATCTACGAGGAAGGGGAAGGGAGGGGAGAGAAAGGGAAAGCACTGTTTGTCCTGGCAGACACCAGCATCCATCCTGTGGAGAGCATGCCCCGCACACCCACCCCTGATGGAGCGGGCCCACACAGAGCGCAGGGAGGCAAGGAGAGTGGATCCCCTTCTTTCTCGGAGTCTCCGCCCAGGCAGGGGCTCAGGAAGGAGGCAGGCGTGGACAGGCCCCTTGGGGGCAGCCCCTCCTACCTGGGGCACGTTGGCATTGCAGATCTCCGCCATGATGTAGCAGATGTGCTGAAGGACAAAGAGCCCCGCGTCCAAGCGCCGGAGGTAGAACTCGTCCTCCGTGTCGTTGTCTATGATCTCCCCGCGCCGGACCATGTCCTGCAAGCAAATGAGCATTGGGGACAAATGAGCTGGCCAGTGAGCCCACAGTACACAAAAGAATGGCAACTACAACAACAATGACAAGAGCACCAGGAGACCATTCCATTGTGGTCTCCTGCTCCGCCCATTATCTTCTAAAGTCTCCTCCTTACCTTTTCATTTTTAATGGACTAGAGGCCCAGGGAGTCAGATTAAAGCCCTTTTTTTCCCTATGCAGTCAAGGCCAAAATGATCTCATCCCCATATTCAATCTGAAAAATAAGCTGACAGGGACACAAATCTCAGCTCTATCTGCTTCCAGCCATTCTTCACTCTTTGTTTCTGGTCCCCGTACATCACCTCTCTGGAAGACCTGTGGATCTCTTTCCCTTCGCAGTCAGGTGGAACTTGGGAGGAGTGGTTCCGTGTCCACAAGTCTGTCTTGCTGCCCTGGTGAGGCTGAGGGCGATGGCACAGGCCGTACACGCGCCCCTCGGGCTCACACCACATCAGCAGCAAAACGCCACCACCCCTTCTGTGGCGCTTCACCAGCAGGCACTCCCCTAGGCCGACACCCCGACGAGTGACAGGAGTCTCCTTCCTCAACCGCGGCAACTCCAGACCTATCCGTCTTGCTGTCCCCAGATGTATTCCTCTTTAGCAGATTCTTTTCTTAAACAGTTTTACTGAGATACAATTCACATACCACACAATTTGCCCGTCTAAAGTGCACTGTGTACCGGCTTCTGGTGCGCTCAGAGCTGTGTGACCGGCACAATGGTAGGACAAGTCCACCACCACCCCTGAGCCCCCCAGCTAGCAGATTATCACCGCCTCTGCCACCAGAGCTCCTCTTCCCACCTCTGGGCCTTCACTGCCTTCCCTCCTCGGGATCCTGGGGTATCTCTGAGGCCAGTGCTGCCTTTATGCTACCTCCACCGCTCACCTTCCCTGGTGACAAGGCTAACACTGCTCCTCTCCACACGCCTCTTCCGCACACGACCTGCTCCCACACGCCACGCTCGCACAGATCCCCACCGTAACCCTCCTCCGTTGTTAACGCCCTGTCTCCAACTCCCTTCATAAGGGTGCACTATGAACTCTGGTAAGGCAGGGACTGAATTCTGTCTTCATGTCTCCACTCAGTAAACATCCACACACTGAACGAAAGGGAAAAGACATCTCTGTTTCGGGCTGTCGGCTCTCAGGAGTAGGAACTGGGAGTCGGACTCGTTCCATGTGACTGGCAGACTGGCTTGAGAAGACAGGTGCTTGACACATGCTTTTGATGACAACGATCCATTTCTTAATTCTGTCAGTAGTTTTATGGCTGCGGTTCCCTCTGACAGCTCGGGCTCCTATCACTGATGGAAGCCCCTGGGACCCTGCTTTCCACTCTCCCAAACTTGGAGGACTTACTGCTTGGTCATCAATCTCCAAAGAGAACCCTTAGAGACTATTTAGACGCAGATAATGCTCTTCTTTATTTGCCCAAGGGGCCGGCCTGTAGCAACACAAGGCTACTTTTCATCTCGCTCCTAAAGGCCTCTGTCTGAGGCAAAGGACGGCTGCCCTGTCTGGCAAATCAGCACCGCTAATTCCTAGCTTCATTTAGTAGCAAATTCCTTGGTAATCTGGTAATGGTGTTAATGTTCATGAGGTAGTCATGGAGCACTGGACTGATGTCCGAGGAGTTTAAAAATAGAAGGGTCTCTTTACTTTCTCATTTACTCATAATTGTAACTTCCTGCTCCAGAACTCCTAAGTGTTCAGCAGCTGGGGGCACAGGAAGCAAAATCACTCCTGACTTCCACTCATGCAAAGAGCATTTGCTGCTAATACTTTACATTTCTATAATGCTGTAGAGTTTAAAGTGTCATTATATCTACGGTTCTGACTACCACATTGAAAGAGAGCCGGGGGGGGGGGATTATTAATCCCATCGTACAAATCAGAATCAAAGGCACACAGAGGTTAAGTAAGTTGCCTGTAATTACATGATTACCAGTTACTAGAATATGGACCCCCTGGGGATGGGAATCCTGTCTGATTCACCTCTGAAGTGGAGAAGATGAACGTAACACCAAGTGCTCAGATCGCAGCCCAGGTAAGCACCCAGCAGCAAGGGTACCATTCTAAGCATTGACTTAAGGCAGAAAAAGAATGAAAATGGAGGTAAGGGGATGCTCTGGTCTTAGTCATGGAGGGGCCGACTGTCTGGGGAGGCCATAGGGACCCAGGAAATGACCAGAGAGTAATATGATATTAAAGATAATGACAGGTGGTGGGTGCTGATCAGGGTTGGCTAAGACAGGAGGGCACCCAGGAAGAAGGGACTCCCGGGCAGCCTTTCCAGCTCCTGAGAGACAGCAGAATGAAGGCCTTCAGGATGAGGCCTTACAGGGGTCTGAGACCTCGTGCAGCTCATTGCTCTCTGCTCACCAGCAACCTCGCCCCCCCAGCCCCCCTGCCTTGCACACAGAACAGACAGGCCTGCCCTCTGCTCTCTGTCTCTTCACCGTTGCTGGCGATGTTGGTACTAGTCCCACCCCCTAATCTCTATCATAATATAGTTAAAGCCTATAATGGGATATTGCTTTCAAAAATTTTCCTGAGAGTTTTACAAGTTGGAAAACTTTTCAAAGTTTTCCAACTTGTAAACTTTTCCAACTACTAGGATTTTTCAGTCTGGAAAACCCTCAAGACTTTGATTTATCCATTTACGGCGTCTCCCATGACCCGCCTTCCAGCAGTTATTCCGATGTGTGCCTCTCACATGTAGGCTCCTTAGAAGAGCTGTGTTTCAGTCTTCTTTGTGCCCTAGAAAGCACCTCACATACCACTTTGAGCACAGCAGGCTCTTGGAAAGCATTTGTCAAACAGGACTGGGAAACGCAGCTAGAAGTTCAGTGCTGCTTAAGGAGCTGTGTGTGCTAAGACTCCCGTGGATAGGGAGAGGGGGAAGCATCAGACGTGGTGAGGGACAGGACCATGGTGGACCAGCTGATGGGGGCCTGAATGCTGGCGAGAGAACTGAGACACAATGGGCTGCAGGCTGGGGCGTGTGGGTGGCTCAGTGGGTTAAGCCTCTGCCTTCAGCTCGTCGTGGTCTTGGGGTCCTAAGATCGAGCCCCTCGTCAGGCTCTCTGCTTGGCAGGGAGCCTGCTTCCTCCTCTCTCTCTGCCTGCCTCTCTGACCACTTGTGATCTCTGTCTGTCAAATAAATAAATAAAATCTTCAAAAAAAAAAAATTAAAAAAAAAAAAAAAAGGGCTGCAGGCTGCCTGTGCAGGAAAATGTCAAACAGGGGAACAGGCAACTCCTGTGTGACAGACACGCCGGCTCACAGCCCTGAGAGGCAAGCAGAGTGCATGGCTGGGAGGCTGCAGTACCAGCCTCCGTGAGGAGCTGATCAGACGGAGGAGAGAAGAGGTGAGAGAAGAGGTGACGAAGCCCTTAGAGGTTTGCAAACATGGAAACTGGGAGAGGAACACATTTCATTTGTCCACCTGATAAAGATTTCCTGAACACCAAAAGGTGGGCCAGGTACTGGATGATGAATTAAGAGTCCACATCGTCAAGGAGATTAGAGCCTAATAACATTGCCAAATTATTAATTTTTAAAAATGTAATAATGCCTATGATCAAGGGCCTCTCAAATGGTACCACATGCTGTGGGCACCCAGGACACACTTTGTCTGTCTAGAGGGGTCAAAAGACTTCATAGGAAATGTACATTTGAGGTGGACTCTGTAGGAGTCTGATAGGCTGAAAAGGGCATTCTAAGCAGAAGGAGAAACAGCATGGATCAAGGCACGGAAAAGTCAGCTTGGCTAGGGTGAGAGAGATCAACAGTGGAACATCAGTATCACTAAAAGAAAGGTTAGAAAGGAAGAAGGGAGTGTGGTCTTTTGCTTATAAAGACGCTGGCTGTCGGCAGATGATATTATTTTGATTGATTGCTACAGATGAGGCACTGTAGGAGGTCTGAATACAGACCTCTGCCGCCACCATCCATCCACCTCAGAGGGCCAGCCAGTGTTTACGGAGGGCTCGTTGCGTGTCAGACTGAGTCTAAGTGCGTTTAAATTCCTTTGCTTCTCACAAATATTGGAGGAAATGGGACTCGGCAGAGCAGTCTCCCCAAGGCCAGTGGGTGGCAGAACTGGGACTCAAAACCAAGGCTCAAACCCAAGTTTCATGCTGCCATGTTTGCGTGGGTGCGGGTTTCGGAGCTGTTTCCGAGAACAAAGATGCTCACTAAGAGTGGTAGAGGCTCAAGAATGGAGCACAGCAAAATTAAGTTTCTTCCTTCCTGGTGCTTTTTCCTTTTCCACACTCTCCCCTACGATCTTATCTTCTTTTAACCAGACAGGCACATACTGTACCTTCCCGTTTCTCTAAATATTGTCATCCAGAAAGGACGGACCCAAGAGACCAATGCCAAACTCCATTTTTGTCTCTCTCCTTAGAACTTCAAGACTCTGACAACGTTCAAGTCAACATTCTACTTTTAGATATACGGCCAGATGATTTGAAAGGGAAAATTTCAAGTGTAGATCTGAGATGCGGCTTTAGCTCATCTCCAAGAAAGGCATCACCGTCGCTGGGCTGAACATGCACAAAGATGAAACAGAGATTGGCTTCTAAGACGAAGTCTCTGCCCTGACAGTTTCAGAAGCATCATAGAAACCAGCAAGCAGAGAAGGTGACTGCTGTCAGGATAGCACCTTATCTAGCCTGGTACGACTCGGTGGCAGGGAATATTTACTGCTGACTGCATTCAGAAAAGTTGAGCGGAAACGTGTACTCAGTGTTTAAAGGGAAATAAAAGAAGCAAGATGGTTATGTATCATTCTGAGAGCAAATAAGAAAGTTTGGGGAGGGGCGCCTGGGTGGCTCAGCAAGTTAAAGCCTCTGCGTTTGCTCACGTCATGATCCCAGGGTCCTGGGATCGAGCCCTGGATTGGGTTCTCTGCTCAGCAGGGAGCATGCTTCCCCCCACCCCCTGTCCCCGCCTACTGTGATCTCTGTCTGCCAAATAAATAAATAAATAATCTCAAAAAAAAAAAAAAAAGAAAGAAAGAAAGTTTGGGGACAGTTCTTTTGGAATATCTTCTCGAGTTTTGGTCTGTCTTAAGAAGAAGGAGGATCATATATAACCTTTATTATAAATGGATTAATGAATTTCTGCTTCCTTTCTGGATTCTAAGATACCAGATTAAAAAAACTGATGTGGACGTAAGGAAGTGGACCTAACCGTGGAAAGACTTCTCGGGGTGTCTAAGACTCCAAGATAGCTGCTGGTACAACCCAACTCATACTCATGATCATCTGGCTAGGACTCAGTCTCTGAAGTAATAGAAAAGTAACATTAACATTCTAGCATCACCACAAGCTTTTCCCTACTGTCTTATTTTCCTCACAGAAGGCTCTGGAAGAACTGAAGGAGTCCGATTTAGAAAACTCTGATGGTTACATACTAGTAGCACATAAGTAGACTTGCCTCACTAGCGGTAGGGAGCAAATGACTTCTGCCCCATTGACCAGTGAGACATCCTTCAAAGTGACTGACAAGGAAAAGAGTGAGGCTGGCTGGCCCACGCAGAGATTAAACCTGCAGCTCCCCAGTCTCAGCACGTGGGCACCAAACCTAGTAACATGAGTATAACAGGCCCAAACATGAGTATAATAGCCCCATTCTAAAAAGATACCTAACTTCCCTTGCCTTCTTTCCCTCTTAAGAGATCCTCTGACATTACAAGAAGCATTTAGACACTGGATTTTCTGAATGATGATGTATTAATTCTATAAACAGGTTCCTCTGCCAAGATTGGACAGAGTACTAAATAAACTAACACTTGCTAACTTACTGGTGTCCTTAGAGAGGTCATCTAACTTTTCATGGCCTTGGCTTCTTTGCTTGGAAACGAGAAGCCTGCCCTGGATCAGGGAAGGAAAACAGGTTTCACTTGGAGCGCCCACTCTCACGCACCTCAGTGGTGGTCAAGTGCTCAAAGTGGAAAAGGGCTGGGGGACTAATGGGAGCTTGTGCAGGAGGAGCCCTGAGACCAGTTAAGCTGTATCTGCGCTGACGGCAGGGTGGGGAGTGGCAGGAGGCGCCAACTGTCTCCCTGATCTCGTGCTCTAGATGGCTCCTTTCAGCTTTGATAAACCAGGGCAAATCTACAACTGAGCCACCTCCATCACCAGACAGGATGGATTTCTGCCTGTATCTGGGTGTTGGTATGGACGGACTGAAGCTGTTGACTAGTGGTGCTCCCAGACAGTCAGAAGAGCCACTGTGACAAAGGCCTCAGGTAGGAGACAGGGAGCATCACCCTGACATGACGTAGTGGTCAGCACTGACAACGAGCTCATTCTCTCACAGTAAATTAGACTTCCTCGTCCCAAAGAGATGAGCCCTGGATCTGCTGCTACATTGGACAGGACATCTTTAAACAATCTAGTCATGAAAATCGAGTGTTCTTCAAATGGCAAGACGATTAACAGAGATTAAAGAGAAATTCCAAAAATCCAGTAACTTCCTCAAGTATCGTAAACATATCTACTTTAAAAAATTTCAGAGTGACTGTCTGCCTGTGCTTGCTCTCGCTTCTCTATGACAAATAAATAAATTAAAAAAAAAAGATTTCAGAGTGAAAATGTGTGTGTACACTAAACTACATCTAAAATGAGACAGGTGAGTTAAGATGTAAATAAAGGAAGTCTTCCACAAATTCATTCAACTCTCACCGCTGTGGCGAGTGAAGGTGACGGTCCTCTTTGTGAAGCTATGACAACTCGACATCCACTGGAGTGCTTTCTACTTTTGAGAGCAAAGTATCTTCATTAACCTCACTTGCTGTATATGCCCTGTGTTGGGTATGCACATTTCAAATATCATTTCCAGATTTCACAGATGGAAAAACTGAGACAGATGTCAAATGATTGTCACTGAGTTTCGGTTAAAGACTCTGGTGGAACATGATTTCCTAGTCCAAGACCTTTTTCTATTTGTCCTTTCACTCTGGCAAGAGATGGGATGTAGCACATGGATAATGACAACAGCAACCTTTCCTGAGTCCTCACTGTGTGCCAGGTGCTGGGCTAAGCACTTTCATGGATTTTTTCCTCATGAGGAGTTGGGAACTTTGTGTCTGCCTTTCAGACGGGAAAGGAAGGCTTATAGAGGTGGAATGTCTCCTAAGGCCACAAAGCTCATGGTTGAGTAAGAGTTGAAGACAGGATAAAACACACACAGTTTGGCTCCAAGCCTGTGATACCTTTCACAGTCCAAAGAAGGAAAAACTTTGTTTTATAGACCTTTTCCATTATTAGCATATGAACAAAGAGCATTTTTTTCTTGATGCCCTATCTAGGGTCTAATGCAAACCAGCTATATTAAATGTGTGGTCCTCTTGTGTCTTCCTGGGCCTGTCTTTAGCTTGTAAATTAAAGAAATTAAAAAATAAATAAATAGAAATTTTAAAAAAGGCAAAGGGGGTCTGGGGGGCAGGTTAAGTAAGTGTCTGCCTTCGGCTCAGGTCATGATCACAGGGTCCTGGGATTGAGCCCTGCATCAGGCTCCCTCCTCAGAGGGGAGTCTGCTTCTCCCTCTCCCTCTGCCGCTCCCCCTGCTTTGCAAGCTCTCTCTTTGCAAGCATGTTCTCTCTCAGATAAATAAATAAATCTTTTTTTTAAAAAAAAG
Organism: Mustela nivalis; assembly: GCF_964662115.1. Classification (NCBI taxonomy): domain Eukaryota; kingdom Metazoa; phylum Chordata; class Mammalia; order Carnivora; family Mustelidae; genus Mustela; species Mustela nivalis. The sequence goes on along the minus strand of NC_139027.1, from coordinate 123,614,843 downwards.
GTGCACGTGTGTGTGTGTGTTTGTGTGTGTGTGTGTGTGAATCTACAACTAGGCTAGCAAATTCCACATGCAATTTGGAAGAGTTGAAAAAAACGGAAGACACTCAGAAAGGTTTTGTGTTGCTCATTCCACGAGAGAAGGCTAGAATAAAAACTTAGATGGTAATTCAGTGAATGGCGCATTAAGTAGAACAGATTGCAATTCACAGCAGCATAAGCCTGTTTGGGGACTGCTAAAATCAACAGATTCATCTCCAAAGATACACAAGGAGGTGGTACGTGTGGTGTCAAGGTGCCATTTCTGCAGGGCTGTGTGTTGTTTTCCCCTCCCCCAGCCATATCCTCACTTTAAATGTTAATCTGTCGTCAGGAGCACTACCGAATCACCACCTTTCCACCAGCCTCTATCTCTCTCAGCAGGCAAGTCACAAGCCTCCAAATGAGCATGTGGATGCCATTTCTAATCTGCCCCTGACAGACAGCGAGCTGCCCCTCGCTGATGGAAGGAGACAGTCATAAAAGAAGCTGCTATGTAGCCAATAAGAATTCCTCTTGCCTTAATAAGAGGGGACGCGACTCAGAGCCCCGATGGGTCACAGTTACGGTCTGTAGTCATGGGTAAGAACGCCCCACCATTTACAAAAGGCCCATCTCTTTTTTCTTCAAAAGCAAGGGAAGAGTTTAAGCCACGGGAGAGACAGGTAAGTGGAGCTGTGTGTGTTGGGGTGTGGGGGTGGGGTGCGCACAAACACCAGCAAATGAAACCTTCTTCTAAGAGCTTCTAAAATAGGGCAGACTATTAGAGAAGGATCCTAGAGACGGCCAGTCATTTTTAGCTGGGGAAACCGAGGCTGAAGAAATAACAAACAGGATTTTGGGGGGAGGGGAGAATGCGTAACTAACTGGCAGAAACTCTCATAAGGGTCCAAGAACCTCAGGCCAGACCCTTGTCCACGGTGGAGAACTGATTATGTGTTAGGCCAACCCTAGCACACATGCATGTGACTCATTGCTATAAACAATCTCATTAATCTTTAAAATGGCAAAGTCACTGTGAAAACTAAAACACGCAAAGGACAAGTCATCTCCCCCAAAACAGAGGTCGTGTGTGGCTGAGCTGAGATTCAACCTTGGGCCGCATGACCTCAGGATTCACGCTTCCTTCTAGCTACCATGTCTCCATGATGCGTGTGTCTTCCATTTCTACATTTCTAAATTTACTGAAAAAACAAAACAAAACAAAAAATACCCATGACTGCTCATCTGAATCTTGACAACATATAAGCCAGGCTTGAGAGAACCGGAGCTTCTGCGACAGCAGATACAAGAACACAAGGCCAGAAAATAACAGTCCTGTTGGAGGTGCCGAGGAAGGAAGATCAGGACAGGCTTGTGGAGCCTCAGCTTTAGAGAGAGAGAGACAAGTATACAGGCCAAAAACACTTACAATAATAGCTACCACTTATGGCATACTTGCTTGTGCCAGAAACTGTTCCAAGTGATTTCTGTATATTGATCTATTTCATCCTCCCTGTAACCCTTCAATATAGGTATTACCATTCTCCCCCTTTTCCTGACGAGGAAACTGAAGCAGAGGCAAGATTTGGGTCTATGGCTTGCAAGCTGCTGCGCACAGGGAGCACAGAGCACAGGGGTGGGGGGAGCAGCATGGGGGCCGGGACGCTTTCTGCAGGCACTGGCCCAGCAACACTAAGCAGCATGCTTGGCACATGGTACACACTCAACATGCATCTATTGACAGACTTTTCTGCCAAAGCTCTTGAGGATACAGAGGAATTAGCCAGCTGCAGGAGATGGCTGTGGGAAACATGGTACGGAGAGGTATTCTGGGCAGAGAAGAGAAAGGTTAGGAAGGCACAGGTGGTACAGAGCTGTTTTTGCACGTCACAAGGGGAGGGGCGGTAAGGGATGCAGCCCTGAGGTGGGGAGGCAGGGGCAGGCAGGGGCCCCGGTGGGAGAAGCCTAGCAAGGCCTGGAAGGAATTTAGAGCATATCCTGCAGGTAACACAGAGCCAGTGTGTACTGGGTTTGGGTAGGTGAGTAGCATAGCTGCATTTTCAGTTTCAAAAAAATCTCTGGTTACTGTGTAAGAAATGGATCAGAGAGGAAACAGGTTAGCGAGGAGGGTGCTGCACTCCTACAAGAAGAAAAGATGCTGGCTGCCCAAGTGTCCACGGTGGTAGTGAGGACAGGGAACATGAAGAGGATGCATAGAGATCAGAGGTAAAACTTACCAGACAGACCCAGCAGGCAGAAAGGAGGAAACAGATGCAGTGCAGGTTTCTGACCTGGTGACACTGGTGACTGGCCCCGGTGCGGTGAAGGAGGGGAGGGGATGATACACGGATAGGGCCACAGACCAGGCTTTGGACTGGCTGAGCCACAAAAGCCTCTGCGTGATGGCCCGTGGGAGGGGCTATGAGAGTCAGCAGACACCCGGGAGTCCCCGGCGCACAGCCCTAGAGCCTATGAACCCCGCTGGAACAGGAAGGCAGGGAGGATGACAAAAGCCAAACAGAGCATGCAGGGCCACACTGCGAGGTAAGTGAGAGCGGCACAGGATCAGAACTGAGCTCCTCTGATTTCCCCTCTACTGGCAGAAAGGATGATGGACTGGGAAGGGGGCAGGCAGGGGGGTTACGGAGGGTAAAAGTGCACATCAGCAGGCATCTAAGAGAGGAAAAAGCACCAGGACACACCCTCCCCCACCATCACTGGCTTCTACTGGCTATCAGCTGTGTCCTGGCAAATTCTTGAACAGAGAGAGTCTGGGAACGACTGGCTTAAAGAACAGCCGAGAGGAACTCTCAGCAGGATTCTCTTTTTAAAGCGCATCCCAGAAGCCTGCCGCCCAGTTAGCAGAAGAATCAATGGCAGTCTCCTACTTCTCTTGTCTACATCCTTCCCCAGTGCTCTAGGATCACGTTCTGCACGCATCCACTCCTGTGCTCCCCCCGCTCTGTACAGATCTTTAAATGAGTTTCAAATGCTAAGGAAATAGTCCAAGTCTGTTCCAGACATCAAGTCCTGTGGATACTGTTTCATTACAAGGAGTCCATCTTTCTCTTTCCAGGATAAAGCCTAGAATGATTTAACTGTGGCAAAATTAGCATGCAATTTGTAAGTCATTATAGTGCAAAGTATGTGGTGAGAACACTTTATTGAATAAACCTGCTGAGTATAATTTTCCCAGGAACTAAAAAAGGGAAACCTCTCTCCAAGGCTCTCCTCCCTCTTAAAATCCCTGCCAGTACCTATATAATTATGTCTCACTCTGACAGTCAGAAGCCAGGCATCTCTGTACATTTAACCAAGAGAAGCCAGAAGGAACCAACGAGAAGTCAGGACATCTTCCCAATAACAGGGACCTTGCTGTTTTCCGGGCTTGGTGTTGGTTTGGGAGTCAGGTGAAATCTGCTGAGACAAGCATCCTGAATATTTACAGATCACGGAGAAGTGAGGCTCACTAGAAGAGTCTAAGAATTACATGCCCTTTAAAAGTTCAGGTCAAATCTTGTTAACCAGGAGCCCCAAGGGCATGTCCAGATACACTGCCGCCCTGAGTCGGGCAGTCACGGAAGACATACCAATGCAGTGGGCCACGGCTCCAGACGTGGAAGTCTCTGCCAGTCACAGATTATTGCAGTAATGTGAATGTGTATACAGTTACCAGCTTGTCCTGTAGACTCTTCTAAATAGGCCTGTTTCACCTTACTGAACATCGCCACAGGTAGGCCACAGAACCTACAAAGAGGTCCTGAGATACTTTTGATGATAAGGCTAATCATAGAGCAAACCAAAAAAGAGGGTTAAAAATGAGAGTTAAGGAACAATGTAGGAAAAAACCCTCAGACCTTCAATTTTCCTTAATACTCAGGGACAAATACTAATTTCATCTCGTAAGTGATGGTCCTTCATTTAGTGCATGTCAATCACTATGTAAGCCCTGAGAAAATGATGAACAAGAGAGATTACAGCCCCAGAGACAGAGAATAAACAAATACTGAGAAGTGATGAAGGGCGCTGGAGATTGGGGTGATGCTACTTTACGCACAGTGATGACCGAAAACTCTCTGAGACCTAGGTGGAGGGAAGCTCCAGCAAGGGAAGAGCCAGGACAATGGGGAGAAGCAACTGCAAAGGTGCTAAGGCAGGAAGGAGTGCCCAGGTGCGGGAGAGGACACTAAAGAAACGGGGGGCACCCGGATCATGCGAAATGTTGCAGTCCTAGGGGAGTTAGGAAGTGTGTGTGTATGCAGGGTGATGGGGTACAGAAGTCCTTAAAGAGACAACGAAAGGTTCTCTGGCCACCGGCTATGTGCCAAGCCCTGTGAAAGAGCTTTCAGATGTTAGGTCACCAAATCCCTTCTGAATGCACCAAGGTACACAGGTTGGGACATACACCTTAGAAAGAAAACACTATTAAGCAACAAAATAAGGCTGAGAAGTTAAGCTACTTGTCCGAAGTCAGAAAGCAGAAATAAGCCGGGCTCTAGAGCCCACATTCTCCCGTCTCACCCTCTTCTCCTGGGGTTTAACTTCCCACTCACCCCCCCAAACTCGGCTCTCCCTGCCCCTCCTTTGCTCCTGCTCCTCTTCAGTTGGAAATGCCTGATGCATCTCTGTCTTCTAACGTGCAGCTCGTACCCTGCATCATACACAAACAGCTGAGGGTCCCGCAGGGTGCAGTCCACAGCTCCCATCCTTGGGCTTCTCTAGGCCTCGTCAGCAGCACCGCTCCTGGGGCCCCTTCTTCCATGGGCACTTCCAACTCTCACCCCCTGCCAGTGGCTGGCCCGGTGCCTCGCAGAGAGCAGGCGCCTGAGAAATATTTGCCAAATGACTGGATTCTGTCCAGTGACTCCTGGTCAATTGCAAACCACGGCCATTCGCACCATGCCCGTGGACGTCTGAAGTGTACAGGGAAGATGGGGTTTCTGAGACACTAAAGCTGTCAATACCTGACCTGCCTTATCTGGGGGCAGTCCCCGACCCTGCTATCTAAGTTTTTTTTTGTTGTTGTTGTTGCAGACTTGGTGGAGTGTGGAAGTCTGGGAGATATTTATTCATTACTGATCTGACCGTCAATGTCATCAAATGCATGAGAAATAAGCATTCAATTCAAGTCAACAAATATTTGCTGAGCTCCCAAGGGGTGTAGGACATCTGAGTTTAACAGAGATGGGTGGGGTGAGGCAACAAATTGCTTATGACTTAAGAGAGAAGAGTGCATGAAGGAGAGGTGAAAAAGAGGTCGTTCTGTTCCGAGTCACTCTACACCTGCCAGGCGGCTGCACCTGCCAGGACGGAGCCGGAGTGCTGGCAGAGAGCACTGCTCGCTAATGCATCCCTCGCCCTAGCACCCCGCCCTGTCTCTCTGAGCAACACTGGGGCTGCTGAGCACTAATGGCCTTGGAATGTTTGCCAGTGCCCAGCAAAACGGCCTTGGCATCAAGGAGACAGATGTTTGTCAGGGAACGGCAGGAGCCCCGGTGCCTGTGGTACACAGGCGCTCTGTGAAGGCTGGGGGAGAGTGGCTGTGGCGATTACTCTCCGTCAGTGCTAATCAATTTCACACCCTCTTCAGCGCTGATAATAGATAATCTTGCGGGAAGCGGGCCAAGTTTCCTAACGGCTACATGCAAGCTGCTCCCTCACGCCCCACAGCTTACTCGGTCGCCTTCAGAAAAGCCATCTACTCCAGCTTCCCCTCAAACGAAGTAGATGATGGGGCCAACACTCTGGTCTGTTAGGGGGACTCCTTCTGGGACAGATGGCAAGGAGGATGCCCTCAGGAGAAGGGCCGCTTGGCTCACTTTAAAAGCTGCGCAAGAACGAACACCAAGCAGCAGCGGCTCTCAGAAATGTAGCGACGTGCTTTCTGTACTTTATGCTTCCTCTTTATAATAACCCCCAAAGGGAAGTGTTATTTCCATTTTACAGATGACACAACCGAAGTTTAGAGAGGTCAACTCATTTGTCCAAGGTCTCAGAGCTAGGACGTGGCAGAGTTGGAATCCAAACCCAGGGTTCTGTGACTCCCCACTCACCCAATACTTTCTCGGAGGCTGCCGCTCCTCTGATGAAGGGCCGCGTGGTCACCGATCACCCCCTCCCTGTGCTCTTACTCCACCCCACTGCTAGAAGCCGGCCCAGTGACCCACGGATGTGCGCTTGAACCTGAGGGGCAACACTGAGTTGGAAAGATCTGAGAGGTGTTTGCTGATACCACATTATAGCTAAGAAGCTGGCTACATGAAGCATGGTGACAAGCCAGGGCCACACAGTGATGGAGAGGGGTGCCTGCCTAAAATTCTAGGTCCCTCAACTCCCAGGTCTTCCCTCTACCCCTGAAAATCTCCTCTTGCAGATAACATAGGTCTTCAGTCAGAGCTGGAGTTCTAACTGTCTTGTGGCTGTTTCCCCACAAAAGTCTAGGGAAATTTCTTCCAATTATCATTCGACGAAGAGAAAGAAGACATTACTCTGCCACTTAAACAGTCACTAAGTGTCCACCATGCACAAGTTACTGTAAAGGGAAGAAAGGATGGAGAAGGAAACCCCAGTCAAAAATAAAGGGGGTGAGAGGGCAGAACAAGCACTGCGCATGCAACACGCTGACTTCTGCAGTCCAGCCTCAGGATTCGGAGCCTCTGCCTTTATCTTGTAGGAGTATCACTGCATAAACGAGGAATGTCCCAGTCAGTCAATTCAATCAATCAACAAACATCTGAGGACTTACTAGGGGGAGGGAGATCCTGTGCACGACACCCATAGCGACCTGTCCCCTGGCATTCATAAAGGAAGGTATAGCTTATGAAGTGGGGGCGGTGGTTATGAAGGGGTGAAGAGAAACAGGACACAGACAAGAGGGTCGCTGTCTCCCCATAAGCTCAGGGCCCTCACCCTGGCCTGAGGCCTAGCTTGGGGGCAAATGCCAGCGCAGTCCCCTGTGCGCTGGGCTCTGCCCCATAGCTGCGCTGCTCCACCACAGATGGGAGCTGGGGCCCAACTCTGGCTCTCCCACCTGTGCGGCTCAAAAGCCTCCAGTATATCTTTAAGGCAAGAAGAACAAAAGAGAATGGAGCGATAGAGCAAATCAAGATCACAAAGAAAATGAAGTCTATTAGAGACTTTGAAAAAAAGCAAGGCAAGGATCCTCTGGCAATGTGACCGAAGACTGAGGAATGTCTTGCGGGGAGGAGACCAGACATTAAACAACACAAATGCCTGCCCCCAATGAAGGTGACAGATGAGAAAGGTAGAGGCCAGAGATGGCAGAGAACAAAATGGAAGCAGGTGGAAAGTACAGAAGGCAGGGTAGCAGCATAGCAAGCACAACTCAAGAAACAAACCTGACAGGCTTCACTTCCCTCAGCAGCCATGAGGGGAAGAAATTAGGGTCAGTCCTCTGGAACCTGGTACACAGGCTTTGCTGCAATACCTCTGAGGCCCTTTCTCCAGGTCTCCAGTTTTTCTTATGTCAATGAGTGACCTCGACCTTTCCTTCCAGTTCTTATCCCATGATCACCCTTCCCTCGGACGCTTCCCCTATGACTACAGAAGCCAGCAGGGTGTGAACCAAGATGGACTCTGCCAGCTCTGCCAGCGTGGAACCAAGTCACTACACTGCACTTTGGCCAGATGTTTTAAGAGCAGCTCATGTCAAGGGTACTTGTGCTATCACCCAGACCCCCGGCTGGACAGGTATCATTCCGACACGTCCTCCCTCTTAAAGGACATGCACTCCTATTAGAAGATCTAACCACTGGCAGACTGTCACCTGCTCTGCTCTAACAGGTTAGGCGGCACATGAGCGTAGGTGGTACCTCTGCCCTTGCCTGTCCTATGGGGACAGAGAAGGTACAAAGGGACCCAAATGAAATGCCAAGTCGACGGTCGGCAAAAGACAGGCAGGGATACGTACGTGTTTCTCCCCTTCAATCTTCTTGTCCGCCACCTGCATTGCATCCAGATACTTAAAATGCAACTCCATCAGTCTGTCAACCTGAAAGAGAGATATTTCAGACATGAGTGAGAAGGAAAAAGAATACCAAGGCAAGAGAACAGTGGGGATCCCATTCATCTCACTGTCACTCCGTACAATAGGAGACCCACTCTCCCACTTCTGACATCGAGGATGAGCTCTGCTCAGGAACACAGCAGGAATGGATTAATGGATTGAAGAGCCGGGGCAGAACAGGCCAACACCTAGGATGGGTGCAGTCCGAACACACCCATTCCTCAAAGGGCACTGCATTCCGGCCCTTCGAGGGCTCCTGTGAATTCGAGTTGTTAAAAACAAACAGATAAATAAAAATTCAAGTCCCTTCTTGCAAAGAGAAGGAGCCTGAAGTTACATACTTGGTATTCACTTAGAACTTTATAGAAATTTCTTTCTTCCAACTGAAACCTTTCATGTTCAGATTCTACCCCAGAGCTGATCTTTTTTTAAAAAGGTCTGAGTAAAATCTCTTTAGTTGCTTTCGAGTTAGAAGAGAGTACACGAAAAAAACTCTTTCAGCAACTTAAAAAAAGGCCCTGACTTCTGCTCAGCAATAACTTAAAAATCAGTTTTCAACTTAGCAAAAGTCATGCTTCAAACATGGCCCAAGGAACACTTGGTGGGTTTGAAAAAGTTTCATTTTTCCCTAAGACTTCCAAAAGACTGAACAAACACCGTGAAACCAGCTTACAGTTCTAAACTATCTCTTTACTAGGATGGCACCACCACGGCTCTTGGCAACCCTGATATTTACTCAAGAGCTTATAGTGGTTAACACCAGATGGTGCTTCAACACGCCCTCAGAGTCTAGGAGGACTGTACCCAAATCTTCTCTGGATAACAATGACGACCCCAAGATCTTATATATTTCAGTTGATGGAGTATCTTCGTGTCCATTATTTCCTTACACCTTAAAAAAAAACCCCTGAGAACGTAGGCAGGAAAGATAGTGACCCTAATTTTAGAGACAAAAAAACTGAAGCACAGACGTTAAATGTCACCAGGGTGATATGTCCTCTAAGGTGTTCTGTGCCTAACCTCATGGTGGCCTCTTCCCCATGCTACACAGCTAGCGAGGCTAGAGGAAACGGTCAGGCGCAAGCTCAGAGAGACAGCCATAAGCCTCCCTCGGAAGGAGGACAAACTTTCAGCCTTTCCTTGGACACAGAAAGGAATTATGGTAAGTTATAAAAGAGGTTTGGGTCTTTGATTTCATTCATCTAGAATGATCTAATTCGTAACTAGCGGCACGCCCATAGTAGACCGTGATCGTGGGCAAGCAATGTAATGCCTTCAAGCCTATTTCCTAACCTGCAAATGTGGACGAAAGCCACACAGAAGGTAAACCCCACGGTGCTGGGAGGATACATGAAACAATGAAAGGGGCCTGCTAAGCCCCGCAATCATTAAATATATGCTGACTCTTAAAAAAAAATATATATATATGATAAAATAATATATATATACATATATATATTTTTTCTTATTCTCTTTTCCCACAGGATGTGGAAGACAGGCTCTCCCTTCTCTATGTCCATAACAGAACCTTCCATACTGCCACCTAGGAAGGCCACATTTAGTCTTCCTTTCCTTGACTGTTGAAGATGGGAATTAACATGTCCATTTCAAAGACAGGGAAAACAAGGCTCAGAGTGGTACACATGTTGAAAATAGCAAAACCAGGTTCAAATCCAGACGTCTGAATCTACAGACTATGGTTCTTGATGACTTTGCCCCAATCCAAATCCTATTACAACCCCACTCTCACTGGGTCTAAAAATCACCCTGCGGTACTAGCTGCTGCCACCCCAAGGTGCTACTACTCCCAGAAGGATGGATCTGGAGAGGAGAGGCAGAGTCACAGAAAAACCCGAGACCCAAAGCCATGCTGGAGAAAATACTTTAGGGCAGGAGCGCTCAGCCCAGCACCCCCTAGATGGCATCAGGTAAAGAGCTCTTCCAGCCCCCCAGCCCTAGGCCCGGCCTTACCGTGCAGCAGGCACACCCACCTTCTCACTGTCATTTTCAGTGAATTTATTCAGAAGCCGGGTTCGCTGCTGCCCTCTCAGGTTCCGCAGGAGGGAAGCCAGGATCGAACAGACATGCTCTGGGTTGGGAAGGAGAAAAGGGAACATGCTGTGATCAGAGCGGTAATTATTACCTCTCTTCAAGCCTGATCTGGCTCTATTGGAGGAGGAATAAGTAGGCCTTCCCTGACTGCTGCTATTGATTAATAAGACAAGAACTTAAATTGTGTCATTGGAAACCTGAACTGATCTTGACACGCTGCACAAGAAACATATTCAAAAGGGATGATATCCTCAAGGACAACTTGAACGAGTGAATCAAAACTAAGTCAGAACTTCTAGTCCACCTGGAATTAATTGATTTTTATTGTCCACAACAGAACCTTAAACTAATCCCCCATTTACAGAAATAACCTGTGAACACAGTATGAATGTCTGCTATGAGAGGAGTATATAATGAACAAACAAGACGTGTTCTATCAAATCCTCAAAATTCCCTCATACCTTCCCCAGGTAAATATCCTGGAATTCAGTAAGAGACGTGACAGGGCACCAGGGTTATCACTGCCATTCTGGTGCAGCTAAAACTCCTTCAAGTTTGAAAGCAGTTGGCCAGTAAGTACTTCAAAATGGTAACGATGCTTTTTGAGTTCATGTAACCCACAGGCTTCTATTATGAGCTACTATTTTTCTACCGTGGGAAGAAGAGGGTAATTGAAGGGTATATTATAGGCTTTAGCTGTGAAGAGATTCTTTTCTTTAAAAAGAATTTTTAAAAATCAAGAATAATGACCTTGAAAAGGAGGCGGCAGAAGTCTAGTCGTGGAGAAATGACAGAGGGAAGTTTATTTTGAGATAATGCCCAGAGCGTAGGCAACAAATACTCTATCTGAAAAGTGACTGAAGAACATCTTCACATGACAAACTCCCCTTGAATTCTCAAAAAGTCACCTATTAATTAAAGCCCCCGGTAGGCATTCACCACAGCACAGATACAACTGTTTGCCCCTCATTTACGTTGGAAGCATTCCCTGCCTCTCCACATCCCCAGTCTCGTACTGCTGGAGGCCGTCTGGCATCCTGTCTTCTATCCACAGTCACCTCTCTGGGAAGGCCCACGCTAGTCCCACTGCTCTAAAAACCACCTCCATGCTGACAGCTGCCAAACCTGGGTGTACCGGCCAGTCCTGTTCTCTGAAAGCAGACTCATGTGCTCACCTTTCTCCCTGCTCTGTCCACGTGGTTGACAACAGCTCCTTTTCAACTGGACACATCCCAAATCCAGCTCCTGCTCTGCCTCCTCAAACCTGTTCCCCACAGTCTTCCCCACCTGGTTAATGGCAACCAAGTTCTCCAGTTCCTCAGGCTGAAAACAGTGGAGATGTCCCCTAATCTCTCCTTCTTCACAGGTCTCAAAGGAAACCTTGTCAGCTTTACCTTCAAATTATACCCAGAATCCCACCTCTTCTTCCTGCTGCCCCTGCGGCGGCTACTCAGGTCCACACCACTGTCCTCTCTTGCTTGGAATATTCAATTCAATATTCTCTGCTTCCACCCTTGCTCCCTCTGGCCCCATGTCCACACAGCAGTCAGAACGATCCTTTAGGTTAAAACCCAAAGTCAGAGCCCAACATCTCTCTGTTTAAAGCCCGCTGATGGCTCCCCAAATCACTTGGACTAAATGCCGTTTTAACGTCAGGCGAGCTCCTGGTCTCGTCACCAGATTTTTGCATGGCTCTATCGTCTCACCCAGTTTTACTCAGCTGCCATCTTCTAGATGAGACTTTTCCTTGACCACCCCATTTAAAAACGCAATACCCTGACACTACCTAGTTCCAAGTCTTAGCTGCTTTATTTTTCTCTTCAGCATAATTACTTTCTAAAACATCATATAATTCATTCATTCATTCATTCTGTTCAGTCTCCCTTCAATCAGAATGTCAGCTCCTTAAAGGCAGGAATCTTTGTCTGCTTTTTTCATTGGTCTATCCCTCCCTGGTCCCCAAACAATGCCCCAGGTTTACCCCAATCTTTCTCTTTCTCTCTTGCAACTTTTGTGTGAAGCTGAGATTGAGGTGGTATAATCTCCATCTTGAACAAAATGAAGGGAGCAGAGAACAGGGAATAGGATGGGGTGAGTGCAGAAAGCAGAGAGTGGACAGCACAGGACCTGTTTTCACAAGAAGGCAAAGACTGTCATGGAACCAAGGGTAAAGACAGTGAACCAAACAGCTCAGCTCAGGGTGAGAATGTAGGATAAGACAAGGCCATTTTTGGAGGCACATGTCAGGGAAAGTTCTCTGACCTCACTGCATGCCAAGGAGAAGAGAGAAGGGCAGAGTAGGGGACGTCATCAGTTCTCCAATCTTAGGCTCTGATCTCTTCAGCTGCTGAGCAGATGTGGGACCAGCCATAATCAATGCAGTGAACTCTAACAGGCTCAGTTCTGAAACTCTGAAATTACTCAGCATAACAAGTGGCAATAATCTCCATGTGTACATATGACAATCTGACAACCACAGAGGAAGAAAAAGAAATCAGCCAGAGTTCTCATAGACTATCTGGGCCAAACCTCTCATTGTATAGACGGAGTAAAGAGCACAGGGACTGGTCTGCACAGCTAACTGGTGAAAGAGGCAGAACTCAAACTTCAGATGACTCACGCCATCATTCACTGGCTACTCACTTATCTTTGTGCTGGCAAGCACCTGGAGCTCAGGGGGCCCACAAATAAACACCACATTATCCCTAATCTTTTTTTTTTTTTTTTTAAGATTTTATTTATTTATTTGACAGAGAGAAATCACAAGCAGGCAGAGAGGCAGGCAGAGAGAGAGAGAGGAGGAAGCAGGCTCCCCGCTGAGCAGAGAGCCCGATGCGGGACTCGATCCCAGGACCCTGAGATCATGACCTGAGCCGAAGGCAGCGGCTTAACCCACTGAGCCACCCAGGCGCCCCACATTATCCCTAATCTTAAGGAGCTCCTTATTTAGTGCAGAAACAAAACAATGGTAACAGGGTAGTGTGACAAGTCCCATCACTGAGGTACACAGGGGACCTGGGGAGCACAGAGAAAGGATATCTGACCTAAAAGGATTCCCACTGGAGGTAACAAACAACTGAACATCTTCAAAAAGTTCCAATACAACAGCTCTGGCTGACAACCAGGTTGAGAAGAGGAGAGAGCAACGCAGGCGGAAGGAACAATATATGCAAAGGCCAGTTTGGATGCAGTGTCATAACCACATGGAGGAGGGGAGGCCAGTTAGGTGGCAGAGGGTAGATCATGAAAAAAAGTTGCAAGAATCCACCCATGAATTTCAAGATGGGAAGAGACAAGACAAAATGTGAGTTTAGACCAACCCTTAGCGCTAGAGTCCTTTTAGAGATGAAGATCAGGAAAATGTTTCTCTTTCCTGATGAATTTTTTATGCTTATCAGGGCTCCCTCTTTGCCTTGGCTACTGGGAAGCTCAAAGATGAGTTTCAGCTCACCCATAGGAAACAATTTCTTTTACTGCCTTATTAGGGATTCCCACCATGATCCACCAATTGATTTTAAAATAAAAGTAAGGGGGTACGGGGTCACTCAGCTGATTAAGCATCTCCCTTTGGCTTATGTCATAACCCCATCGTGCTGGATCTAGCCCCATGTTTGGTTCCCTGCTTGGCTTCTCCCTCTGCACCTCCCCACTGCTTGCATCCTCTCCCATTCTCGCAAAGAAATAAATAACATCTTTAAAAAATTAAATAAAATAGAAGTAATGGATACACATGGTAAAAATGAGACCATACACAAAGGTCTAAAACACTATTCAACAAGTATTTATTGTCTTTTCTCATACTGCTGTCATCATCCTTTTCTTCTCTCCCAAGGGATAAATACCTATAAGATATCTTGTGTATATTCTTAGAGGAGAGGAAGAAAAATAATATACATACATAATAGTAATATACATTCACATAAGATGTAAAAATACACATATATATGTGTGTATATATATACATATATATATATATATATCTTTCCATATCAGTACACACTTCGTTTTTTTCTAATGGCGATCTAGGATTCCACTGACCTTATTTATCATAATTTAACTAGTGTCCTGCTCAATCATGAGTATTTTAGGTGGTTTCCAGTTTTCGGTTGTCTGTTTTGTTTTTGCTGTTAGAAACAATGCTGCACCGAACATCCACGTGCACATATTCTGGCATGTGTACTTTTTTTCTGGCATTAATACACCTTTGTATGTGTATTTTTTTAAAAAAGATTTCATTTATTTATCTGACACAGCGAGAGAGAGATCACAAGTGGGCAGAGAGGAGGGGAAGCAGGCTCCCTGCTGAGCAGACAGCCCGATGCAGGGCTCGATCCCAGGACCCTGGGATCATGACCTGAGCTGAAGGCAGAGGCTTTAACCAAGGTGACCCACTGCATGTGTATACTTATGGCAAATTCCTAGCAGTGGAATTGGGTGAGTCAAAAAGTATTCATACAGAATATACTGAAAGACGCTGATAAGTTATTTGCCAAAAAGGTTGTACCAATTTCAGGTCCACTCTCAGTGTCACACACACACAGAATGGAAGCAAAATTTTATGTATGTATATACTATATATATATATATATATGAATATACAATAGATATACAATACATATATATATGTATTTATATTCTTACATATAAAGAGTATCCATTTTCCCATATCCTCACTCAGATTGGATACTATCCAACTTAAAAATTATGACAACTTAGTGGGTGAAAAGTGGGCTCTTCTTCTGATTAGCATGTTTTTGTTCTTGTTATGAACAAGGTTAAGCAGCTTTTCTGATGTTTACTGACCGCTTGTATTGCTTTCTGGGTGAGCTGCCTGGCCTTATTTCCAATTTGATTTCTATGAGCTCTATGTAAATTAAGACTATTATCCTTTTGTCATATACACTGCAAATATTTTCTCCAGCTGGACATTTGTGTTTTGACAAATTCTTATTCAAAGCTAAGGTTTAGTGTCACCATATTGTTTTGCTACAAGTAGCTTCAAGTACCTAGCTGAAAGTAAGTAGGGTACAATAGTAACTGTCACCAATTGTGTATCTGTGACAGTAGGCTTGAGTCTGTACACAATTTTCTCACCGAATCCTCACTACTAAGCCATGAGAAAGGTACCATTCTCATCCCTCTTTTATAAATGGAGAATCCAAGGCTCAGAGAGGTTCATCAACTTACTTAATGTCATGTCCTTCAGTCAGTGGTGGGAACTAGGTCGGAACCCAAGATGCCTGACTCTAAACAATAAGCTTTCCTACTATGTTGTTATATGTTGTCTGGATATAAAAAGTAACCATCAGAGCTTTTAAAGAAGATAAAAGAAACCACAAAGTAAACCATGCAAAGCCTGATGATGTGCTTCATGTGGGGCTCATTGTGTCCAAAAGGTTGGCACTATGTAAATGTGGATTAAAAAAAAATTCAACAATTTTAATGAGAGAAAATGAAGCAACAGGCCATATGGAGTAAGACTCCTACTGAGTTACTCTTTCCAGAGGTGATTTCTACCTGAGTCCAAATAAAGAAGAGACTTTGGGTTTTAGGCAGTTCTGCAAATACTGAACCAGAACTTCTCAAATTTCCCTTTTAATCATGCTGATTATGATGGAGGGTGACGAGTTGCAAGAGAATGTTCTCTATATACCCAAACAAGATGGGAGGGTGGGGTGCCAGTGGAATAGTGCTGCTATCAGGAGCTGTAATTTTCAAAGAGGAAAATGTAATATACAGAATAATCATCTTTTTTGGCACTAGATCATATTAGCATGCATTTCTACAGCTCATCCCAGCCTGGAGCAGGAGATACCTTGATCTATTACAGAGTATATACTAAGAACAAATGGCATTCACCTATTTGGGATTTTAAGCAAAAAACAGGTTGTTAATTTCAGGAGACCCGAAGCTGCTTAGGTAGCTTAGGTACCTTCTGTCTCTTTCTCTCTGGGTCTTGTGGTTGGCTGTAGGTCACTGGTACCTGACAGATAGGAAAACACTTCAGCTACCCCAAGTTTTATACACACACACATACACACTCACAGTTTCATTAGCCACTAATAAATGTAGCCTCCCTAGGAACAGATTTCAGCCCAAGGTAGTGTCAATTTTTCATGCACCAAGAAGATGGGGAGAACTGCTGGCACAGAGAGCAGGGGAGATAACAGGTTTATCTGCTGGCCAGCACCACTCAGCTGCTCTGTCATTTCGACAGGATAAAATGGAGTCGAAGGATGGCTATGGAGCTGTCAACGCAGATGGCGTGGATGTGGTGATTCCCACTGCAGAAAACAACCTCTAAGGCAGGGTCCAGGGAGAGCAGAACACAAACACACATATACACACACAGGGCTCGGGGAGAGCAGAATGAACACACACACACACACACACACACACACACACACACACGGTAAAGGAAGCCACAGGCTTCTAGATGGGAAGGCCAAGCCAACCTACAATTCCAAGTCACTAGGTAGGGAGGCCGGGGTCTTGGTGGAATATTCCAGAGCCAGTACTGACACTGTGTCAGTGTGAGCCCCTGCCTGCCTGTGCCCCGCTCAACAGACAACTGCCAGCCTCAGGCACTAATCAGTGACACCACTGCGAGGGGTGGTTCTGGCCCCTCTTCCCTAGCTTTAGGAGCCTCTCAAGGGTGATTAGCAATGGGTTAGACCCCTGGGTATCTGCAGTTTGATTCTCTGGGGTCAGTTTGAGTTCTGTCATTTTCAGAGCTGGAAGGAGAATTAGAAATCTTTGCCTCAACTCCTCTGGAATTTTGAGTATAGAAACCATATCCCTGATAAGGGATGTGATTTGCTTCAGGTTAAAAGTACCGCTGGCATCTAGATCTGCAATTTATCTTTTTAAAAAATAACAACAGAAACTTTCGAGAATCTGATGAACTCATGCATGCTATCCTTTGCAAAACGTATTATATACAAATGTAACACTTCCATTGATTTTCAGAGTGTTTCCATCTCTTGGGGATGGCTCCTTGGTTAAGAACCTATGATCTAGTATACCCAGATCAGAGGTCTTTCCAGAATGGAACAAACCAGACAGTGGCAGTGACTCCAACTAGCCTCGTACAGGGTGCACTGTTTTTGTAAAGGAGGAGATGGACTAACATTTCTCATCCTCGGTCTTAAAAAAGGGTGGTCTCCAAACCCCAGGAGGTTAACACCTCTCTCTGTGAGGAGAGCTCCTTATCCATAGATAGGTCTGTTAACAACCAGGCCTACTGGTGGCCCACTGCTGAGAAAGACGCATAGGTACAGCAGGAAGTCTAACTTCTAGGACCTGCTCCAGAAAGGCCAACAATTAACTAACCTTATGTGGAGCTTTAGGATCAGACAGACTTGGATTTGAGTCTTGCCTCTGGTGCTCACTAAAACCTGGGCATATTGTTTAATCAGTAAGTCTGTTTTCCTGTTTGTAAAATGCGGCTGTCCCTTCCAGCTATTAAATCCCCTGTATCAAATGAGACAGGTGCACAACAGGCACCCAACAGACATTCATTTGAGATTTTCTGTGCTGATGAGGAACATGGCAAGACAGTCTCCAGCCCACATACCTGTCGCAGATCACCACCTAGCGCCTCCCACAGTGCTTCCTGGTTGCGTGCCTGCCACTCAATGTGTTTTAGTCTGCCTGTGCCACCCTCACTAGCCTGTGCCGAGGGAAACAGGAACTTAGGTGGCCTGACTTTCTCAGCTGGTGGGGTTATCTTCTGTAACTCGAGATTTGTTCTAACCCTAAGATGGCGCAAGGCCAACTTCACTCAGACTCTTTAATCCTAGAATAAATTAAAATAAAGTGCTTGTGCATGACTGCCTATAAAGCCAGATAATACAAGTTCTGGGAGACCTGCAGACAGCCCTGCAGTGGGCGGTGGCTATTTACTAGTAAGCTGAAGGACACAGCACAGCGAAGCAGAGATGGTCCTACCTTTTAATAAAAATAAATGTACTCGGCCATGGTAATCATTTGCCTTTTGATCTTGCTGTAGAATTGAAAACACAGCCCATGATCTGTAGAGGTAATGAAAAATACCTTCTTCTTTTATGAGTTTTGTGAGCACAGGATAATTAATTACAGGGCATGAAGTGGTGCATACACCAGCTCAAACTTCTGGGCACCTACTATGTGCCAGGCAATGTAGCAAGTGCTGGGACACAGAGAAGAAAGAAGACAGACCACCCTAAAGGAGCTCATCATCCTAGGAGCGAGGCCAAGAAATAAACACCTACCACTGAGTACGTGAGTGTGTGGTACACGTGGAATACGCAGAGCACACATGTGGAGGGTCCCTAACTCAGCTGGGGTAGGGGAGGAAAAAGGAAGGAATGGGAATGGGCAGGGCTGGCTATTTTCGTCATTTCGCATTCTCAGACTCCTGGAAGTGACACAGAGCTGGGTGCGTTACATAGGCAAGTGAATGGCTGTAAGCTCAGAGCTCCAAGCTCTCTGTGGGAAAGCGGATAGAGAAACAGAGGCCAGGATTTTGGGTTCTATGGACACATTTAGTTCCTACAGGTCTCCCAAAGTAGGGATTGGAGTGGGAGGTGGGGAACAGGGGGATGGAGGGGACAGGGAGCACAGTGTCAATCCCTAAATGACTTCCTTACCATTCTGTGCCAAGAAAAAGGCCTCCAGATGTCAGAGGTGTCCTGCTTGCATCTGTTGAAGTTTTGGTTCCAGGAGGCCACCAAAAGAAGAGGTACTAACAACCTGAGCTGGGCCACAGGAGGCAGCTTCCAGGGGTCTTAGACACAGGAACGGACATAGCTTCATTTGTTTATTCATAAAATAGAACCCTACAATGTTAAGATACAGTGTTTGGGGACAAAGACATCCAGACACTGACTCTGCCCTCCAGGTGCTTGCAGTCTATCAAGTCTAAAATTACTTGACAGGCAGTGGTAGTGATGAGAAAGAGGCAGAAACTGAGGAGGCAAATACTCTGCTAGCCAGGGTGTCTGGGAAGACTGGTGGGCAAGATGCCATGTGAGCTGAGCCTGAGAGAAGAGAAGCAAGCAAGAAAAGAGCTTTGAAGGGGAGGGGAGGGAATGGGAACAAAGGTATTCCAACCAGACGGAAAGCCTGCATCAAAGGCGTTAAGCTGGAATGCGCAGGTTACGGACAAAGAACTGGGAAAGGATTTGTGTGGCAGAGAGAAGGGAGGATGAAAGGTGATGAGGTTGGAAAGGTGGGGGTGGAGTGCAGACCATAGATAAGTACAAATGCTGGACTATGGACCCTGATCACTGCCTTGCTAGCCTAGCATCTCAATACTGGCCCAGCCTGTGTGGTTGGACAATGAATTCAGGGCCCCTCCTAGGCGCATCCAGCTTCAGAGCCTGCACCTGCCTTCCAGAAGCCCAAATGGTTAAGAAAGATATGGGTCAGCTACAGCTCTACTCTTAGGATGGAAATGGTCCCTGTATTTCAACCAGCAGGCCCATGTCTTGGCAACATCTTGCAGGGCCACTTTTAAATTCAAGGCCATGCAGTAGGGCTGCCTTTGTTTCCATGGAACATCTAAGGCCATTAGCTCTTTTGTCTTAAGGAGATCATACAGAATTGTTCTTCTCTCGTTTCTAAAATTAAAACCATCTCTGTTTTATTGCCCATCCTTGCTGCCTACCTGTCCCTGAACTCCCTCAGACAGACAGACAGACATCCTGCTTCCTGGTAAGACTCTAGATGCAAACAGGATGTTTAAAATATCCTAATTAAACCGATCCCGACTTCAGCAGTAGTGTGCTGGAATACAGATTAATCTGCTTCATGCCCGGCACTAGCAGCTGAAGTAGCAGGAGGCCCTGTCAAATCAAGCCACAACATTACACTCCTCTGCCTTTATTATTATTTTTCCCTTTTTACATTCCATTATAATGGACATCTGCTTAGCAGGGGATGTGGTAACCCAAGAAGAGTCACGCGCGTGTGCTCAGCCACTCCAGTCGAATATTGATGCAAGTCAAGTCAAACACTCTTCTCGAAACAGATGGATCTGTGTTAGCATCTATATATAGCGCTTTAGACACATACATACAAAATGCATACATTCCTATTCTTCATAAACATTTACTGACTCCTGAATATGAGGCAGGCCCTGGGCTAGAGAGTAGCGACTTAAAGAGGCAATCAATATTTACTGTAAACCTACTATGTGCCTGTGTGTACTCTGCATGTATTACTTCACTGAATTCTCATAACAATCCTAGGAAACATGTTTATTATTCTCCCCATTTTATAGATAAGAAACCAAAGACTCAGCCAGGGAAAAAAGTTTGCTTCCCAGGGTTTCACAGCTAGGAAGTGACCTAATTAGTTCCACTATACTAAAACTTGATTATCTTCCTCATGAGTTAAAAATACTCCATAAGTAGATTTAAAAACCATTCAACCTCACTAGTGTTGCAGATAAAGCCATGAGGTAGTTTCATGCGATGAAAATTTCACAACAGCTGATGCCTGGAAGGCTGCAGGGCAGTGAGCTCCCTACACTGCTGGCCACGGGAGTACTCGGGCCGCTGCACCGAAACCACTGCTCTGCCGTAGGAGTCTTCTCAAGAGATGGCAAGCCCGCCTCCCAAGTGGGGGCCACATCATACTCATCTCTACACCTTCAGCACTTAGTCTTGCACCACAAAAATTCAACTAATACTGAATGTGACATCCTAAGAGAACACCATGGTTTTAAGAGTTAGCCATCAGATATCTATGCATAAAAAAGGAGTAACTGATTTCCTGCGAGGGCCTGGGTCAATCAGGGAATTTTCAGAGTCTCCTCTGAAGATTGAGGAGGAATTTATCAGACACAAAGGAGGAACACCATTCTAGACAAAACACAAGAGGCTGAAAGGCATGGAGGTGTGAAGGAGCACAACAGGGGACAGGCTGCAGGGGTGGGTGGTGGCGTGTAAGATGAAGCAAGAGAAGCAGGAACCCTGAACACTCAACTAGAGGCAGGACTTTGTCCCATAAGACCTAAAGAACGCAGGATGGAGAATAAGTAGTATGCTCAGACTTATGTTCCAGAAAGATCATTCTGGAAGATTTACTAGAATGTACACTGGAGGGAAAGCAGGAACAGATCCAGATCATTACAGAAACACAGGAAACAAATGCAATAAACTGCATTTGGGTATATCTAAGAGTTACTTCTCCCTAAGCAAAAACTGAAATAGTTAATGGTCTTTCAGAAACAAGCCCAGTTTCCTTGCTCCCTTCTGGAGGGAAGAAGTAAAGTATGACATAAAGAACACCAGAAAAGACTTAAGGATTTACAGGGATTTCTAGTACAAACTTTAAAAAAAGTCTTCTCCTTGGCTCTGCATAGGTCTCTTGTCCATCTACTCTCTGGACCTCAATATCCTTGTCTATAAAAGAGAGAAGTAGCCTAGATGACACACAAGTAAGGTCTTCCCTTAATTGAATTACAAGATTCTACTTATCAAAATGAGATGTAAACTACCAAGTGGCCCAGCAATTCCTCTCCCAGATAGTACTCAAGAGACAATGAAAACACATGACCACAAAAAGACTCGGACACAGGACATTCTACAAAAACAACATTCAGGTCAGCTCCACTCGTAATGATCAAAAACCTGAAATAGTCCGGCAACAGGAAAAATGGAAAAATGCGCCCACACTATGGAATACTACTCAGGGACAGAAAAGAACAAACTATTGATGCACTAAACAGCATAGGTGAATGTCAAAAACAGTCTGCTCAGTGAAAGCTTTATCCCTAAAGGGTATCCGTTGCCTAAGCCTGCAGACATGGAGCTCTAGATGAGGTTCACCTAAGACAC
Organism: Mustela nivalis; assembly: GCF_964662115.1. Taxonomy (NCBI): domain Eukaryota; kingdom Metazoa; phylum Chordata; class Mammalia; order Carnivora; family Mustelidae; genus Mustela; species Mustela nivalis. The sequence goes on along the minus strand of NC_139027.1, from coordinate 123,592,923 downwards.
GGTAAAAACCTCAGAACAGTGGATGCCTTTGTAAGGTGGGGGAGGGCTTGACTAGGGAAGGGCATGAGGGAATTTTCTGGGTAGCAATAACATTCTGGACCTTGACAGAATATGTATTTGTCCAAATCTGCCAAACAGTGCATTCAAGATGTGTGCATTTCACTCTATGTGCTTTTTGTTGTTAACTAAACTCTAGGCTATTAGCCTACTCCTAGGCTAATACTCCTGCTTAGGGTGAAGTGTACTGATGTTTGTAACTTATTGTTACAAACTTAGGTTTGTACTCTTGTTTAGGGTGAAGTGTACTGATGTCTGTAACTTATTTCCTGCATCAAAAATTAAAATGAATGGATGAGAGAAATGGACGGAAGTGACAAAGCAAATACAGTAAAATGTTAACTACAGAATCTAGGTGGTGAGTATGTGAGCATTTACTGTACAATTCTTTCAACTTTCCTGTATGTTTGAAAATTTCTGTAAGAAAATATTGGGAGGAAGAAGGCAAGGGAAAAAAGTGAGAGATGAGCACTTGGGAATATAAATGGGATGAGATTCCTAAAGGTTATTTTTCCAAAAAGTAGTTTTTAATATGTCTGTTGTTTGAAATTTTGAATGCATTTTCCATTGAAATAGGCCCACTGAAACCCATTTAACCTGAAATATAGCCAAAATTAATTCAGTATTCTCATTTTTCAGTTGCGATGAGATTCCACAAACATTGCCTAATCACCTACTGACTGCAAAGCAATATGATAGGTGTTGCTTTTGGTTGATTTATTTTTTCTTTCCCATGGGATATGCCCCTCCTTTCAGAGCCTGAGCACCAGTAAGGGTTTAAAAAAGTGTTTAAGTGCTAGCTTAACTAATTTACAGCCTTGAATCTGTGGGAAAATAGGCCTTGCAGCAAGAAAGGGATACATATGCTCAAAAAATACTTCTTTCTGCTACACAACTATTCTCCAAGGGCTCCGAGTGAAAAGAACAGAATGATGTGGTAGCTAACATTCCATCTCAGGGTTTGAGGGGAAAAGCATGAAGCTCTCTAGGTCAAATGTTTGTGTATCAGGGAAAGCCCGTACCTCAGATGGGTTGAAAGGGAAGTCCATGAAGCTTTAAGGGTCTGCTAAGTGCACACCCAACCATCTCCAGTGGAAAATGACTCCAACCTGTAGTTTTTGATGACTCCTACAATGTGCTGTGCCAGTCCAATCACCCCATCACTCTAGTGGCGGCAGTGGGCACTGGGAAATGATGCTGGTTCTGGTGGGCACCATGAGGAATGAACTGGCCACCAGTGACTTCAGGAACTCTTCAGAAGGCCTGGACTATCTCCACCGAAGAGAGATGCCAACTGGTAGCATCCTGACTAGTGAGGACTGCCAGTTACCTACCCATTTTCTTTGATTCCTTACCAATAGAACCCATATATGTCTGGTAATTTACTCAGCTTAAAAAAAAACAAAGGCAGAAAAACAAACGACAGACTCCCTTATAGCTAGGTATGACCTAGCTTGACCCAAGTGACCCAAGTGACTCACTTTGGGTCAAGACTTAAGAAAAATGGGGAAATGGAACTTCTGGGAGGAGATATGTCACCTTCTGCCCTGCCTCCTTCCCCTTTTTGCTTTTCTGCAGCCTGGAATATAGACACAGTTACTGGAACTCCATGATCAAGACCATGAGGCAATCTTGAAAACAGAAGCCAGGCACATTTATATGCGCTTGGGATGCACCAATAAGGAAACAAATATCCCTGGTCCTGTGAGAAGGACAGCAGAGCAGAATAACAAAAAGAACGTGGGTTCCTGAAGACATCTTAAAACTACCAGTCTAGGGGCGCTTGGGTGGCTCAGTGGATTAAAGCCTCTGCCTTCGGCTCAGGTCATGATCCCAGGCTCCTGGGATCTAGCCCCACATCGGGCTCTCTGCTCAGCGGGGAGCCTGCTTCCCCCCATCTCTCTGCCTGCCTCTCTGCCTACTTGTGATCTCTGTCTGTCAAATAAATAAATAAAATCTTAAAAAAAAAAAAAAAGCTACCAGTCTAGTCCTGATCTCTGGACTTCTTTATTTGAGACAAAAATAAATCTCTAGTGATCTATTTTATTTAAGCCAGTATTATTTCCAGTCTCTGTTACTAGCAATGAACTGTAATTCCTAACTGATAACACTAATCCGGTAAGTTCTTTTCTAGGAAGTCCAAAGAGACACTGTGTGCCTAGAAGTCAGGTATTCATTCCAAGAAAGCTGAGTATACAGTCCCACTTGTTTTGGGGGAGCTAGCCACACATCCCAGTGGGGAAAGTCCTAGAACCAGAGGTAACAGCTAGTAAGAAGGTACATTCCCTTTTTTCTCTGCCTCAATGTCTCTAAGGTTCTATACGCTTTTCCATTATATTCTGGAGAACTTGGCTGGAAGCACTAACATGTTTTTGTTTTTTAGGTTATTAGCCCTCATCCTTGTGAAGACAGAAATAAATGCCTAGTGTTTCAGGACCTCTGTTTTCTCTCTGCACTCCTGCCAATACTTAGGTTGGTAGCACCCACACCCGGCAGTATTGGGAAGAACTGGTCTGAGATGGCCGGAGATGGCCCAGATGCAGGGTTTCTGACTCCCAAGACTGATACCTCCAGTAATGAAGACAGCTGAATGTCAGGTGTGGCTGGTTACAGCTTCCTTTTCCATAGCATATCACTTTTAGGGGTATTCCACCTAAGTGAATTTAAACTCATTCTGTGGCCTAGAAGCTCTCTTCGGGTCTGAAAAGGGCATGATACAGTTACCATCATCTTCCTTCCCACATCCAAACAAAAACATAGAAACCTTCAGATCCTAAAATGAGATAATCCCCATGAATGTGTGTAGTGTGATTTTTTTTTTTTTTTTTTTTTTTTAAGAGTCCTTTTCAATGGTTAGCTTACTATATTCTCTGGGAAGGCTCAGCACAATCCAGGCAGTTTTTTGGATACCTGGGTATGTATGGACATATCTGGGGCTAAGCATGGGTACCAGAATTCCCCCACATTCTCTCCTCTCCATGATCTGTCCACCATTCCAAGTCCCACTTTCCAAGTACCCGCCTGCCAAGGAGCAGCAGAGCTTATCATCACAGCCCCAAAGCAAGGGCGGTGTTCTTGTGCTCTGAAAGCCATCCCTGGATGCCTGCTTTAGATTAGAAATTCAGTTTAGAGAAGAAAAAAAAAGAAAAAGAAGAGCCTGTTTTCAGGGCCTTCAGGGAATGATCTAAACCTAGCTCTTCGCTCCTTTCATCTGCTTCACCAGGCCTGCCTTAGCGCTCTTCAAACAGCCACCGGCCCCTCCTCCCATTCTTCCGCAGTTAGCAGCCTGGCCCTCCTTCCAGCTGCTGTGGCCTCACCAACTGCTGAGCTCCGCACACTCTTCCTCCAGACTCTGGGGCTTCAGCTGATTTCCACAGAAACCAGAAAACCCTGCTTGCAGACCCAAGGCGGCCTTATGTTCATTTTCTTGAAGTCTGACTTCTTAACCTTCTTCCATCAGCCAGTAACACCACAGAGGGAGAGGATAGGAGCATCTCGGTGTCGCACTAACGCAGTACTTTCATTTCCAGTTTCAGGCTAACGAACTAAACTGTCCTCCAGTCTTGCACACACAAAACCACTGCAAAAACAAGTTGTGATCTCTGTGAAGATGGTTCCTGATCAGATTCTAACAGGGATGAGGCCCTTAATAAGGAGGAGAGAAGGGAAGCTGCTTAATCTTAAGAAACACTGCACTTGTGAACAGCAACTCCATGTTCTGGTTAATAAGAGGCTATCATCAACAACTGGCAAATAGATGAAGTGGTCTGCCACCCCCACTGCAACCAGTTGTCCCAGAAAGAATGATGGGTCTGAGAGGTCAACGTGACTTTCCCAAGGGGTCTCTCTCAGGAGGAAAAAAGCATAATATTCTCCCCATTTTACAGAGGAGAAAAAATAAGGTGCACTGGGGTTAAGTGCCTTACCCAAGTTCTCAGAGCTAGTGAGAGTCTGAGACTGATCTGACCTCCAAGGCTAGCTTTCTTTTTTTTAAAAGATTTTATTTGTCAAAGAGAGAGGGGGAGAGAGAAAGAGAAAGAGCAAGCACAAGCAGGGGGAGTGGCCAGCAGAAGGAGAAGCAGGCTCCGTGCCAAGCAAGGAGCCCGATGCAGGGCTCGATCCCGGGATCATGACTTCAGCTGAAGGCAGATGCTTAACCGACTAAGCCATGCAGGCAACCCCCAACAAGGCCAGCGTTCTTTCTGTCACCCTAAATCTGCCTTTCTAGTGGTGAACTAAAATTACTAGCACCCAAATTTCCAGGGTACTGCTTAGCAAACTGAGTTGTGAGAAATAAAAAGAGGCCGTTTTGAACAAACCTACAAACTGAACTGCCAATGTCCCTCCCTATGCTTTATATAAAACAGATGGTTTCTGGCAAAAACTGACTTCAAAGTAATTTCTGTGAAACAAATCCTACTTGTTTACCACTGTGGAACCCCAGATGCATTCCCAAGGAAAAAATTCCCTTGCCTGCTTCATCATAAATATTTGGTAAAGGAGAATGATGAGCCGCCTCGGCGGATACTTGGCGTGACAGCAAATCAGCAGCAGCATGTCCTTGCTGGTCCTGGGATTCTAGAACTCCCCTCAGCCGAGCCACATGATCCTCCCTCCTCAGTGAGCCACCCCCAACAGGCTTCTGACATCACTCTGGTAGCTCCTAGAAAGTCTGTGTGGTAGAGAGGGACACACACTGGCACAGGGACAAGGAAACATTTTCTTCTCTAGCAAGATACTCACAAGCACAGTAATAATCAGAATGGCACTCTTCCTCTGGGACCTCAGTTTCCCCAGTTGTCTTTTGAACAGTGCTCCTAGCCCTCAAAATCTACAAAATTCTTCTTTCTCTATGTCAAAAGAGAGAATCTTTCTCTTTTGAGGGACCTTTCACATCCCTGTCAGAATATGATCAGGAAGCATCTTCACACAGATCACCACATGTTTTCGCAATGTTTTTTTGTGTGCAAGTTTGGAGAACAGTTTAGTTCGTTAGCCTGAAACTGAAAATGAAAGATTTTCTCTTTTGACATAGAAAAAGAAGATGTTGAGAGAAAGATTCCACTGTCGGAAGCAGTCTGTAATTTTTATGTGTGTGCTTGTGACAACTGAGGGGTGCTACCAGCATCTCCTGGGTGGAGGGGAGGCATGCTGCTGCACACCTTATAATAATGCACACGACAGCCTCCCACCACGAAGAGTTAACTAGCTCAGAGTGTCAGTAGTGCCCAGGCTGAGAATCGCCACAATTGAAGCTACCTCTAACATCTAATAATAAGACACTATGCTATCAACAGATCCTTATGTTAGAATATATATTCTAGCTAGAAAAATGCCTATATCCAAGGCTCTCATTCATTTATTAATTTTGTAAATTACAAATTGCACACACACAGTGAAATTATATAATGTCTAATGTTACTTTAAAATATTCCAGGGAGAAAAAAGAGGAGAATGAAATAAGGTTGGCAAATGTTAATCATAGAAGTTGGGTGATGGGTATATAAAGCTCAAGGTATAATTTTCTCTACCTTGTGTTTTTGAAATCTTTCATAATATTTTTTTTTTCTTCTTCTTTTTTAAAATACATTCTATGGCCAACATGGGGTTTGAACTCAACCCTGAGATCAAGGGTTGCTTGCTCTACTGACTGTGCCAGCCAGGTGTCCCTGAAATCTTTCATAGTAAAAGTGTTTTTTCTTCCAAGTGAGTTTTTATTCAGAGGGATATAAAAGATCAAAGGGATTCTACCCCTTCCCCCGCTTCAGCTTGAGCCATATCCTATGGCTGGGCAGAACTCACAAATGAATGGAAAAAAGCCAGCCAAGACCACCACACACGAGGATGCTATTAGGAGCCCAAGAAAGGGACCAGTCTAAATACAAATGTGGAAAACCAGGGAATGCTTCAAGGAGGGAGCAGGTTTGGGGGAAATTCCAAGGAGTAAGTAATCAGTCCCACAGAAAAGGAAGTAAAGGAGTGTCTCGGTCAAGGGAAAGCATCAAGTGTCAACACATGGCAGTCAAGACACGGAGGAACTACTATAGTGCAGGCTGGAGACAGGGCAGGGATGAGAACGGGGAACGGCAAGAGAAGACCATACGGGGAGGTTTTCCAGGTCATGCTAAACAATCTAGACTTTCTCCTGGACCTGCACGAAGAAGCCCTCAAGAAAGCAGCAGCACAGTCCTGTGATCAGATACGTGTTTTAGAGGTGCCCGAGGCAGTTCACCTGTGCTTTGGAAGAAGCAAAATGGACTGGAGAGAAGCAAGGATTCCAATAGGGAGTCTGTAAGAGGAGAAAAATGTTATCCTCATCTGAGAAAGGAACTAAAAGGGAATGGGGGTTAGTGTGGACTTACTGGAATTATAATGAGATTAACTTAAGGAGGTATTTATGATTATAACTAATTCCATCAATTAACTGCAAAGACACTGAAAGAGAGATATGCCTTAAGGATACCAAAATTGGGATTAACAGAGAAGAATCTACAAAAGGGCTAGAAAAATAAAATAAATTTAGTAGATTTATCAATGATAGCCAAGGAGGACAACAATACACGGGCTGTGGCTGTTTCCTTTCTCAGTTTTTGAAGGTTTTAGGCACATTTAAGAGCTAGGACCCTGAGTCTAGGAGTGTCTGCTCCGGCTGGGTTAGGAGAAGGCTGTCCCGGCCCAGGTCCTCTGCCCTCTTGGTCACCTCAACTAGCCTTGACAAATACAGTCAGCAGTCTGGTTCACTGTGTTTATTAGACTCTAACCCTAAGACCACAACATCAAATGCCTGCCTCTTCCAGAGCCCCACACCACATCCTCTGGTACTCTGGTAAATGCTATTCACTCACCTCAAAGCGCTTCCCTTTCTTGTCCACTTGGGACACTCCCACTCACTTTCAACCTTCATTGGGATCAATGAAGGTAATTAATGTGCCTAAGGTTACTGTGATATTGTGATTTATAGTAAGATACATATATTTGGTCTTTGTCCCCCTTTCCGGCCTAAAATTTCTAAAACCCTTGCAATTTCCTGTGAAGAGAGCCATAAAGGTGTCTTTTGTTTTTTTAATTAGGTGACTTCCCGAATGCCCTAAGGGTGAGGGGCTGATTGCCAGGAAAACCCATCCTGTGATTAGAGGGTTATAACTTTCAGTCCCACCCCCAGATCTCCCGGGAGGGGAGAAAGGTTGCAGGTTCAATCTACCATGCCTATATAGGGAAGCCTCCCTAATACCTAAAAGGACAGGTCTGGAGAGGTTCTAGGCAGGTCAGCATATGGAGGTGTTGGGAGAGTGGCAGCTGGAGAGGGCATGAAAGCTCCACAGCCATAACCTGCCCTGTGAAGCTCTTCGTCTGCTGTCCCTGGCTCATCCTTTCATATTTAACTGGTAACCTAGTACTTAAATTGTTTCTCTGAGTTTTGTGAACTGCTCTAACAAATTAATTGAACCAGAGGAGGGGGTCCTGAGAACCTCTGATTTTAGAGCCACTTGGTCAGAAGAACAGGTAAAAACCTGGGCTTGCAAATGGCATCTGATGGAGGAGGGTAATCTTGTAGGACTGAGCCCCGAATCTGTGGAATGTGAAGCTATCTCTGCGTAGATAGTGTCAGAACGGAGCTGAATTCTTGCTGGAAAGTATGCTGGTGCCCATGAACTGCTTGTTGTTGTGAGGAACCCTCCTCCATCACACTGAAAGCTGAGTCTCAAAACACAACTGGTGTGGCATTTGAACTCAAGTCTGCATCACGTTCTTTCTATATTAAGAACCATGCCAAGCTTCTGGCTCGGAAAAACATATCCAACTTAATATAAAATGTACAGAAAAGAACTTTATTATAATAAGCGTCATTATTTCAAAAATCTAGATTGATGTAAAAAAATTTTCACATCCCACATTACAAAATACACCCATCCCCACCCGCCAAAAAAAGGAAGAAAGAAAAAGAAAAAAATTCACAACCCATTACCAGATACCAGAGCATTTGTTAATAGAACTTTATGGCCATGCCAGTATTATAAATTTTCCTATTATATTTCTAGAAATAACTAAAGTTACTGGATTGTTGCTTTGGTGATTAAAAGTCATTTAACTTCTTGGTTTTCAGATGTCTCCTTGGGAAACTGAAGCACTAGGTCAAGAATATGGGCTTTGTGTTCCAGCAGAGGTTAATTAATTAATTAATTAACTTTTCAAAGATTTTGTTTTTTTATTTGACAGAGATCACAAGTTGGCAGAGCAGCAGGCAGCGGGGTGGGGAAGGAGGCTCCCCACTGAGCAGAGAGCCCAAATGTGGGGCTTGATCCCAAGACCCTGCCAAGTCAGAGGCTTTAACCCACTGAGTCAACCAGGTGCCCCCCAGCAGATGTTAATTTAAACCACGTGCATGATTTGAAAAAGTACTTAACTTCTTTGGGGCTGTTTCCTCAGTCATGAAACAGACTAATGACAACCCACATGGGGCTGATGGTAGGGACACTGAAAGCACATATTCAAGGAACACAGCCAATATACTCCATAAACATGACACCACTGCTGCCTTGGTCAGCAGGAAAATCAGCCTGTTACTGAGGCTGGCAAACATTGTTATTCTGCAAGCTTGCCAGCCAGCAGGCGTACTTAACAGAGACATGATTTATTAGTAATCAATACATTTAAGAAAGTTGTAGGCATATTTTTTAGTGATTATCAAAATGATACGCTTAATTTATTTTATGGTAACCCTGCAGCAAATAGGGAACATATTAACAATCATTTTCTTTCTATTTTGGAGCCAGGAACAAGGAAGAAAACTATTAAAAGAAAAAAAATATATAAGGAATGTAGAAGAGACCAGGGAAAGACCATGGAACACACACCGCCACACTACAGACACTGCATCATTGTATGGTATACAAAGCACTCCCCCCATACATTATCTTAAGCAATTCTCACACTAAAATGTTACTGTTTCCTTCTTAAAGATGGGGAAACAGGTTGGAAGGGGCAAACTACTTAACCCAAGTCACAGAGCTTGAGCCTCAGTTGTGCCAGAAACATAAACACAGATCCCCTAACCCAGCCCAGGAGCTTTTCTAACAGGCTACTGAAGGGATTTAAAGTTACTATGTCACAGAGGCACTCAGCTGCAGACAGAAAATCACCCCCATGCCCCGTGACTCTCCAGCCCCATTCCCAGTGGTGATCTCCTCAGCCAACACTCCTACACTTTAATAGACCCACACCTAAAAGAGAAAAGAGCTGCTTCCCTTGGACCTGATACCTGAGAATAATTTCTGTTTGGGGATCTTCGTTTGGCTACCAGAGAAGAATGTTCAACATCTTTCCAACCTCCTTCTTATGCTAATTACAGCTCATCAGCATCTGGACACCCACAAGCAAAATCAATCTGACTATAAAGGCAAGCCAAAAACATTTCTTACCATAAAAAACACAACAAAAAAATACAAACAAGTAAGACTGCAACATGATTAAATACACAGAGCATTTCCCCAGCAAGCTGCAGGCGGCTGCACGTAAAAAAATCACATCCCATACCCCAAGAGTCTGGGAAGGTGGATACCGACAAACATGGAACTCGTGTAACTGTATTCTTTATGATCAGTGAAATGTATACAAGTTTATTTTCAGTTTACCCCCTTCCACATTGTATCTACTGCTAGATGCCAACATGTCTAACACATTCAAAGTCACACAATTAAAAAAAAAATACCATTTGAAAGGCCTCTTCACATCCCCTTACCCTGTGACCAAGGGACCGCAGACGTGTTAGCCTTCAGTCCACGCCTCATTTCCTTACCATCCTCAAGTCCCAGCACATTCACAATCCTTGGAAAAGCCCACCTGACTATCTAAGCACAGCTTACCTTTCCAAACTATCTCCTCCACAAGCTGATCATGAAACCTAAAATGAAGCCTGCCTTCTACAAATACCGTCTAGCTTCCTAACTGTATTAAAAGACTCACCCCCCACAAATATGCCCAAGACACACTGAGTAAAAACAGCAGGTCACAAAACAGCACACGCACCACGATTCCATTTATGTAAAATTATATGCACATAGACACAACCCCTACTCCTAACATAGATGTCTGAATGGATGGGGTCCATGATGCTTCTAGTAATTAACTCTGGGTGGTGAGACTGGGGTGATTTTTACTTTCCCTCCATCCTTTCCACAATGCTTGAGTTTCCTATCCTAGGTTATTCTATTCATACTCAGAAAAAGCAACAAAGCCATTTTTAGCAAGCCTCCCCCTAAGACCCACCATGTCAAGAATCTTCATTTGGCATAGAGGGAAAGCAAAAAGGATGCTTATCTATGCTTCTACTTCTAGCCAGTGGTTCTCAGAACTAGCTAAGTAACGGGCTCTGAAGCTGTTTAAAAATATAGAGGCTCGGAGTCCCAGTCCTCAGAAATTCTGGAAGTGGGGCCCAGGCATGTGTATCGCTCTTCGAGTGATACTGATCAGTGGGGGGTCAAAAACTACAGATTTAGGTCTCATTCTCAAAAGGGGCCCCACGGAGGGAGAAAACAGACCAGTGCTGAGTGAAGTGTTGAAAGGCAGGCAATTGCAAGGGAAGCAGACAGGACTGTTTAGGAACAGAAACCAAAGGCTGAAGAGGTATTGAGCTTCAGGTCTGGGAGACCATGAGGAGAGAGGAGGCTATCAGTAGGTAGGTACACTTAAAGCTGGAAGCCAAGAAAAGATGAATAAAGTGTAACAGGGCAAATGTTCAGGATTAAGAGACAGAGGACATTTATGCAATAGTTGGGGGCAGGGCTACTGAGGACTTAAAGAAACTGAATAGGAAAAGGCAGTGGGCAGTTTAAATTAGGTCCGCTACAAGTGACCAGCCCTGATTTATGACTAAAAGAAGAACACTGATTCAATTTTTGGAAGCCACAGAAAAATCCTAGCAAAGGCCATGTCCTATGCTCTGTGATTTTCCAAGACAACAACTTCTCTGTGCCTCAGTGTTTTCATCCGTAAAATGTGGGTAATTACACGTTTCATGGGGTTATTGTGGGTTATTAGGTGAAATGAGATAATGCATGTAAAAAGCTTCCAGAGTACTCAGAACACCAAATGCTCCCAAATGATAACATTAGGAAGCGAATTTGACTAAAGATAATGTTTTGAATTCTAAGAAACCAGAGCCCTCAGTGCCTGGCCCCTAGGTTACTTCCTCATTTTGGCACCACTTAAAAATGCTGGGGAAATACCATAAAAAGGTTTGGCTACTTCCCTACTGTTGCTTCTACATTCCTGGTATTTGTCTTACTTTCTGTGAAGGAGATGCATTGCATACAAAACTAGTTCTATAAAATTTAATCAAGATTATAAATGAAAACTAACAGAGTTATATTGACAAAATAATAAATGTACTGGTGGAAAATTCTATATCCAAAATACAAATTCAGCTAATGCTGTCACTAGAGAACTAAGTTTCTACCTGGCAAAATGAAAAACGCAAAAGAAAAACAGGAGGGACTATTTCTCCTTCATCCTCTCCACTCAGATTTGTGCCAAATTAGCTGAGATAGTCAAACAACTAAAATTATTACTATACCATGATCTGTAGAAATTTGGGGGAGTCCGTTTCTTAGTATAACATAATGAAATAATATAAGAATAGCAATAACCACCACCAACAATGAATGCTAATATGCCAGGTACTGTCCTAAGCATCTTACATGAATTAACTAAGTCAGTCCTCATAACAGCTCTATAGGATCCTTCAAGGTCTGGCTTCTGCTTAACTACCTCATCTCTGCCTCCATGCTCTTGTCACCACGGCTGGTGCCAGACTGGTCTCAGAGGGTACTCCTGGGAAGCCGAATATAAATATAGATCTGCCGACATCAGGCAGACTGGTGAAACCGGGAAGTATGAGAAGGTGTCCCAGAAGAATACATTTGAAACAAAATTCCAGATGATTCTTACAGGCAGCTAGGTTTAAGGCTCAGTACAGTCTATCCCTTCCAACTTTTATTTATACGTGCTACTTTATTCTTTCACCTGGCTTACTCATACTGAACACTGGCTCAAGAGCCATGTATGTGACGTGGAATGATTTCTAATATCCACTTGCTCTCTCACCACCCAGGACAGATGAGAGAAGTCCCTGGTCCCTGCTCCCACAGTGCTTCATGCTTGCTTCTGCCTTTTACCTTGCAATATAAATACAGGTTTCTATGTCTCCCTAATTGAGCTGTGAGCTTGTTCACTGTCCATCTATAGCACCAAGCCTGGCACAAAACAGGGGCTAGTGATCTGTTAATGAAAGAATGAATGAAGCCCCACTAACCTATCTTCAGGGCTCTTATCCATAGAAACAGACCCTCTACATGCGAGTCAAACTCAAATAGAAGGGTCTGGTACCTCATTTGAGACATGATATATTTTGATGGGATTAGCATGATCAAGATAAGTGAGGCCCCATGATAACAGGCCATCGAGATGAACAGTGGCTGTTCTATTTCTTTGGAAGTGTTGCTATGACCCAGCTTGTCCATACATGAAGTCCTGGTCCATAACTGGGCTTCACACCCACAAAAGTTAATGAATGGGCATCCTACACATAAACGTGAAAACTGGAACAGGTTGACAAAAGGAGACTGATATGCAATATCTATATTATCGTTTATTTTTTAATTTTTTTAAAAGATTTAATTTTTCTTATTTGACAGACAGAGATCACAAGTAGGCAGAGAAGCAGGCAGAGAGAGAGAGAGGAGGAAGCAGGTTCCCCGCGGAGCAGAGAGTCCAATGTGGGGCTCGATCCCAGGACCCCGAGATCATGACCTGAGCCGAAGGTAGGGGCTTAACCCACTGAGCCACCCAGGCACCCTATATTATCGTTTATTAAACTGTCATATGCTGGCTATATAGGATGCTCATGATCGTTATTCTTCACACAGTGTTTTCAGAAAGGTTTTATCCAGCTTGTTGATCGAAGAGGAATTCAAAATCCAGAGAGCATAACCTGCCCAAGGCTACCTGGTAGTTTGGGGGTAGAGATGGGATTTGAAGCCAGGTCCATCCGCCTCAAAGACAATCCCTCCCTCCACTGCTCTGTGTTGCCTCTGGATGCCAGCCAGAAGACCACAGGAGCCACCTTGGTGTGGGAAGGAGCTTTGGAAGCAGACCCAGGCTCAAATTCTGCTTTTGTTACTTACTTGCTAAAAGGTATTTGGTAATTAACAAACTCTCTAAGACTCATCTCTAAAAAGAAGATTAAACTGCCTAATTCATAAAGTATGTACCCTGTAAAGCCCTGAGTCTCTTAGTAGATGCCCAATAAATGTGAGCTGGCCATGAGCCTACTTTCCCTCTTGCCCTGCAAAAAAGAGCAGTTTCTTCCGGGATGGCAAATAAATCCTGCTTCATGGTCTTCCTCACTGGCAAACAACTATGTTGTGCTCTAGTTGGGAAAGGCCTGTGGGTAAATCCTTAATATGACTGGAACCAGTTAGCAAGCCAGATGTGCAACACTCAAAATCATCCCCTCAAGCCTGATGAAAGGAACACAAACACATTGCTTATTTCAGCATCCCTACATTTTGTCATCTGAGGTCAGGAATGAGACAAGCAGCTGGAGGGAGAGAAAAGGAATTGATCCAGAAACTGTTCAATTATGAGGTTTTCAAATAGCAACGAAACAACAGCAAGACATTTCCATCCTTGTTTAACATAAAGTGCCTGTTAGTACATGACTTAATGCTATTCTTAAAATTAAATACCGTTCGCTCTTCACTTGCTTACTGTTCTGACCACTATAACCAACCCTTTCGTAATTTTCAAGCTTGAGGAATATAAAAAGGGGGAAAAACCTTTGATGTTTCTGTTTACAGACCATGTGGAGAAGCAGGGACATGGGACTCCCTGGTAAGTCCTCTCTGAGGAAGGTTTTTGTTACCTTCCACAGGGGACCAGTACACAGCTATGAATGGCAGACTCAGGGAGGGAAAGCATTTCTTTAGGTAGATACTTTAAAAATCACCAACAGAGTAGAAAGAAGAGAAACACAAATGGGAAACCCATCTTCATCCCAGCCACTAATACTAAGGAAACAGACACTGTGCTAATAAGCACTTGATCTGTCTTATTTCACTTAATCCTTGCATAGCACCGAGATAAGATTCCAATATCATCCTAATTTTACAACTGAGGAAATACAGGCTCAGAGAGGTTAAGCAACTTTCCCAAAGTCACACAGCTTATAAACAACAAGACCAAGACACCAACATAAGTCTTGCTTTAATCAAAAGCCCATATTCTTAATCATCTATATCACAATAACTACCTATATATGCTTTAGCACTCACTATCCCCCACCCCTGCCATTTCCCTCACTGTACAAGAAGGAATACTATGTATCTTTTAAGGAACACTCCAGTGCCATCTCTTTTCTTAAGCATTCCCAGAATCCCTAGAATACTCTTTCCTCTAGGCCTTTGCAACCTCTAGTATAACAAGTCTTAGTATAGTATGATGTCTAGGGTCAGTATTAAAATAATAATCTATAATACACTAACATTTATCAGACCCCCACATGATATTAGACCTGAATTAAGCCAGTCACCTCACAATCTCACACTAACCCAAGGAAGTCTGTATTAATCCTATTCTTACAGATGAATAAACAAATATATTTTAAACACTATGGTGGACAAAAGCTGAGTGGCCTTGTGGGAGAACCATACACTGGTTACCATGGCAAGAATCTCTTGAATTGCGCAAAGCTTTTAACTACTAACATGTGCCTTGATCCTAACCGTTGATGGTTAATGTTACACTGGTGTTAAATAAATTCATCTGTACATTCCACCAATATTTACTGAGCACCTACCATAAGTGAGCCCCGTGAAGGGCACTCGAATTGCCTAGACACAATCTCACTGAGTCATTTTGCCATTTGCTCCTAATAACTTGAGCAATTTGAAAGGGTAAGTAATTAAAGTCTCCACCATCTTAATGACCTGCCCTGGGTCAAAGCATCAAGATTAGAACCAAGGTCTTCTGGTTAAGATCTTTTGATTTCACCAGCAACCCAGAGAAGAGCAAGCTGGCTTGGATCCAGCAGAACACATACTGATGGCTTAGTTTCATGAGCCGAGTGTGGGATTTGTGGTCAGAAGCTGAGGGTGTAGGTCTTCGTTTAGACACTTACCTACTATATGACTTGAAGTCATTACAATTTCCTCATTTTCAGGAAGAGAAAAGCCACTACTCTTGTGGGGTAGCTGTAAGACTCGAACGCGATCAGATATGTAAAGATACTGCTACAAGCGCTGAATACAGTAATGGCAAACTGGCACGTTGAAATCCTGGTACTGTCTGTTATTAGCCTAGACCCCTCCTCTCCCTTCCACCGGAAGCGCCTTCCTCACTGAGCATTCCTATTCTCCTGCTCCCTTTAATAATGAAGTCGTTCTTGTTCGGTATGTTTTTATATTTGCTAATATGGCTTTCTGGTAAATACAGGTAAAACTGCTTTATTCCCTATGTTTATTCCTTCCCTTCTATGAACTGTAATTTTACAGTTGTGGGCTGGGAGTGTCTCTCTCATTTGGGTGGGGGCATGCAGGACAGATTTTGAGGAGACATGAGAGCTGGGAGGCTAGGGCAGAGAGACTTAGTAAGGCTGTAGTGAGTTAGGAAAGGTGGTAAGGGCAGAGACACTGGTACTGGAGGGGACTGACTCACAATGTAATCAATTATGTGTGGGGACCATGAGACTTAAGACGGCGTGTGGATCTCTGCCTTGGCTGGTGGAGTGGAGGGTGGTGCCGTAACCATTTCCAGAGGGGAAAAGCAGATGAGTCTTGGGCAATGAAGGAATAGGAATGGTTTTGAATGAGCTGAGTTGGCCTGTCTGATGGGATTTTCCCGTTTGTTAATTAGCTGAACTGACTAGAGCCTGGAAGAGACACAAGGTTGAAGATTTGGGGATCAACAGCAGAGAGATGTGGGTTAAAGCTGCAGGAAGTAGATGAAATCAAGGAGAGTGCACACAGTAAAACGCAAAAACAACTGAGGGGAAGACACTGCCAACCCATGCAAAAATGAACGCTTGAGGAACGGGGACAGGGCAAGAAAAAAGGATCCGGAGATGGAATACCAGGAAAGAGCAGCAGGACCCAGGATTTTGTTCCTGTCTTTGTTAAATTTTGAACATAGCAGGAGCCCTGATAAAAGGCAGCACCAATGATGCCATGTCACTGCCACGACCTACTGTGGAGGCATCAAAAATGTTTCTTTTTCACTGATGCTGACCAAACTCGGTTCTCTTCCGACGGTAGGAAAGGTTTTGCCATTTCCCTCTTCTGACTCAGGCAGGTGGCAGGAGCTCTGGTCTACACCTCCTGGCTGCTGGGAGTCTAAGAAGCACCCAGCACTCCTGATGCGTGGAGTCCACTGGAATCACAATTCTTTGCTGATGACAGAAAAGTAGTCTTTAAAACACTGACTTGTTATCAACTGCTGTCACTGTTGATGAGGTAGAATGTGTGCATATGCCTAGCATGCACACCACACACCTACACACTGCTTCCTAGCCCCCGCACCCCCCCCAAGCCTGTAACAGCCTCCAGGGGAACCATGTTAAAACAGCGCAATTAACTAGAACTGCTACAAACTCAATAACTCACCTACCTAATGAAGCAATACAAGGAAAATTGGACCTCTTTTAATAAGAATTTTAAAAGAGACAAGACGTAAAGGTCAAATGCCATTTCTGGATCCCAGCTCTTTTCTTCTTCCCTCCCATTCTGAAGCAGTTAATACCAAGGAGACAACGCACACTGTACTAATCCCTATAACCAAGGAGGCAGCCAATCACGCTATTATACCCAAGGGCAAATTTTTTTCTTTCCACCCAACCCCCAAGCTAAGTGCCTCCCCTGATCTTTTTCTGAAAGTTTTATTATGCAAACCTAAAGGATTTCAATTACAATAATTCTTGTCCTTCTCCAGCCCAACTCACAAAAGCAGAACTAAATTACCAGCAATTCTAGGCCATAACGGTGGTTTTTGCTTCTTACCTTCCCTCCAGAGTCACCTTAATCTAGAGAGTCTTCCCTCCCAACCCCTTCTGTCGGAGTGGGGAACACAGCTGTGTTTATGCCACCCCACTAGTTAGCATATCATGACACTGTACATGCCCATCAACAAGCAGTCTGCCCAGTCTACGCAGATCTCATGGAGCAATTACACCGCAGGCTAGTAAAACCAACTCACACTCTCCCACCGGCTTCCCGGTGACCTCTCAGGATGGGTGCATGGGACAAGGGCCCAGAGGGGCAGGGGAGACAGGGCTGGCAGACATGAGAACTTATACTTCTTAAAGAACCTACTCTATTCCGGCGTCCACACTGAGTTTACATAGGTCATTTCCCCTGACGCTCACAACCACCCCATGTGGTAGAGCTAGTATTTCACAGACAGGGCAACTAAGGCTTGGAGAAGTTTAGGAAGACCACCACGGTTCCTAAGCAGTGGAGCTATTGGTAGCGCACCAGGCAATATGGCTACCTGAGGAGTTTAGTGGATGGTGCTGAAAGATGACAAGTGCTGAGCCTTGACCAGGATGAACTTTAAGGCAATCCACTCTTACACGTGACAAGTCTCTGAGGTTTGATAAGAAAGGGAGCAGCGCAGGGCAGCTCTCTAGAGGTTCTGGGCTGGCAAGCTAATTCCCAGCCTAGGGTGCTTAATTAGGAGTTGTTGGATTATCAGAAGAAGCTTGTCATAGGAGGGCCTCACTTATATAAGGAAGTTCTATCCATAATGTATGTTAATCTTAAAAATAAAACTGTTAGTAATTTTACCGAAAAAAAAAAAAAAAAAGGGGGTTTTCTCAGGATTGGTAGAGAATTACAATTCAGGCCATTCAAGCTATGACAAAATTATAAGCAAGTCCAGAGAACAAAGGAGAAGTCTGCTCTTTTATGGGGGGAGAAGGAGGGTTCTGAGGAGATGCGATGAACAAAAGTACATCTGAATAAACCAAGAGTTTGAAGTGTAGTGGCTTGTCATTGGCTAGGCTACTACTGGGCAAGGGGAAAATCTTTCTTCCTCCTGCTGGGTTAGTAAATTATAAGCTTCCTCCTGTGGGGAGTGCAAGATCTGTTTCTTCCTTTTGGGGTCTGCAACTGATAGCAAGTGTTAGGGGGTGAGAGCTCCCCCTTCTGGCCTCCTCGCTCCATATTAAATGAGGTTTTCTTTATTCAATTTCAGAGGTGGTTCTTTTTTTTTTTTTTTTTTTTTTTAAAGATTTCACCTATTTATTTGACAGAGAGAGATCACAGTAGACAGAGAGGCAGGCAGAGAGAGGGAAGCAGGCTCCCTGCTGAGCAGAGAGCCCGATGCGGGACTCGATCCCAGGACCCTGAGATCATGACCCGAGCCGAAGGCAGCGGCTTAACCCACTGAGCCACCCAGGCACCCTCAGAGGTGGTTCTTAAGGGCATGGCTCTAAAGTGGGGCTTCTGCCATAATTTCAAAGCCAGTGAGACAAAGTAAAACTTATGACTAGCCACCCACTTGTTTTTGCTTTCAAACAATCTACTAAAGTCAACTGCATTGACTTCAACTATGCAGGGTTCTAGGGAGAGTCCCAAATCCTTGTTTGTGCTTAACTTTCTTGAAAAGTCCTTTAGAGAAGTGGCTGCTCATTCCTGCAGTCAGTGAATGTTTACTGTGCATCCCCCACAAGCAGAGCACCAGGCTGAGCCCTGGATCTGAGAGGTGACCCGGCCATCGGTTCCGTAATCTTAGATAGGGCTAGGAAGGCAAAATCCTAGGACCAAGACTCCATGTAACAGGAGGCTCTATTCTAATCTAGGGGCTCATCATAGGCTTCACTGAGAAAGGGACACCAAAACTAAGGACCTGAAGTGGTGCCTGGGTGGCACAGTCGGCTGAGCATTCTGACTCTTGGTTTCAGCTTAAGCTGTGATCACATGGTCATGAGATGGAGATCTCTGTTGGGCTCTGTACTCAGCCCAGAGTTTGCTCTTGGGATTCTCTCTCCCTCTCATGCTCTTGCTCTCTCTGAGTAAGTAAATCTTAAGAAGACACAAAACCCCAAAAACTAAGCACCTGAAAATGACTGAAAGGTATCCAGACAGAAAGGTCAGAGAAAATTGTTGTGGATGGAGGGGAGAGCAGGGTAGAAGCCTGGGGGCCAGAATGAGCTGGGCATGTCTGCAGATACTCCTAGTGGTCTGAGGCTGCTAAGCTCCGGCTTACTACTACATAAACCTGGTCCACTTGCATCAGAAGGGCCGCAAAGGGAGAATAACCCAGAGGAGAGGACAAGACAAAGAAATCTTGCACCATGTGCCCCTGCTCTGCTCTGCCTCCCTTCTCAACTCCCATCAAGGCCTGAGGGCCAGTGTGCCAGGAGTAGCAGCAGCTGGCAGGGGCGGGAAGAGGCCCAGGGCTGCATTTCCTTCTTGGGGTTCACTTCTGCCTGGGTGCTGGTGTGTTCAGAATGCAGCGCTCGTCCTCACCAGCCATTACAGGCCAAACATGCCTTCCAGGAGCTGTCTTACCAAGCCATTGCCCTCACTAATAATAATGTTATCAAATTTCTAATGCGGGTACTCTAAAGCAAATGTACTGTTACCAGCACGCCACTGGGCACATTTTTCAGAAGGACACAGCTGCTCACTGAATCTGTCACTTTTCCTCTACTTGGTACCATGCGCACAGAACAAGAGCCGGCTGAGGGCTGTTTTTCTACTCTACCTTCCTTCAAGCATGCTCAAGAGGCAGCATCAGGTCTTTCAACAGAACCTAGCGGGTCAGCCATGGCCCAGCTCTTGAGGAGTTTCCCGGATGGCATGATGAAGCCTTGACAACTAGGGCCTGTGCCTCGGAATTTTAAGGTACAGATATCAGAGCTTCTAGTTCACTAGTCTAGTCTCCTCATTATAGACCTGAAAATGCAGCCCAGAGAAGTCAAGTAAAAGGTCTGTCATCACACAGCCAGTGAGCTGTAGAACTACAAGTTGGTTCCTTTCTCAGCTGATTTCTTTACCGAAAAAACAGATTTATTTTGTAGGTTGTGAGGTCTAAATAAGAGAGCCTGTAACCCAGCAGTGCCAGAAAGGTGGCAAGTGTCCAATGACTAGTGACTGTCTGCAAAACTTTGTCTCTTAGATCTCCGAAACAACCCATTCCCTTTCCTGGGGCCTCATTTTGCTGAATTCCCACAGAGGAGAGAAAACAGACTGGCCATGGGGTTAACGTGTTCACCACTGGTGTGCGGCCAATAACTGATCAGGGATCAACTGAGCTCTCTCCTTGATCTCAGATCTCAAGTCCAGTTCTTTGCCCTGCCAGTTTCACCCCTGCCAGACTCTCTGTTGTCTCTGGAGGGCTGGTGTGATCAGAGAAGACACCCCTAAAGAGAGCCACGTCTCCTTCCCTTTAGCTACTCTGAGTTGGAAGAGGCTAATAAGCCAAATCCATTTGAGAAGGCATAGACAGGAACTCTCAACTTTTACCTACGAGGGTGAGGAGTGCAAAAGATCCTGTAGATACCCACACCAATTCTACCAATAGCCAACAAAAAAATCATCCAAACCATGGAACAAACATGAACTTCTGACAAGACAACCAAATGGGCCAATCAGCTCCACACACCAGCTCCTCAGAGTGCCCCTGCTACCCCCTCTCCCTCCCTCCTTTAAAATAACCATCCAACCATGTAAATTGCCCGGTGCAAGTGTCTGTTAGTCTCCAGCAGAACTGTCAGTGCTCCTAAGTTGCTGGCCTTCCAGATTACACTGTAGCTTCTTCCTTGGGGGAGGGATGCAGCAGGCCACCAGACAATAGCAGGAGGAGATTGGCCGAGCAGTAACTACTCTGGTTACGGCATCGCAATTCATGGCAGCATTTTGCTGGGAGTGTGTACCACCAGGGAGGAGAAACATAAAAAGGGGAACCTGGGCTGTAAATAGTTTATTTCGGCAATTCCTGATGTTGGCTGAATCATACTTTAATACAGAAATACAGGAAAGCACCACTCTGGAGGTGACATGTGTTGCCACCTCATTACTCTTTTCAAAAGGGTCTTCCATCAGAGAGACACCTCACCACAAATTACAGCAAAGAAAACAAAACCCTCATGCACAGACTTATTAATAGAACAGAAGGAAATGGAACCACAGGATTTAAGGGAGCAGAGAACCAAAGCAACAAAGACCATCAGTGATCTGGGGTCTCCGGGCTGCATTTACATGCACAGAAAATGGGAAGGAAAAAAAAAAAAAAAAAGTGGCCCTCAGAGTCCGCTCCTCAACCGCACATCACAGTTTTTCAAAGTAGCTCTCACCACCCCCATTCCTTCTAATGCACCTAAAGTAGGCTGATTTTTCCAGTGAACCCTACCTTCATGTTCCTTCTCAGTGGTTCCCACTTTCTTGATCTTCCTGGGAGATTTCATAAAGAGGGGAAAGATGGTTCGTAAGCCAAGAATATCAACAAACTTATGGCAATTGTCTGTGCCCTCGGGTCCAATCATGGCATGGTCCAGCACTTTCAGGGCACTGCTCCGGGAGATCTTCTTTTCTCTGGGAACAAAAGAGGTTTCATATAAGGCATGTCATAGGAATGTTCTAGTCTCCAAAAAAGTTGCGGGGGGCTGGGTTTCTCATTATAATTGGGGGAAAAGAAAGAAAAAAACAAAACAACCGTCCACCAATGACAAAATTATTACATAATGATAGATTTACACAGAATATTATATACTTCTTAATAATTAGGAAAGTCCATAATAGAATGACTAAATTCCTATGGTCAGAGTGATAAGCACAAAAGGTAATATTCAAGATTCTATATGAAGCAATACCTCAATTATGTGAAAAATATGCATTAAAAAAGACTGGAAAGAAATGGATCAAAATGTTAACAGGTTATTTCAGGGTGGTGGGATTATGGATTACCTTATTATTCCTTTTCTTTCTTTTAATAGCTTTATCAAAATATAATTCCCATACCACACAATTCACCCACACAAAATACATAATTCAATGAATTTTAGTATATTCACAGATATGTGCAACTATCACCTCAGTCAATTACAGAACATTTTCACTATCCTGACAAGAAATCCCCTACTCTTTAGCTGTCACCACCCCCCCATCTCACCCTAGCAACCACGGACTACTTCCTGT
This sequence comes from Mustela nivalis, assembly GCF_964662115.1. Classification (NCBI taxonomy): domain Eukaryota; kingdom Metazoa; phylum Chordata; class Mammalia; order Carnivora; family Mustelidae; genus Mustela; species Mustela nivalis. Next base: position 123,570,676 of record NC_139027.1, on the reverse strand, counting down.
TTCTATGCCTTTGCCTATTCCGGACACGTCAGGTAGAGGGTATCCTACAAAATGTGGTGTTTTGTGACTGTCTTCCTTCCCTTAGCATGTTTTCAAGATTCATCCAAGCTGTAGCATGTGTCGTATTTCTTTTCTGTGGCCAAGTAACACCTCACTGTATGCATATGCTACAATTTGTCTCTCTGTTCATCTACTAATGAACATTGGGGGTGTTTCTACCTTTTGGCCATTATGAATAATGCTGCCAAAAACATTCACGTTCAAGGTTCTGAGTGGACATATGTTTTCATTTCTCTTGGATGTATGTACACATAGAAGTGGAATTGCTGGGCCATATGGTAACTCTTTCTTTAACTTTCTGAGGAACAATCACTGTCCAAATTGACACGCCCACAAACAGTATGTAGGTGTCCTGACTTCTCCACATCTTTACCAATACCTGTCAGCTGACTTGTTGGTTCTGGCCATCCTAGTGAGTATGAAATGTTATCTCACTGTAGTTTTTGTTTATTTGTTTGTTTTTTAAAGATTTTATTTATTTATTTGACAGACAGAGAGCACAAGTAGGCAGAAAGTCAGGCAGGGAGAGAGAGGAGGAAGCAGGCTTCCTGCTGAGCAGAGAGACCGATGCAGGGCTCGCTTGATCCCAGGACCCTGCAATCATGACCTGAGCCAAGGGTAGAGGCTTAGCCCACTGAACCACCCAGGTGCCCCTATCTCACTGTAGTTTTAATTTACACTTCCCTGATAACTAATGCTGTCAAGCATCTTTTCCTGTGCTTATTACGCATTTTTTTATCTTCTTCAGAGAAATGCCTATTCAGATCCTTTGCCTGTTTTTTAATTAGCTTAATTCTTTTTATTACTTAGTTGTAAAAGCTCTTTATTCTGGATACAAGTCCCTGATATATGATTTTTAAATATTTTATTCTATTCTAGGAGTCATCTTCTCACTTTCCTGATGGTATCCTTTGAAGAACACCAGTTTTTAATTTTGTTGAAATCCAACTGACTTGTTTTTTTTTTTTTTTTAAAGATTTTATTTATTTATCAGAGAGAGAGAGAGGGAAGAGAGCGAGCACAGACAGACAGAACGGCAGGCAGAGGCAGAGGGAGAAGCAGGCTCCCCGCTGAGCAAGGAGCCCGATGTGGGACTCGATCCCAGGACGCTGGGATCATGACCTGAGCCGAAGGCAGCTGCTTAACCAACTGAGCCACCCAGGAGTCCCTCAACTGACTTGTTTTATCTTTTGTTACCTGCATTTTTGGTGTCAGAGCTAAGAAAACTCTGCCAAATCCAATGTCATAAAGATGTACACCTATGTTTGCTTTTAAGTGTTTAATTGTTTAAGTTCCAGTATTTAATTCTTTGATTCATTTTCAGTTAATCTTTGTATGTAGTGTGAAAAAATGATACAACTTCATTCATTTGCATGGGGATACCCAACGGTCCTAGTACTATTTGTTGAAGACTAATCTTTCCCCTTTCCATAGTCTTGGTATTCCTGTTGCAAATCAGCTGACCACAGACACAGTTTTTATCTTTGGATTCTCAAATATATTCTAATTTATGCCAGTACCACACTGTCTTGATTACGAACCACTGCTTTGTAGTAAGTTTTAAAATTGGGAATCCTACGTTATTATTCTTTTTTCAAGACTGTCTGGCTATTCTAGGTCCCCTGAAATTCCATATGAATTTCAGGATCAGTCTGTCAGTTTTTACAATGAAGTCAGTTTGCTTTTTGATAGGGATTGTGGTGGATCTGTATATCATTCTGGGGAGTACTGCTATCTTCACACTATTAAGCCTTCGATCCATGAATATGAAATATTTTTCCATTTATCAGCTCTCCTTTAATTTCTTTCAACAACGTTTTATAGTTTTCAGAGTATAAATTTGCACTTCTTTTGTTAAATTTATTCCTAGGTATTGTATTCTTGATGCTATTGTAAATGGAACTGTCTTCATAGTTTCATTTTTGGACTGTTCATTCCAAGTGTACAGAAATACAACTGATTTTTATACACCAATCTCTACATTACTCTGCAACCTTGCTGAACTCACTTATTAGTTCTAATAATTTTTTGGTGGATTCTTTAGGATTGTCTACAGACAAGATAACGTCATTTGCAAAGAAATAGTTTTCCTTCTTCCTTTCCAATCTGGATGCCTTTTACTTCATTTCCTTGTCTAACTGATCTGGCTAGAACCTTCAGTACAATGCTGAATATAAGTGGGGAAGGAGGATATCCTTGTCTTGTTGGAGATCTTAGGGGGGAAAGCATGCAGTCTTTCACCATTAAGCATGATATTAGCTGTGGATCTTTTGTGGATGCTCTAATACGAAAGGTTGGAGAAGTTCTCTTCTATTCTTAATTTAGGGTTTTTTTTTTTTTTATCATGAAAGGTGTGGGGTTTTGTCAAATGCTTTCTGCATCTTATTATTCCTTTCTCTATTTTTCAGTATCTTTCATTTTTCCATAATGAACATGCATTACTTTCTAGACTTAGGAAAGTTCAACTGTTTTCAAGAAAAAACAAAGGTGATCTTTCCCCTGCCGCTGGCTACTGTTCTTGCAAACAGTTCTTTAAGGGGTATGATTTTCTATAACCTTACAGTGTTTTCTTTTAACACTCTATGAGGTAGAGAAGAATAAGTCAATTGTTTCATATCCTAGTATACCTGGTAAATCAACCAACCAAGCCAATATTCAGTATTCACTGAGGACTTACTCAGTACTGTAGTAGACACAAGAGAAAATAAAAAATTAAGACATGGCTTCTGCTTTCAAAAACATGAAAATCTATTCAGGGAGACTAAATTAATATGAAATAATAAGGCAAAAGTAGAAGTCAGAAAATAAATTTCTCCCCCATGTATTATTCAATCTAGAAATATTTACTGGCTACATCTCCTGTGAGTAAGACAGATCAAGTTCCAGTCCTCATGGAGCTTATATTCTAACTGCAGGAGACAAATGGAAAGTCAAGATACTTGATAGTGTTAAGTGTCATGGAAATACTGCAATGTAAAAGAATGAACGGAGAGGATATTTTAGGTTAGGTTATTAAGCAAGGCCTCTTTAGGGTTAACATCTGTGTTGAGATCTGAGTGTTGAGAGGATTCAGTCTTGTACATTTTAGGGGCAAACATTAAAGGCAGAAGAAACAGTATGTGCAAAGACCCTAAGGTGGGAATGTGCTGGCATGCTCTAGGAACAGACAGAAGGCTGGCTTTCTGAAGCAAAAAGAAATGGTATTCCTAGCTTAGATCTGAAGGGAAAAATGAACTATACCAAAGGCCATGTTACCTTGTCTTATATGATACAATAAGACCTTCAAGTAAAGAACTGGTTCTAGGAGTTGGAGATCTAGTTCAATGTACTTGTTCTGAGACCATTATGTATGTTTCAGTTACTTTAGAGGGAGAGATTGTATGTCTTTGGAGGAGTACTATAGGAAAAGACCTGAGCTGAAGGCAGAGGCTTTACTCACTGAGCTACCCAGGCACCCCTACGTACGTAAAAATCTCATTGACAGTGCCCCTTGGGTTTAGCCCATCTGGGTTTACCTGAGACTGTTCCATTTTTGGCACTAAAAGTGCCACATCCTGGGAAACCTCTTAGTCCCAGACAAACCACGACAGACATCTTACTTGGTGTCAACCTCAAAAGACCAAGGATGTATTGTAAATATTCCTACCTTAACTCTCCTCACCAAAGAATTAATCAAAATAGCTCACAGATACTCACAAATAACACTCAACATAACTACTGAGTTTAAAAGAAAAAAAAAGGTTCCTTCTGAGCTCGTACCTCCATGCAGCAGGCACTGCACTAGCTGCTGGAAACTCTAAGCTCCCAGTCTTTGAGCAATTTAAGGACAGTTAAACAAAAATAATATCAAAAGCCCAAAGTGATGGAAATTAAGTCTAAGGAGGTGAGAGGCAGAGAAAATTAATTTTATCTAGGACAAGTCAGTGAAGGTGTCACATGTAGGTAACATCTGAACACAGTCTGAAGAATGAGTATTGGCCAGACAGAGAGGAGAGTGTGGCCACTGGTGACGGTGTGGGTACACAGCCCGTGCAAAGGTATAATCTTATGGGAGACCATAAGATTATGCCACCCAGGGGAAGCAGAGGTAGCTGTGAATGACTGGGGCTGGCAGATTACTGAGGAGAGGTGGGCAGAGGTCACAACAGGCCCTAAATGTGTTCTTGGGGCCCCTGGGCTCCATGCCACAGACATTGAGAAGCCATGAGATGTTGGAGAAAAGGAGGGCACTGGACTGGATGGATAATTCTAGAAAGCTTACTCTGGTGGCTGTGTGATGAAGGCACTAGAGCGAAGACAGGGCTGGGGAGCAAGGAGGACAGTTAGGAGACCATGATACTGCTATCAGTGTAAAATGACAAAGAGTTTACCTACCATACTAGTATAAAAAAAGACATATTTGTCAGACATGAAATCTTAAATATCAGGAGTAGGGTAAACAAGGTTCCAAATTCAGCAGAAAAGGGCTTTTTTGCACCAAGCTGGAATTCTAACAGGAAACAAGGCAAATAATACATTTGTTTTCACTGCGGCTGGACTCGAGCATCCTACTTCACAAAGCTGAATTTGCAAAGGTTATGACTAGGGCACATAACGATGTGAGCAGAAATTAGGAAACCGAGCTATAATATCCTCATTGTTTAGTCACTAGGAAAAGGCCTCCTGACATGAAGGATGGTCGTGTACCAGGGCACCTTCAGTTACCATGCAGCATACATTCAAACCATTTCACAAATAACACAGCAATCTTGGAAATACTAAAGGTAAAAGACTCTGATTTGGCCAAGTCTCCCTCTCTCTTTTTTCCTGCCTAAGCAAATTCAACAAAGAAAAGATTTAAAAAGTAAAACCTTTCTTCATGTAGGCAGTGTAAGACACGTTTAAAGGGGGCAGTAATTGCATATTGATCACCATTTAGGCAAGCTGCATGGAGGTGAACTTTGGAATATTCATTGGCTTAAGTTCAGGCTTTTAGCAATCAATAGCTGTTTGGCCTGACTTTCTTGGGTTGACTTTATTTGAAATATTTATTCTACTGGAGGACAAGTAGTTTATCTTAGTCTTGTCTGGGTTCATCGGGTTGTCGATCACGCCAGGACCAAAGTGAATGCTAGCCTCTGTAAAAGTGGGTGGTTGGGGAAATGACACAGAGTCATCTACTGCTCCTTATTCTGCCAAAATGAACCTTATGATGAGGAGAAAGGGATAGGGAAAGGAAAGTTTCTTAATTAGCTTGTTCTTCTTTACTATGCAAAACCACTTTTGCAATAAACACACATTTTGACTATAATTTTGTTTTGTTCATTTGTTCTTTTCATCAAATATATGAGGTACCTAACAGGTGCCAGATATAAGTTGACGACATAGAGGCAGGCACAGCTTGTGTGTGTCAGGAACTCAGCTCTCAGGCGAGACAGATACGCAGATGATGAGTATAATGAGAAAAGCAAAGCACCACAGTAAAGGTTTTGTTCTACAAAGTAGAAAATGACTGCAGGAAGGAGGGCTGATGGTATCTGTGGCACAGAGGCCTCACAAGAGATGATGCCTGAACCATCAGCCATTCACTGGATGTCTTTCCCAGACAGGTGAAAAGGGAGAGGGTGTTTCAAGCAGATGGAAACAATAGCACATGAGAAGACACAAGTGAGCTGGGAGCATTCAGGAAAGTGGTGCATGGTACAGTTAGAATACGAAGAGCAAGAGGGGCAGCAGCAAAACATGAAGCCTGCTGACTCTGTGTATTAGAAAGATTACACCTGCCACAGTGGATCGAACAGTATGTGGTGGTGGTGAGGGGAGCAGAAGACAGAGGGAAAATACATTAGATGGGGGGAAGCAAAGTAATAGTAGACTAGGAGTGGAAAGGACTGAATTCAGATCGAACCTGAGGTGCCTATGAGACATAGTGTCGATGTACACGTTAAACTTATGGGTCTGAAGTCTGGGAATAAGATTAAAAATAGGGGCAAATTTGGAAGAATTATTCAATCTATGGGCAGTGTCTGAATCCATGGTACCTACCAGGAAAGGGTACAGAAAAAAGGGAAGAACCTTGGAGGAAAGTGACTTGAAGAACAAGTGAAAGAGGTAAAGTCTACTCCCTCCCTAAGGGACTGGTGAATGGGGAAAAAAAAGTGACAGGCAATCTTTAAAAGATACTGAGAACCACAAACTAGTCCTGGCAAGAAACTTGGATAATGCCATATGAAATCATTTTTGTTTGTTTGACAATGTACACAATAAAGTTAATTTCCTTTTAGCTCCCAGGACAGAAGATCACTTTCCACGATCTAGGATTTCTATGAATGAGACCGTGAGATCAATGTAACTAAACTAATAATTGTTCTCAAACTATTGTGCCAAAGAACAGTGGTGCTCTGGGAGATGTTAAGAGATACTCCACCGCTAAAACACAATAATGGCGATCTTCTATGTTACTAGACATCGTTTTTCCAATTTTCCATTTCTATTCCCATCCATTTTTCATAAACTCCCAGTACCAACCACTGCTTGACTAACTGCCAGAGAACAAAACAAATATGTAGAAAACAGAGGTTAAGATTTCAGTGTATAGCACTATGGTGGGCCAGATATGCAGAGAAACCACTCACAGAATGGCTGAGCTGACAGTAAAGTAAGATGAACAATCAGTGACCAAAATCCAGGGCTCTGAAGTGCACAGGTTGGCAAATGTTATGCAAAGGGCCAGACAGAAAATAACCGTAGGCTTCATGGGCCGTGTATGGTTTCTGTAGCATCTTTTTCTTTGTGTTTGTTTTAAAATACATGCGACACTTCTAAGGTACAAAAACCATTCTTAGTTTGTTGGTCACAGAAAAACAGGCCTTAGCTGCCAATCCCCAATAAAGAGGATCAACAAAGCTCAAATCTGGTTCTTCAAAACCACCAATAAAATGGACAAACTTTTGGCAAGGTAATCAAGAAAGAAAAAAAAAAAAAGCACACAGAAAAAAACCAATAACGGGTATGGTAAGAAAGGGTGAGAACTACAGATCGAGCCGATATGAAGACGACAGAGCATAAGGCATAGTTTTATGTCAAAAACTTGGAAAACAGGTGAGATGGACAAATACCTAGGAAAATATAAATTTCCCCAAGTAACTCAACAAAAAGAAAAAAGAAAACCTGAATGGGTCTACAGCCATCCAGAAAACTCAATCAGTAGTTAAAACCTTCTCTCAAAGCAATCACTATCAAGTTCTATCAAATATTTAAGAAGGAAATAATTCCAGTATTACGTAAACTCTTATATTCTTCGATTCCTTTAATAAAGCTATAAAAAAAAAAAAAACCCAACCCTCTGAGAGTAAACTTATGGCCAAACTCACTGAGGTATAGGTATCAAATTCCTACATAAAATACAGAATCTCAAAAAACATTAAAAAGATGGGCTTCTTCCAGGAAAGCAAGGCTAGTTCAACACTAGAAAATCCATTAATGCAATTTTCACCATATTAACTTTAAAAACCATTTCAATAAATGCAGAAAAAGCATCTGATAAAACTGGTTGATCAATTATGTAAAATCTGTGACATTAGTAAGAGAAGAAATTTCCTTAATCAGATAAGTGCTATCTCCAAAAACCTCGAAACAAACATTATACTCAATAAAATGCATTCCCTGTAACACCAGGAATAGGAAAAGTTTGCCCTTGATCACTACTCCTTCCTATTTAACCCCACATTAGAGGTCACAGCTAGTAAAATGTAAATACATACATACACACAACTAATAAATTATTGAAATGAAATGTGACAGAAAATAATCTTGTTCCCACCTATTAACTACTACTCCCTAATAGGGGCATATACCCTGGGCTTTCCTAGTAAAAGTTCAACTAGCTCTCCAGGAAAAAAGTGCTGATTTGTCTTATTTTCCAATTTACACGGTGTAAATACTCTCACTATACTGGATTTCAAGTTACCAATGTGATCCCACTAAACATGGTGTTGGAAAGAGAGGTGTACAGTGAGCTTTCATGAGCCTATACGAGCTAGCTCAAACATATTACTGTTTATACTTCCCTCCCCACACCATGGACATCAAGCTTGGCCATGTGACTTTTTATGGCCAATAAAATGTGAGCATAAGTAATACATGTGTCTTCAGAGGAGAAGTTTAAAGATTTATTGCATTATTCAGCCTTTCTCTCTGCTATGAGAAAGTCACATCCCATTGAACACTGTTCCTTTAGTGTGGATCCCAAAACAAAGATGTGGAGCAGAACTTCAGATGGCCAGTGATGGATGTATCAGGAGTGAAAAATAAATATGTCACTGAAAGTCCTTGAGGTTGCAGAGTTGCTACTGCAACAAAACCAGACTGATATGTGACAGAGCAAAGTTGCTTAATATAAGATCAATATATAAAAGTTATCTGTATTACTGTCCACTAGCACTGAACAGTAAGAAAATGTCTATTAGAAAGTATTCTTTTATAAAGATTTTATTTATTTATTTATTTGACAGTGCACAAGCAGGAGGAGAGGCAGATGGAGAAGCAGTCTTCCCAATGGGTAGGGAGCCCGATGCGGTGCTCGATCCAGGACCCTGAGATCATGACCTGAGCTGAAAGCAGATCCAACCGACTGATCACCCAGGCACCCCAACTAGAAAGTACTTTTAAAAATGGATAATACACTCTTGGACTTCCACTTTGGGCCAAGATGGAGTAATAGGGACTAAATTTATATCCTCCCTCCCAAACAAACTAACACACAAAAAGACAAAACATATAAAGCAACGGTTTTCACTTGACATCAGGTAGCACAAGACAGTGATCCCCAAGAGAGGAAAACACATGCCATGAGCCCAGCTGGCTGCCTGGGAGAGTCTCCAGGCCTCAGAACAGGGTAGAGACACAGGGCAAAGCAATAGGGCAGACGAGTGCAGCTGGAGCTCACAGGGCAGACTGCCAGACCACGAGCCGTGCAGAGATGTGCACAGGGTCTCTAAGTCTGCAGCCGAGTGCTAATTAGGACGTGCCTGTGAGGAAACTAACCAAGGCTACAGAAAGGAGCCACCTGAAAGAAGGGGAAGCAATGCCTAGAACTCATCCAGGGCCAGAAATAGTTTGTGTTCCCACCAGCTGGAATGGAAAAACTGTGAATTCACAGTGCATCAGGTGGAGTCCTCAGGAGGGTACTACTTCAGTCCTGAGGCAAAATTAACCAGAGACTAAAGGCTAGTCTGGTCCCACCTAACAGAGCTTAAAAGTAGGCCTCTGCAGGAACAAACTACTTCTAGTAATTTAACTATATCTTAGAAAAAGATTCAAGAATATTTATGAGAAACAGAAACACACACACACATACAGACAGGCACACACTTCCAGCATCCAACAAGGTAAAATTCACAATATTTAAATTTCAGAAAAAAATTAACAGGCATTTAAAGAGGCAGTAAAATATGAACTATAAACAGGAGAAAAATAATAAAAATAACATGACAGAATCAGAAGACATTAGTTTTATTATAACTATATTTGATATATTCAAGAAGGTTAAAAAAAGCTTCAGTATGCTAACTAGAAACAGGGAAGATATCTACAGAAGAAAAATACATGTCTAATGAACAACACACTAGATGAGATTAAGTGCAGAAGAAAAGAGTGAGCTTGAATACATAATAGAAACTAAAACACATTAAGAAAGAAAAGACTGAAATTAATTAATAGATTACCAGTGAATGGTGGTTGGACAACTTCAAATAGCTTAATACACATGTAATTGGAGTTCTTGACAGAAGGACGGGGACAGGAAAAAAAAAATTGAAAATCCCAGTGATTTCAAAAATTTCCACTATTGATGAGATCTATAAGCTCACAGATCCAAGACACTCAATGAAGCCCACACCCAAGAGACATGAAGGAAATTACATCAAGGTACCTCATAACCAGACTGCTCAAAATCAGCAAAAGAGAGGATCCTAAAAACATCCAGACAAAAGGGGACATCATTACATACAGAAGAACTAACATAAGAATGACAGCAGACTTCTCAAAGCTAACAATGCAATCCAGAAGACAGTTAAGCAATGTTGTTAAGAGAACTGAATGAAAACAAAACAAAACAAAACTCTATTAAAACAGAATTCTATTCTATATATGAAAATATCATTCAAAGGTGAAGGCAAATATTATTTTAGACATACCCAAGCTGATGAAAGTCATCACCAATAGACCAGCACTACAAGAGATGTTGAAGGACATCATTTGGGAAGAAAGAAACTCATACCAGATGAAAATCTGAATCTATACAAAGAATTCTCAAAGAGCACTGGGTGATCGCAAATGTGTTGGTAAAAATAAAAGATTTTTTCTAACTTTAAAAAAACTCTATAAAAGATATTGATTATTTAAACAGAAAGATAAAACAATACGTATTGATATTTATAACATACATAGAAGTAAAATATATGACAACAATAGCACAAAAACCAGAAGAAATGGAAGTTTATTGTTGCAAAGTCCTTATACTATAGATGAAATGGTATACTACTACCTGAAGACAGACTGTATACATTAAAGATGTATACTATAAATTTAAAAACAACCACTAAAAAAGCAAAGACAAAGAGCTAAGAAACCACCCAAGAAAATAACATGGATTAATAAAAAATGTTAAGCTAAAGGAGGGCAGATGTGGGGCACCTGGCTGGCTCAGTTGGTACAGCAACTGACTCTTGATCCCAGGGTTATGAGTTCGGGCCCACACTGGGAGTAGAGATTACTTAGGAAACAAAATCTTAAATAAATAAAATTTTTTAAAAAAGAAGGCAACAAAGCAAAAATGTAAATGGCATAAACATCTCAATTAAAAGGCAGAAATTGTTACAGAAGACTCCAATGTAATACTGCCTACAAAAAAAGTCCGTATTTTAAATATAAAGACACATAGGCTTGCAGATGGCTGTCTTTTCAACATGTCCTCCCACAGCCTTTTTTCTGTGTACCCATATTCCTGATGATGCCTCTTCTCATAAGACCACCAATTCTACTGGATTATGGACCTATCCTTATGACCCTATATAGCCTTAATTACCATCTTAAAGGCCCTATGTCCAGATACAGCCACCTTGGGAATTAGGGCTTCAAATATAAATAGAGGAGTGACAAAATTTACTCAGTGATAGATGGTAAAAGATGTAGTATGCCTATAGTAATCAAGAGAAAGTTGTGGTGGCTACACTAATATCAAACAAAGCAGATTTTAGATCAAGGGACATTAACAGGGATAAAGAGAGTTATTTCATAATGATGAAAGATACAATTAAACAAGACAGCATATACTCCTAAATGTTTAAGCACCTAAAAGAATTTCCAAATACATAAAGTAAAAACTGACAGAACTCAAAGGAGAAACAGACATATTCAGTTATAGTCAGAGGTTTCAACACCCCTTTTATAACTGATAGAATAAGTAGACAGAAAATCTGTAAGGATACAGAAGACTTAAACATCACCATTAACTTAACCTAGTTGATATTTACAGAACATTCTTTTCAGATGCACGTGGAATATTTAGCAACACAGACTATGTCCTGGGCTAAAAACAAGTTTTAATAAATGTTCTCTGACCACAATGGTACTAAAGTAGAAATAAGAAACGGAAATATCATTTGGGAAATCCCCAAATATTTAGAAACTAAATAATACATTTCTAAATAACTCATGGTTCAAGGATGAAATGAAAAGATAAATCAGAAAGTACTTTGAACTGAATAAAAGTATTTTTTAAAAGATTTTATTTATTCATTTGACAGAGAGAGCAAGAGGGCACAAGCAGGGGGAGAGGGAAAAGCAGGCTCTCTGTTGAGCAGGGAACCCGACTTGGGCCTTGATCGCAGGGCCCTGGGATCAAGACCTGAACAGAAGACAGATGCTTAACTGTATGAGCCACCCAGGCGCCCCTAAATAAAAGTATTTTGAACTGAAAACATACCAATATGTGTGTGACAAGGCTTAAGGCAGCAGTTAGGAATTTATAGCATCAAACATATTAAAAAATAAGATCTTGGGACTCTTGAGTGGTTCAATTGGTTCAGAGGTCAACTCGTGATTTGGGCTCCGGTCATGATCTCAAGGTGGTAAGATCAAGTCCCCTATCAGGCTCTAGGCTCAGCGGGGAGTCTGCTTGAGACTCTCTTCCTCTCCCCGTGTCCTTCCCTGAGTTGTGTGCTCTCTCTCTAAAATAAATAAACAAATAAATGAATCTTTAAAAAAATAAGATCTCAATTAAATGATCTTCAATTACCACCTGGAGAAATCAGAAAAATAGCAAACTGAACTCCCACATAATTAGAAGAAAAAAAATAATGATCATAGAAACAAACAAACAAACAAAAAAAAAAAACAGGAGATAAATCAATAAAGAAAAACCTGATTCTCTGACAAGATCAACCAAATGGGTAACCAGCCTGATGAGGAAAAAAAGACATCAGTGGCCAACATTGGGAATAAGGGAGAGCACTCACTACAGATTCTACAGATATTAAAAAATAAGGGAATATTCATGAATAACTTTATACCAATTTGTTCAACCACTAAGATAAAATGAATTCCTTGAAAGACACTGACTACCTAAGTTTACTCAAATGGGGAAAAAAATTGGTATGAATTTAAAAATGATTTCATTAAAATTTTAAACTTTTCAAAAAACTATGAAAAGGAAGCAGCAAGTTATGGGTTCAGAGAAACTATATGTAAAACATGTATCTGACAAAAGATTGTATCCATGATATATAAAGAACTGTTATAATTCAACAATAAGACAAACAACTCCCCCTCCTCCCACCAAAATGGGCAAGAGATTGAAAAGACACCACACCAAATTGGATGTATGAGTGCCAAATAAGCATATGGGAAAAGTCCATTACCATTAGCCACAGGGGAATTGAAAATTAAAAGCACAAGATACCTATACATACCCATTAAAATGACTAAAACAAAAAACACTGATCACCAAACCAAGAATTAGTGAGGATATGGAGTAAATGAAGTTTCATACACTGCTGGTGAGAATATAAAAATGGTATGGAGTAACAATTTTGTAAGAACAGATAGATAGTGTCTTAAAAAGTTAACCATATTCCCATCATATGACCCAGACATTCAACTCATAGGCATTTATCCAAGAGGAATGAAAAATATGTACACTCAAAGATATGTACCTAAATATTCGTAACTTTGTTCATTAGAGCAAAAAACTAGAAACCCAAATGTCTATCAACAAGTGAATAAACTGTGATATATTCAAAATGGAATGCTACCCAGCAAAGAAAAAGGAATAAACTACTGATATACATGAAATGAATCTTGAAATAATTAAATACGCCAAGCCAAAAAAAAAAGAGTACATACTATATGACTCCATTTACATAAAGTTCTAGAAAATGCAAACTAACCTATAATGGACAGAAAGCAAATCAATGGTTGCCTGGAGACTTGAACTGGAGGGGAAGGAGTTATGGATTACCAAAGGGCCAAGGAAACATTTGGGTACAATAAATATGTTTGTTGCTATGTTTGCAGTGATGGTATGACAGGTGGACACATGCTGCAAACTCATCAACCTGTGTACTTTAAATATGTACAATTTAGCAGCCCTGGAATGATGAACAGCAATGAAGTCTGATGGAAGGGCTCCGACAGGTCTTTCACCATTTCCTGCCAAGTAATCTTGCTTCAGTTTAATCTGTCTTCCCAGCCACAGCACTTTCCATTTATGAAGAGGTAACACCACCCTGGAGGGTTGTCGGAAGGATTACTTAGTGCTTTGAAGCGTTTTTCTGGTTCCCAGAGAACAGGTGCAAACTACTATTATCCATCTAAGAAAGAATGATAATACTCAGTGAATGGGGAAAGGGAACGCTTGCTCACTGGACAAACAGTAAGCAGGATGTGAGTACGCAGCTTGGAGCACACACTGTATACAAACCCACCAGGAAGCTCAACTGATTTCTAAAATGTCAGCATTATTATTTTGCTTTTTCAGTTAAATTTCAGAGACTGAAAGAAGAAAATGCTGTAGTTCTTAAAAAAACAACAAAAACCTGAAAAGGACCACAAGAATAAAAATGTAACCGAGTTTGGACCTTCCCATGCTCATTAGGAATAAAACCAACACACAACAAGGTAAAAACAAAGGGAATAAAATTCCAAGATTTAGAAGTTTCCCAGGCCGGCCGGCCTACCTTTACACTTTGGTTCAAGCCCACAATCCAGAACTGGGCCTGCAAAAGCCGACTTTGCAGATGGTATACCATCGTCATTTTTTTGTTTTCTTTGTCGGAGACACTTTTCTTTAGATTAAGGAAAATCTTACTGAGAAACTTCAGGGGGAAAAAAATGGTGGTTCCTAAAGGGATGTGTCTATGTACCCTTCTCTTTCTTTCTTTCTTTTTCTTCACCCATCTATACAGTTAATAACCAAGACGGGTTCACTGTGTTTCTGCTACACAACCCCAAGCTGCGTTTGTACACATCCCTTGGGATCTCAGTGGTCTCTTCTTTTTCTAACTGGAACAGGGTTTTACAACAGAAGTAATAAGCTTCATGTCAACATTTTCAAGGAAACTGACAATGTAATTCTTCTGTCTCCCAGTGGCTTTGTTGTTTCTTAAAGAACACTGAACCATTTGAAACAAGGACATACTGTTAAAAAAAGCGCTTTGTGGTGGCAGGAATCAAATGATTTGGAGTACAGTCTATAATTAAACCTGATATATTGAAATCTATTTGCAGCAACCATCTTACCAGAGAGACATCTATAACCAAGAATGCAGAAATGGAAAATCAGTCTCCATTCAGGGGTAAAGAGGACTTTGTATAGTTCTACCCTCATGTCTGGATAAATTCTATAATGGCCATTCCCCCATAAGTATAAGTTAGTTTTATTTCTCTGAACTGGACTCTCTGAATCTGATCATTCTGTTAAATTCACAATAAATTGTGACTTCCCTAAATTGTCTTTTTCTCTCCACTATCCCTGACTACAAAAATACCACTTGGTTCATAGTCGTATCTTAACTCTTCTGCTACTAGCCAAAGACCATGCACATCTCTTCCCTATGCCATAACTCTTGACACTCAAAGCACAGTGTGTGTGTGTGTGTGTGTGTGTGTGTGTACACACACACAGAATATTCTGTCCAAGAGGTTCTGCGCCTTCTACCCTCACTCCATCTTTTTTCCTTCCTTATCAAAACACTATGACTAAATAAGAAATTCCTTTGGGGGGGGGGTTCCCTAGATGCTAGAATGGCTATCTGCGGGTTTTTCCAAAGCATGAGTTCCATTTTTAAATATCATCTCAACAATCTTTTCTTCCTTTCCAAAATGCTTCGTCTGTCCTTTGACAGAGGAAAAACAAAAAATGAAAAGCTTTTTTTTTTCTTATTGATTCTGTCGAGTACTGTAAAATCCAAACATTCTTAACATAGGGGAGTGAAAAAAAGTCACCGGACAACTAAACTAACACCTGGGTGGGAGGGCAAAGCAGAAAAGGCCTGTCCGGTAAAGGCAAAGGCATAGTAGACCTCCTTACAGCCCCTATAAACTAATGCTGAGAAACTATGAATCTGCATGAAGGAATTCTCTGGACCTTGAGTAGAAAGGTTACAAAAAATGAATGCCTAACCATAACTCTGAAATACCTTGGAGGATAATGGAGGAAGAGTGTTGAGAGGTTCAAGTGTCCCAAAGGAAGATAAAGTGAAGTGTGGACACTTGTGTTGGCTTCTTCTCTGCAGCACAGCATGAGCACGGGCCGAACAGGGCAGCAAGTCCAGTATTGCAGCTAGTGCCTGGCTTCCCCAGAGTCTTGATGATCAGGTTCAAAACCTGATCTGACAGGGAAGAGCACCTGTGTGGCTCAGTCAGTTGAGCAGCTGACTCCTGATTTTGGCTCAGGTCATGATCTCAGGGTCATTGGATGGAGCCCTGCACCTGGCTCTGCGCTCAGCATGGAATCTGCTTGAGGATTTTCTCTCTCTCCCAGTTGCCCCTCTCCCTCAAATCAATCAATCAATCAATCAATCAATCTTTTTAAAAAAAATCTGACAGAAAAAACTAGGACTAAATATATCTAGGCAGAAGAATGAAGTCTCAACTATACAGCTTTTAATAAATCACTCCTCATTCTTTGGGTCTTTGAATAGGATTTGCTAGAAATTCTGTAACGCAATGATTTAAAACATCAAAAATGTTTCTCAGATCCTTCTCTCATTCATTTAGAAAATATTTACAACCTAATATTTATCTATTACTAGGTGCTAGGGATAAAAGAGGAAGACTTGGTTTCTGTTCTCAGGAGTCTTCCAGTACAGTCAGAGACAAACAGATGCCTTCCACACAGAATGGTAAATGCTCCCACAGTGCAAAGGACAGGATGCTAATTCTCAACATTTGTGAGTGGGTGGGTGGGTGTAAGGACAGGGCTGAGGAAGTGACATGGGAGGAGAAGATTCTTAAAGACATTTAGCCTAATTATCAAGTGTTAAGGAGGATATGCTGGAATTCTCATGCTTTGCTGGCGTGTGTGGGGAGGTGGGGAATAGAAAATGATACAACCACTTTGGAAAACAGCTTGGTAGTTTCTAATAGTGAACTTACATTTCCAATATGACCTAGTCATTCCACTCCTAGGTATTTACCCTACAGAAATGAAAATACATGTTCATCCAAAGACTTTAAAGCAGCTTTATTAATAATAGCAAGACACTGTAAACAACCCAAATGTTCATCAATAGGTGACTAAATTAAAAAACGGATATACTCGGGGCGCCTGGGTGGCTCAGTGGGTTAAAGCCTCTGCCTTCGGCTCAGGTCATGATCCCAGAGTCCTGGGATCGAGCCCCACATCGGGCTCTCCGCTTGGCAGGGAGCCTGCTTCCTCCTCTGTCTCTGCCTGCCTCTCTGCCTACTTGTGATCTCTGTCTGTCAAATAAATAAATAAAATCTTTAAAAAAAAAAAAAAAAAGGATATACTCTGGAATGCAAAAATATAATGAATACTGCTAAAAGTGAATAAGAACCAAATTACTGATATATGCAAAATGAATGAATCTCAGAAAGAATGTGTTGAGTGACACGAGCTAAACAAAACATGGACTAAATAAATTTAAATTTAAACACTGATACTTGATTCAGTTATTAGGAAATATTTAAGTAGGTTTGGAGAAACTTAGGTATGGGAATCTACTTTTCAACTAGAAATCTTAGGAAATCTAGATACAAAGCAAGTACTTTATGAAAATTTAGCACTGAATTGAGATGTAAACATGCACTAGATTTCAAAGACTTAGTAGGAAACAAAGTAAAACGGCTCAGCAGTATTTTTTTGATTTTTGATTACTTGTTTTTACATGGTTATTAAACTGGGTTAAATAAAATGTATTATTAAAATTAACTGTGTTTCTTTTCACCTTTTTAGCATGCTACTGTAAAATATAAAACTATATACCTTGCTTGCATTACATTTCTATTGGACATTGCCATTTCATATCTTCATTGTGTTGAAAACAAAGATGGATGCTTCTGTTAAAATTAAAACTGTACACTTAAATGGGCATTGTTTTATTATAAATAAATTGTGCTTCAATAAAGTTGATAAATATTAAATTGGGTAGTATATGTATATGTGTGATAATGTGTATGGGTAAATGACTATCTTGTAATGACCTTTGCTTATCAATAATCAGAAATGTAAAAAAAAAAATTCACAGACATGCAAACCCTTAAGAGGAACGGTTCATTTAACATATTAAATTATACTGCCATTACTTAACTAACATCAGCCTCCTTCACTAGTGACTGAGTTTCTTGAAGGCAAGAATCCTGTCTTGTTCCTCTCTGTATTAAGCCTAGCTTTTAACACAGTGAGTTAATATGGTACTTTATCGGTGTTTTAATAGCTACAGAATTGTCCCAGGCACATTACATGTAATTTAATGTCCATAAAATCCCTGCAAATTTGGCATTGTTACTCCCATTTTTCAGATGAAAAACTAAGGGCTAGAGGTCAGAAAGTTAGAGTAACTCACCAAATATCCACTAATAAGTGAAAGAGCTATGTTCCAAAACTACACTGACCTCAACTCCCAAAGCCCACTCTTCCATGTTGTACCACACTGCCACCTTTCCAGGAGGGCATTTCATGACTGCTCAATGCCTGAATCATAGTAAAGACTAATACTTAGGGACAGTGCAACCACAGGAACTTTCCTGAACTTCTGGTACTATAGCCTCCAAGTCCTAAACGGGCTTCTCTCTAGATAGAGAGCAACTTGGCAGCTCTTGCTAGATCAGGATGAATCTAGTAGGAGAGAAAAAATTCCCTCCCAATTAAACTTTCCACTTGGGAGTCTGAAGAAGAAAAAAAACACAGAACAAAGAAGGATGGGAAAGAGAAAAAAGGGAATGCTGAATCTGCTATAATAGCTAGTTAATGCAAAAGAATTAATCTAACAGTAACTTCAGTGTTCAAAAATGAAAAGTTAGGAGATCTAGAGAGGTACAGTTTCTAAGGCTTTTGGAGCACCTTTTTAATTAGGCTCCTAGAATCTCAGCATTCCTGTTTGAATAATCCATATTTCTGGTTATTTATTCAGCTCCCCACTGCTGCACATTACCAAGCCATATGCTACAGGAATACATCACTTCATATTTGTGCTCAACCATCCACAGACACTGGCAGTTCAGACCTTTAAGAATCTTAGGGAAAAGTCCCCGTAGAGTACAGTTTTAAGGTTAAAAGGCCCAGGAAGCCAAATGCATCTTCTTTATATGCTATTTATTGGAGAGACGGTGGGGTCATTTCAACAAAAGGACAGGCAATTAAAAGGGTAAAGGAGATAAACAAACAAAAGACTCAAGAGAATAAAGCTAGCAAATCAGCTGAACACTAAAGGCCTCTGAATAATTCCAATGCCCCACTCTGCACTTTAAAAAAGATTTTTTAGAGCAATTCCACAAAGGGAATTTTCAATCAATCCCAGGTCTGGTGTGCGCTGACAAATGAAGAGGTCTACTGTGCCCCCAGCCCTCCACAGGCCTAAAGAGAAGATATTTTAGAAACATATGCCTTGATAAGCTTAAATATGAAAATAGTTTTAAACAAAAACATGATCATTGTAGAATTTGCTACAATATCAAAACAATGGAAACAGTCTCAATATCACCAACAGAATACTAAGTAAGCTATATTTCCTTGGAGCCCATTATGCATTTATTGAAAACTCTCACGAAGATTATGTCACCTCATGGGAAATGCCATGTTAAGTTCAAAAAGAAACAGTATCGAAAATTACATGTGTGACAGGACTAAAAAGCTGGTAAAAACAAGGAAATTATTACAGGAAAGAAAAAAAAAGAGTGAAAGAAGTCTACACCCAAAGTTGGGCTGTGTTTATGTGATAGCTGTTTTTCTAGCTTCTTAGAGGCAAGAATCGTGTCTTCTTCCTTTCTTTGTAAGCACAGCACTTATCAGCATTTTAACAGCAGTTTTGCATGTCTATATTCTAAATTATACTTAATAGCTATATTTATTGAATTTATAAAAATTTTTTTCAAAGAACTAGTTTAACAGCGTTTTGCATGTTCACGAACAGAAGTTTTAAGAGTGCAGACTCCAGCTCAATTTCATTAAGAATAATAATGACTAGTGTCTTCCACCCATACAAACATGCTCTAGTGGCTCTCAGTTTAAAAAATGGTCCCTTGACTCCACACCACACTCTGGTCACCATACCTCCTGCCCCCATTTCTCTACCCTTCTTCCATGCCAGATTTCTCAAGAGTTATTGACATAAGCTACCTCCCATTTACTTCCAACAGTAGGAGTCTATGAAATATACTAAACATGATATCCATTTTAAATATCTTAAGGAATTAGAACATCAATAATAAGATCTATAAAGAAAGTACTATAAAGAAAAGTTCTAGAACTTTCACATTTTCATATCTCCTATACTAGCCACATAGCTCATGTGCAATTTATAGAAAATAATATATAATGAAAAATATGTATAAATAAAAAATGATATTTTGTCAATAAGAAAAATACAGACAAACATATGGCATTGATAGGTCTATGTGTGATACAAAGTTTAAAAATTAACATAGGTTATGTTTAGAAGGTCATGACTAGATTTCCCAAAACCAACACAGTAAGAGAAGGAGCAAAAAGACATTTCCCTTCAATGGAGCGGGCACAACAGGGCACAAACAGACCAAAATGTACCTTCTACTTACATACCCTAACCTGAACCCCCCCCCCCCCACACACACAGAGGCACATGCCCATGCACACACCCACCCCTGAAGGCCTAACTGTTTTTCACATCTAAGAAACTCAATGGACTCAAAGACCATGGACATGTGTTCTGGAATTTGGGCTAACAGTGAGGAGCTGGACAGAAAAAACAGAGGACTAAGAGATAAACCTACCTGAGCATGAGATTCATCAGCTGCAGACCCTCACCCTTCAGGAAGCGTTCACGATTGGAACTGAGCATTAGGCAGGAACAGAGTGAATCAAACAGGTTCTCCATCATCTCCTGCTCCTCAGCAGTGCTTGGATTGTGTCTTTTAAACACCTGTCAAGTGAAGACACCAGAAAGCACAGAGCCATAAGAGAATGTCTTTCATCAGCTAGCACTCAACAGTTTCCAAAGTCTGCTTGTCCTGACAACCCCAACAATTGAGGAAGCAGAAGCTCATCCAACAAGATTCTCAGCAGCTTCCATGTTAGAGAACCTGGACTTTCTGAGTCACAGGTATTAGATAGCTATCAGTTCATACAAAAAAAACAAAACACTCAACTGACTACTGGGCCCATGAGTGACTGATGGCTTCAAGGAGGCAGATTAAAAAAAAAAAAAAAAAGATTAAAAAAAAAATCAACAGCAACAACGAACCAACAAAGCCCTTTTTCTGTGAAATAGAACACAGATACAGACTATTCTATAAAAGGCATATACAGCTGAAACCACCACCTCCAGGACAAAAAACAACTTTGCCAGCTACCTCAAAAGCCCTCTATTTGCCCAGCTGAACCATGACTTATTCTACTCCTTCTAAAAGAAACCACAATCCGGAAGGGCCACAACCCGAGGAAGAATTTTCTAACCATTGGGGCTACTGAACTGCCTCACACAGCAGCTGTGGCTCGAAGTCAGGGAAAGAGCTGAAAGCAGACGTTTTGTCTTTGCCAGACATATATGGCATGTTAAGAGGAAAGCCTTTTAACAGTATATACATACCCATAGACTCTACTACGAAATGATCAATAATCTTGCAGAACAGGACTAAGCACCTTCCCAGAAAACTGGAAACAGATTCATATTTCAAAGCTCTATTTTTTGGGGTGGAGGCCAAGCCACTCTGCTGCTGGCACCAAGATGGCAGCTGTATGCAAACTGACATCTCAGACACTCCCAACACTCAAGAGTTTATCCAAATGGTCTATTTTCAGTCTGGGTTTTGGAATAGCACAGATGAGATTTGTTAGAAGAAATCTTAACAGTATTTTCAGAATGCCAGCAGAACATTTCAAGTAGATTTACATGTCTTACAATGAGAAAATGGCATTTTCTAATTCCTTATTCCAGCCTCTAGAACCACATCTTTCCCTATCCTCCTCTGTGACCTCCATCCCACTGCACTGGAACTTGGGACTCCTTGAGCTTATGAGGATTCTAAATGAAGAGAATCCATTTTACTGGGAGATTAAAAGGAAAGGAAGTGAAAAATCTTGGGAGTGGGTCAACTGGAAATAATTTGGTATTCTTGGCCCAAGAATATACACTTAAGCAGGAAGCACACCTCTTCTGAATTGACCAATATCAGAAGACGGAGAAAATCCACAGCAGATAGACAGTGGTATCTGGGCATAAAGAGCAAATGACTAAGAAAGGGAGGCAAACTACATAGCTCCACTGTAACCTCAAACCTGCCAACATACTCCATATGGCTTGCATCACATGGCCTATTTCTTCCCACAATTTCCAGCTCCACCTCCCCTTTAAAGCAAGCCATGTATCTTCATGGCAGACAGGAAGCATAAGAATTACTCACGGATAACTGCTGAAGAAGCACATCGATTCCATCCAGCTCCCCAAGCAATTCCCTGTTTTCTAAAAGAGGAAAAAAATAGAGGAAGAAAAAAATGAAGCTAACTGTCAGATTTTACAGCCGTCTAACACTGATACATCAGCAAACAAAATCAATACAGCTTGACAGAGTACAAAAGCTGCACAGAGAGCGAGAGGGAGAGCAAGGGGATGCCAAAGGCAAGAGAGCTCGCTGTCATGATCTGAAACAAGGCTGGCTCCTATCCTAACAGAATATCAATACCGAGAGGGAGTCTCACCATCATTGTCCTGGAGCAATATGGCCAGCACTTCGCTACAATACAGTTTGTTGGCATCGAAAGGCATCTTTGCCTGTGGGGAAATAGGAGAGATGAGAAAAAAACATTAAGGGGCCTTGCTTCCTTCCCCAAGATGAATTTTTCACAAAAACTAAGATCTGAGTTAGAAAGTAGAAGTTAGAAAGCAAAAAGGCAGGTTAAAGGTTAAAAAAAAAAAAAAAAAAAGAAAAGAGAAAAGCCTGCCTCTGCTCTCAAGAGGTCAGACTCAAATACTACATAGTAAAACCATAAATGGCAGATGGACACAACGGCTCTCACATTGCTCATGCCCAGGTATGAAAGTCACCTCCTCAGTGAAGCCTTCCCAGATTCCCCATTTTGAGTCCAGGGACTGCTGTCTAGCACACAGTATATACTGAAATGTGAACTAGAGGAATGACTGAAAGTTTTGAAATTTTAAACTAAAATCCATTTTGAAGCTTTGCTCACATATTACAATCATAAAATTAGGCTGACAGATGATCAGAGAAGGTGAAAAGAAAGCAAGTTCTTGTTTAGAATAGCTGAATGTATTTATAACAAAGTAGTTCCTTTTGGGTTTTTTTTAATGCTTAAAATTTAATTTGAAATCATAAACCTATCTGCTCGTGTGCCATAATCTGCCTACTATTTAAAAAGGAAACCACATTAAAAATGCAGAAATGTGTTAATATTTTAACACCCAAATTACTACCCACAATTCTTTCCCTGCTGCATGCTCTGCTACTTGGTGTTTCAGAGGGGACATATCTACTGCAGAGACTATCTTTTATGGCTGTCCATATTGTTGCTTCCGTAGCGAGATGCAAATATCTCACCACTAATAAGGCTCCTTTGGATAAAGGTGCACAGAGAAGAGCAAACCTCATTGACGTGTTTTTATTTACTGTCCCTTGATCCTTAAAATGCAGG
This sequence comes from Mustela nivalis, assembly GCF_964662115.1. NCBI lineage: Eukaryota > Metazoa > Chordata > Mammalia > Carnivora > Mustelidae > Mustela > Mustela nivalis. The sequence continues at coordinate 123,547,272 of NC_139027.1, read as the reverse complement.
CACATACACAACAATTGTTAATCAGCAGCAGCTTTGCTACCCACCCAGGTTTTTGAAATGACAAATCATTTCTGTACCTGGAAAGGACAGGGAAGTGTTCATCTTAGAGCTAACACCTCCATCACCTCAGAGCTATTCCCAGTTCTGTCTGGACATTGATTTTGTACTTAAGAAGGAAGAGTGGCCCCTAATGAAGCAACACCCAGCAACTTTTCAGTTTCCTATGCACGTCTTTCTCGTCAAGCCTAAGTGCACCCCACAGGGTTTCAGGAAGCTGACCATCTTAGGTTAAAAGATCTGTTAATGCAAAGTCTTACGTGTACTGACTGCAGGGTATGCTCCCTGGGCAAGCTTGAGGCCTTGTTTCAAGAAATTCAGTATAACAGCCAGGGTTTAAATGCAATTTGTAGCGTGTTTCACTTTAAGGAAAACAGTTTTATGAAAATGAAAACATGGTGATAAGCCAAGGGGTAAGCATCTCTATCAGAATCAAGAATTTGTTAATAAAATTACTTATCCAAAATTATTTAAATTATAAGTATTGGTATTTTAAATGACTTAAGCCACACCACTTCACTTTATATGCAGTTTTTCAAGGACGAGGGTTCTTGTTTGAAACAAGATGCACTTAACTAAAAGAAGCCAAAAGATCTCACAGCCTTTCTGTGTTTTCGATGCCTCTTGTCTTTTATTTGATTTTATATATCTTATCTCCAAGATAAGGGGGAGATTTTCTTTTTGTTTTTCAACAAGTATTTGCTGGGCATCTGCTGTATGCAAGACAAAGAAATAAACACGAAAGCACACGTGAACCTTGAATTAGATGTGAATTAGACGTGAACCTTGTCCATTGTTAAAGGCATTTAAAAAATATTACACTGAATTAAAATTAATTTTAGAAAGTAATATGGTCCTGTTAAAGAAAAAAAAGAGAAGAATATCAATCTAGGATTGATGCACCTAGGTTTGACTCAAGAGCATGTACTACCTACATGAGACAAAATCTGCAGTTCCCAAACTGTGTGCCAAGGTACCTAGGGTGTCAAACTCAACTCACAGGGGCACTGCAGGGTACTTTAAAATTTCCAAAGAAAGCACAGTGACATATGACATGTGTTGAACACTGCATTAACTACTAGCTCCAGGTATACTCTTTTGATGACATCCTGTCTTTGTGAAGCTGGTTTTTGGTGGTTGCTGTAATAAAAGAACTGTGTGAAAATCAGTATGGAGCAGGAATGAGGGTAGTGGTGTTCAACTGTATTCCAAGGCTTTAGAAGTTGTGCAGCACTCAAAAGGCACACACATCTATTAATAAGTAACTGCGGTCTTTAAGTATAAAATAAAAATATTTTTTCTTTTAATTCATGTGTATTACTTTTTCAAATGGCTACTAAATTGTTAGGACATAAATATGTATTAAATCATTTGGATCTAACTACTTAATAAACATGATTGTTAGGTCTCTGGCATAGAGGCACAGTTTCATGTAAACACGTAAAAACGAAATTCCTAAGACATCCAGGGCACCAGGAACGGAGAGTGGACATCTATGACCCAAGAAATGTATCTCGATCTTAAGTTTTCTTAAAGTTTCCTTATCTGTAAAAAGCAAATAATAAAATAACAGCCTAATAAAAATAAAATAATAAAAGATAACATAATATCAGGAGAGTTACTATGAGAAATAAATAAGGTTATAGTATGGAAGTACCTAACATAAATTAAGTACTAGAATTTTTTCTAATGACTGGAATCAGAAATATCCAGGCTAGAATCTCAGCCTTAATGGTTTCCAGCTACATGATCTTGGCCAAATTATTTTGCCTCTCTTGCCCAATTTCTCTTATGTTAAGTAAAAATAAGTAATAATTTCCTCAGGGGGTAGTTGGATTAAATTAACCAGCTTATATATCACAGGTACCCAATAGCTAGTTCCCCTCTACTGAGAAGGAGTCCCCCAGGAAATCTCCAGCTTTTGCTGTGACACTTCAAGGAGTTTCCAATGTGCCCAAAGTAAGTTTTTAAAAATCAAAATAATAATTTCATCACTTTTTCTGTTAAAATAAAGGTTCTTTGAAAAACTGGCATGAAGGAGGAATCTAATTAGAAAGTCAAATGATTAGACCCCATAACTCCACAATACTGAGCCCTAAAATGCTTCAGAGCCTGAAATGGGTACCAGCTGGAAAGTACCTTGACAAGAAGGGAAGGCTTTGGAGATACCCATGCCCCAACTGTCACAGGCTCTGCCATGTAATTCCTGTGGGGTTAGGACAATCACTTCCCTTCTGTAGAATTGTTCCAATAACTGTAAACTGAGGACAGGAGCACCCACTTGGAAGGGCGTAAGGATCAGAAATAATATATGTGAGGTATCCAGAATAACGCTTCCCATATAATCAACAGCCAACACATGACACTTGTATCAGATGGGAAAAACTTAATGATGATTATAATGACAACCAAGTATTTTACTTTTGTGGTAAAGAAATAAAAGAAATGGTGGGACTGGTGGGAAGGAAGGAGTCTAATCCTTCACGTCTAACCAAAGACAAAAAGTCACCAAGGAAGTTTTATTTCTACTTAAGTATCAGCCAGAGATGATGGCCTCCAAGCTTACAAAATATCAAAGTGACAAATTACAAGGATAGTTAGTGGACATCAGGAGAAAGGAGAATTCAGTTTGGAGGTATGGTCTCTTGGAGTTTGCAAAGTTAACCAATGGGACTTGAAGCTTCTGGGGGCTCTCTTCTATCCAGGAGCCTGGTGATCCTAAATCTTTCAGCTGTCAGAGTAATTACAGAGTCAAGCATAGGTTTGTACTCAGCATGTACCAGCCTTGAATAAAATTAAACTTCACCTTTCTGGGAACTGCTGCTTTTTTGGAAAGTACAAAACAATTATGCTACCACCCGTAGCCAGAAGCTGCAGGTTATTTCTGCAGCTCACCTCTGGTACCTGGAACACATGGGGCAGGTTCAGACACATCCACAGCTCTGTACAACTGCTGAAGCAGATTGTGCCCTGTAAAATCCCAGCTCCTGGTCATAGGAGGCTAAGAGCTTCTCATCAACCAGTTGTACATGTAGTATCGTGTAGCCAGTTCTCAATCCGTTAGCTCATATGCTGAATGTTGCAACTGTTTCTGAAACACTGACCTCACTGGGAAACAAAGAGAATCCTAATTTTGTTTCTTTAAAAAAGGAAAAATAAAACTTTGGGTTTGGGCATTATTTTCAATAGTACACAATGTCCTAAAGGCTTGTATTCTCCATAAAAATGAACTGTGATAGTCTCACTCACAATCCTGTTATCTGCTCACCTGCTAACCCATTTAATGCAATCGGTCTGCAGTGGGTTTCATCCTCATTAGCACAAATTAGTGACATTTCACTTAATGGATGAAGAAATCCGTATCTCTATATACTGCTAGGCTACCAGCACAAAAAGAGGACTCATCAAGGTGCCACTCACTAAAGAATTACTCAAAGACTACTGAATAAATACAGGATGATCAGTTAAAGAACAGGGCTTAAAAGGCAACATAAACTACGGTGTTCTCAGATGTTAACCTACCTCCAACTCACCTGGAGGGCTTCTTAAAACTGATTACTAGTCTCACCCAGGAGGGGTGGAGTCAGTGGGTGAAGGGGTGGGTTCAATAATTTGCATTTTTAACAAGTTGCCAGGGAAACCACACCTTAAGAACAACTGAGAGAAGCAAAAATAATGGAGACCCAGTCCTTGCTTTTATTTTATTTATTTTTTTTTAATTTTTATTTATTTATTTATCAGAGATAGATAGAGCGCACAAGCAGACAGAGTGGCAGGCAGAGGCAGAGAGAGAAGCAGGCTCCCCGCCGAGCAAGAAGCCCTATTCGGGACTCGATCTGTCTTGATTTTTTTTTAATCTGCAATGGAAGTTATAAATTTTCTTTCAGTTCTAAAAATGATGGTGGCTACGTGGAAGATTAGGGATTTAAACTGGTTAATGAAGGCTGTGTATACTTGAGAAGTACATAAGAAAGACAGGAGTCATTCCTGGTGGAAAGAGGAGCATGAACAACAAAACAGATACAGAGGTCAAAATCATTCTGACCTTTGCAGAGCAGATGGTAGGTAAAAAAAGATGCCTGAAAGGTAATAAGGCCTGAAAGGCAATAATAATGTTTAAAAAGGGAGAAATGAAAAAGTCAGACTAGGCCAGGTATAAGGGGACTTTAAAAGTAGGCAGAGAAGGTGGGCTCTGGTGGAGAAGTCATCAGCATCTTGTAGAGGAAGGTTCTGGAATAGGGAATGGCACACTGAAAATGGAGTATTAAATCTAGTGCAGGAGTAGAGCAGAATAAAAATGGCTAACAGTAATGTTCATATCTCCAGAGAACAGAGGGTATCAGTGAGGGCTGTCCATTAGCATCATAGGCGGAACTTCTCTAAAATATGCCAAAGACAGAGACTAGACAATGGGTCTGGGAAACTGGTTTTGTTTTGTTTTTTTAAGAGTGTATTTATTTGAGAGAGACAGAGTATATGAGAGAGTGTGCACAAGATGAGGAGGGTCAGTGGGAGAAGCAGACTCCCTGCTGAGCGGGGCTGGATCCTGGGACTCCAGGATCATGACCTCAGCTGACGGCAGACGTTTAACTAACTAAGCCACCCAGGTGCCCCATGGAAATCTGAATTTTTTAGAGCTCTGCTGGTAAAAATCAGGGTCTATGCCCAGCACTCAGATTCAATGTTTATGACAGTGAAAGTTATAGCAAGCACTGTCCCAGATGATGAGAAAAAAGAGCAAGGCATTGTTTTTTTAAAAACATGCCTTCTTGCTGGCCTCATACTTAAGCAGGATTCTTCTTAATGATCTGGGCAGCACAGGATTTTTCTAAGGGCACTTGCTTACTAGTAAAATAACTGAATAGCATTTTAATGTTTAGATACCCTGAAACCTTGAAAAAACGGTTTTAGAGACAGCAACATGGCTATTTATGCCCTGAGGATTACATAAACATTGTGCCTAAAAGGCAAGAGTCACCAGCTTGCTAGACTGTGAAGTGGGACTCTTTACTCTCATTAGGGTAATATAATCCAAGCTAAACCCCCAAAGGTCTCAATTTTCCTTCCTGTTACCAATTCAAAAAAAGACTGGCAAGTGTCAACACCTTTCGAAGGGCAGAGGAGGCCTGACATCCTGGTTTAATGAAGGATCCCTGAAGTCTCAAGGAACTAAAAGGAATTGGTCTTGACTTCAGAGACAAAAGTCATTGGATTGTTTTGTATATTTTACCATTGGAGCTCTCACCTATGGCCACCCCCATGAACAGCTCAGGTCCCTGCAATCTATCCCATCCCCTCAACTCTGTGTCCTACTTTCCTCCCCTCCACTCCTCACTCCCCAAATGTTTTAAGGCTTTGGAGAATAAAAATGTGTTGAATGTTGAGGAAAGAAAAAACTGAGAATTACATGGGGAAACAGTTCTAGCCCTAAAAACCAAAGACATCGAGACTCATGAGAAGAGGTCAAGGAAGTTGCAAAGATGACAATGCATGAATTAACCAGACCTGATTTTTTTTTCCCCTAAAAAGTAGGTGTGTGTGTGTGTGTGTGTGTGTGTGTGTGTAAAGGGAGTTGCAATCTACTGAAATAGGCACTGAGTTTATAGTCTGCCAGGCAAATGTGCCCATTCCCACTGATGGAAGTATCTAGACGAGCTGAATATGAATACATTCAAGTCATGCTATATAATCTGTGTTGTTACAGATTTCATGGAAACAAATGGTATTTAACTTATTTAAAGTAGGACTGGGGAAGACCTAGATGGTCAGAAAGAAGGGTAATCATTGGGCATATGCCCTCTTAGGCAGAACATTCTTTCTGAGTCCTGCCAAGACAATGGCGGGGTAAATCTGACCTGACATCCTGACGTACCTCAGACTTTCTGGATCTCTGTGACGCTCTGAAGCATAGCAAGGCCATGAACACTTAGAGAATCATTCTATCTATGAACAAATGCCTCCTTCTCACAGAAAAGCTGGGAATCCTTGCTTGCTAACCATTTCAGTAGCATATAAGCAATCCCAAACTGCCTCCCATCATGCCTTTGGTTAAAACTACTCTTTTAAGACAAGCTCTTGCCACTTATTCCTCATTTACTCTATGGGACAGCACTAATTGTTAAAAAGATAGTCAAAGGGGCTACCCTAAGAAGAAAAGAGAATAAATAATCTAACAGAAATATAAATATACACAAAGGATAATAGTAAATTAAAAGAGTTGAATACAAATATCTAACAAACATGTAGAAGCCAATATTCTTTCCCTGATTTTAAAATTCCAAAATTAAAAAAAAAAAAAACCCGTTTTCATTTAGCAGATTAACAAAATTTTAAGACTGATAGTACCCAACGTTGCTAGGGGGAAATAGATACTCTCAAATCAGTGGGGCACCCTTACACAGAACAACTTTGCAATACCCACCAAAAATGTTAATGTGTATATCCTTTGATCTCTATCAATTCTAATTCCAGGAATTTATCCTACAGATAAACTAAAAGAAGTGTGCAAGAAAAAAAATGTGTATGTGTATATGAGAATAGTCACTATAGCACTGCTTGTAACAGTAGAAAATTGTTATACGGCAGTGAGTAAGTGTTATAAAAAGGGGGAATGGCTAAATTAATTTTGGTATATGCATAAAACAGACTACTAGGCAGCTATTAGTTCACTGAAAAAGCCAACTTGCAAAATAAAATATTGTATAATTCTATTTGTGAAACACACACACTCCTAGATACACAGAAAACTTCTGGAAGGATAGGTAAAATATTGTTAACAGTAGCTGTCTCTGGCAAGCTGAACTAGAAGGACTCTACTGAGAAGAGCTTTTACTTTTACAGAAGGCATTCTGTACCACACGAATTTATTTGTATTTACAAAATGTTTTAAATATTTTCGGAGGTATTAAAGCCTACTTTTAAAGCCTCTTCTTTTAAAACAAACAAAGGAAAAGCAGAAAAAGACAAAAGGGATCTTCTAGTGAAGATTTCCAAACTAGATCCCACAGCAAAAGGGACAAACATCGGTGTGGGTGAGCCAGCTTCAGCCAGACCCAGAGCAAAGGGTGGTGTGAGCTGCCGTCCCACAACACCAAACTGACCTTCAGCCTCTTCAACAGCCACTGCAGAAGACCCTGCTGGGCAGCCTCGGTACACATCTCAGGCCGGAACTCTGCCATGTTTTCCACAATAGCTAAAGGGAGACAGACACCAGTCATTTGGGAGGGCAATTTTGTTTCCATCTGCAACAAGCCAGCTTCCCTGCCCATGACAGACACCATATTCCTCTTCCCACTTCCTGTATTCCTCCCAGCCAGATGCTATGTTGTCATTATTAGATTAACCAGGGAGATGCTATGGTTTGTTTTCAATTCAAGTAATGTTGCAAGTAAAACTCATAATGAAAATGATGAAATTCACAAAAGGAATGTGATAGATGTTCTGCGCTCATAGGGAACAACCCCAGTGCAGAACACAGGGAAATGTGGGTATCTGCCTGGGAAGGCCTTCTTAACTCATTGCACTGGGGTCCCAGAGACCCGTAACTGAAGAGACAGGACTAGGCAGGAAGCCTAGGAAAAAAAACGGGATGGTGAATTCAGTCTCTTCCCTTTCTGATTAATTCACTTTCAGTTCTCTTTCTCTGGATACAGCAAAGGAGGAAAGCATGATCCTCTTAATTGCACAAAATAAAGTGCACAGAGGGGAAAGGCCATGCCGGCAGAGGTAACTGTCAGGTACTCGAAGCAAATATAATTGGTCTTGCTATCTCCTACAATGGTCAAATTGCTGCTTAATAGAAAATTAAAACTTAGGATGCCAAAAGAAAAAAATTATTACATGACTATGATACTAAAAAAGGGGGATATTTTAAAAAACCCCCTTCAGTTCCATTCTAACACATCCAATGTTTTCATTTCTTTCAGGGCCCCTTCTGCTCCATATCCTAGGATATGTTACATTATAAAGGAGACATAGTTAGTTCCACGTTCTCTAAGCCCAATGCCCAGACATCAGATCTGAGTTTTGAAGGAGAAAGGGATAAAGAAATCACCATGCCTCTTGTTCATCTTCACTCCTCTACCCTTGTCAGCCAGTGGCAAGTTAAATGACTCAGTGGGCAGCCTCCTCAGGGCATGGAATACAAAGCCAGGTTAGCAGAGTAGTAAGAGACTGGGGAGAGGCAAGGATCATCACAATACCCTAAATTACTTTTTCACATTTCCTGGGAAAATCAACTCATTCATTTTAATCTCCAATGCCCTTATCTGATTCCTCTGCTTACACTTTAGATGGCTTCCTGTTGCTCACTACAGTCAAATCCAATCATCCTGCCTCAGTTTACAAGGTCTTCCACCGTCTGGGCAAACTCACGCCTCCCGTCCCATCTTCCACTACTGCTACCTCTCACTGCCACAATACATCTCTACTCTTTCCCCAGTCCACGCCCACTCCTGGCTTTGCAACTGTGACTCTCTCCCACCCAAGGGTCCTTCTCACATTTCTCAGTCAAAACGTACCCGTCTTCATACTCAGCCCCATTCAGCTGCCTTTGGAGGCCCTTCCTCACTTCCACACTGTTCTCCACTGACTATTATCCCATTTGTCACCCTGTATTATTTTTTCTTTCCGATCAAGATTCTCCCAGAGTTAAGACCATGCCCAATTCATCTTTAATCTACTCCAGTGCCTAGCCCAGTGCCTCACAAACAGCAGGTGCTCAATAAATGAGAGTGGGATGGACCTCCTGAGCTGCTGGTAGGTGACTATGCTGAAACCAGACAGATCTCTACAGACAGCAAGCCTGGGGCTTTTTTCATTACACCAGGCCCTTTTTATTAACATTCAGTTAAAACTTTTTTTTTTTTTTTAAGATTTTATGTATTTATTTGACAGAGAGAGATCACAAGTAAGCAGAGAGGCAGGCAGAGAGAGAGGAAGGGAAGCAGGCTCCCTGCCAAGCAGAGAGCCTGATGCGGGACTCGATCCCAGGACCCTGAGATCATGACCTGAGCCGAAGGCAGCAGTGTAACCCACTGAGACACCCAGGCGCCCATCAGTTAAAACTTTTGATAAGCTTTCTATCCAGCAAAATCCAGCATTAGGCTAACAGATGGTAACGCTAAATTCTAGCTCTAGACTAAAGCCAACCCCAAAGTTAGATTGTTGTGTTCTCTCTTCTCGTATTCCCTCGGTGATATGTCTTCCCTCTTCTTTATGATAATGCTCACAGAAGAGAGTATAAAATTATAAGAGAAATCTGTGGTAGACAAAAATAGCTGAGAGAAAAATCTAATCTCATCAAAATTTCTGCTTCAGCTGGACTTCATTCGTTTCTCAAGCTCTGCTTAAGATATGTCACCTTTATTTTTTTTTAAATAAGACAATGACCAGTGATAAAGAGGACTACTCAAAAGCACGATTTTAAATAGGATAATGGTTCAGCAACTTTGCAGGGGAAAAGATCTGGGAGATTTGAAGAGGAGGAAGGGAAATACAGCAAAGACACCCACTTAAATTAACATATGATGAAAGTGCATCCAAGTTAACAGCAATATTTCAATTTGGTTCACGTGGCAAACTACACATAAGAAGACAAAGACACACTTAACTGTTTTCCAAATAAACTGTCTTATAAAGGTATTCCACTGTTCCAAAGTTTGTAGTCCCACTGAAGGGAATAGGAAGAAAAACCAATATAGAGAGATTAAAAATAGTAAAATATATACTTTCTAAAGCTAAAAAAATTTTAAAAATTAAAAAAATTCATCCTGCACAGACATGACCCTAACATTTGGAGGCAGAGGTCTGCTAAAAGGGGCCAGTTTTTGTCCAGGAAGTTACCCGACTTAGTGGATTTCTGCTTTTATTACTTGCAAGCCAAAGCAAAGCTGCGGTTATATGAAATTTACACAAGGGTCTTCATTTCTGGAAAAGCAGTCCGGAGACTAGAAGGAAAGAAAACACCACTGCTGTTGACTCTATTATGAAGGAAGAAAGAAATGAGCACCGAACCCCCAAATAAACACAAAGGTCTCAGATCACTGGTTGCCCTGCCCCTCACCTAGAGTGTTGTGGACACCATCCGCCTCTTCTTTCACGGACTCATCCAGGCGCTCCAGATTCTGCACTAGCAGGGCCACCACCTGCCCATCCACCTTCAGCAACAGGGGAGCAAGGGGAGAGAGGGATACATGTCACAGAACAGTCCCAAAATGTTCCCATTCCCATACTTTCTTCTCACCTGCACCAACAAAAGAACAAATCAACTGTAAACCATCCATGGTTTACAGTGTGCTCTTCCATCTCATTACCTCTTTGGGTCTTGAAGTGACCCCAAGACAAAGAAAGGGCAGGCTTCCTTACCCCTAACTTAAGATGAGTAAATCTAAGCTTAAGGAGACAAAGTAAAGTTCAAGGTTACAAAGCTGGTGAGTATCAGCCCTAGCACTTGAACCCAGGCCTTCTGAAATCAAGTTCACTGCTCTTTCTACTTCCCTGTGGAATTGAAACAAACACCTCACAGAAGTGCCATCTTAAATCGGGTCAATAGTTTGTTCAAGTCAAAATCATGTTTCTAGACCACAGCACCAAGAGATGTTTAGTTGGGAAGTTTATTTGCCATACTTTACACTGACCTCAAAATTTAGGGTTAAACTCAAAACATTCCTAACGTTCTGTGTTAAGCTTTTATGAAACTATTACTTCTGATGAATTTCTAATTCCTTCTTGAGAAGAGTATTAACGTAATAAAATGCCTGACATTTGTATTACACTTAACACATAGAACAGCAATTAAATTTCTCTAATTTAATTCATACAACCTTATAGAAAACTTTCAGTAGCCATGTCACAGAGCTGATATTCAAAGATTAACAGCTTAGCCAAGACCAAATGGCTACTGGGCAGTAGAAGAAAAGCAAAAATCAACCTTCCTTCTTTGGTGAAATAACACTTATACTACCTCATGCTTCCCTCTGCACACAATCTGTATTCTTAGGGATACTGCCCTTTGGGTAACCCTTATGCAAACCCAGGAAGGTAACTAAGGAAACGCAGAATCAAGAAGTGATTACCCACCTGGTAATAACTTTCTCATCAGTAGCCAGTCAGTAACCTGCACAGGAAAATAAAACCTGCCGTGTGTCTGTGGTATATCCTCTCTGACTGCCTCCCTTAGCAAACGGGAGGATTTCCCACCCTGGCATACTCTTCCAAGGGTAGTGCAATGCTATGGTACATGACAGATAATCAGTCATTTTGTTAAATTCAAATAAACTGAGAAAACACTTACTTTGTGTGCTGCAATCAGGTCTTTTATAGAAACTGTTCCATTTGCTATCACGCATCCTCACAGCTCTTATAGGTGACCAAAAAAGGTCCAGAGAGGATAACTAGCCTGGCCAATGCCACAAAGGTTGGGGCAGAAGTGACTGACTCTAAGCATCTATTTTTTCCAATCATACCCTGTCACTCTGGGGAGGGGGAAAAGAAAGGAGAGATACGGAAACATATCAGCTCACTCAGCTGATACTGCCTGAGCACCTGTATATAAGATACCCTATGACACAGCTCAAACTGAGCCGGAGGATGGAACAATGGCAAGAAAGACAGATCTTGAAATAAGGCCTCCACTCCTGGTGACACTTAAAGAAAGCAGCTGGCAAGGGGGGAAAACCTGCAATTATTGACTGATTTGTGAACCTCAATCATAAACAAGGTAGAATTTTCTAGGCTCTGCCCTTTCTACTGTGAAGAACAATGCAAGACACTAGCTGCAGATCTGAGGGGATACTGATGCCAGAATTGAGGGTGCCCGTAAATACAAGAATGAGCTGTTTTCCCCTCTTATCCCAAGGAGATATACAATCTCACTCTCAAATCTCACAGCCAGCAAAAGCTTCACCAAAGAAATCCATTGCAATGTTTTCCTTAATTAATTGGACAATCTGAGTATGTGAGAGGAAACAGAAAAACATCTGGGGGGAAAATATGAACCATGTCACAGTTTGTTTTTCCCTAAATCACCCTGATTGACTTATAATCTCCCTGAATCCTAAAGCAGCAGACACTGCAAATCCACTGGGTATCACACTGCTTGTTGGTTCTGCAAACTGCTTCACCCGTTTCAATTGCTTATTGCTGCTTTATCTGCACTACTTTCCCCCTTTCCTTGATTCTTAGTTATGTTTCCCATCTCTGCTATCTGGAAAATGGTAAAGGGGAAAGTGACAGTATGCAATGCATTCAAATCCCAGAACTGAATGGATATCTGGCTGGAGGAAATTTTTTCTTGCCACAGAAATCTAACTTCTAAGAGACAGCCTTTTCAAGCTTGCAAAGTATGAAAGTTTATGTTTAGCTGGGTTAAATGCAATTTTATCTGATTGTAGGAGGGTCAAAGCAGTCAAAATACATTTAGCTCAAAAAACCCTCGGAAAAATATCTGTATTATGCATAGCTCTGAATATCACCTAGTAAGAAGCACAAATTAGCATTCTGTCTCACTCACTCTAGCCGCTTGGGTCTACCACCTTCATGCCAATTTTTTGGACCTGTGACTAAACCTGAAAACAAAAATGAATCCTGGTCAAGGACCAAAGTGTCAGCCGAGAAACCTTGGCCTTGGAAATCAAGATTGTCTTAAGCCTGATGTTTTCTGGTAAGTCCACCAGATACTTCTCCCCATTAGCAGGTCTCCTAAACAATATTCCGGCAGGTCCTACTAAGACAAAGGTCAAGGGCATGTTCAGATATCCTTTCCCACTTGCCCAGGGAAGATGGATACAAGACAGAAGGAAAACACTTTTAAAAAGGACAGATGAGAAGGTTTGAAGGATTCTTTTTCTATCTTGTACAATCTGTCAATAAACTTTCTTAAGAGTGTGGAGTTAAATTTTCTACCTGCTGTGAGTTCTGAAAATTTCATAATTAAAAAACTAAGAAAAAACCTCCTACATCCACTGAATCTTGATCAAGCAGAAAGTTATGAGAGTACAAATGGTAGTATGGTCAGAATGCAAAACTACCTAGTAATATTTTAGTTTCTCCTCTTGCTCCTGCAATTCATTATCCAGCGGTCAAGAACGGTCTTCCTAAACTGTTAGGTCAGACTATGCTACACTCCCTTGCCCAAGATACTCCAGTTACTCCCCTTCACACCGGCAATTCCACCCCAGCTTCCTACCATGGCCTATAAAACCCTGAGCAATACGCCCCTGACTGCGTTCTCTCCCCTCCCTCCAGCTGTGCTCAAACAGTTTTTCTGTTCCTCAAGTCTGTCAAGCTCATTCCTGCCTTAGGTCATCCTTTGCACTTGTCCCATCTTGCCCTCCGTCATTCTGAATGGCTGGTTTCTTCGTGTCATGCCAAACTTGGGCCTTCCCCGACTAGCTAATCTAACGTGACTTCCCAATCACCGGATGTCACATCTCCCTATTTTAATTCTTTATGTAACAGAGAATCACTATCTGCTTTCTCGTTTGATTACTGCTTCTCCCCACACTAGAATTTGAGCTCCACAAAAGCAGACTCTGTCAGTCTGGCTCACTGCTATATACCCCATTTCTGCAGTCTAGAACAGACAAAGTATTCAATAAACATTCAGAGAATGAATGAACAAATGAATTTTGCTTGGGAACAAATACAAATGAAGGTGGACATTAATAGAAATGAGAAGGGATACAAAAGACAGGATCCAGAAATTTACATAATAAATACCTTTAGAGCAACTGAAAACCTGCCAACCTCAGCCTCACCTGAGCAACACAAACGCAGTGCCAAGCAGCCCAAGCCACAGCACTCCAGAACTTCAAAGCTGAATGTTTACCGAAGGGTTAAGTGAGTGCAAGAGAATGGGTATGGAGGGCAGTCCCCTGAGTCTCCACATCAACGGGACTTTTGTGAAACTCTTTATGACAAATGGTGGCTCCTAGCCACTATGGCCAATGTTGTGGCCCAGCCACATTCCTACCTCTTCTGCTGGGACACCTGCACACATCCTCCCACTGAGCTTCCCTTTGAGGGCACAGAAAGTACCTGCAGCTCTGCAGTCCTTCCTGAGTCTTCCCCTCACAACTGGTTGCTACCTCCTCCCCACTTCCACAGAAGCTTACATCTCTCGTAACTGTTCTTAATATTCTGCCTTGCATTATCATCACTACTCATTTCATCCTCGTTTTTTTTTTTAAGCTAAACATCTATCCTCTCATGCCTTACTTTGGTCCATTCCCTTCATAAAATTTTTTTTAGTAGTCATTCAAAATGCTCTTTGAACATCTGTCAAAATGAGAAAAATGTTTGCTCTCGCTGTATGGCCGATGATACATATCATTTTAACTTGACATTTACTAAGAACTTAGTATGTTCCAGGCATAGTACTTTTATGAAGATAATGGCCAACATTTACTGGGTGTTCACTCTGTGCTGGACACTGTCCTGAAGATTCAATAACTCATTTATTCTTCACTTCAATGTTATGCAACAGGCACTACTGTTATCCCCATTCTACAGAAGGAGAAACTCGAGTACATGGAGATTAGGTAACTTTCCCAAGGACACACAGTTGGTAAATGATACAGCTACCACTCAAGCCACTCTCTTGATGCAAATCACATCTCAGGAAAGACAAACTTATTAACAGATATTTATAAGCCAATGTGACAAGTGCCAGGATATACAAAGTGCTAAAAGAACACAAATACACAAATTCTGTTCGGGGCTAGGATGATGAGCCTAAAAAAAACCAATAAAAAACAAAAATAAAACAAAACAAAAACCTCAGAAGAGATAAGCTTTAAGTCAGGCTTTAAAGGATGAGCAGGAGTATTCCAGGTAGCCCAGGAAAAGCAAGGCTTGCCAAGCTGAAGGCAGATGGGAGCAAAGGCATGGGGCTGCCAAGCACCTGGCAGATTTGGGGACTAGAAAGTAGGAAATGGCTGTCATCTAATCACAACTCTCAAGAAGTCCTAAGACTTCAGAGAAGTGCCATTAAAGCAACATACCCTTGCATTTACTACTCTTAGAAAAGACACTATTTTCTAGGCTACCAAATCAATTTGTTACAAAGCACAAATATTCACCTTCTGCATAAGTAATAGCAGTGGAAGTGAACCAAATTTTAAGCCCCAAAGATCCCCCAAGAATGCCAGGATAGCACTCTCTCCCCAGAAATGTGCTAGTTCATTGCCTAGGACTTCCAATTGGGAAAAAGACCGAGGCAATAACTGCAAACTGCACACCACAATAAATTCTGCTCTGCGCCCTCTAGCCTCTGCTCGTGCTATTCCGGGCCTCGGATACTGGCCCCAAATTAAAACTACAAAGACAACTCAACCCTTGTAATATGAGAATACTTATCAAACTTCTTCCTGAGTGCAGCACAAGGGTAAAAAAATAAATAAATGAAAGACCACCCACCAGTTCTGCTCTGTTATTTACTGATGCCTTCTGACTGGCTGCAGACGAGCAAATCATATATAGGAGGCTAGGAATGTTCAACTGTGATTCACACCAGCCCCACCAGTATAAAGCTGTAAGAGTCAAAATCTTAAAATGATAATAAAAAAAACCCTAAACAAACAGAAAACCCTGTATAGCAGCTACCTAATGGCTCCCCAGACTGAGGATGAACTGTTCCTTTCCAAACAAACAATAAAATCTGCACGATCCAGCTTTGGTTGGTGGGCTTAGCGACACAGAAAACACAAAGGGGGCTTTTGTGTGAACTGCTGTTTCTGGGTGCATTTTACAGCAGCAGCCAGGCTAGCTGCTCCTCTCTCGTCTCCCCTATTCACACGGGCAAAGGATGGTAATTAAAATCAGCCCAGGGACCAGGCAGGAAGGCTCACTCAGGGCCACTGTAATTAACCTCTGGAAGGTAAGACTGCACAAATGACACTGTGGGGACACAGAGCAGGAGCAAGTGCCACAGCCTTCCTTCAGATGCTCCTCAAAACAAAAAGACAACCCAACATCATCCTTTTCTTTCTGCACAGTGGTTCCAGGGAAAAATAAAGGTCCTGAATTCTACAAAAGTGGCAGTTCGCTCTAGGACTGAGCCTGAAAGAAAAATGGCAATAGAAATTTTCATCAAACTCAGTCACAAATAGCCCTGCTGGACTCCAGCCTCACGCTCTGTAGCAGACAGTCCTTCATATCCAGTGGGTTCACAGCCTTTCCATTCACACCGAATGCCAGCAGCAAGCATGGCACATGGGAAATTTCCAGTGTCAAGGACCTTGAGAGAGACAGAGTGAGGAGAGGGTGGGTGGAGCACCGATGGGGTGTCAGAACCATTTGAGGCCTGCCCCAGTCCCAACCATTTCTGATTCAGTGGGTTTGGGATGGGGTCGGAATATAGCCTAACACACACCCCGGTGCTTCTAACACAAGGGACTACAGCCTTTTCTGATAAACTGTTAAACTGCATCAAAACCAGTATTTACTAACATTCTTAGCAGAAAGAAAAGACCAGACAACAGAAAACAGAGAGGAAGGAAAATTAACTCCATCCTAGAGGAGGGAGACAGCTTGATGGTGGACAGAGCCCCACAGGTGTCAGGGTAAGAGGCTGGACTAGACTCCCTCCTCCACTTGCCGGCTGTGGTGCCTTTCCAGTCTTGGAGGCCTCTACGATCACTGGTGAAAGAGGGAAGCTGGTGTGGCGGGGATCTGAACACACGGGCTCTCATTTCTGCTGTACAGGGCCTGGCTGAATGACCCACTGGATGGCTGCCCTTCTGTATCTGGGTTTCCTCACATGTAAAGGGAGGCGAGGAGAATAGACTGGTTTAACTCACGTATAGACTTTTGACTGGCTGCTGCCTAGAAGACTGTAAAGCCTCACCCAGGCTCCACGAAAAAGACACACAGAAATCCACTGGTCCTGTCTCTATAAGGAGGGGCTGCAACTCTGGCTGGATGAGTTAGAAGGTTTGTTCTTGCTTTTAACATTCTCCGATTCCCTATCTATAAAATAATAATGGTATCTGTCCTCACTGGTGCTGGCAGAGGAGAGAAGAAACATTTGTGAAAAGACCAGCAGCACCACAGTTGGAGACAGAAGAACAGGAACATGGAGTCAAAAAGAATACAGGTTCAAATCCCAGCTGCGTGACCACGGGCAAGCTATTTTGCCTCTCTAAGCCTCAGTGTCACAGCTGGAAATGGGAATAGTAGCAGTAATACCCATCTAAGAGGATATGGTGAAGATCACATAAAGTGGAAAAAAAAATGAGAAAAGGCCTGCCCACAGCAGATATTTAATAAATGCTAGGCCTCTATAACCCCTCCTTAACACAGTTCCAGAGTATCATGTACCCCACAACCCCACAAGTTGCATTTCTACCTTCTATTCTCCTCATTCAGTGTAGCCTTGCCACAGAGCTCACACCCACCTGGTACACTCAGAGAAAATGGTGATGATGTTAACACGTACACACACCCGCAAAACCCCCGCTGGATGTGCAACTTACCAGAGCATCGATGAGTACTTCCGCTCCCTCTTCACTCTCATGGAGGGTGTCTATATCTGTTAATTCCTGAAGCAAATCAACCACAGCTATGGACACATGTGAAAAGTGTTAAGGGCATCACGTACATACTGAAACCTTACTGACATTTTATTAAAATCTTTGGTTCCTTTCTGTTTCCCTATCAATCATTTTATTACCGTTCACCTTTAATACACTGTGGTTTTATTAACATCTCTTCAATGAGGTTCTACTCATGGTGGGTGTTCAGTAAATGTTGTTAACTGACTCAGTCTTTTTCCTTATGCTGCCTTCCTGGTCACTTACTCCATAGGTTCACTACATTTTCATAAATTTCAAAATTTCAAATAAATTGCTCAGGAGGTTGCTTTTCCAGTGAGAAGTAGGCCAACACCCTTAACCCTATCTCACGATTTAAATTCTTGGAACTCAGTATAATCTGAACTACCCTGTACAGTTCACCTTCGAAGGCAGTAATGATTTCTGAGATGAGATGGCTGGTGTTCACCTAGAGGTCGGCAGAGAGCGGGGCAGGACAAAATCAGTTTCAGATGTAGAGGGAAGGCTTTATACTGGACTGTGCTAGACCTCCCCCTCCCCTCAGCTCCCTCCCCTCAAACACTGAGCTACTATGGACATAAAAGGAAGAACGACAAGATAAACACAAGACAAAAATAGAGGAAGATATATATGAAAGAAAGAAAACAAGAAAGAGAGAAAAAAGGAGTTATGTTTGGAAACTAGAAGGCAGAACGAAACCGCTTTCCCTCCTCACCTTGGAAACACATTCTCTTTTTTCTCTCACTCTTACACACACACACACACACACACACACCATGCTCTGCCAACCTGCATTTCTGAATGTCTACGATGGAGAAAGCACTGTGCTGGTGACAAAAGCAAATCCACTATTCATTCTGGGCCTCCGTTTCCTCATCTACAAAACGAGGATGTTCAATAATCAGAGACATTTAAAAAATTATGCACCACAGGCAACTGCCAATATGTAACAAATGAGGAATACAGATGTCCTGCAAAGGGGGCGATCAAACTGAACTCAGAAATCAGCCATGATCTGCTAGAGAAAAACTGGTCAGAAAACAGGCAACTAAAAAGGATGAGGGCAGAAGGGCGAGAAAGCCAAGCCATGGGAAGAAGAGGAAGGAGACTGGAAGGCACAAAGGCACATGAAGAGGACACAGAGGATCAGGGAAGGGAGGGAAGGACAGAAGAAAGGGGAGAACAGGGAGAAAATTACAATTAGAGCTCTATGAGGAAAACAATATTTCGAAAGAATAACCTAACAGCTGTGTACGGACTTGCACTCAAGCAGAGTGCCAGGGCAGGACTGGGCACATGGGAGGCAGGATGAGCAGGTAGTTGAAGGGGCTGGGCTGGGCGGGAAGCCAGGTCTGGAGGAAAAGATACCACATACAAGAGTCCAGAGTGAGACAAGGTCAGAATCAGGGCAGTTTCCCCAGAACTGGAAAGAAAAAAGTAAAAGGAAAGATAAAGGACACAATAACAGGAATGATAGGGCTTGCTAACAACCAGCTAATGTTCCAGGTATTTTATGAACATCTTTTGCCGAAAGAAATGCTATTGGAGTGTTGGTTTATTTATTTATAACTGACCGGCTGATCATCATGCACAAGTAACTAAGCTATCAGTGTCATCTTCTTTCACTCTTTAAAGTGTTATGTACCCAAAACACTGGAGTGCTATAAAACTGAATATGTAAAAGAGCTGAAAGGTCTTTGGACAAAACTCCTTTATGTGCCGTGTCTAGTCTTCATTAACCAGAAAGTGGTTGACACAAAAGACCACGTAACATACTTGACATACAGTAAACCAAAACACAGTTGTTTGAATTAATTTTAAAAAACAAAAACTGGCTCCCAAATTAACCCCTAGAAACTCCAGAGCCACCCCTGACTAGTAGGAATTAGTAGGACTGCAATGGTCACCATTGTAATAACATGTCTAAAAGTCATCATTACACCAAGTGCTGAGCTACCAAATTCTCACAAGGGCATTATAAGATTTTACAGGTCAGAAAGCTAAAAGCTCAAAGCGGTTAAGTAACTCACCTAAAGGCGCTGCAATAGTAAGGGGGAATGTTTGGTCCATCTGATTCCAAAAATGATAATTTTGCCACTATACTCCAGATTAATGCACAGGGAAATACAAACCAGCTTTAAACAGGGCTAGGTTCCAGGAAGTTCTAGCCAATGACCCCACTGTAATTACAAAGATCTGTCACATATTTCCACCAAAACTTATTAGAAGTTTCAGGAACAAACAAGATGCTGAAAACTCCTCCTCATCCTCCTCATCTAAGAAACTCCCAAATAAATTCTCTTGAAAAATTCTTACATGTACATCATAAAAATCTTACCTATTCACATGCTTATTTAATGTATATATGACATTTCATCTATGTATACATCCATCCATCCATCCATCGACCCACTGTGGAGCCAGATGTCAACAGGACAAGAATACGAATCAGGCACGTAATAAGCACTATCATTACCTCCCTTGAACAATGCCACACAGAACTAAGTATTTATTAACTCATCTGTTCATTAAACAACAGCCTCAAAGAGTGCCTGGGTGGCACAGCTGGCTAAGCATTTGCCTTCGGCTCAGGTCATGATCCCAGGGTCCTGGGATCAAGCCCCACAACAGGCTCCTTGCTCAGCAGGAAGCCTGCTTCTCCCTCGCCTGCCGTTCCCCCTGCTGTGCTTGTTCTCTGTCTTGCTCGCTCACTCGCTCTGTGTGTCAAATAAATAAATAAAATTTAAACACACACACACACACACACACACACAAACAGCCTTAAAACACAGATGGGGTATATTTGAAAGAACAATAGATGAAGAGTCAGAGCAAACATGAGGACAGGAGTCATGTCGTATTCATCTCTGCTTCCTATCTTTAGTGAACTGACCTATCCCCAAATTATCACTAGCCATGTAATCCTGTCCAAGCCCCTTTATCTCCTTATAGCTTAGTCTCCTCGCCTGTAAAATGGTGGCAATAGTTTCTGCCCAGCCCATCTCGCTGAGTAGCTAAAAGGAATAAATAAGGTTACATATGTCGAAAGCCAAGCAAATCAAAGTACTAAGAAAATATGAAAACGTTCTATAATAAAGATTGTTAGTCAGGTCTTCCCACAGAATGGCCAAGGCCCTCCCTGTTGCCTTCACTTTTTCCTGAAGCCTCTAAAATCTAAAATGTAAGCTAACAACAGCATGGTCTCCCTTTCTGGGTCACAATGGGTTAGAAGATCTAATTTTATTTTTTGGCTATGCTACAGACATTCAGATAGATCAAGTCCTTTTCCAGCCTCTAAGGTCTATGGGCCGGGTATCATATATTTCTTTCATTAGTCTTATACCATGCTCACAGATGTGTCACATTAAAAGGAAAATAATTTTTTTAAAAGGAAAATAATTGACAATGGTGGTGGTTTTATGTAGGACAGGATAAATGTCTAACTTTTTACCAAGGAAAATCACTTTTAGAAATGTTCCAGTGGTTATCTCCTTGCCTACCCTCCTGCCTCAGTTGAGAAGTCAAACATGAAAGGAGATATCAGCTATTGGGTCTGGTAAACATCTCAATTCTACTGCTAGCTGATTTTACATAAATTCCTAACTTTCACCAAATAACATTTCAGCAAGGCAGTAATGAGTCCATATTGTAATCAGCAACTCCTGGGTAATATAATATTACCCAGAAGACAGAGGTCATTTGAAGACCGGAAAGAGGAATGAGAACCCAAACTAAAGATAGACAAAGGGACTCTCTATCTTGATGAGAAAATTCAGCATGGTCTGCCGCCCATCCAACATTTCTTCACAAGCAGACTCTGGGCATGGGTGATAGGTTTTTCCACTGTAGTTACAATTTCATTTCACAAGGTAAAAGGCTCTCCCGTCCAAGTATAATAGGAAAACAGAGAGCCTGTCTCTCTGTGAATTACTAAAACACAGTTTTTGATAGCCTATTTTGTCATGTCGAGTAGAAAGGCCACCCCGCACACTCCCTCTGTACCTGTCCACTACTGGGGCAATAAGCTAGTGTAATAGGAGGTGAAGGAGAAAAGACCAGCTGGGCACAAAATGGTCCATAATACAAAGGCTTTTGGAAAAAGAGGTAGTATTTACTTCCACTTTTTGGTTTATACATTTGCTTTTGGGTATGATCCATGTAGAGTTTTGGTACAGAAACTGAATGTTAATCTCATTAATCTCCAATTAGATGTGTCTGTAAGGAACAAAGTTACTTAAAAAAAAATAAGAATAAGATGTAGTAAGCAGATGGTTTTTTTGAAAAAGTCATTTTGGGGGCACCTGGGTGGCTCAGTGGGTTAAGCCTCTGCCTTCTGCTCAGGTCATGATTCCAGGGTTCTGGGATTAAGCCCCTCATCAGGCTCTCTGCTGAGCAGAGAGCCTGCTTCCCACCCCCCGCCCCCCCGCCTGCCTCTCTGCCTACTTGTGATCTCTGTCTGTTAAATAAATTAAAAAATAAAATCTTTTAAAAAATAAAAAATAAAAATAAATAAATAAGTCATCTCAAAAAGAATTCCTTAAGAAAAATAAACCAGTCTAGATTCAGGGACTACAACTGATTTAATGGAACAAATGTTGGTTTAAAAACAAACAAAAAAACCAAACTTTTTTCTTTTACTTCTAGATTAGGACAATGATTAGAAAAGGCTCAGTTAATGTAGATCAATTTCAAAACACAGACACAATGGTCTTTTCCTCCTTTTAAAACAGTTGGCACAGAGCTACCTAGAATAAACCTGGACTCTTAATTTTTTCCCACTCCTAGATCAAACTAAGATGAGGGAGAAAATACACTCATTCAAGATTCATTAAGTACCTACAAATGCTAATGGGCACTATTATGCCACAGGGGAGATGTCCAAAGCACATTATAATCACCCTAACCTTCTAGGGGCATGGCATTCACCTAAAATTCATAAACAAGAACAAAAGCTGCATTAAGAGGTCCTTTTCCTAGACTGACATTTGGCTCTTTTTACCTGATCTGACTTTCTCCAGAGCGAATCTAAAAGGCTCCAGAAAAATGGGTGATTTATCTGTACAGATTATCAGACATGTCAGACTACTGATGAGAAAAAGAAGTACCTTCTCTGCAATATAGTTTTGATTCTGGAAATGTCAAGATGAGAACAGCTCCCAGCAAAGTAATAGCTCAAGATTCACAAGTCTTGTTAGACAGTGTTTGCAGGAAAGCACTGGAGCAATAGCCAACTCCCTCCCAGTCCAATTAGAAGAAAGCCCTTAAGAGGCTCAAACCCTTCCCAGCCCTATTCCTGCTCATTAACACTGGGGCTCTAATACATGGCACCCCTGACTATTGTACACACCCTGTGGGACACTATGGTGTGTTGCAGTCAGTTTGTTTCCCTTCAGCTTTCTCAGACCCAAACTGCTCAAATTCAATTGATCCCTGCGGTCTAAAAAGAAAAGTTTGCCTGCTCTTTATTTTCCAACCCCCACAGTAATTCTTCACAAAATCCAAAAGGACAACTTTGCAGGTCCTCCTGGCTTTCTAGAGTCAAAGAAAACTAGGCAGTAGTATAGAAAAGAACAGAGCTAACAACCATTCCCTGAAATTATCCCAGACCAAAAAAAAAAAAGCTGTCCCATCAACACCAATGATCTCCTATGTAACTAACAAATTTCTCCCTTCCCGCATTATTAGTATGCAACACACTGTAATAATGCCTTAGGTCAACATTACGAT
The DNA here is from genome assembly GCF_964662115.1 of Mustela nivalis. Classification (NCBI taxonomy): domain Eukaryota; kingdom Metazoa; phylum Chordata; class Mammalia; order Carnivora; family Mustelidae; genus Mustela; species Mustela nivalis. The sequence continues at coordinate 123,523,936 of NC_139027.1, read as the reverse complement.
GAGACCTCATTTTTCTGAGTCACAAACAGGTAGAGACAAAGCAGTCTTTGTACAAATGGGGATACTCAATAAAACCCAATTTCTTTCTTTTCTTTTCTTTTCTTTTTTTTTTTTAAATAATAGAGCACTTAGCTGGAAAGCAGTAGTCTTGGTGTTTTATTTTTGTTTTTGTTTTGTTTGTTTGTTTTTAATAAAGTCCTGAGCCTGATATCCTGGTTAGTTTGTAGTGACCACATGAGCACGTCAGCTTCTAGCATGTAAGGAATGGCAATTTCCACTGCCAAGGTACAGACCATGAAAATAAACTAGAGACACACTCTAATCTCCACATCTGTCAAAAGCTTACCCATCTCCAATGCCCAATTCCCTTATCACCCCTAAGCCAGAAATGACTCACACCTCAGAACTCCAAAGGCATTTCGTGAGCGTAATACTCCAAGGGCACTTACCACACACAGTAAGTAACTTGTAAGTGAGTGAGTGTTTTTTACTCTACTGGAGTTATCATTTCTTGTTTCCCCAACAGGACCCAACAGGGCTTATCACAAAAGGAGGAAGCCCATAAATGCCATGATCTACCACAAAGACTTTAGAAAGGATTCCACTCACTCAAATTGAGAATGCAGCTTGTATACAAAGATAGGATGTTTTTGGATTTGGTGCTGTGGTGATTTATTTTTTGGTTGGTGGTAAAAGGGGTGATGAGTCACCATCTGGGGTTTTATCTTCCCCTTGTTTTATTCCTCCTTGTTCCTTTGGGCAAAATGAGTAAATATGGCTTAAAATGGGCCACAAAAACTGTTTGTTTAGCAGTACCTTAAGAAAATATCTTTAAACGTACCTTTGATTTTATGTTTCTGTAGAAACACTCCAAAAGGTTCACAAAAAAGGGCTCTAAACACATTTAAATGACTACTTCAAAGGAAAAATGGTTTTAAAAAACAGTATTTCTAAAAGGCAGCAGCTGTTGGATCATACCGTGTGTTTCCTTCTAGCACATTCGGAGCGACTCTTCAATACCGTGTGAGGGGTAAGCCCCTCCCTCTCTGCCCCTCACCCCCAGAGGTGCTCTTCACAGACCAGAATTCCACTCTGTAGCCAGCCGATGGCGGCTCCAGCCTCTCAAGGGGGGAGACAAGGCACAGAAGCGCTGACAGGCCCTCACGAGCAGCAGTGATGCAGAGCGCCGGAATAAACTCTGAAGCTGCTTCTCACGGTTGAAAGGACAAGGCACAAGCTGTTTTTTCGCATCCTCTGCCTCTTAAGGTTACAACGAACCAGACTCTGATCCAATTAAAATCCCTACAGTTGATGTTTTCTCAGAGAAGGACAAAGCAAAGATGACCTGGGCTTGTCGGGAGCACAACCAGCCACATAAGGTGTTGGTTGATAAATGAAGAGTTAAAAAAGATGAAAAATTTAAGTCATGACTGCCATGAAATTATTTATTCATGGTAAGGTGTTTCGGGCAGTTACAGCTGTACAACAGTAAATTGTTAACAAGCATCTCCCAAAGAAAAATCTCCATTATAGATCACAGTTAAGACAAGATGCAGAGTACACTGCTACTGGGAGATCAGCGCCCCGGAATGGGAGAGGATGTGTCAGATGCAAGTCAAGAGGGCCTACCCTATCCTGAAACCACTTTCAAGAAAAACTGTACTTTGAGGAGGATGACATTTACCCTAATTGCTGCATCTAATTAAAATTAGGTAATTAAAAAAATTTCAAATGCACTTTAAATTTGATGTAGGGCATAATTAAAAATCAGATTTTTAAAAAATATCATTAGGGCAGTAAGGTGAAGGTTGGCATACGGGGGGGGGGGGGACAAAACGCAGTTTAGCTCTCAGAAAACAGGAGGGAAATGGCAGTCTGTCAAAGTTATTATAGGGGGACTTGTTTTTTTCCTTTTTAAAGACCAGAACTTAACAACTTGGAACATCTGTGCCCTTGCCTTTCCCAAGTATGCTGATGTCGAGCAGCACTTCTCGTGTCAGTCTCCTCCCCAGCAGGAACCAGGCTGGTGAATCAGCAAAATGTCAGGATCTTCGGGAAGCTGCCACTATTACTTTGAGTTAGCAGGAACAGAAAAAGAACGAGAGATGTGTTTCCAGAAACAAACTTGGTGATTCCTGTGTGAATACACAAGGTAGCAGATGACACTATGCAACTCTTTCAGGGATGTAATAAGTCCTGCAGGGGGAGGGTTTAGGACGCATTTGAAACAAGGCCAGCCTGGAAATTGGGGGCCCAGAGGGCCAGACTCAACCTCAACAGTTAGCTGTCCACTATTTGGACCTCTGATTTGTCACTAAATAAATAAATAAGGCAATGGGCTAAATCATGTGTCAGGTCTGCTTAGATTCTGAAAATCTATCGTTCTGTAGGTGAATTAAAAGGTGAAGTCACAACTAAGAACTCTTTCTACCTTACTAACTCTGTGAGGACTAGTCATTACCTTGAATACGGCTGATTATATAGTAGATATTCAAATATATATTTACTAACTGATGCTGCTTGAACATCCAGTCTAGTCCATGGTTCCTCGGGGTCTAGTACAGTGCCTGGTACATAATAAGCACTCAAAGCACGTCTACTGCATGAGTTCATGAGACCCTATATTAAACTGATCCAGAAACAAGCTGATCCACCAGGGTTCTCGTACAACCCAGAACCCAGCAGTAAACCCTAAGGAACACAGCAACCTGGGGACAGACAGAGTGATTTTTAATGCTACCTAACCTTACAAGTCTCAGAAATGGCTTAAGATCACCCCTCAAGAAGCCTGCATTAAAATTATTCACTGATTTATTTCTATGAGAATTATCAGGCAGGAAAGAACCTAGTCAGACATGCTCTCAGGAGAGAGATTACCAGGAAGATGAAAATAACATGAAGCAGCAGCAGATTCCCCGTGAATATCACTCAGGCAGACTAACTACATTTGTCTCCTACCTTCGGAAATCTGGATTCAAACAGAACCACTGGAAGAGAATTCGCTTTAATGAACACATCCCCGACCACAGGCATATCAAAACCCGTTTGCAGGAAGCTGCTGCACATCTGAGAGCAAAGACAAAGTATAAAATGGTTTTGGAAGTCATGGTTCAGATTCAGCTAAAAGTAACATCTACTAAGTGCCTACTGTGTATCAGAAATCGCTTGGCCCTCACATGGTCTCCTTTAATATTCCATAACAATGAAAGGCAAAAGTTATTGATTCCATTTCTGCAGAGGACAATACTGAGGGCTGGAGGGCCATCAAATTTCACACAAGAAAGTAAGCTGGGATCAGTAAGTAAGCTAGATCATCTGTTTAGGTCTAATGCTCATTCGACAAATATTACGTGTTTCTGTGCACTGAGGCTTTTTTAAGGAATAGGGAATGTAGCGCTGGACAAAAGAAATTAAAATCCCCGTCTTCCTGGACATTCCAGTGTGCTTTCTACCACGGTTCACTGCCTCCTCTTGTCTCAACTCCACTGGGCCATCTGTTAGCAGAATGATGTCTAGATCAACAGATTCAAATCCTATCTGGCCATGCTGCTATAATGGACCTGGAAAATCAAGACCCTGAGAAATTAACGTTATTAAGGTATGAACAGATACATCACAATGAATTCCAGCACTAATAAGAGAAAATAGGACAATTAAGGATTGCCCCAGATTTATTCATAGATAAAAACAGATTTTCAAATGAGTAAAGAGCAGCGTGTGTTTCAAGATGGGAGATAATTAGAATGAAAATAGAACACCAGACGTGACAGCAGACATCAGCAGAGACAGACAGAAGAGAGTAAACAGTATTCCCTCACCCTGTCAGCCTTCCTACTGAGAACAGATCTGCAAGGATATCTGTATTATCGTGTCCAAGTAACCCAAGGAGAGACTGCACAGCGTTCAACTCCACCAGAAGGTGGTAGAGGTCTGGCATGGTGGCCACCACGTGCATCTCCTGAATGATGTCATTTAGGTCCAGCTCAGATTCCATAAACCTAGGAGGGGAAAACAAGACAGCATCAGTGAAAGGAAAGGGGTACCATCAGCACTGAGGAGCAAACAGCAACATAATCCAGACAGGGAAACAATCTGTCAAAGTGTCTGCAACAGACCAACCAGGAAGTACACTCATCCAAACATCATATTGTCACACAATTTCCTTGAGAAATCGATTTCTTCATTACAAAAATCAATCTTGGATTCAGATCTCATTACAGGGTTCCCCTTACTCTTGCAGTCACAAATTGCCTTTTAGAGGCTCCTGAAACATTTTGTAGCATTAAATGATCTGCCCACCAGTCCTGTGGATTAGCTACCATGACCATGGTGTTGCCCTGACATAGTTCTCCCACTAATCCCAAAAGGGTTTCTCTTACCTGCCACTTCGGATCAAGAGCCAGTTATCCCCCTTACCCAAAGGAAGATACTGAGATTCTCCTGCCATCCAAAACTACCCTGCCTTCCACCAACCCTCTCCCTTCAGTGAGCTGATTTGGAGACAGATCCCACAGTAAAGCAGCGCTAGTCTCCCTCACCCTGCAATCACCACCACACCTTACGTGGCATGGCAGATACTCCACTCATAGTTCCACACCCGAACCCTTCAACAAACCTGTGCCCAGGCGCTAAGAACAAAACTGTTGTGCATTTACCTCTCCCAGTCCTCCCCTGGTGTTTGACATATCAGAAATGCCCACTAAGCCTTTGATGAATAAGACAGGAAGGTTTGCTCTGAGGAAGAAGTGAGCCAATCCATGTAAAGCAACTGAACAATACCCGACTGAGAGTAACTGAAGGGAAGCAGTGGTGATGTTGCTGTGGTGGTTGTTGTTGTGGTGGTGGTGGTGGTTGTTGCTGAAATAGGCTCCATGACCGCATGAAGCCCAATGCAGGGCTTGAACTCATGACCCTGAGATCAAGCCCCACGTCAGGCTCTGCATTCAGTGTGGTTTCCCTGAGATTCTTTCCCTCTCCCTCTCTCCCTGCCCCTCCTCCTGCTCACATGCTCACTCGCTCTGTAATACATAAATAAATAAGATCTTAAAAACAAAACAAAACAAAACAAAACAAAAAGACCAAAGCTGAGACCAAGAGTCACACGCTTAACCAACTGAGCCACCCAGGCACCCCAGTGGTGGGTGGTTTAATAGACTCTGAGTCAGACTGCCTGGGTTTGAACCTGACTTTAGCCACTTAATACATTTCTCTAAGCCTCAGTTTCTCATCTGTAAATAATACCATAAAGTTACCTCCCAGAGCTACTGTAAAGAGTCAATAAATGAATATATATATAATATATAAAAATTAAGAAAAAGGCCTGGCCTATAAAAAGCTATGTGTTTGCTCTCATTTCTTCTTCTCCCGCCACTACCATTATTATTTTGTCTATCTTTGTTTCTAGAATGTAAGCTTCTTAAAGACAGAGATTATATCTTTTGTCTCTATATATCCACAGCTGCCTGCTTAATCAAATGGCCTCAATTTAATTTTATATCAGGGTGCTTTAATTTAAAAAAAGAAAAGAAACATAAGCAGGGACTCTTGAAGTTACATATGCCTCATTCAGATGCTGAGGGCCTGGGCAAAGACCACCTCTCCAGAAATCTGGATTCTGCAAGGAAAATAATCTAGACTATTTAGTCTATTCTTTAAAACACACAGACAATATCCTTACCATTGTTTTCCCCCCTTATTATTTTTAATCGTAACATTTACATATTTTTTATAATTATAAAATACTACTTTTTATAGAAAACTGGGAAAAGATAAACTTCAAAAAAATAAACAGGGGCACCTGGGTGGCTCAGTTGGTTGAGCAACTGCCTTTGGCTCGGGTCATGATCCCAAGGTCCTAGGATCAAGCCCCACATTGGGCTCCCTGCTCAGTGAGGAGCTTGCTTCTCCTTCTCCCTCTGCTCTTCTGCCTGCTTATGTTCTCTTGCTGTCTCTCAAAACAAAAACACAAAACAAAACAAAAAAAACCACAGAAATCATCCGTTATCTCAGTGACCAGAAATAACCACTGGTAATATTCTGGTGGATTTAAGTAGTTTTTCTAAACCCCTAACCTCCCCCACCTACCCCCCCAAAAAATAAATAAAATAAAAAAGGAGCCTACACAGTATACAGTTCTATATTCAATTTTTGCTATTGTTGTTAACATAGACTGACACGATTTCTCTTATCATTAAGCATTCTTCTACAATAGGAAAAGCCAGTGTCGGACGCAGCTGTCACTCCTTCTCCCAAGGCAAAATCCCTCTTTGAACCCAGCGCCCTTCCGTGGTTAGCCCAGACATGACTTCAGAATCCTTCTCAACACGGTGTTTCAAGAAGAAACCACTAATCAGTCCCACAGTGGGTGTAGGAGATTAAGCCCATCTGAAATTTCTATTCTAAATAACACATTTTAAAAAGCTACATGGTATTTCCTTATGTGGATCTATCATAATTTATTTCACCAGTCCCCCCTTTGTCAGACATTCAACTGGTTTCCAATCTTTTCCCTTATAACAAATGACACTAAGATGTATGTATTCATCAGTACCGTGTTAGGATAAATTCCCAGGAAGGTGCCCAGGCAGAAAGAATAAATAACTTAAGAGATTTTGCTATAGCCTGCCAGAAAGGTCCCAGCAGTGTCAGGTGTGCCTATTTCCTCCCAACATTCCTCAAAGCCGGTATTATCTATTTAAAATCTCCTCTGGGAGAAGAAATAGAACATTTTTTATTTTGCATTTCTGATAATATGTTAAAATTCTATTAATGTTTACTATTATTTGTGTTTCTTTTTGACCATTTTTATATAAGGGTGCTCAACTTATTCACTGATTTATAAGCACTCTATATATTAAGGAAATTAATCTCTGTCATATATTGTAAAAAAAAAAAAACAATAAACCAGTGAAAAATATTTGCCCTTTAATTTTTACACTGTGCTTTTTAACATAAAAGTTTTTAAAAGTCTGAGTAGTTAAATCTTAGCCTTTATGAACTCTATGCTACATGTGCCTTGAGTAAGATTTTTTCCTACGCTAAGATCAAATATATTTTACGATATACTACTTCTGTGTTTATACATATTTAAATGTTTAGAAGTAATTCTGAGATATATTTTAGCATATGAAATAGGGCAAAGATCTAGCTTTGTTTTCTGCAAATGTTTGGCCAGTTGTCCCAAAACCATAATCTATCCTTTTTCCACGGATCTGAAGAAATACCACCTCTATCATACACTAAATTTTTAATGTATACTCTAATCTTTTTATGGGCTTTTCACTCCATTTCATGGATTTGTTTGCAAATTCCTGAGCCAGGACCAACCACATTTCCACCTTATCATGGCATATTTTACCTCTGTTATTACAAAACACTCCTTTGTTCTTCTTTTCCAATGCTTCCTCATCTATTCTCACCTGCTTATTATTCTAATTTCAAAATTATTTTTCTCAAGATTCTCCTCCACACCAGTTTTTTTAAGGCTGCTTCATCTATGCTTACAAACAGATTATCCTTTCAGATCACTCGGTTCCTTATCACCTAAGGCGTGGAAGCCAAATCAGAATCAAGACTTGGGAGGGATGGTGTCCAATTTAGGTATTGAGACAGTAGATCTGTATAATCCTTGAACCTGAAAGGCTCAGTAAATTCTAAGGCTTATTTGCCTTACGTGAATACTAGGGAGTAACTTGACAAAAGACTTTTACAGTTCACTGGGAAGAACTGGCAAGGGCATTAACAGTCTAAGCAAAGTCATGCTGAGTGCAAGGAAAAGTTTTGGGACCTTGGGGTATAATCAATGAATGAATGTCACCCTGGAGAGAAGCCTCTTGGTGGCATCCTGCAGGGCTCCATCCTTAGGCCTGTTTTTTGTTTTTTAAAGATTTTATTTTTAAGTAATCTCTATACCCAATGTGGAGCTCAAACTCACAACCCCAAGATCAAGAGTCACATGCTCTTCCATCTGAGTCAGCCAAGCGCCTATTAAGCCTGTTTTTGATGAACAACTTGGGTGAAGATATATAAACGGCAAACGTAACAAATGTTGTATGACACAAAGCTTATAGAGATAGTGAACACAGCAGCCGACAGACTCAATTCCAAAAGTTCCTGACAAGCAATAATGATGGGCCAAATCCAACAGGATGAAAATTACCTAGGATTCACACCGAATACCGCACTGAACCATAGTCAGGTACAAATGCACGGGTGAGAAAGATACAGTTTAGTGAGAGCACATGTGCAGAAAGGACTTGACGGTTTTAGTCAATTTTAACTGCAATGCAAATCAGACCTGAGACAGTTCTGCCAGGCAGAGACTAATTCTCCTTCATCTCTGGACGCCCAGCACCGGGCAACACTCCCTGGTCCACCACAGAAATTTGGCAGATACCTGCCAAAGCAAGGAGCAGAGCAAAGTAGCTGCCACAAAAGCTGCTGTGGTTTTAGCCTGCTTAGAAGAAGATAACTTAAGAGTTAGCATGCAGATCAGATGACCCGTAAGGTCTAGGACATCTGTTATAGGAGCCATACTTTATGTAGAAACCTAAGTAAACAATTCAGGGAAGCAACTGAGATTATAAGGAGTCTAGACATCCTCTCATAAAAATGTGTTGAAATTCTTTTTCATTCCAAGTTGAAATCTTAGGAGTTAGAGCTGCCAAAGATGAAACAGGTTTCTTTGTAAAGTTAGATCCTTGTCACTGGGGGTAATTAATAATGAGTGACATAAAAAAAAAAAAAAGATCAAGGAGAAGGAAGAATGGACTGCACCTTTCTGTCCCTTCCAACTTGGAAATTCTTCTTCCAACTATGCAGTTTTAACCCAATGTTTTTAAGTTTAGAAAGTCATAAAATTATCAAAACAAAACCAACAAAATAAGCAAAAATTCAACTATGAGGAGGGAAACATCAAAAATTACCACTGGGTCCAGTGTTATATTAGTAATGAGTTACAGTAGGAAACGCCTGGGCTTGGGAATGAGACTCACCGGGGTCATACCCCAAGCCATATTTATAGGCTGTGTAACCAAGAGTAGTGTGTCAACAAGCATTCATGGGACATATCTTAGGTGCCAGTCACTGTGCTGGGCACTGAGGAAATACCAAATAACAAAACAATCCCAGCTACTGTCCTCACAGAGCTTCTAGCAAGGCACAAATCTAAACAATTTATTCAATGCAATTAATTGTAAGGATGTCCAGTGTCACCCAAGAGAACTGTTACTGGAACATAGATCACAGGGCCCCAGTCTGAACAATGCAGACAGAGAATATTAACTAATCTATTTCTAAACTTCAACTTCCTTAAACTTCCTAGCTAAATTATAGTGAGGATTAAAAGAGATAATAAATGTAATGTGCCTAACAACAGCAGGCACATAGCAGGTGCTCAATAAATCTAGATAACTTCAAGTCTGCTCTGCTCTAAAAAAATGTTCTTCTCTTTTGGCTGACCAAGAATAAGCTTACTCATTTAAAGCACACACTACAATATTTGTAGAGGACTGACCGTCTAGGGATTAGACATACCTTTAGAAACAGCTGATGCATAGCTGGAAGAAAGGATCAAGTTAGAGGTCAATGGGAAAGCAATAGAGCAACATATTAAAACAGTAACCCAGTCTCAGGCAGGGTCATCAATTCCATCTGGTATGACAGAGAATATTCTGCTCATTTGCTCACGTACATTTGCTTCAGACCAGCAGGATGTTCTCCTTCAACCACAAGAGTGAATGTTAGCAAATGACCAGTGAAGCAAAAAAATACCAGAAAAGCAAAAGAAACCAATGAGATCTCCCGCAATCATAAAACCAGCTATCAATGCATAGGAAGTATGAGGTTTCTTGAGCCCAAATGAATCAGCAATTCTCAAAGTGTGGTCCTGGGACCCCATGGTGGGGTAGGAGGTAGCCAGAGATCCTTCAGGAGTCTATAAGGCTAAAACTATTTTTAGGGTAAATCCAAAACATTATTTGCCTTTTTCACTCTCATTCTCTCAGGAGTGTACGGCAGAATTTTCCAGAGGGCTGCACAACACGTGGTGCTATCATTGCCCCGAGGGCAATAAAATGTGTGCTTATATATTCTAAAATTTCCTAAGATAAGCACTTTGGGGTACTCAAAAATTTAGGAGTACAAAGGGGTCCTGAGCCACTAACCTAAAGAATTCCAGCCCTACAAAAATGAAGAGGACGAGTGAAGGGGCACACTCTATTCGGTGTGATGTTCGGGAGAATGATCGCACGGTGCAAAGCAGACGCTGTGTAAGGAGAATTGTCAATTGAATCTGAAATGCAGCCAGATGAAGAGAGGCATTTTTGGGTATGCAATCAAAATGACAATTGCATATATGGGAAAATAAATCTGAACGTTTCTGATCTCAACCGGAAAGCTTCATTCAAATATGCTCTAGCAATTTTCATCTTAATTGCACCTCGCTGGTCTAGAGAATTATAAAAGACACTGCACCAGTAAGAATTCAAGAACTCAAGGTTAAAACACAATGTAGTTTCCTAACTGCTTTTGGATATGAAAAAAAATGTTCTTTATGCATAATTTCAATTTTCAAATGTTGTGACTTAAAAACTAAAATAGTGTATAAATTTGTCTGGATGGAAAACACTACTGTTGCTGTTTTTTTGTTTTTTGTTTTTTAAACAAAATATTTTCTTAGAAACACTTTATAAATGGTAACACTGGAGCATCTGTGGTACCTAAGATATAGATGGTGAATATAACCCACAGAAACTCAGTGCTCTGACATAAGTACACCTACAAGCCAACAAAGGCAATATTAGCATTCCAAGAAGTACTGTTTCTTAAATTTCTAGTGTTACCAACCTACAGCACAGCTTCCTCATACTGTATCTTCAGGTTCCAAGCAATGGGAATGTAGTAAGGATGACCTCAACTGTGTAAGATCACTCATATTTACTGAGCACCTACAGTATGGCAGGTACTGTGCTAGGTACTACAAACAGAAACAAACAAGACACAGTCTACCTCCTGAAAGGCACATGGAGTCTAATGCAGGAAAACCACTGAGTAAAGAAATAATAATAGACCAAATGACAAAGATGTTAAAAACTGATCCAATTCACCGTGGGCAAGAATTTAGGGAAAGAGACCTCCTGGTGGGAGAATAAAAGGCCAGGGTGTGAAATCTGGCAGGAGCTTTCAAAGTTTAAAATACATTCTCTTCAACTGGGAATTTAACACTTAGGTATCTATCCCACAGAAATAATGTGCACTAAGACACATGTAAATGGAGGTTCACTGCAGCATTGTTCACAAAAGTCAGTATTTAAAATAACCAAATATCCATCCAAAGAAAAAACTGTAAATAAATTGCGGTATCTTCACACCACGAAACACTCCATACCAGTCACAAAACATAAGGTAAACATGCATGGAAAGATCTCCTGTCATGTAGGTAAAACCATCAAGGCTCAGAATATGTACAGTATGATTTAGGTAGGGGAATGGCTTCCATATGTAAATGTATGTACAGAAAACAATCTAAAAGAAAACTCACAGAGACAATCTTTGGAGAGCGAAATGGAGAAGGGGTCTGCATAGTGAAGGAGAACTTTCATTTTTTACTTAACCTATGCACGGCTGGTGTTTTTTTTTTTTTTTTAAAGATTTATTTATTTGACAGAGAGAAATCACAAGTAGAGAGAGAGGCAGCCAGAGAGAGAGAGAGAGGGAAGCAAGCTCCCTGCTGAGCAGAGAGCTCGATGCGGGACCCGATCCCAGGACCCTGAGATCATGACCTGAGCCGAAGGCAGCGGCTTAACCACTGAGCCACACAGGCGCCCCCGGCTGGTGTTTTTTATAATGACAGCCTGCTCGTGTGCTACTTGTGTAATCAAATGCACATATACAGACACACAGACACAGTGCAGTCTTACAAGTGCTACTACATGGTAGAGGTCAGCACTAAACTGACAGGTCTCTCATGTTGAGAGGGCTGAGCTCTGATCAAGCTACTCCTCCTGTTGAAGACGGTTGTGGCCTGGGTCTGGTAACAAGGCTCTCCTCTCCCTACACCTCCTCACCTATAGCACAGAGAGGACATACTGAATCACATGAGCCTCACTAGGTTGCCAGGAGGACTCTGTGCCTTTGTTCATGCCAATCACACTGCCTGGCAGACCTTTCTAGGTTCTTTTCTGCCTATTAAAATAAAAATAATTCTTCAAGGCCCAGCTCAAATACCACCTCTTCTGTGAAGCCCTCAACTTGCCCCCAACTTGGTATTCATGGTTTCTTTCCCTATGCTCCCACAGCCCTCTGCTTGTATCTCTTTTAAAGTATATTTCCTTCTACCCTGCATTTATAGTCAGTCTCCCTAGTACCCTATAAACTGGAGTACAAAGACTGTACGATTCAACTCTTAATTGCCTAGAGGCCTTGGGTCTATTAAGATTCATTAAAAGTGTACATCCTAAGAGGCAGAAAGACAGGGAAGGAAGAAAAATTTAGAACATTATAATCTGTATAAATATGAAAATTCCTTTAGTTAGAATTCATTTTTTTCCCTACCTAAATCAGACTGTATATATTCCACACCTTGATTTTTTTGGTCACATACAGGTGCTCTTTCCATGTCAGTACTCATCAGGATGGACTAGAAGACACCAGATTCCTCATGACGGCACCACACAGCACATGGAGGCACAGGTGTGGTAAAATCACATGAACTGTCATTTCGTGAGCACCTACTGTGTGCCAGGCACTGAGCTAAACACCTGCCATCACTCTCACTCAGTCTTCACAATAACCCTGTGAAGGAGGTATTCTTTATGCAGATGAGACACCTGAAGCTAAGAAAGGAGAAGCGACTTATTCAAGGTCATGTAGGAATCACACCCATATCTGTCTAACTGCAAAGCCTTGGACATTTTTCTCACCAGTAAAGCTATCACTGATGACAGGCATGGTCCATTTTCTTTGCGCCTTGAGAAGAATAATACAGAAAAGAGCTAACTTAGTAGTCCAGATCTTTAGAAGACTCTAGTCCTAGGTTGGCATCTGGGAACTTGGCTTTTGAAAGATTCCCTAAGTGGTAAGGGGGTTTTGCTTACCTGGAGCATTTAACTTCTGCTTTCCTTCTGGGAGAGTGGAATTTTGATAGTCATTGTTGACAGAGAAGGCCTACATAACTTGTCCTCAATAAATATCCTGGACTCTTTAGTCTCACTCAAATGGGCTTCCCTGGACAGAAACACCACACATGTTGATGTATTTCACTGCTGGAGAAAGGAACATGTCTGCGTGTATCCCAGGAAGAAAAAAGACAAGGAGCCTATGCATGAACTCCAGAGTCTGACTGATCTGTCTTTCCCTCCTGCTGATCCTGCTGTGTGCCCTCGAATACCACTGGCTCAGAGCCTTGAGTGTTTGCAGTGATTTCCCAGATAGGTGGGTTGTCCTGGAACTCCTGACACAAATCACAAATCCAAAGCAGGCAAACCAAACAAAAAACAAAACAAAAACAACAAGCACAACACATAGGAGGAAAGAAGGTTCAGCAAAACAGAGCCTTACTTCTCTGGATTATCTGGAAACTTGATCCGTAACTCTTGGTTTTTATAAGATCTTTTCTCAAATGTAAGGATCATTTTCTTCACGGAGCTCTCATCTAAAGGTTCCTCCTGGTACAAAGGGAACAAACAGCAACAATTTCAGTCCAAAGGGATTTCTGATTCACTGATCACTACTTGTTTTCCCCAGCTCTTAAATGGTATTCTGCCACTCACATTTCTGGCTTAAATATACAGTACATACTTATCTCCCCCATTGGAAAGAAGGTTAAGGGTCTAGATCACATGCTACTTTGTATCACTGTCTCACAACTAGTTCAGGAAGCTCAGTTTAAGGTTTGAAAGACGGCTCATTCAACAAATATTTCTTGAGCATACTGTATGCCATGGAATAAGCAACAATATTAGATAGTATTATTTAATACTTACCCATCCTTCTTGTTGTACAGGTAAGATAACTCTCAGGTTTAAAAGAACGTGTTCAAGGTCAAACCCTGAGTCAGTGACAGCAGACCTCAATCTTTCCTCCGCCCCGGCCAGGGGTCAGCAAACTCCAGTCCACAGGCCAAATCCAACTCACAGCCTATTTCTGGACAGCCCATACCATAAGAATGCTTGTTAAATAGCAACAGTCACAGCTTTGCATTTCTTACACATTACTGTTTTGGGTCCTTACTAGCTGCTGAGAAGGAAATCAGAGAGGCCCAATACAGCATCAAGAATTTAGGAAACTCACTCAGGGGAGACATAAAAAACTAGTAGACCATACAGTGTTCTTATTTCAAACACTGGAATAATAACTACAAAGGTAAATAAAATGAATTTTTGTAAACAGAATCATTTCCCCCCAAAAAATCTACATTAAGACTTCAGGAATGTTTTCTCCTCCGTTTCTTTTCAAGGTTACAGTCACTTGCTGCGATGCACTCTGCCTCTCTTACACCCAACTCCTGGCTTCACAGTTTTTGTGGCCACTGACCACAGCTTACAACTAAAAGCAATACGAAGACTGCTATTAAGAGAACCAGAAACAGATCCTTTTGGAAAGCACTGAATCATCTCATAATTGTATAAGTACTCAAAAGTGTTAGATATTATTTTATTAAATTTCAATGTTCATATGTTGGGGGTTTTTTGTTTTGTTTTGTTTTGTTTTATGTTCAGCTAGCCAATATATATCGGGTTTTATGTAGGAGTTATTTATAAATTTGTTTTGGGCATGACAGATTTCTTAGATTTTATCAATGACTCCTGGCCCCTGAGGGCCTCTTTTGGACTCCCACCCCTTGCCCAGTTATCTGTAGCGTAAAGAGAAATTTCAGAAACTGAACTCAGTGTCCCGGCTCAGTCAGGACTCAGAGTCAAGCTTCACTACTCACTAGCCACATGGCAATATTACTTTGCTGAATATAATCCTCAAACCCTCACCAAGTCCAATTGCCTCTACCTCACAAGTCCTTGAATTCAACCACTTGGCATTCAGAATAAAATTCTAAATCCTTCACATGACCCATGTAAAGAAGGTCTGGCAGGATCTAGCCCAGACAATCTCTCCAACCCCCAACCAGACAATCTCTCCAAAACACCCCTTTTGGTGGCCCACGTCTACTTGTTCACTGCTGACTCTCCAGTGCCCACCACAGTGCCTGGCGCATAGCAAGCTCCCAGGGAAGATGTGCTGAAGGAAGGCAAGCAGGCAGGGAGAGATGGAGGGGGAAAATATTACCTGTCTCTTTCAAGGTCATGGAGATGACCTATAGAGATGGGCATAAACTGTTGTACAAACGAAAGGACGCTTCCTTAACGTAAACCCTTATTGTTCTACTAGCAACAGGGACGATGTATCCAATGTGCCACATGGATTTCACTACATAATCTAAATTTTTAGGAAGGGTTAAGTCACTTTCAAACAACTTCAATCGCCACTTCTTTTCTTTCCCCTAGCTAACATCTTGCCCACTCTGTAGAAAAAAATGGTTTAATAGTACAGCTCTCACAGGATCCCCCAAATCTTAGCCTCTCCAGGGTTTGGCCTTCCCTCCTTTAATTTCCCTCCAACGCTGGGGGAAAACTGAATTATCCATCTTAGTCATCGACCACAGCAGTATCGCCAATAGCTCAATGTCAGAAACCAGAAGGAGATTTCAGAAAGATGAATGCTGGTGATGTAGCACAAAAAGGACAATAATATTTTACAAGCCCACGTGACTTTACAGGGGCAAACATCACTTGTTTTTCATTAAATGGGACTTTGGTGGCAGTGAGAAAATAACTCCTGGACTTGCAGTCTTCCATGTGTCATTTTTACAAAGCGATCTCTTTTTCCCTTGTCCCTTAACAGAAGGCCTGGTCCCACACTACATTTCTGTCTCCCAGGCTAGAAACCACTTACCCATGACAGCTACTATCCTAATCCTCCAGT
Source organism: Mustela nivalis (assembly GCF_964662115.1). Taxonomy (NCBI): domain Eukaryota; kingdom Metazoa; phylum Chordata; class Mammalia; order Carnivora; family Mustelidae; genus Mustela; species Mustela nivalis. The sequence goes on along the minus strand of NC_139027.1, from coordinate 123,507,961 downwards.
ACCAGCCTTGCCCTACATGGGAATTATACCTGCCAATTAACTGCTGCTGCAGGGCTAACAGATTGAGCCGAAGCTAGTGAGGAGGGCGGGAGGGAGAAAGGGAAGAAGGGGGAGTGGAGAGCAAAGGAAGAAGGGAGGATGAGCTACACACACTGTCACTGTTTGTCTAAGCCAGCAGGGTTACTGCCCTCAAGAGAGGAAATTCAGGACTGTCTCCCACCACAGATTTCCAAAGTGTCACCATCTTTTAGGGGCAGACCCCAAATTAGCACTGGTACAAATCCTAATGAGGAGAGAGTTATTGTCACAACACAGTAAAGACCTTTTTGGAATATGAATCCATTTTTTTTTTCTTTCTCAGATTCACACTCCAGCTTCATTTTTTAAATCCAAACTTAGCATCATATCTTTCAGGGAACCAGAAAACAGCTGGCTCTTAAGAATCTATTTCCATAATTCATATTGAACAAAATGCCAGAGTGAAATAACATACAAGTTAACACTTAAGGATATAAAAAGACACTTAGGTAAGGTCATTTTATTTTTAATCACTGGCATTTTACCTCTACTCTTTTAGCTTCATTTATTCATTCAATAAATATTTATTAAGGCCCTCCAAGAGCTAGGCACTGCACTGAGTGCTAGAGATACAGCTGTGAACAAACAGAGCCAGTCCCTCCTTGCCTAAAAGGTGAAGGAGAGGATAGCAAATGAGGAAAATAAGCCAGGATTTCAGATCACAGTAAGCACCATGAAGAAAATATACTGACCAAAGTGTAGGAGAATGACTTACATGTCTATCTCAGAGAGAGGAAGAAAGTTTCTTTGAGGAGGAAACATCTGAACTGAGACCCAAATGAGAAGAAAGAATCCCACCATGCAAAGCCTTAGGGGAAGAGCATTTCACAAAGGGCACAGAAGAAAAAAGGTCCAGAGGTAGGAATGAGTACGCATTAAGGCATCCTGAGGATGAGCAAATAGCACCTCTTTTCCAAAACTGTATTTTTTCAGTTACACCTAAATACCTAATCTCTTACCTCCACCTTGAACTTCTCCACCTCTGTTGCTTTGCTAATGCCATCTCAACTGAAAAGGCTTCTTTCACCAATCTGATAAAATTCTGCTCCTCTTTCAAAGACTAATGGCTACATTAAAAAATGGAAGTGCCGTCCATGTGTCCAGTCTGAGAGGCCTCCCTGGCCCTCCCCAGTCAACAGCAACAAGCCCACAGTTCAGTGCTCAGGCCTCGATTAGGAGACATAATCCAGAATACTTTAAAAATGATCTTCACAATTTGAAAATGCTTTCCAACTCCATTATCACACTTCCCCTTCATGTCAACACTGTACAGTTAAGTATTCTTAACCCTATTCTACAGATGAAGCTGCAAAGCTCAGAGAAATTAAGGATTTGACCTAAAATGACAGTCTAGAGCCACTGAGTCTGGGCCAGCCTAGCCTGCCACCTTACCTCCTCCTCTTCCTCCTCGCCCTCTCTGTCAATAATCTGCAGCAGTCTCTTTTTGTCATCATCTGCTTCTTCTGCCACCGTCATTTCCTCTTCCCGATAGCGGCCACGGTCTCGGGGACCAGCTTGCCTCCGACGCATTTTCAGCTCTTCCTCTTCATCATCCCGGGGACGTTTTGTGCCCCTGTTGGGCTGAGAAAGAAAAAAAAGAAACATGGGATTCCAGAGCTGGAAAAGACCTAGAAGGGCACAAATAGCAGACATTCTAGAAGCTTTCAAGGATTCACCAATGAAAAGCTCCACAGTATGATTTCTCCCACAAAATGAAGCTCCAAGTGGTCATTTCTTCAGACCTGTAGTGATTCTATAAATATATGACTCAAGTCTCCAGTCTCCCACACGGGAGCTGGCTTTTTTTTTTTTTTTTAACAGAATTTTTTTAATATGCAAAGTTTTATCACTTTACAAAAGTTGCTGTGTATACAGAAATCACATGGAACACAGACACTCTTGAGATGGGTTAGGCTCAATTTACTAGTTATGATACAATCCCCAACACCAAACCCTTTGCAAGGTTTTAATTCACGTCTAAGAAAGAGTACAGTCACTCACAAGTACTCCGTACAGAGAAGATTACATATGTAACATCCAAGGGTCTATTGCACTCCGAAGTCCTACTTTACGGAAGAGCCGGGTAGAGTAAGGGCCAGAGGTAGTATTACCCAAAGTCACAAAGCCAGCAGCAGCACTGAAAACACAATCAGTGCTTCCTGACTTCTGGTCCAGGGCTCTGGCTGCCACACTGTTAGGTCCTCGTTTTGCCTTTGACACTGCAGTCCATGAAGGAGTTCTTAACAGCGGCCTTCCATTAAATTGGAATAAAATGAAACACTACTGGAATGGGCTTCAGAGCTGAGGAGAGACAGCACTGCACCAGGAATCAAAGAGCCCAATGTCTCCAAGCAGCTCAGGTTACTACTGGTGCAGCTCTGGGCACGTCATTAATCTCCCTATACCTTCGCTTCCTCATCTTCAAATGGCAAATGGAAATTCTAGCCTTTTTCTCTGTGAGCTTCAAAGGACGCTTCTATGTGTGTGTATTTTTACCATTCTTTCCCCAGCTTCACTGAGATATAATTGACATATACCAATGCATACAATGTGATATTGATTCATATATATATTGCAAAATGATTACATTTGTTAGTTAGCTAACACCTCCATGACCTAGTAAAATTACCCTTTTTTTTTTTTGGTAGTGAGAACTTTTAAGATCTACTCTCTTAGCAACTTTCAAGTATACTATACAATATTGCTAACTATAGTCACTCTGCTATACATTGGGTTCCTAGAACTTATTCATAACTGGTAGTTTGTACTACAAGGTGCAAACTTCAGTGAAAGAATGCTTGGTAAACAAGGGGCATATGGGTGGCTCAGTCCGTTGAGCGTCTGCCTTCAGCTCAGGTCATGATCCCGGAGTCCTGGGATGGAGCCCTGCATTGGGTTCCCTGATCAGTGAGGAGTCTTTCTCCCTCTCCCTCTACTACCCTTACCCTCCCCCCGGGCTCATGCATGCTCTCTCTCTCTCAAATAAAGTCTTTAAAAAAAAAAAAAAAAAGAACGCAAACGACAACAGTACTAAACAAATAGAAAAGATTATTACTATAAGGTAATCCACATGATTCTGTCTTCCTCAATATAAGACATCTGTGTTAGGCTCAATGAACTTTTCTTTATATGTTATGATAACTACACATAGTGTGTGATAACTGCACACTAATAGTGTGCTAGGTGCAACATGATTTATTAGGATCAACAGAAAAGAATGCCACATTTCCTGCCAACCTGCTAAGTTGTTTGGTGGTGATAAGAGACAAATTTCTACTATACACATTACACATCTCACCTTGTGGCTTATAACCCACACTGCTACTGAACTCCACTATCCCAGTGGTGCAAAGTCATTTCCCTCTATAGTCACATACCCTGCTGGTTCCACATACCAGGTGTGCCAGTAAGTCTAAGCATATGACATTGCTTAGAAAACTCACGTTAGACAATTCAGTTTGTAGGTTACCACCTGCTATTTTTCACTCTGTTCCTAGTCTCCATGAGATAGATTATAATTTCATATAACACTCTATTCCATAAATACAAAAATTATAAGAATCTATTGTCATCATCACTGGTCGGCACTCAGAAAAAGAGGAGAAAAAAAGAAAGAAATCAAAAAGAAATCAACATGCCAGTCACCATGGACTATAAGCAAAAGGAGGTGGTGGTTTTCATGTGAGAAAGGAAGGAAAGGTAGCTTGATCCTAAAGGAGGGCAGACTTCAAACCAGAAATCTGCAGCTCCCCAGCAGGTAAGGAACTTCAGCCCCCTGGGAGCACTAATTCTTTCAGGCTCATAAAACGAGGCCTGCTGCGATTCTGATTAGCGTGAGGCTGCTGCAGCAGTCAAATCAAAGCACGAGGTCCATAGTTCTCCACGGAAAGGAGATTTCTGGATTGTTTATCTCTGAGGGCAGAGAGAAAAGGCAGTGGACCACAATTAAAAGGAGAAAGCCAAATACCGCCACAGTTAAGAAATGCAAACCTAAAGAATACTGGCAGTCTCTCTTTGGAATACATCTTCCAATCTACTTTTTTAAAACAAACATTTCAAAGGTAGGGGAGGAGTTTCACTTTTACCTCTAATAATTGTCCTTGAAATAGCACTTTCCTCCTGCAGAACTTAAAGCACCTCTCTTAATCTTCACCGCATCTCTGGGCAAGAGAAGTAGGTTAACAGTTCTATTTTCTAAGAGGGGAGACAGGATGCCTGAGATCCTTTAATAAACTCCTGCAAAGACAACCTGGTCCCTTCTCAAAGTTGAACCTGATCTCCGGGAAGTTTGCTAATCTATCATGATGCCAGGGCCCTAACTGAGACAGGTCTGAGGGACTTTCAGTCAAGATTATATGACTTGGTCAAGTTAAAATGATATTTGTTAAACCATTCATTCAACAAATGATGTATTGAAGAACGGCAGGACTTGAAGGTCTTCAAGTAATAAGGCAGCCCAGTGGCAGTCCCAGGCTTCCATCTGGGTCACGTCTAAATGGGGAAACGAGGACAGCCAGGGCCAGGATGGATTCTTGAGACAAGAATAGCTCTGTTAATCTTTAGGAATAGTCTAAGCATAACACCCCTAAGAGGGCAAATTTCAGGTTCGCTAACTCTTTCTACAACTCCCCGCTCTGTCACACGGGACATCCAGCTCGAGCTCCTCTCAGGACAACTCTCCAGCGGAGCAAAGCAGAACCCCTCAGGGTGCTCTGCCATGATTCCTTCACCAACATCCATCATCTGCTCCCACCTCCAGCGGACAGGTAAGGCATTCAAAGGCCCAGAGATATTTTATTTCAGCCATTTTTTTCTCCCAGGGCAAAATTTCACGAACTTTTGTTCTTCTCAACAAGCGTTGTCTCTTTTTCAGACACTAACCCTCCAAAAGAGAAGTTTCTACTCATATCTGAAATTTGACCACTCTCAAGAATAAAGTTTAGGATTTATTTCTTTAACAAATATTTATTAAATGCCAACTATGCATAAGGCCTCTGCTGGCCACTGGGACATAAAAGTAAGACAAGCATTGCTTTACTATCATGGGGCTTAACAGTCTAGGACATAGCTGCCCAATTAAAATGAAATGCAAACCACAGATGTAATTTAAAATTTTTTAGGGGCCACATTTTAAAAAGTAAAAAAAAAAAAAAAAGCAGATGAAATTAATTTTAATGTTTTTAATCTAATATGTTTAAATAGTATTTTAACATGTAATCAATATTTTAAAAATTACTAATGTGATATTTTACTTTTTTTCATACTAAACAAGTCTCTGAAATTTGGCATATTATTACATTCAGAGTGTATCTCAACCCAGACCCAGACCCATTTCAAATGCCCAACAGCCATATACAGCTAGCAGCTACCATACTGGCTACCACAGGTCTCCACAGGTCTAGAAGATTTTCATCCAAGGGCTTCCTGATCCCTGATAAAGACAAAATGGAACCATCTTTCCAGCAACCCTGCATAAAATACAGACTCATAGAAAGCTGAAGTCCTATTTGTGAAAGGTCCCCACAAAAATTTATAAAGCTAACAAGATTCTGACCTGGAAATAAACGTCTACATTGTATTTGCCAATATTTGCTATGGAGAGAGGGAGAGAGTGATCAGTTCCCAAAACAAAGCAAGAATATATAAGTGGGGAAGAATCTCAGAGCTGTCAGATGGATCCCACTACAGAAGAGCCAAAGGGCTCTGGATTCAGGAAGGGAATACAACACTCGCAGCCGGTCAGAGAGGTCAGGGCTCAGGCATGAGCTCTCCTTGTGTCTTACAAAACCAATCCCAAAAGGATTAAGCCATTCTTACCAGTCACCTTTGGAGATTAATTTGTTTTGGTATCTGAAAGGTGTTTGGAATCCCTCAAGATGAAGGAATGACAAAAGAAACTGTTACTCATAAAGTCATTTCTTGGTTTCTGCTGCCCACAAGACTAGAGAAAAAATGATTAACTCTTAACTTCTGATGTACCAGAACATCAGCCTTTAAGGATTTAAAAAATCTACTACATTCCCTGCCCTACTCCCAATAGGTTGTGAGTGGTATAAATGCTCTCTAAGCATTTGCCACCATCCAACCACACAGCTGGTAGCCTTTCTAGGTTACATAAAGGACTTCCACTTGTTCAAAGCTTATAGTAAGCTTCAAGATTATATACATAAGATGCTATTACTTTCCCAAAAACTTGAAGCCTATTATGTGTGTGTGTGTGCGTGATGGATGATATATATATATATATCCATCCCCCTGGAAACAGAAATCAAGACATCTCCACGAAAGCTTGGAAAGAGTTAAAGAATTAAGTAAGTAATCTGCCTAGGATACTCCCTGCATACCCAGACAATATCCAACCTAAGCTGTAGGTTTCATTTTTCCCTCTCTCCCTCTCTATTTTTTTTTTTTTAATTAAAAAGCAGTGAGAAGCTGTAGCTATAATGAGGAGCTGTGGGAAAATGCAGTTATATTGGGCTCAAAGTAATGTACCATAGGAAGAGGCTACATCACCAGAACGAATCCTAAATTAAAACTCCACTATGAAACCAACTCCATTTCCTCTGAGCATGCAATCTATATTATCACATTTATGGTCTTGTCTCGACCTCAATTAGACTTGGGGTGGGGGTGGGAGAAAGGGGCCTTCTATAATAAGCAATAATGGCATCATTATGATAAATTATGAAAACACACAGCACAATTATTAATGTGAAGAGCACATCTATACCAGGATATAACAGTGGAGATGTGGGGGAGGGGGCAGCATCTAAGTAAGTTCAGTATTCCAGGTTACCTGGGTTAGGAGGGGGTGATTTTCATAAAATGTACTTTCAAGTTAATGGAAAAAAAAATAGGTTCGATTCTATTTTAAAAAATGGAAAAAGTCAAAGGAAATCTTCTGAAACCTCATAATAAGCCAGGAATTTTTCACCTAGCACCAAGAAGCTTCCGAACTTCAGAAAAGGGACTTCCGACTTCCGAAGTACGATTTCCTCAATATCAAACAATGGGAAAGACTTAGAAATCTGGGCTCAAACGAATAATCTAGTTTATCCCTCTCTTTATAGAAATAAGGAAATCAGAGCTCTGTGGCTTTAAGCAATCTGTCTGTGATAGGCAGATAATACAAAGCTTCTAATTCCCAATATAGTGCTTTTCCTACTTTGCAATACTAACTAGTCATTGCTAACCTATTTGCAATTGGTGATACCCTACATGGAGAATGAGTTTAGGAGTCAAATCTTTCTAAATTCAAATCCTAGTCCCTCTACTTAGTTAGCAGTCCTGGGAAGTAATTTAGGCCCTCTAAGCTTGAGTTTTCTCAATCTATAAGCTAGAAACAATAACACTTTCATACATTTATGTGTATATATGTATGTAAGCACAAAAAGGCCAAGGTTTCTAGAGTGCCCAGCAGAGTTTGGCTCATAGAAGATAGTACATGTAGCCTCCACCTCTCGGACACACCTGATTCAAAAATCAAAGAACTCCAAGGTTGGAAAGGGTGTTAACCATTAATAGGTTTTAAAGGGAAAATCCTTTTTTAAAAATTTTTATGTCAAAATATGACAGGCCCCACCTGCTACTGCACCTTTTAATATCCAATGACTGAAAAAGAACACAAATATATTACTATTTTACAATACTTTAATTGCATTTGTTTTTAACTCCTATATTTACGAAAGATTTACACAGAGACATAGATCAATTTTGAGAGAGATTTTGAGAGACTGAGATTCATTCTACAGAAAATGCCTGTGTACATTTGTCTCAATTCACAATCTCCTACAGTAATTCTGAACCACTAGAGCCACCCAGACTTTAGGAAGTCTTGAATCTAACCCAATCATCTATTTGAGGTTTGAATCCCCTTTAAAACACGATCACTGGGTATAGACTGGGGCTTTCCTAACACTTCCAGTGAAACTTAACCCCTCCCTAAACCGTGCCCCCTCCCCCACCAATCTTTGGATCACTCACAGAGTTTGTTAAATTGAGGAGAAACCTTCCAACTTACAACTTTCTTCCTTGGTCCTTAATCTTCTCTTTAAAGCAATATAAACAAGATTAGTCCCACTCTCTCTTTAAAAAAAAAAAAATTCAGATTATTTCAAGACAGTAATCCTATTTCTTTCTTCCTCTATCATTACCTTTTCTTTTTCAGAATAAACACTTTCAATATGGCGGGGTGCACACAATGCAGGGGACAAAGGTAGGTATACAGATAATTAAATTCCTTCCTGCCATTAGGTTTCGTAATTTTAAAGCTTTCTGATACCTCTAAAGGTAATTAGACATATGGAATGTCACGAACCCAGGCTGTGGATGGATTGGTATAACCAACTTGAAATGCTCAGAAATCATCTGCTGTTAACCTCGCCTGATTACATTTTGTCAGAATAAAAGGGAATTTTCAAACATTCATTTTTACCAGATGGTAGTGAGTGGCCTGACCCAGAAGTTACAGATGAGCTGCAGTAATGAGTTTTCCCTTGCCTTTGCTGGCTGCACATTCACTGGTGACATTTTACAGCTAGGACTTCTGGCTCAATCAATATTTGCAGGCATGAAACCTGCCAAAGTTAACATCAGGGCTCCCTTGCAAATTTGCTTAAGGCACCAGCACTGAAAAAGCTCACAATCTCTAATGCTGCAACTACCATCAGCCAAAGTTCATAATCAGGGATCAAAGCCATCAGAGACAGAAAATTCTACCTACCTCAACTCAAAAGGTTATTGTGATGACTAAAACTCCTTACAAAGGGGCCCTATGTAAACTATCAAGCGCTATATCAACAAAGGATTATCATAGATATTTTTAAGAAATATCCAAGAAATATTCCAGGTATTCATACACAATTACATATTATGTCTTTATAAGAATTAAAGCTTAGGGAAAACAAAAATCAATGAATCATGACAATTTACTACCTTTTTTTTCTGGAAGAAAACCAAGTACCAGAACCTCAAAATCTCAAAGCAAAATTATTGCAAATATAAAACAAAACTCTCATTTACTTGATTCCCAATTAAAAAAAAAAAAAGGTACTGAGAACACAATAATTACTGGAGAACATGGGTTTTAACTGCCCACAAGGAGTCAGGGGTGGGGAGGAATCAATGTAACAAAAATTAAAATCACCAAGACTCTCACTTAAGATCTATAATCTGATTGGCTGACAAGTAACATGGATGTGATTTAGGATTTAAATCACTAGTCATTAAGATTCTACTTAATCCATTTTTCCTACCAAAAAAATTCTTACTTCTTTTTAAAGCCTGAAATATCTTCATCTCACCTCCAAAGGGTGTGTAGATTTCCTTTTTTAAAAGTACAAACTATACTTTAGCATCCATGATTTACTTTGACATCTTCTCTGATTAATTCTGCAGCTGCATCAGAAAGCTGAATGTTGATTCAGTTTCTTTATTTATCAAGGCTAACAGAGGCAGATACTTGTAAAATTGTTGGAAGGTAAACTACCCCCATTTTAGCAGACTTATTAGGAATGTTTTGTCAGTTACACCCGAACCATCATCATTCATTCATTCACTCAGGAAGTGTTTACTAAGCTAATAGAACCTGAACATCACTCTGTTAGGTGCTAGAGGGAGTATCAGACATCAATCCAATAACAATAACAACAGAATTGCACTGATCTAAAAGCAGCAGCATAGTACAATGCAAAGAGCAGCAAACCAATAATCAGAAAGAAAATGTAGGTGTTTGTGAATCACTTAAGAGTCACATGACCTTAGATAAGTCATTTGACTTATCAGTGCAGCATTTCTAAAAAAACGCTCTGCCCTTGCTCTACATCACAGGACTGTCTTAGTAAGATAAGGAAAGTAAGATTAAATAAGATAAAGACATAGCACTTTGAAAAGAAAACAGAAACTATGATTTAATTTCCCTTAATGACTGCAAAGTTCTAATATATACAACACTTTTAGATTTACTTAAAATCAGCTTTTGACCAGGAATATCATCACAATTATCACAAAAGAAAAAAAAAAAAAAAAAAAAAACACCGGGCACCCCATAGGTATCTAGAAAGGGACCCAATGTCACTAGTAATGAGGAAAATGCACATAAAAACCATAAGATATCAGATTGGCAAAAAATGAAAAATTTAAAATCTAGCCATGTGTTAAAGATGTGGAGAAACAGGAACTGTTAAAACTTGCTGATAGGGGGTCCCTGGGTGGCTCAGCGGGTTAAAGCCTCTACCTTCTGCTCAAGTCATGATCCTAGGGTCCTGGGATAGAGCCCCATGGGCTCTCTGCTCAGCAGGAAGCCCGTTTCCTCCCCTCTCTCTGCCTGCCTCTCCATCTACTTGTGATCTCTGTTAAATAAGTAAATAAAATGTTAGAAAAAAAAAACTTGCTGATAGAGAAGTATAAATGAGTATAGGACTAACTGGTGATACCTAATAAAACTGAAAATGCATATATTCTGACTACCCCAGCAATTCTTCTCCCAGGTATATACACAGAAATTGTCAGACATATGTACAAGGAAATACTTAAATAATGTTCACTGGAACATATCTGTAATAAGAAAAAAGAAAATTTCAACCATCACTGGCTGTACACATAACAATATAAAATGTGTGGGAATAATAATCACCAAATTCAAGATAGTGATTGCTTCTAAAGAGAGTAATAAATTGGATTAGGGAGGGGGCACACAATAAAATGGGATTAGGAAAGAGTATATAGGAGACTTCAATTGTATTTATAAAATTTTATTTCTTAAAGATCTGAAGTAAATTTGGCAAAATGGTATGGTTATGCACACAGTTACAGGGAGAAAAGGGGGACCACTAGAAGCTAGCAGGGAATCATGCAGAACAAGTCATGCCCCACTGGTTGCAGTTCCTTGATGTTGTTGTGGCTCACTCAGGTTAAGGGTTTACAACACATATTGGGTAACTTTATCTCAACAGGATCTTTCACAAAGTTACTCAAGCAGGCAGAAAGAGAAATGTGGATGAATGGCAGGCAGCACAGATAGGTAGAACCATAATTGGTCGAACCAAAAGAGTATAAGCACTGTGGAGTCCTTTTGTTTAAACTCAAAATAGCAAATACATAAAGTCCCTGTCAGGAAAAATGTGACTTAAAAAAATTCAGTCAGAAAAGAGCTTGATGGCTTCAGTAAATCTCCAATTCAATGAATCAACAGGATGACCAACTTTAAATATCCTTAAAGCTAATGCATATTAAGGTCACACTATCAGAAGTGTAATATCCAATCTGGCTACAGTCTCGCAGCATTGAATTAGCCACCACACATGAACAAGAGGCATTAAATCTAGATAATGTATGAGCCGGACAGTACAGGGTCTGGAAACCCTGCTATAGGGAAAACCAATAAGGACATCAGCAAAGATTCAGGGAAGGACCCAGGAGTCACCTTGGGTTATTTAAACAATGCCCTGGAATGGGGTAAATCCGTACTGTGCTACCACGAATAGCAGATCACTTTCCTTTCCTCTTTCATTCTGGAGAAATCCTACTCAGCCTTAAGCTCCAGCTCTAAGGTCACCTTCTCTAAGGGTATTCCCAAAACTCCAGTAAGACCTTGGAGCTTCCTCAGCAGTGTATCTGATCATCCCTCTATCAGCACATAACACATGCATTGATAAATCTCCATCTCCTCTACCAATTCATAAACTGGGTCCTCAAGAGCAGGAACCATGGGATCCGACCCTTGTGGCTAACACCTCAGCATCCAACGGTGCCCAACATCAGAATAGGAACTCAACCCACGTTGCTAAATCAGTGATTGACAGATGGGGGAGGACAGCTAAACCAATGAACTACCCAGGAATCATAACTTACTATTAGCAAATATATATAAGGTACACATATTCTCAGGGGTCCTTGGGTCTTTAACTTGACTGCGGCTAGGCAGGATTCATTCGCACCTACATATCTGATCATTTTATGCCATCCTGGATTGTATTTTCATGTATCGCTTTGTTAATTCTCTAATGGTGGCATCAAGCGATATAAACAATAAGAACAGTAAAACTCAGATTCAGACAAAAATTATCAGTTCAACCTCATAATTTACCAATGAATAGACCAAGACTCAAGAAGTGACAGGACTTGAGCCTGAAATCATAGACAGAAAGAGGTCTGAAACCTCTCACTTTTTTTTTTTTTAAGATTTTATTTATTTATTTGACAGAAAGAGATCACAAGTAGACAGAGAGGCAGGCAGAGAGAGAGAGAGAGGGAAGCAGGCTTTCTGCTGAGCAGAGAGCCCGATGCGGGACTCGATCCCAGGACCCTGAAATCATGACCTGAGCCGAAGGCAGCGGCTTAACCCACTGAGCCACCCAGGTGCCCCTGAAACCTCTCACTTTTGCGGGAGCAGTACACACAACCTCCCGATCCCTTTCCTTAGTCACAACCCTAGGAACTATAATCTGAAAGGCCTAATCTTCGTCATTGCTCCCTGTTGCCATCATCTTTCAACTAACTTTAAAATTTCTTCTGCTACTTTTCTATCTATGGCTTTAACCAGGAAAGCTCTTCTCTGTCACTTCTCCTTGCTCATTTGTAAAAGCAACGTTTTTTTCTCTGTACGGAAATTGCGCTAAGAACTCCCTCCCCCAGACCATTTAGGGAACCTACCCAGTCCACTCTGAATCTTTAAATATTAAGTAAAAAATTAATAAGGCAATGTTATTTTAAATTATTTATAGTTAAAGCAAAGCTCAGATACAATGAATTCACTTTATTCTTTTGGGTGACACAAAGGTTAGATACTTTGTAAGTGCTTGTCACAGAGGCAGGGGAGAGGTAGAGTACTGGTTCAGCAAGCAGCAGCCCCACAGAGTGGTTCTGCACGTAATATGGCACACCTGTTACATGTAATTACGCTGACAGAGAAGATTCCAGCCAGAGGAATATTGCTCCTAGCAATGGACAATTTCATTAAGGCTAAAGTGGGGCAAGGAAATCTTTAATTACCTTTTCTGTAAGTTGCCTCTGAGGTCACTGCCAAGACTTAAAACTTCATTCCTCTTTCAAACAGAAAAGAGTGGTTGGGGAGAAAGTATGTACACTCCCAGGGAGACAGGTAGGAAAGAAAAAACTGAAGATGTTCTGAAAAAATGGGAAGGAGGGGGGATGAATAAGCTGGGACTGAATTAGTGAGAACCAAATCGTAAGTAAGAAATAAATAATTTCATTCATTTACATAATCAAGATCTTTCACAGCTGCTCATTAATTCAACGGTTCTGATCCGGTTTTGATCTCAGGAACTTAAGACATTAGCTACCACCATTACTTGCTTTCAAAGCTAAAACTTAACCCACATAAGCCTGTTACACAATAGCTGCCACATTTATTTCAAGGAAGACAGAACTCACATCAAACTTTACCCTGAGTATCCTGTTTTTTAAAGAGAGTATTTTTCAACATTATGGGTAATACTTTAAAGTCTGAAAACATAGCATGATTATATAATTTACTTGCTGTCTAGTGCCCATTTACCTCTTTCAGCTTGAACAAAGTATCTGGTGTATCTGGCCTCAATACATGCTTGTTGATGAGCCCATCAAAAACAATGAAAAGAGATGCTTTCATGTCTACTTTTGTCTAAGATGCACTTTATTTTCCTCAACTCAAAGGCCTTACTATTTCTAGAAGCTTTACAAACTGCTCAAGTTTGCAAAACACCTCCATTCCCAATAAAGACAAGTATGGGAAATGAGTTCTTCTTATAGTCAAAAATATTTCCTCCACCTAGAACACAGAACAAACACTGACCACATGGCCACAAGGAATATGATCAAAAGGAACTGTCTGGGAGCCTGGGTGAATGCCTCTTGCCACCTACAAACTCCCCCTGCGAGTTCTATCCCCACCACTACAACTCTCTTGCAAGAAGGTTATAAAACTGACTTTAAAGTGATTTTAAACTACTAACTCTTCATTTCAAGAACATTTTAGGACACTCAATTTCCTAGCAGTAGCATCTCGTAGACCAGAGAAGGCAAAAATGCCCATTTTGCTGGGCAGGAAGGGACTCTACCAAGGATTAAGATAATTAAATAACTGTCTTATAGAGAAACATAAATTAAAAAATAAAATAATGTGAACCATCTCGCCCCTTTTTAAAGTTTTCTTTGAAGCTTGGCAGGCTTCAGTACCAAAACAAAAAGCAAAACAAAACCAAAAAACCCTACAGAACCGGCTGCCTTAGAAAAAGGTACCTGAAAACAAACGGCAACTGTTTTTGTGCACAATGCAGAGCCATTATTACACGTTATGGTAGCTTTACTTTCTGAGAAAGGAAAGGAAAGTGAATTTTCATAAGCAAGCTTCCTCTGTGGGTGAATCGCTAGTCAGTTACAACCAACTCAGAGAAAGCCATCAAGGCAAACTACCCATTAGCTGTCAATTTAGAATGACTCCAGAAAGCCAGTCCCAGAGCTCCACTGATACCTCTCAACAACCTCTTAATCTTATTTATAACACCTGTGTTAAAGCAGCCTGCCATCAATCCAACTCGCCTCAGACTGAAATTACTTAGAAACTTGAGAATCCCGGCAAACATACCAAAAAACAGAGAGACGCTGGCTGAAAAACCCTGCACACAAAGGAATTTGGCCATCTCTTTTAAACAAAAGCTGCATAAGGAAGCCAGGCGGGGCCTCGTCAGGCAAAGTCAGATATAAATCTTGCAAAGGGCTTCTTAGGAGGCACTGAGGTCAGAGAATCTTAGGGTTTAAAGAAACCATAAAGAATTCTTCCACCGCTTCTCACCAAGTGATTATCCAAGCTGTGTAATAGTTACCATTAACTGTGTGATTATGTTCATTATCTTTTTCCTCCCCACACAGCCCTGCTAGGTAGGGGACATCGGTTCCCTGTTTTTGCAAGTAAAGAAACCAAGGCTCAGGTGACTTGCTTAGCGAACTGCCTAAGCACCTAAGAAACTGATGCTAAATGAGTCCTATGAAAAGGAGAGACTGGTGCATTGAGAAGAAAATGGACTTCAGCAGTCAGACATCCAAGTCTGTTACTAGAGTGTGACCCTGCGTAAATCACCACCTCATCCCCGGAAAAAAATGCTGTCCCAGTGAGGAAGCATCTAACCCAGTAAAGTACTTAATACATGTTATATAAGGGGAAAAAAAAAAAATGGAAATGGATATGCCGAATACAACAACATGAAATAAAAACTAATCTTGTTGTTTGTATTATCTCTTACTTTTTGTCTCTAAGGTTGGGTAAAGAGAAAATAGCAATTATGGCCCACAGCAGACCTACAGCAAATCCTGGGCAAATAAATGGATCAATCAATCTGCTGCTTTGGAGTCAGAGACAACTCCAGTCCAAAAAAAAAAAAAAAAAAAGGCCATCACTCTCAGGTTATGACAGTATTAGAATCAAGCTTTTATGAAGATCATCTATTGTTTTTTTAAGGCAATGACTGAATCACTGTCACAGTGGCTTACTCTACTCTCCATTGAGAAAGAAGAGACAAGAAGGAGAAGGCAACTGTGAAGGTGCTAACGGCACCTAAAGGCTAAAGATGCCTTTAGAAGAAAACCAAATTCAGCGGCTAATCACTGATTCACTGCTTCATTCATTTCCTTATTCCTTCTTCCTTATTTCCATTCTTCTTTTCCTTTCTTCAGTCAAGAGACATTTAGTGAGCTTGTACTACATAGCATGCACTGATCTGATCAGTGTCCTTGAGGAACTCAAAGTCTAATGGGAAGAAAGACACATAACCAAGTAATTTCAATACAGAACTGCTGGGAAAGGCAGTCCACGCGTGCGGTATTTCCACCCCCCACTCGGCTGCACAGGACTGGGCCTCAGGCCTGGAATGGGTAGTAAGGAGCCCATACGGCTTGTGCCAGGCTTAACACCTTGTATGGCAATAACGGTCTGTTTTTGCTCAACGAGTGTCCCCTTGCTCTGCTTAAACATGTACATCAGTGCCCCTCAGGCACACCACCAGCTTTCAGGTTGGGGTCCTTCTGCTGCAAGAGAGATGGACACATGTAGGTCACTGCCCTGCGCTAGCTTCAGAGGAAGGAGGAGGGCCCCGCTAGCCACAAGGGACTAATGTACATCCCAGTAGCTGGTCTTGCTTTGCCTCTTCTCTGTGTGAGTAAAGCATTAGTCCATCCAGTACCTGACTGTGTGGGGTTTTCACTGGCAACTCCAGTACCAAGATGCAATGGGCAGAAGTGTTTGGAGTCCTCTCCCGGGACTGGTAACGGACGGGAGTGTTCTGCTCCCCTGGGTTTGATGACCAGTGCACGGTGTTCTGATGGACAAGAATGATACACATGGTAGACTCAGGCAGTACAAGACTGCGGTGATGGTAGCATTCTGCTGCATTCTATTTCCCAAGACACTTCTGTTTTTAAGCTCCCTTCACCCACCAGAGCCCTCTATTAGGAAAATATTTTGCCATTTGCTATCTTGTGTCTTTGGGCAAGTTTACTAAACCTCTGTGAACTTCCTTTCCTCATGTACAAAATGGGAATAAGAATACTGACATTCCCAGGGTTGCTTTTAGGATGAAATGCAGTAACACCTATGAACTGAAGAGCACAGTACCTGGCTCCCAGTGAGCTGGTAGTTCCTAGCCCTTTGTTCTGTTCTGGTGTGGTGGCGCAGAGGGGGAGAAAACACATACTCTTTTTTACCACACTGAAATTTCTACGAGCTCCTCTATGAGCTGCTTTTCATTCACTTCAAATCAGGACCATACTTTCCCTGTAAGTAACCCTTTTTTGCCACAAACACAATCTGTCAATTGAAGGCAAATCTGCCATTAATGCAGAGGCAAGACTTCAAGCCCAGCCACACACCGTCTCCTGATATTATCCTTTTAGGCTCAGTGTCACGCTCCTGAAAAAAGCTCTATGCACTGTACATAGCAATCGAAAAGTTCACATGGTCAGAAGTGCCTCTGCCTCACACAAGGTGAACCATGGCCAAAATTGCTTTTTTAATTAAAATAAGACTTCCTGAACCTCTTGCTGACAATCACAACTGAATGTGGAGCCCAGTATCAGACAACCAGTCTCCATCTTTCTCTAATGGTAAGCACACGGAGGAGATAGGGGGAAAATTACTAATTTAAACAAAATGTTTAATCATCTAATTATAGGACCGGCTCCAAGAAGATGGAGAGTGATTTGCAATCCTCATTATGGAACCCGCGTGTGACCACTGACAAAAGTCATGTCATCCAGAAGGCCACTATCATCTTTTCTTCCCCCACTGAGTTTTCTGTGTCCTTGTAAATGCTGTGGGAATGAAAGAAATCTTTGGGGGGAAAAAAGTCTCCCCAAGTTCATTATGCAGAATGAGGTATAAGGATCCCCAGTAAGAAGCCAGGGAGATAATATTTAGTGATTTTACACTGGCAGATTGAGCAGCCCGAGGGTCTTTGAAACTCACAAGTCTTGGGCGCCTGGGTGGCTCAGTGGTTAAGCCGCTGCCTTCGGCTCAGGTCATGATCTCAGCATCCTGGGATCGAGTCCCGCATCGGGCTCTCTGCTCAGCAGGGAGCCTGCTTCCTCCTCCTCTCTCTCTCTCTGCCTGCCTCTCTGCCTACTTGTGATTTCTCTCTGTCAAATAAATAAATAAAAAAAAAAAAAAAAAAAAAAAAAAAAAAGAAACTCACAAGTCTTGTAAAAACTGCCCAACTCAGGTGGTGGTTAAGCAATTCTTTTTATTTGCTGAAAAGTCCTGTCATCAGTGGTACTGAGATGCATTGAGAATTAGGGTGGTGCCTACCAATAGCACCTTTGGTCAGAAGGAAATCTGTTCCTCTGCAGATATGCTTGTTACCACTGCTAATTTGTGTTATCTCTGCCCATTCAGATCTCCATGCTAACTCAGGAGAAAAAGTCCCTGCCAACCAAGTCTGACAAGTCTGATGGCAGAACTCCCACTGGAGAATCAGCCGAGACAGCAAAGGCAGGCAATTATTCCCTTTCATTAGAGAGAGTTCTTTTTAAGTTTGGTTTTTGTGGGTTTGTTTTTTGTTTTTTTTTTTTTTTTAATTTTGAAAACAAAAAGTAGCCATTCACAGCCACTACTCACTGCAGTCACTTACACAACTGGCAGAAACTTAAATTCCCCCCCTAAGCCAACCAGAAAGAGCTGTGCCCCTGTAATTACCCACTGTAATGTAAAACCAGACGCAGAGAGGATGGCCACAGCAGATCTGGGCAAGACAGCAGTGATATTTAATCATCAGTCCAGACCATCTGCAACTGTTTTGCAGAAGCACATAAAGTTTATGGATTCCAAAGCTCCCTACAAGTTACCAGGTGCTGAAGGTCAGCTGCACTGTCCTCTTGTCCACTGGGGCTGCTTTCTTCATTCTCTCCAGGCCAGGGTGCTCAACAAAAGGCACTATGCCCACATTCTCTGAGCCAAGCCTGGCAGGAGGAGAGTGTTGCTTCTTGATTAAGCCAGAACGTAGATTAAATGTTTAGAACTGGGAGATTCTGAAAACAACCTAGGTGGGAAAGCAATTATCCTAGGGAGAGCAGAGCTTCGGCTGCGGCCCCCTGCAACACAAAGGTGAATTCTACCCACTTTGAACACCTAAGCTGGCCAGGCTGCTCCCTTACAATCTATTCTACATTCAGATGCAGTGCTCTTTTCAAACATAAACCAAATTGTGACACTCCACAGCTTCAAACCCCTAATGGCTTCCCACTGTACCAACAACAAAATCTAAACATTTTAAGGTTACCTCCCCTCCCCACAGCTGACCTCTGTCCTTAATTGTTTCCTTCTCACTCACCATGCTCTAGCCATTTGCTTCAAACATGCTAAGTCTGTTCCTACCTTAGGGCTTTTGTACTGGATTTTTCCTAGGCCTATGCTGCTATTCCCACAGCTCTTGAGAAAGCTCGATCTTTCTCATCGTTCAGTTCTTAATTCGAATGTTACCCCCTCAGAAAGGCCTTTTAGAACCTTCTGATGCTTCACCATCACTCTATTACATCAGCCCATACTTTCCCCTTCATATCCCTATTTGAAATTATCTTGGTTTTGTGTATGTGGTATTTGTTTGCTTGTGTATGCATTCTTATTTATTTGTATTTGTTTTGCTTGTTGATTGTCTATCTTGCCCCCCTTGGATATAAGTTGCATAAAGACAAGGCACTGCAAATGTCTTGTGCATATCTACTCTCAGTGTCTAGTTTAACAACTTGCATTTAGTAAGCATTTAATAAATATCTGTTGAATAATTAAAGGGAAGGTTCAATATGTATCACTAATCTAAATGCAATTTCCTAACCCTCAAACACCTAGACTGGCTCACAGGCTGTCAGCATGTTTCACAATGCCCTAGAAAACACTGATTCTTTACCAACCCCTGGTGAATGATGAGGAAACAATGGCAAAGACAAGACCAAGGAGAACTTGTAGACTCTCAAAGTTGCAGAGTTTGGAAAATCTGCAAGCCTTTTGGGTGGAGTCTTGCCCAAATTGTCCTTTCACAGGAGGATCAGATGGGCTAGCAACAGTGATTACCAATGGCTGGGGCCAAAACCCAAAGTTTGGGTCTTAAAGATCCAGCAAAGGCAGGGTAAACCATATGAGGCAGCCCCAGCCCAGTCAGCCAGAGTCCTTCTGGGTGAGGCATCAGTTGGGAGCCAAAGAACAGATGTACATACTTGGGAGAGGGAAAAGAGAGAGAAAATGAGAGAGCCAAGAGCAAAGCACAAGACAGGAATGGGGCAGAGGCATGAAAAGGTCAGGAAGGGCGCCTGGGTGGCTCAGTGGGTTAAGCCGCTGCCTTCGGCTCAGGTCATGATCTCAGGGTCCTAGGATCGAGTCCCGCATCGGGCTCTCTGCTCAGCGGGGAGCCTGCTTCCTCCTCTCTCTCTTTCTCTCTCTCTGCCTGCCTCTCTGCCTACTTGTGATCTCTCTCTGTCAAATAAATAAATAAAATCTTAAAAAAAAAAAAAAGATCAGGAACAAGCACATGGGGTCTCAGGTGATTGCTACAATCTAGATTTCATGGGCTGGTGGGTGTGTGAAGTTGGATAGAAGACTAGCTTAAAAATATAGTGTCAAGGCCATCAGACGGGTAAATGGCTCCCCTCCAAAAATACAAGCAGCCATGAAGGAAAGGGGCACTCCACAGAAGGCCAGGTTAAGCTTCTGTCTGTGAGTGCTAGTTTCTCCTGAAAGACTCATGATTAGTGAGCACTGGTAACTGCTCAGATATTCTTCAGTCCCCAAAATGGTAGTGGTCGACAAAGAGAGCTACAAGAAATGCTGGATGAAAAATGAAGACAGGTGACACTAATTTGATCTCTAGTATCTTACAGGCCTTCAGTAATTAACAGAAGAGCCCTCAAGTTTTATAGTTCATCCAAAGATGACTAAGAATACTAATACTTCATCCAACCAACAGCCACAACTTTTCAGAAATCATGGGGGAAAAAAAAAAAGCAAAAAGGGCCTCAGAGGTTAGATTTTACCCTATTGTATCCTATTAAACAAACACCACCACTAAGAAGTGACAGGTGACACCAAAGAAAAGCAAGAAAAACAATAAACAACAGGCATAAGAACTCAAAATTTCTCTGTAATACTCCCAATGTTTTAATGCAGGAGTAAAAACTTTCCACACTTCAAAAGATCAAGGGAGAAATCTGGGCACAATTAACATGTGTTCATAATAATGGCCCTAAGACAACAGTTTGTTTTAGAAAGAAACTCCAAACAAAATGATGAAAAATTCAAGTTTTAAATATGGAAAAAAGCATGGTTCTGTTCTAAGCCCCATTTTATGACCTGAGGCAAGTCACTCTCTGTCCCTGTGCCAGGCCTTCCCCATTTGTAAAAGGAAGAAGTTCTTGTGCTGGCACTTTTGCTGCTCTTCTCAGTTGCTGCTATGTGGAAAATCTGTTCAGGAAAAGTACCCCATTTGCCAAAGACACCAAATAAAAGGGGCATTAGTGCAATTCAATACAACCCTCACCTTTTTAAAAAAGGAACCTCAGGGGCACTTCGGTGGCTCAGCTGGTTAAGCATCTGCTTCATCTCAGGTCATGATCCTGGGGTCCTGGGATCAAGTCCCACATGGGGCTCACTGCTCAGCAGAGAGCCTGTTTCTCCCTCTCCCACTCCCCCTGCACGTGCACTCACACACTCTCTCTCCCTTTGTCAAATAAAATCTTTAAAAATAATAGTAATAATGGGCGCCTGGGTGGCTCAGTGGGTTAAGCCGCTGCCTTCGGCTCAGGTCATGATCTCAGGGTCCTGGGATCGAGTCCCGCATCGGGCTCTCTGCTCAGCAGGGAGCCTGCTTCCCTCTCTCTCTCTCTGCCTGCCTCTCCATCTACTTGTGATTTCTCTCTGTCAAATAAATAAATAAAATCTTAAAAAAATAATAATAATAGTAATAAATAGGGAATCTCATTGGGGGTTTCTTTTCATGACAACCCCCAATTCATCAATGATAATGTCCTTTTCTTATTTCTTTATTGCTGCATTTTAACATTCTTTTTCTAATAATAATTTCAGTAACATATAATGTATTATTTGCCCCAGGGGTACAGGTTTGTGAATTGTCAGACTTACACACTTCATAGCACTCACCATATCACATACCCTCCCCAACGTCCATAACCCAACCACCCTCTCCATACCCCCTTTCCCCCAGCAATGCTCAGTGTGTTTTGTGAGATTGAGAGTCTCTTATGGTCTGTCTCCCTCCCGACCCCATCTTGTTTCATTTTCTCCTTCCTTACCCCCCAAGCTCCCCCTGCCCCGCCTCTCAAATTCCTCATATCAGGGAGAGGATATGATAATTGTCTTTCTCTAATTGACTTATTTCACTCAGCATAATACCCTCTAATTCCATCCATATCGCTGCATATGGCAAGATTTCATTTCTTTTGGTGGCTGCATAGTATTCCATTGTGTATATCTATCACATCTTCTTTATCCATTCATCTGTTGATGGACATCTAGGTTCTTTCCATAGTTTGGCTATTGTGGATATTGCTGTTATAAACATTCAGGTGCACATGCCCCTTAGGATCACTACATTTGTACCTTTAGGGTAAACACCCAGGAGTGCGATTGCTGGGTCGTAGGATAGCTCTATTTTCAACTTTTTGAGGAACCTCCATGCTGTTTTCCCAGAGTGGCTGCACCAGCTTGCATTCCCACCAACAGAGTAGGAGGGTTCCCCTTTCCCTGTATCCTCTCCAACATCTGCTGTTTCCTGACTTGTTAATATTAGCCATTCTGACTGATGTGAGGTGGTATCTCATTGTGGTTTTGATTTATATTTCCCTGATGCCAAGTGATGTGGAGCACTTTTTCATGTGTCTGTTGACCATCTGGATGTCTTCTTTGCAGAAATGTCTGTTTATGTCCTCTGCCCATTTCTTGATTGGACTATTTGTTCTTTGGGTGTTGAGTTTGATAAGTTCTTTACAGATTTTGGATACTAGCCCTTTATCTGATATGTCAGATACCTTCTCCCATTCTCCCATTCTCTCAGTTGTCTTTTGGTTTTGTTGATTCTTTCCTTTACTGTGCAAAAACTTTTGATCTTTTGCGAATATCTTCTCCCATTCTGTCATTTGACTTTTGGTTTTGCTGACTGTTTCATTTGGCTGTGCAAAAGCTTTTGATCTTGATGAAGTTCCAACCCTTGCCTTTGGCTATGTTTCTAGGAAGAAGTTGCTGTGGCTGAGGTTGGAAGAGGATGCTGTCTATATGTTCTCCTCAAGGATTTTGCTGGATTCCTGTCTTACATGGAGGTCTTTCATCTATTTTTTTTTTAAAGATTTTATTTATTTATTTGACAGAGAGATCACAAGTAGGCAGAGAGGCAGGCAGAGAGAGAGGAGGAAGCAGGCTCCCTGCTGAGCAGAGAGCCCGATGTGGGACTCGATCCCAGGACCCTGAGATCATGACCTGAGCCGAAGGCAGCGGCTTAACCCACTGAGCCACCCAGGCGCCCTGAGTCTATTTTTTGTGTGTGGTGTAAGGAAATGGTCCAGTTTCATTCTTCTCCATGTGGCTGTCCAATTCTCCCAACACCATTTGTTGAAGAGACTGTCTTTTTTCCATTGAACATTCTTTCCTGCTTTGTCAAAGATTAGTTGACCACAGAGTTGAGGGTGTATTTCTGGGCTCTCTATTCTGTTACATTGATCTATATGTCTGTTTTTGTGCCAGTACGATAATGTCTTGATGATGACAGCTTTGTAATACAGCTTGATGTCTGGAATTGTGATGCCACCAACTTTGGCTCTCTTTTTCAACATTCCTCTGGCTACTCAGGGTCTTTTCTGGTTCCATATAAATTTTAGGATGATTTGTTCCATTTCTTTGAAAAAATGGATGGTATTTTGACAGGGATTGCATTAAATGTGTAGATTGCTTTAGGTAACATAGACATTTTCACAATATTTGTTCATCTAATCCATGAGCATGGAATGTTTTTCCATTTCTTTGCGTCTACATCAACTTCTTTCATGAGTACTTTATAGTTTTCTGAGTACAGATTCTTTGCCTCTTTGGTTAGGTTTATTCCTAGGTATCTTATGGTTTGGGGTACAACTGTAAATGGGATCGACTCCTTAATTTTTCTTTCTTGTCTTGTTGTTGGTGCACAGAAATGCAACTGATTTCTGTGCATTGATTTTATATCCTGACACTACTGAATTCCTGTATGAGTTCTAGCAGTTCTGAAGTGGAGTCTTTTGGGTTTTCCACATAAAGTATCATATCATCTGCAAAGAGTGAGAGTTTGACTTCTTCTTTGCCTTTGCCTCTTCTTATGCCTTTGATTTCTTTTTTTTGTCTGATTGCTGAGGCTAGGACTTCTAGTACTATGTTGAATAGCAGTGGTGATAGTGGACATCCCTGCCATGTTCCTGATGTTAGGGGAAAAGCTCTCAGTTTTCCCCCATTGAGAATGATATTTGTGGTGGGTTTTTCATAGATGGCTTTGATGATATTGAGGTATGTACCCTCTATCACTACACTTTGAAGAGTTTTGATCAAGAAAGGATTCTGTACTTTGTTAAATGCTTTTTCAGCATCTACTGAGAGTATCATATGGTTCTTGTTCTTTCTATTATTAATGTATTGTATCACATTGATTGATTTGCGGATGTTGAACCAAGCTTGCAGCCCAGGAATAAATCCCACTTGGTCATGCTGAATAATCCTTTTAATGTACTGTTGGATCCTACTGGCTAGTGTTTTGGTGAGAATTTTTTGCATCCGTGTTCATCAAGGAAATTGGTCTGTAATTCTCCTCTTTGATGAGGTCTTTGTCTGGTTTGGGGATCAAGGTAATGCTGGCCTCATAAAATGAGTTTGGAAGTTTTCCTTCCATTTCTATTTTTTTGAACAGTTTCAGGAGAATAGGTATTAATTCTTCTTTAAATGTTTGGTAGAATTCCCCTGGGAAGCCATCTGGCCTTCAAGAGCCTGGGAAGCTCTTGTTTGTTTGGAGATTTTTGATGACTGCTTCAATCTCCTTTCTGGTTATGGGTCTGTTCAGGTTTTCTATTTCTTCCTGGTTCAGTTCCAGTAGTTTATACATTCTTAGGAATGTATCCATTTCTTCCAGATTTTCAAATTTGCTGGTGAATAGTTGCTCATAATATGTTCTTATAATTGTTTGTATTTCTTTGGTATTGGTTGTGATCTCTGTTCTTTTATTCATGATTTTATTTATTTGGGTCCTTTCTCTTTTCTTTTTGGTAAGTCTAGCCAGGGGTTTATCCATCTTATTAACTCTTTCAAAGAACCAGCTCCTAGTTTTGTGCATTTTTGCATTCTGATGGTTCTTTGGCATCTTTACCTTCCTCTGCCCAACAGCTGCTCCTGGCCAGAGCCCCCACTTCATGTTTCAGCTTCTCTGTCAGTAATTATGTACCACTGAAATGCTCAAATTTCCCTTATCATTAATATGAGAAGTAATTAGTTGTTTCCATGGAAGTATTAATGTTTGAAGAGGCCCATAAAAGATAAAACAAACTCTAGCCACAATTCTTTTATTTTATCCAAAGCTGCGAAGAAAATCACATTCTAACATGAAACATCAGCAGAAGACTGATGTACTGTTAATGCTTAAATTTATTAAAAATTCCAAAAGTAATTTTTAAAAAAGATTTTATTTATTTATTTGACACAGAGAGAGAGACAGCCAGAGAGGGAATACAAGCAGGAGTAGTGGGAGAGGGAGAAGCAGGCTTCCTGCTGAGCAGGGAGCCCGATGCAGGGCTTGATGCTGGGACCCTGGGATCATGACCTGAGCTGAAGGCAAACCCTTAATGACTGAGCCACCCCAGTGCCCCTCCAAAAGTAATTTTAGACTCAACTGCTCTTAACTTAGGGGGAGGTCAAATAAAAAATTAATCCTCAATTTTATGTATTAACAAAACAAACATAAATAATGCCAAATACTAAAATTAACAGGTCAGGAAACAACTGATGTTGGCAATGATGCAGAGAAAGGGGAACCCCCCTACACTGGTGGTGGGAATGCAAGCTGGTGCAGCCACTCTGGAAAACAGTATAGAGGTTCCTCAAATTGTTGAAAACAGAGCTACCCTATGACCCAGCAACTGCACTACAGGGTATTTACCGCAAAGATACAAATGTAATGATCCAAAGGGGCATGTGCACCCCAGTGTTTATAGCAGCAATGTTCAAAATAGCCAAACTATGGAAAGAGCCCAGATGTCCATCAACAGATGAATGGATAAAGATGTGGTGTGTGTGTGTGTGTGTGTGTGTGTGTGTATCTATCTCACATATGGGCGCTGGACATAGGGGAGGGTATATGTTTAACGAGCATCGGGTATTATATAAGACTGATGAATCACAGACCTGTACCCCCCAAACAGGTAATACATTGTATGTCTAATTAACTGAATTTGAACTTTTTAAAAAAAAAAAGGAAAAAAAAGAACACCAAACAATCTGTTCAATAAACAAGTATACCTGCCTTTGGAATACAGTCAGACACACTCAGAGGGAAGCATCATAATACTCTGTGCTTGAGGTCAAATCCTTCTCAGTTCAGTCAATGGCTTTGGACACTGCTGGGTAGTTGAAGGGAGGTCTAAGAAGCCCAAGCAGATAATCTGCTCACAGGCAACTGATGACCTAAAATGAGTTAACAGATGAAAATGCACTGTGTCTGTCTCACTAGATTGTTCACTGAGCTCAGGACAAAGATAATCTAGTTTCTATCTACCAACCCACAATGGGGTTTTAAAATTTAGGCCAACACACTCTCAGATCAGTCACTCCTAGGACACTGCAGAAAAGAAAACGGCTTTGAACTATTCAGCTGAAATACTAGAATCAAATGTCTGACTCTGGAAAAAGTAAGAGAATTTCTGCTGTATCTTATAGCCATACAAGACTCAAACCAAAACCAACCACTTCCTTCAGGAACCTTGAGGGGGAAAAAAAGAAAGAAACAAAAAGAAAGGAGTAATTTGTAAATGAGATTTCTGGCTCCAGGAAAGGGGAACACTAAGATATCTCAGAAATATTAAAGAGACCTGGGGAAAAGAATTACTGTGTTGATGACATAATTCTTGATATCAATGACTGCTAACTGTGGTGGAATAGGGTTGTGCTTTAATCTATTGAAAACAGTTCTATACTGTAGCATGTGTGGGTGACAAACTGTTCTCATTTCCTTTTATAGCATTCTAAACCTTAATCTCTGAGGGACCAATGACCTTGGGAATACTGAGGCAGCCTTATAGAATTGAAAAAAACACTTTTTTTTTTGCTAAAGCATGTGTGTTGATTGTAATTATATCAATAATTAAAATTTAACAGCTAACATTTACTGGGCACTTACAATGTGTCAGACACTATACTACTTAGCACTACCCACCCTGTCTTATTTAATCCTGTATTTTTAAAAAGATGACAAAATGGAGTTTTTTTTTTTAATGGTGGGCCGAGATAAACTGTTATAAAATCCCCATGTTAAAGATGAAGACCTGAGGCTTAAAGAGGTTAATTAACCACCCAAAGATAAACAGCTAGCAAACAGCAGAGGTGGGATTCAAATACAGGCAGTCTGACCCCAAGGTAGTGTTCCTTCACTACACTAACATGAAAAGACACCTAATAGACATACTCAGAGGGCACATGCCTTGAATTATTCTCTCCAATAGAGCTGATAGGCTTTTCTGAGCCATCCACATTCTCAAATGTACTTATTTTTACATCTGAAAACTTCTCTATTGGTGTAAATTTTATAAATGCAATCCCTTTATTTATTTATTTATTTATTTATTTATTTATTTATTTATTAAGATCTACACCCAGTGTAGGGCTTGAACTCATGACCCTGAAATTCAGAGTCGCATGCTCCACTGACTGAGCCAGCCAGGCATCCCTCTAACCCCCATTTTAAACAACACCTAGTGAGGGACTACATAAAGGTATGGCTGTCCTCCTCAAGTTCACCTCCAAAATTAGGCCATCTCAATAAAACCTACCTCCAAGGAAGCTAAAAAGGTAGGACTGAAGTCTATGACCAGTGAAAACTGTTCTGTTGGCCTATCGAAGAAATAAACCCATGTTCAACATGCCAATATATGATCCACAAAAATAAAAAGTAAGACCAACCCGAAAGCTACATATTTGACAAAGCCTCAAGAGTCTATACTATGATGGAAGGAATAAAGAGAAGACTGAAGAAGCAACACTTTCTCTGCAAAGCTTTCCTGGTGGCAGAGCTGCTCCTGATTGTGCCACCAAATTTTGTTCATTCTTCTGTAACCACAATGACACTGTGTACTAGAGTATCAGTTTTCAAATTTGTGGAATGCCATCCTTAGACTGCAAGCTCCATGAGAGTAAAATTGTGGCTTAAACATTTTTATATCCTGACACTGTCTTGATCCCTGAGAAAGGAGGCAGACCTCTTTATTCACAGGATCTTATGATCCATGAGGAAAAGAACCTTGTCCTTCAACTTTGAGAAATAGCTCCAATGCTTCTTTAAAGTCTGCTGAACAGAGACACCCCTGACTAAAATGCAGAACGGGGGATAGGTGGTGGAGCCCGTGGAGAGATACAGAGAATTATGTGATCCCAGAATATCTGGCCAGAATAGACAGATGAAACTGACAGATGAAACCTAGATCATGGCTGTGGAGCTAACAGTTGTCTATATCAAGGTGCTGAAAGACATAAGAATGGATGAGTTCAGGGCACCTGGGTGGCTCAGTGGGTTAAAGCCTCTGCCTTCAGCTCAGGTCATGATCCGAGGTCCTGGGATCGAGCCCCACATCAGGCTCTCTGCTCAGCAGGGAGCCTGCTTTTCCCTCTCTCTCTGCCTGCTTCTCTGCCTACTTGTGATCTCTGTGTGTCAAATTAATAAATGAAATCTTTTAAAAAAAAAAAAAAGAATGGATGAGTTCATCTATGATGAGGGACAGGATTATAAAATCAAATTCTAAGAAAAGTCAAGGGTGATGAGGCTCAAGAAAATCTTTTGCAGAGTGTATTGGCAAGCTCCAAGAATGCAGGTTTTGGACATCATACAAAACAACTGAGAAGTACTCTTCAAAAAGGTCAAGACCATAAAAAACAATGAAAATCACAATGAAAAAGTAACTGCAATATGGGACTGTGGATGGGATCCTCAAACAGGAAAAGGATACAAGTGGAAAAAGTAGTGACATCTGAATTAAGTCTGTGGTTCAGTTACCAGAATTATGAATTCCTGGTTTTGATCATTGTACTACGGCTACAGAAAATGTTAACTTTAGGGGAAGTTGGATGAGGAGTATATGGAAACTCAGAAACTCTACTGTTTTTGCAAATTCCTGTAAATTCAACATTAATTCAAAATAAAAGTTCAAAAAAATGTAGATTTTACAGCAAGAGTAGCAAGAGATGATATGGATGAGGAAGACAATTCAGAAACTGAAGTAACATATATGAATCAAACATTCTTGATGTCTAACATGAAAACAAAGACATACAAGTCAGCAAGCAACAAGATATCAGAACAAAAGCTTTTCAAAGGGGAAAACAACCAGAGCATATTTGAAGGTATATACTGGTTCATTCAATCATTAAACAACCATTTATGAGCCATCAGTTATGGTTAGACACTTTGCTACGTGCTAGTCCCTGCCTCTGAGTTAACCATGTAGTGTGTGAGGAAACACATAAATATGTGTTTTGTGAGTATGAAGAGAATGTGCCAGGAAGAAAGAGGATGAGAAAACTGCAAAGAGAGGAAATGAAATTAAGAAATCACTCAGGAGGTGAAAGAGAAAACACCCTGAAATGGAAATATCAATGAAAATAGCTCTTTATCTGTTATAGTCCCACCATTAACAAGAAGTAACTTTGAAAAGCACTAGTCTAGGGACGTCTGGGTGGCTCAGTTGGTTAAGCGGCTGCCTTCAGCTCAGGTCATGATCCCAGCGTCCTGGGATCGAGTCCCACATCGGGCTCCTTGCTCGGCAAGGAGCCTGCTTCTTCTCCCTCTGCCTCTAGCCTGCCACTCTGTCTGCCTGTGCTTGCGACCTGTATCTCTCTCTCTCTCTCTAACAAATAAATAAAAATCTTAAAAAAAAAAAAAAAAAAAAGAAAGAAAAAGAAAAAGAAAAGCACTAGTCTAAACTGTCATGCAAAAAGTGTCTATATCACGATGCTATAAAAACATCGTGAGGAGAATATTCTCAGGGTTATAGGTGGAATGCGGCCACTACAGAATGAGCACGTGTGTTCAGTCTTCTAAAACATTTCTTACATACACCCCATCAACAACAACAACAACAACAAAACACACACAAGAGAAAAGCTCAATTACAAACTACAGCAGTACCTTCCGGAGGAAGAGGCAGATGATAAGAAATACAAACGATAACACGTACAGGGGAAAAATGTCTATTACAGCAAACTTGAACCAATACTTTACATACCAACTAGATTAATGAGACAAAATTAAATTGTGACAACTGGTAGTATCAAGATTATGGTAAAACTGGAACACCTACTGCTGTTAGCACCATAAACAAATAAAAGATGAATTCCATATGAGCACAGTGTGTTCCTTAACGTATCTGTAGCTGAGGTGACCCCATCATCTGCCACTCCCCTCCGTTTACTCAATGCTCCGACATTTCACTCCCATGCTTCTGCTCTCACTAATGCCTAGTCAAGAATGACTTTTCCTCGGCCTCCTTCATTACCCACAGAACTCCTATTCATTCATCATGGCTGAGATTCCAACATCCTATCCTTTTTCTTCAATGAGCGCATCCATTAATACATCCCTTCTCCAGGCATATCCAATCATTCCTTCCATTGTGCTTCCATAATACTTTATTCACACAGTTCATTGTTGAAGGAAATCTCTGTCTCATTCCTCAAGTTACAAATTCTTTAAGGTCCAGGACGATGTCTTAATAATTTTTGTACATGTAATACTCAGCACAGGAGATGGCACGGGAGATGGTAATTTCTAACAGCAGGTGGGAGGGTGAAATGCCAAACAAAAAGAAGTTTACTGCAATAGTATCTCCAAAAACAAACTCCTGAAGACCATTAAATAATAATAAATAATTCCTCTAAATAATAATAGAGGAACAATTTAGGGAAAAATGGTTGGTCTATCATCTGAACAAAAAGTATGAAAACATTAAAAATAACATGAGGACCATGCAGAAACACAGGAAATATTTCTGGCAGTGTTAAATTAAAAGTGTAGAACACAAAACAGTAATAACACAATGGTTATTGCTATGCAATATACAGTAACTGTGGGACTATAAAAATGCTTGTTAGACTAGGGTCCTTTTCCTTTTCTCAAATACTTTCTTTTAACACTATTCCTGTCAGTTTATTGTCATTAAAAATTTTTTATTTCAAAAGAAAGAAGTAAGGGGAAAGGAGCAAGATTCAATTCCTACAGGCCCCTGCAATCCAAGGAAATGCTATGGTACTACTGATAGGTCACAAAAGGAGTGAGTGTCTGCAGTCTTGCTAAAACCAAGGGTCCCTGACCCCAATCTGCCTCAAAGAGAACACTTCTCATGTCACAAAGCAAGTCATTTCCACTGAGCCAAGGTGCACTAAATGCGAATTCTTTATTGCAAAACTTCGAAGGTAAGAACTTTTTCCAGACATCTGTGGAATTAGTATTAATGAGAATGCCCTGAAGTTCATATGCGTGCCTGTGCAGCAGAAACTTCTCAGCCAAGGAACTGCTGGGCACACTTCTTGATGAGATGTCTAAGCCCGAAGGCATCAAAAAAGTACATTTCCATATTGGGAACATAACTGGCTTCCTCTTTAAGACTTTTCCCACCACCTCCTGTCCACATTGTAATTCTCCTGTCTTCTCAAATGAATAGTTAACATATGTCAAGGATATAAGGCATATACTGAGGCACTTACTGCCTAACTCTATTACTAGAAGAACCAATCTCAGTAGAAAATTGGAATCTTCCCACCATGCTGTACCAAAAATGAAATTTAGGAAGCACCCAAAAATATTAAATACTTTAAATAAACACTTGACATTACATATTTTTCTTGCATACCTTAATCTCTGAATTCCAGGAAAGGAAACTAATAACTCTTAGAGCTCTATCCCCCCATTTTATAGGTGGTAAAAAGATAGAGAGGGGAAGTGACTTGTCCTGAGTCACCCACATAAGTAATGATAAAGGGAGGATTAAAACTCAAATCTCCCAGATTTTCAGCCCCGATTCATTCTCCTACATCAAGCATTTTTATCCCTTGAAAGCTCCAGAGCTCTCTTGGCCTAAATAATTAGTATTTAGTATTTGGCCTAAATAATTAGTATTGAATTTAAAGTTAGAAGAGACTTCAAAGAGACTTACTTAATCCCCTCATTAGGCATATGAGGAAACTGAGGCCCAGAAAGATTAAGTGATTTGCTCTCAATATCGTGGATAGCAGGAAAAAAAATATGACTTAGGCTCAAAAAAACTAAAACTAACAGCTATGAAAAGGGAGGAAAATCTCAGCTGGGAAAAATTTTTAAAGGAATTTAGATCATTCTAGACCAGATACACTTTCAAAATGTAGTCCCTGGACCACAGCTTCAGCAACACCTGGGATCTTGTTAGAAACACAAATTCTAAGGTCCCACAGGAGACTTAATGAATCAAAGTCTGGGGGTGGGGATGTTTAAATCAGACAACAAGTCCCTGAGGAAATGAACTTCAGTGGTCATGCTGAGTCCACTTTGTAAATCACAACTATAATCAACAGCACTAAAATATATGCATTCTTCTATGGATGTACCATACTTCAGTTTTTTAAGTTTTTAAAAAACTGAAAACAAAATGGAAACTCAGATTTGAGTATTCATTTGGTTCCAATTCTGGCTCTGTTCCTTACTGGCTGTTTGTCCTTGGGCAGGTAACGGACTTCTCTAGCTCAAGCTTCCTTCTCTGTAAAATAGGCAAGCCACCCACCTCAAAGGGCATGTTGAGAATTAACTGTAAGAACGCATCAGAAAGCACTTTAGTTCAGCATCTGGCCCAGAGTAGGCAGGCAGTACAGCACAGTTATTAGAAGCTTCAGCTATGAGGCAGGTACTTTTCTGCACCTCAGTCCCCTCATCTGTACAACAGGGATTAAAGATAGTACCTTCTTCATAGGGTTGTTATAAAGATTTTGAGAGATGGTGCAGGTAAATAATGCATCTTTCATACCTATAAAATGTTGCTGTCTTTGAAGAGTTTTTGCATCCATTAATTCAAATGACCTTCAACCATTTCCACGAGAGGATGGGTGCTACTTCATTGATTATGGACTAGATTCCAGACTATACCATCTTTTAGGAACAGAAGGAGTAGACATCAGTCCCGCAGAAAGGAAACTGCATGAATAGTGCATGTGGGGAATGAACAGGACTGAAAATAAGGAGATGGGGATTCTGGTTTCAACTATGCTACTACCTTAGCCCACAACCTTGGGGAACTGCTTTACCAGAATGGGGTTCACTTTTCATTGGCAAATAAGTGGTCCGTGTGAGGTTATCTATAATATCTCTCCAAATAAAATTCAAACTCCTTATCATGGCCTACAGAAAGGCCTAAGTGGTCTGTCATCTGCCTACATTTCCTATTCATCACCTACCATTCTCCTACTCACTCACCATGTTCCAGTTCCATCAACCCTCTTCATGATCTTCTAACAGGCCACACCAGCTTCTACCTCATAGCCTACATACTTGCTCTTCCCTCGCCTTGATCCTCTGCCCTTTTACATGATTGGCTCCTTCTCAACCTTCAGTCCTTTAACATCCATTCCTTGGAGTCCTTCCCAGATG